>NC_056454.1:20667393-21272393 GCF_018296145.1 Oncorhynchus tshawytscha | reverse complement strand
TGCTTGCAGAGAGAGAAATGTAGTGTCGTGACCTTTGTGTTAATGCCACTGAAGTTCACCAGGCTGAGTCACTAACAACCACTATGCTCCTACTGGGAAGAGGATACAACTGGCTCCCTTCTCACCAGCCATCCATCAATAAAGACCTTTTTCTCCACAGTTGTTCTTTCTTCTTTCTTTTACCAGAAAAGAGACGAGGGAAAGGCGTTGTCGTTTCCTCTCTCCCTCTCAACATCATCCACCTCCACAAGATGACATCAGTTTACCAAAGAGGACAGGGTAACAAAGTCTGGATCACTCGTTCAGTCATGTCCTCCAAACTAAATTACCTCAGAGAGAAATATTCTAAATCCCTCATACTAATCCTCTGTCACAAGCCCAAGCCTAACTGCTGAATCATTTTGCTGTTAGTTTGAATAAAGACGTACCAAGACATGTCCACTTACTGTATTTCCAACTAAATGTATTTGTCTCTCCTTTTATTTTGTTTGGATTATTGTCTTCCTTTTGGAGCAGCCTTGTTTAACTGTGATTGGTGGGGAAATGTTTTCTCATCAATACAGGTGCTTACAGCATTGTCTGTGTATTTCATCAATGAACCCGAAGGTATTCATCTGTTGAAGCGTTTTTTGGTTTAATCTGAATTCATGCCTCCAGCGTAGTTCTGTTATTATTTTGTCTTTATTTATAGGGCCTCAGTCTCTCGGTTAGTTACAACTGCCCTGTAGGAAACACTTTGAATAATAACACAGGAGCGTTTTGGTAATTATTTTAGCATAATTTCTTTCTTCGTTGGAATCTGTTTTATTTTGCCAATTTGGTATTTTGCTCAGTACAAACTTCCAGACACAATCGCACAGGAAAAAAAAAGATTTTGTCAGCGAGCTCTCAAGCTTTAGTGTGGTAATGGGGAAAGAATATACGAGATAGCAGGAGTTTAAACTAAGCAGGGCTAGAGGGCAAGACAACATTCATGGATTACACTGTCAACTCACTCTTTCGTTTACTGAACCTCCTGCAAGAAAAACTGGCCTTAAAGCAACAAGACAGTACTCAAATTGAGCAGCAGACTAGAGAGAGGAGAGACAGAGACAGTCCACAAAAATAAATAAAAGAAAGTGTGCCATGAGAAAAAGAGCGCCCATTCCACCCACCACTTGGCACAATCATATAAAAAGGTCCACATCTCCCCCTCAATTTCTCAGGGTGTCAATTGTTCCACTAAGAAGAGATATGAGTGACATCACCTCAACCGAATCAGCTCGGTCAGGTGCTAAAGTATCGGAGTTGTCGTTGTCTCCCTCCGGCCCTCTGAGGCCTCGGCCGTGTGGGTGAAATGCACCCTGGAAAGTGATGAGAGGTCTGCTGTCTTGACTTACTGCTAGACAGAGAGGAGGTGGTGATGACGTCCTCAACATGGGACAGGCTCAGTAGCCGTTCATCCCGAAAGGTGTTCGATGGGGTTGAGGTCAGGGTTCTGTGCAGGCCAGTCATGTTCTTCCACACCGATCTCAACAAAACATTTCTGTATGGACCTCGCTTTGTGCACAGGGGCATTGACATGCTGAAACAGGAAAGGGCCTTCCCCAAACTGTTGCAACAAAGTTGGAACCATAGAATCGTCTGCAATGTCATTGTATGCTGTTGCGTTAAGATTTCTCTTCACTAGAACTAAGGAGCCTAGCACGAACCATGAAAAACAGCCCCAGACCATTATTCCTCCTTCAACAAACATTACAGTTGGCACTATGCAAATCAAATCAAATTTTATTGGTCACATACACATGGTTAGCAGATGTTAATATGAGTGTAGTGAAATGCTTGTGCTTCTAGTTCCGACCATGCAGTAATATCTAACAAGTAATCTAACAATTTCACAACAACAAAGGAATGAATAAGAATATGTACATATAAATATATGGATGAGTGATGGCCGAACGGCATAGGCAAGATGCAGTAGATGGTATAGAGTACAGTATATACATAGGAGATGGGTAATGTAGGGTATGTAAACATTATTTAAAGTGGCATTGTACAAAGTGACTAGTGATACATTTATTACATCCAATTTTTTAATTATTAAAGTGGCTAAAGTTTTGAGTCAGTATGTTGGCAGCAGCCACTCAATGTTAGTGATGGATGTTTAACAGTCTGATGGCCTTGAGATAGAAGCTGTTTTTCAGTCTCTCGGTCCCAGCTTTGATGCAGCTCTACTGACCTCGCCTTCTGGAGGATAACGGGGTGAACAGGCAGTGGCTCGGGTGGTTATTGTCCTTGATGATATTTTTGGCTTTCCCGTGACATCGGGTGGTGTAGGTGTCCAGGAGGGAAGGTAGTTTGCCCCCGGTGATGCGTTGTGCAAGACCTCACCACCCTCTGGAGAGCCTTACAGTTGTGGGCGGAGCAGTTGCCGTTCCAGGCGGCATATACAGCCCGACAGGATGCTCTCGATTGTGTATCTGTAAAAGTTTGTGAGGGTTTTTGGTGACAAGCCAAATTTCTTCTGCCTCCTGAGGTTGAAGAGGTGCTGTTGCGCCTTCTTCACCACGCTGTCTGTGTGGGTGGACCATTGGGGCAAGTAGCGTTCTCCTGGCATCCGCCAAACCCAGATTCATCTGTCGGCCTGAAAGATGGTGAACAGTAATTCATCACTCAAGTGTCACGCCTTGGTCTTAGTATTTTGTGTTTTCTTTCTTTATTTGGTCAGGCCAGGGTGTGACATGGGTTATTTTGTGGTGTGTTTTTGTATTGGGGTTTTAGTAGGTATTAGGATTGTGGCTGAGTAGGGTTGTCTAGGAAAGTCTATGGCTGCCTGAGGCGGTTCTCAATCAGAGTCAGGTGATTATCGTTGTCTCTGATTGGGAACCATATTTAGGTAGCCCGGGTTTCACTGTGGGTTTGTGGGTGATTGTTCCTGTCTCTGTGTTTGTTGTCACAAGATAGGCTGTATAGGTTTTCACGTTCCGTTTGTTGTTTAGTAGATTTAAGTTATTTCATGTATCGTTCATTTTCCATTAAAGAACATGAGTAACCACCACGCTGCATTTTGGTCCGACTCTCCTTCTACAGACGAACGCCGTTACATCAAGAGAAAGCGTTTCCACTGCTCCAGAGTCCAATGGCGACAAACTCTACACCACTCCAGCCGACGCTTGGCACTGCGCAAGAAAAAAAAGAAACATCCTCTCACTGTCAAATGCATTTATTTTCAGCAAACTTAACATGTGTAAATATTTGTATGAACATAACAAGACTCAACAACTGAGACATAAACTGAACAAGTTCCACAGACATGTGACTAACAGAAATTGAATAATGTGTCCCTGAACAAAGGAGGGGGGTCAAAATCAAAAGTAACAGTCAGTATCTGGTGTGGCCACCAGCTGCATTATGTACTGCAGTGCATCTCCTCCTCATGGACTGCACCAGATGTGCCAGTTCTTGCTGAGAGATGTAACCCCACTCTTCCACCAAGGCACCTGCAAGTTCCCAGACATTTCTGGGGGGAATGGCCCTAGCCCTCACCCTCCGATCCAACAGGTCCCAGACATGCTCAATGGGATTGAGATCCGGGCTCTTCGCTGGCCATGACAGAACACTGACATTCCTGTCTTGCAGGAAATCACGAACAGAATGGGCAGTATGGCTGGTGGCATTGTCATGCTGGAGGGTCATGTCAGGATGAGCCTGCAGGAAGGGTACCACATGAGGGAGAAGGATGTCTTCCCTGTAACGCACAGCGTTGAGATGCTGTGACACACCGCCCCAGACCATGACGGACCCTCCACCTCCAAATCGATTCCGCTCCATACTGCAGTCCTCGGTGTAACGCTTATTCCTTCGAAGATAAGCGCAAATCCGACCATCACCCATGGTGAGACAAAACCGCCACTCATCAGTGAAGAGCACTTTTTGCCAGTCCTTTCTGGTCCAGCGACGGTGGGTTTGTGCCCATAGACAACGTTGTTGCCGGTGATGTCTGGTGAGGACCTGCCTTACAACAGGCCTACAAGCCCTCAGTCCAGCCTCTCTCAGCCTATTGCAGACAGTCTGAGCATTCCTGGTGTTGCCATCCTGTACCTGTCCCGCAGGTGTGATGTTCGGATGTACCGATCCTGTGCAGGTATTGTTCCACGTGGGCTGCCACTGTGAGGACGATCAGCTGTCCGTCCTGTCTCCCTGTTGCGCTGTCTTAGGCGTCTCACAGTACGGACATTGCAATTTATTGCCCTGGCCACATCTGTAGTCCTCATTCCTACTTGCAGCCTGCCTAAGGCAAGTTCACGGAGATGAGCAGGGACCCTGGGCATCTTTCTTTTGGTATTTAACTGTGAGTTAAGTCTGTGAATTATGTGTATGGGCTAAGTCTGTGGTAAGTGTATGAGGTAAGTCTGTGGTAAGATAAGGTAGGTCTGTGAGGAAAGTCAGTCATGTGTAGTAACGGTGGGTTACTATATCATGCTTTTCCAAAAGATGGAACATGACTGATTTTGAGGGTAATTTTATTCAATAACACATTTTGAACAATTGCTGCATCCCTTTAAAAAAATGTTAAGGCTACTTAGTGCAGTTCCTGTGTTATTTTAGAGGAATAAAATATCAACCTGTGTCTTGACCTGTGAACGGAACTCAGAGGGTAGATAGAGTTTTGGTTGGTTTCGACCAAATCCACAAAATGTGCTGATTCACAGACTATGGAAGTCTTTTAGCAAAGTCTGGCTAAGTCTTAGGAAGTGGATGAGAGAAGAGGAAACTTAGAAGAGAGGTCACATGAAGGTCCTAGCTCCCCCACTGTTTATGCAAGCCTAATTAAAGCCATTCAGGTTCCAGGTAATGTTTGCTCGGAGGAGATAAGAGAGCTTCAAATACCCATCTGCCTCTGATCGCTCCCTTTCTACAGTGCAGCATGTGTGTGTGTGTTGTGTTGTGAGATGATCAGATGGCACCGTCGATGAAAGCAGGCCTGATTAAATTATCCCCCCAAAATCATTCTCACACACAAGCACAGCAATCGGCAAAACCTCTTTGAAGATTGCGGATGTGGATGAGGTGGTGTATTTGTGATGAAAAGAGAGAGATAGCGGGGGTGTTAGTATTGTATTCCATGACCTTTGTAAGTAAAGCAAATCTAACTTGTTTTTTCCCCTCCAAACACTCGTGGCCAGAGCTCACATGACCAGCCAGCCACATGTCCATTGCCTCCAGATTCTTGCGAGTGTTACTACGTCGGCATATCCAGACCCATACGCCCCTCCACCCAAGGCCGAGTCTGCGCTAGAAATACCTTGACCTTCATTCCTAGAAAGCATTATTAAGCCCATCAAAGCTTGGGGATGATTCCCTCCATGGTTATCCAACACTTCCTTAGAGGAGAGAGCATGCTTAAAGGTCTGGGCCTATAGAGCACATAATAAAATAACACTAACACATACTGCCACAATTTTTCCCTTACAGACAAACACCCTTTCTACTAAACAACATTTTGTTTCTTCAAGAGAGAGTGCCCTTTAAGCTACTCAGTGGGCAGTCTGTCTTCCGCCTTTATCCACTAAATACAGAACTTGAATAAACAATTCTTATGCAATCTGTCAAATACATTCACATAAACAGCATGCAGAGATTCACAGACACAAACGGAGATCAAAAATGGAGAGAAAATTAGAGACGAACAATGTGTGAAGCGTTGAAATACCATTTCAAATATTTAAATGACTTTAACATACATTTCGAAGTAGTTGAATATTGGAATGTACTGTATGTGGAAATATAGTTGGAAAGTATTGGCATGTATCTGAAAATACTCACATGCATTTAACTCAGGTACTGTATTTGAAATAAGTATTTGAAAATACTTGCAAATAGTAGGCTACTTATAGGAAATGATTGAAAATACTTTCAAGTAGCCTACTTCCAATGAAAATACACAAAAAAGAATACACATGAACCCAGGCATGGTGTGAAGTGTGTTCAGTCAGGTAGCTCACATACTGGAAAGGCCTCGCCTGGGATCCGCTACCATACACCTATAAAAAATAAGGTGAAATGAAACTTAATAAGAATGTTATTGTCATGTCCACCATGTGCAGAGAAAAGTAGTAGATGCTGAATCATAGAGGGAGGGAGAGAGATTCAAGTCAGTCTGTCCATCTGTAATGACTGCCCAGAAAATGAGTGAGAGTGAGCGAGGTGTTGAGAAGTGATAGTAACACTAAAAGGGGTAGAGTGTGTGAGAGC
This sequence comes from Oncorhynchus tshawytscha, assembly GCF_018296145.1. Lineage (NCBI taxonomy): Eukaryota > Metazoa > Chordata > Actinopteri > Salmoniformes > Salmonidae > Oncorhynchus > Oncorhynchus tshawytscha. The sequence goes on along the minus strand of NC_056454.1, from coordinate 21,266,159 downwards.
AGAAATATCGGTGAGGGACCAGTAGCGTCAGAGGAAAGTGAGAGTGAGCGAGATAGCAACAGTGCTAGTAGTAGTGGACGTACGGTGAGGGCCTCTCCCTGTAGAGCCTGCAGTATGAAGTTTCTGACCACGCGGTCATCGTTCATGTGCATCCGGGAGCCAAAGGTGTTAAAGATGCGTGCCACCCTCACCTCCACTCCTTCCTGTGGGCACAGGGAGAGGAAATAGAGGGGTGAGAATAGAAGTACACAAATCCTACCATGGCACAGGACAAAAGAGAGGGGTTATGGTTAGTGTCATAGGGCTACCCTAATGTACTGATGAAACAACTGGATAGGTTGAGGATATTAAGTCATTCATGAGATATTGTCATGTAATTACCATTTTACAGTACATTTCTAATACCAGGTGAAGAGCAGACCATAAAGTAAACCAATGTAACCAAATACACTGAAAGTCAGAGTTGAGAGTAAAACTACAGGCTCTATGGCTTATTTTCATCAGACTAGTCAAATACTGAATGGATATGGTGGATATGGAGGATTAAAACCACCAGGCACAAAATTCATACCCTTTCTGAACCTGTTTACAGAACATTAAAGACAGGCACACACGATCAGGTCATTAAATCAGGATAAAACATCTTAAACTCTGATGGCATTTTCCAAATGACGCAAAATATTGTATACTACTCTCATAACATACATTTTGGTTTCAAAACTATAAGTTCTACAAACACATGCTTAGTACTGAGAGAAAAGGTAAGAACTGTGGGCTTCTGATAAAGGATAATGTGACTACTACAGAGCCTGAGATACAACAGGCCAAAATGTGTTATTTCATAGTTTTCATGTCTTCAAATAGTAAAACTAAAGAAAAACCCTGGAATGAGTCGGTGTGTCCAAACTTTTGACTGGTACTGTATACAAGACCCAGCCAGGTGAAGAAACTTCAGACTTATTTTACCATTCCCTTTTCCTGTCATGACATTGCCAGCAGTAAGATAAGAGTTAGATTTTCAAAGAAAAGTCCTGCAGCTTTCAAATGATATGTCACTTTATATCTTCTAGAAAACATTTTTGGAGGGTGGGGTTCCACCCAAACACGCTGGACCCAGTACTGCGTCCAAAACAACCATTCAGAGTTTTACAGATTAGGAAAACATTTGTTTTACTGATCTAACATGCTAGCGCCATTTGGCATTTGTTTTTAAAGTCAATAGAAAAAAAGATGTCTTCACAGGATTTCCTCCAGAATCTGTTGTTCGCCATCTGATGCAAAGTCTATTGTGATCTGTGTACACCAGAGTATTTAATATACGTAAGCAGAGAACATCATATTCTGGGGATTGAGGGATTAGCAACATCGACTGTTGGGATTGGACGAGCGCTGGTGTGCGCACGCACGCACACACACACACACACACACACACACACACACACACACACACACACAGCTCCATAGGACACCAGATTTCTGGTATTCCAGAAAGATGGTTGAACAAATTCAGGATTTCCTGAACATATCCATCTTGTCTTAACCAGATGAGGGAGTCTTGGCTCCAGAGCGGCTGCTTCTCGATTAAATGAATAAGCTAAGCAAAGTGCAGATGACCTGTCAGCACGTAACATTGAAAAAGTCCACATGTCGATGACAGAAAAAAAGATAGATGTGGAGTTAAAAGATATCGGACTCTATCTAGAACACGAAACAACTGAAAGAACACAATGAATATGTTCACATATTTACCCAACAAAAAGTAATACATCCACCGTTGAAAAAAACCCAGAGAGAAAATTCCCGACAGAGCTTGGCCAAGTGAAGTGACACAATTCCAATGTCTAATAGGCCTAGCTCACACACATGGCTGATTAGAAACAACACTTTTATTGCACCACTAGTGATGTTAATACATTTGAGATTAGAAAAGCATTGTTGGAATTCCATTGACCGCAGCCTACTGTACCTGCAATTCTGTAAAAGTCCTCCTTGATTATATGGACAGCTTGATGGCCAGGAAATGCAACAGACATAAAACCACCTCTTCAACGCGAGGCAGACTGTTCTTACCGCTCTTCACACTGTACAGGGAACTTCCAGTGGCAAAAGAAAAATGCTAAGCAAGACACAGAGTTTGTATGGCAGTCAAAGTGAAACTGCACTGGGAATACGTTTGCTATACGGTGCCTTCAGAAAGTATTCAGACCCCTTGACTTTCACATTAAGTTATGTTACAGCCTTATTCTAAAATGGATTTTTTTTAAATCCTCAATCTACACACAATACCTCATAATGACAAAGCAAAAACTGGCTTTTAGAAATTTTTGCTAATTTATATATAAAAAAACTGAAATATCACATTTACATAAGCATTCAGATCCTTTACTCAGTACTGTGTTGAAGCACCTTTGGCAGTGATTACAGCTTCGAGTCTTTTTGGGTATGACGCTTGGCACACCTGTATTTGGGAAGTTTCTCCCTTTCTTCTCTGCAGATCCTCTCAAGCTCTGTCAGGTTGGATGGGGAGCGTCGCTGCACAGCTATTTTCCGGTCTCTTCAGAGATGTTCGATCGGGTTCAAGTCCGGGCTCTGGCTGGGCAACTCAAAGACATTCAGAGGCTTGTCCCGAAGCCACACCTGCGTTGTCTTGGCTGTGTGCTTAGGGTCGTTATCCCGTTATAAGGTGAACCTTCACCCCAGCCGGAGGTCCTGAGTGCTCTGGAGCAGGCTTTCATGAAGGACCTCTCTGTACTTTGCTCCGTTCATCTTTCCCTCAATCCTGACTAGTCTCTCAGTACCTGTCGCTGAAAAACATCCCCACAGCATGCTGCTGTCACCACCATGGTCTGAGAGTCTTTTGGTGCCTTTTGGCAAACTGCAAGCGAGCTGTCATGTGCCTTTTACTGAGGAGTGGCTTCCATCTGGCCACCCTACAATAAAGGCCTGATTGGTGGAAAGCTGCAGAGATGGTTGTCCTTCTGGAAGGTTCTCTCATCTCCACAGAGGAACTCTAGCGCTCTTTCAGAGTGACCATCGGGTTGTTGGTCACCTCCCTGACCAAGGCCGTTCTCCCCTGGCTGCTCAGTTTGCCTGGGCGGTCAGCTCCAGGAAGAGTCTTAGTCTTTCAAAACTTCTTCCAATAAAGAATGATGGAGGCCACTGTGTTCTGGGGGACCATCAATGCTGGAGGAATTTTTTGGTACCCTTCCCCAGATCTGTGCCTCGACAGAGCTCTACGGACAATTCCATTTGACCTCATGGCTTGGTTTTTGCTCTGACATGCACTGTCAACTGTGGGACCTTATGCAGGCAGGTGTGTGCCTTTCCAAATAATGTCCAATCAATTGAATTTACCACAGGTGAACTCCAAGTTGTAGAAATATCTCAAGGATGATCAATGGAAACAGGATGCACCTGAGCTCAATTTCGAGTCTCGTTGCGAAGGGTCTGAATACTTGTGTAAATACAGTATTTCTGTTTTTGCTTAGTCATTATGGGGTATTGTGTGTAGATTTGAGAATATATATTTTTTAATCCATTTTAGAATAAGGCTGCAACGTAACAAAATGTGGAAAAAGTCAAGGGTCTGAAAATTTTCCGAAGGCACAGTATATGCTCTGAGTAGATTGACCAGAAACATGAGTGATTGTGCGGAAAAACATTTAAAAAAATGTTTTATTCTGAATGATCTAAAGGATGTATTCGAAGTCCAATATTTTTTTCCCTTTGTAAAGCACGGCAAACAATGTATGTTCTGATGTCAAGTGAATTTTCCAAGAAAGGACAGGCAATAGTGACAAAAAATTATCTGATTGGCCGAGAAATTATTGGCCCATATTTATTCGCTGCTATGATCAGGCTCTCTTTCCAGAGCCAGAGTTCTGGAAAAGTCTTGGTAAATCACTAATCAATACCCCTCTGGTGAGCAAACAGACAAAATGACTACAATCACACGCAAACAAAAACACATACACATTGAGCACACATACAGGCACTGTATGATTTCTCGGCCAGGTTTGGAGAGTTAGGCCTCCTACAGGGCTTTGCACCATCCCAACACTAACACACAAGTCCTGGGCTAAAACAAAATTCAGTAGCTCTTCAGGACAGGCATTGGACTTCCCAATGGCCCACAATCTTAAACTATCCCTGCATGTAAAATGCTGACCTAATCTAATGGATGGATAGATCCTTTTGCAATCTTCCAATGGTGCATGAGTTGTTCCTAAGTGATAACCAATCGATCACACAACCCAGGTTGCACACAAAGTGAGTACATGTTGATCTGATGGTTTCTCTAACTAATCCACACAAAAGCTTCGACAAACTGTGTTTGGACTCAGGAGATTGACCCTTGTACAACGGATGGGTCTAACCCTGAATGCTGATTGGCTTGAATGCGGTTTTAACCAATATCTATTCCACAAGTTACCACCCGCTAAATCTATGACGTTAAAATGCCTATTTATTCTGTTTCATCTGACTGCGCAATCCACTGTCTCATCAGCCCAGCCAGGCACTATATAAACTTGATCTCCACTATAAAAGGCATCTAGACATTATCTCACATTTCTTTTAGACTAAAATTGAGTTTTCAACTGCAGAGATTTGTATAAACCTTGCAGTCTATCTCTCCGGCATTTGCAACATTGTTTCAATATTCAAATCTGATCTCCTGCTGTCCCATAGTAACAAACGTGTCGGGAGTCAGGACGAAAAAGATAGGCATTTCAGCATTTCTCAGCCAGTCAAAATCATGAATCAGCTTTATGGATATACAAAGAAATATCAATAGAATAGTGCAGCTAGTCTGCAGTCTTTCCAGCTTCAGTTTGAAGTGATTGTGTTAGCTGTGTTGTTGGCTAGCTCCTCTGAACAACGATGTCCTGACGAGGACACATTTTCTTTGCCAGGCGAAATCGCACATCATTAGCTCACTGTTATGGATGTGTCCAAATAACCAGAAAACAACTTTAAAAAATGCAGCTACTATGCTGTTATTCTGGCTGCACGTGTCGTGGAAATATTGGGCCAATAATACTTCTCAGATACCGGAACTTGTGAATTCAAATGGACTTTATTACAAAGTAACAAGCCGAGCTGGTCCATGGGCCAACTAATCTTTCCAGTCTCAGCACTCTCCTTTTATACAATTTTACCCTTAACACAGTCACTCCACTTCATGTAAATGATTAATACAATCTAGCCTTATGCCACCATTATTTTTCAGTCTCACTTCTGAGTTATTTACGCCCAGATGATTGTGGACTACCGGAAAAGGAGGACCAAGCACGCCCCATTCTCATCGACGGGGCTGTAGCGGAGCAGGTTGAGAGCTTCAAGTTCCTTGGTGTCCACATCACCAACAAACTAGAATGGTTCAAACACACCAAGACAGTTGTGAAGAGTGCACGACAAAGCCTATTTCCCCTCAGGAAACTAAAAAGATTTGGCATGGGTCTTCAGATCCTCAAAAGGTTCTACAGCTGCAACATCGAGAGCATCCTGACTGGTTGCATCACTGCCTGGTACGGCAACTGCTCGGCCTCCAACCGCAAGGCACTACAGAGGGTAGTGCGTGCGGCCCAGTACATCACTGGGGCTAAGCTGCCTGCCATCCAGGACCTCTACACCAGGCGGTGTCAGAGGAAGGCACTAAAAATTGTCAAAGACCCCAGCAACCCCAGTCATAGACTGTTCTCTCTACTAAAGCATGGCAAGTGGTACCGGAACGCCAAGTCAAGGACCAAAGGGCTTCTCAACAGTTTTTACCTCCAAGCCATAAGACTCATGAACAGGTAATCAAATGGCTACCCGGACTATTTGCATTGTGTGCTCCCCCCAATCAACTCTCTGTTGAACATATATACATAGTCACTTTAACTATACATTCATTTACATACTACCTCAATTAGCCTGACTAACCGGTGCCCCCGCACATTGGCTACCCGGACTATCTGCATTGTGTCCCGCCACCCGCCACCCAACACCCGCCAACCCCACTTTTACGCTACTGCTACTCTCTGTTTATCATATATGCATAGTCACTTTAACCATACATGTACATACTATCTCAGCCCGACTAACCGGTGCCTGTATATAGTCTCGCTACTATTATAGCCTCACTACTGTTATAGCCTTGCTACTGTACTAAGCCTCGCTACTGTATATGGCCTTGCTACTGTATATAGCCTCGCTACTGTATATAGCCTCGCTACTGTATATGGCCTTGCTACTGTATATAGCCTCGCTACTGTATATAGCCTCACTAATCCTATAGCCTCACTACTCCTATAGCCTCACTATACCTATAGCCTCGCTACTGTATAAAGCCTCGTTAATGTATAAAGCCTCGCTACTGTTATTTTTCACTCCCTTTTTACTGTTGTTTTTATTTCTTTACTTATCTATTGTTCACCTAATACCTTTTTCTTTACTTAAAAATTGTACTGATGGTTAGAGCCTGTAAGTAAGCATTTCACTGTAAGGTCGACACCTGTTGTATTCGGCGCACGTGACGAATAAACTTTGATTTGACATGGATTCTGCTTACATTCTGCTTACACATATCTAACAGTTAACCCTATATTTATTCTGCTTACTACTTCTAAGAAAAAAGTACAGGTACTGGAAAATCCCCAAAGAACTGGAAAATCCCCAAACACGTGCCTGTAAGTTAGCCGTAGTTGGCTAGCTAAGAAGCAAGGGTTAAGAACGTTGCCAGCCAGTATGACCATGGAATATTTAGAACGTTTCTCTGGCAACCGAACAGATAGAACGAACGACCAGCCGCCTTGGGTAGAAACCCTAGATTTGTGTCGTGACTAAATCTTGTGGAAAGATAAACTCAGCAAAAAAGAAACTCAGCAAAAAAAGAACGTCACAGATCTTCGTAAAGGGTTTAAATACTGTTTCCCATGCTTGTTCAATGAACCATAAACAATTAACATGCACCTGTGGAACGGTCGTTAAGACACTAACAGCTTACAGACGGTAGGCAATTAAGGTCACAATAATGAAAACTTAGGACACTAAAGAGGCCTTTCTATTGACTCTGAAAAACACCAAAAGAAAGATGCCCAGGGTCCCTGCTCATCTGCGGGAAAGTGCCTTAGGCATGTCACCAAAGCACCATATACTACCCACCACTGCGACCTGTATGGCCTTGTTGGCTGGCGCTCGCATAATATTCATTGCCAAACCCACTGGCTCCAGGTCATCTATAAGTCTTTGCTAGGTAAAGCCCCGCCTTATCTCAGCTCACTGGTCACCATAGCAGCACCCACCCGTAGCACGTGCTCCAGCAGGAATATTTCACTGGTCATCCCCAAAGTCAATTCCTCCTTTGGTCGTCTTTCCTTACAGTTCTCTGCTGCGAATGACTGGAGTGAATTGCAAATATCACTGAGGCTGGAGACTCATATCTCCTTCACTAACTTTAAGCACCAGCTGTCAGAGCAGCTCACAGATCACTGCACCTGTACATAGCCCATCTGTAAATAGCCCATCCAACTACCTCATCCCCATACTGTCATTTATTATTTTGCTCCTTTGCACCCCAGGATCTCTACTTGCACATTCATCTTCTGCACGTCTATCACTCCAGTGTGTATTGCTAAATTGTAATTATTTCGCCACTATGGCCTATTTATTGCCTTTACCTCCCTTATCTTACCTCATTTGCACACACTGTATAGACTTTTTTCCTATTGTGTTATTGACTGTATGTTTGTTTATTCCCTGTGTAACTGTGTTGTTGTTTGTGTCGCACTGCCTTACTTTATCTTGGCCAGGTCACAGTCACAACTAGCCTACCTGGTTAAATAAAGGAGAAATAAAACATAAAAAAACAAATGCTGCAAGGAGGCATGAGGACTGCAGATGTAGCCAGGGCAATAAATTGCAATGTCCGTACTGTGAGATGCCTAATACAGCGCTACAGGGAGACAGGACGGACAACTGATCGTCCTCGCAGTGGCAGACCACGTGTAACAACACCTGCGCAGGATCGGTATCTCCCAACATCACACCTGCGGGACAGGTACAGGATGGCAACAACAACACCAGGAGCGCACAATCCCTCCATCAGTGCTTCAGACTGTCCGCAATAGGCTGAAAGATGCTGGACTGAGGGCTTGTAGGCCTGTTGTACAGTAGGTCCTCACCAGACATCACTGGCAACAACACCACCTATGGGCACAAACCCACCGTTGCTGGACCAGACAGGATTGGCAAAAAGTGCTCTTCACTGACAAGTCGCAGTTTTGTCTTACCAGGGGTGATGGTCGGATTCACGTTTATCGTCGAAGGAATGAGCGTTACAACGAGGCCTGTACTCTGGAGTGAGATCAATTTGTAGGTGAAGGGTCCATCATGGTCTGGGGCGGTGTGTCACAGCATCATCGGACTAAGCTTGTTGTCATTGCAGTCCATCTCAACGCTGTTTGTTACAGGGAAGACCTCCTCCTCCCTCATGTGGTACCCTTCCTGCAGGCTCATCCTGACATGAAAATTAAAACAGTTGACAGTGAGAGAATATTTATTTATTTTTTTGCTGAGTTTGGTATGAATAAATTAATCCAAATAATGTTTTTAATGGAAAAATGTCAATCATTATTTGAATATTTTGGTAACCTGTTGTATAAAAGTGATAATGCCCTCGAAGCCGGCTTCTCTGGCATTATCACTTAAGTGTAGGCCAATCGTGAATATGGTCTGAACCAACTAGGGCTGCGTAGGAAAGGCCGCCTACTACTTTTGACCAGAGCCCTATGTGAGATGTCAACTAAGATCCTCTGGGTCCAAACAAACCAGGTGTTTGGTCTCCAGTGAATCCATGACATTAACCAATCAATGGAGTGGCAACAATAGACACATATTATGGCCCTAGAGGACTTGAGTCCAGACTTCTTAGACAGCCATGGCCAGAATTTGATGGACGCTAGTCCTGTTTTTAAATATTGTATGGAAACACCTTCTGGATAGTTCAGACAAGATGGGACGACTAGAGGGAAGGAACTAAAGCTGCACATTTAAAGTATTCTATATGTAAATGTGTTGATGGGATAACTCCTCATTCAAGACAGGGATATATGTGTCCTATAGCGAAAACAAACCAGATCCACACACATCATTATCACCACCACAGACTGAACTTACACGATACACTAACTAAATATATATATTTTTTGATTACACAATTAAAAACAGTATAAAAACCACTCAAAGACAAGGCCGCACAACAAACGCACATAGGCTATCAATTCTGCCTGGTTACATCACCTTTATAACAAGGACAGTCGCCCCCCTTTTCATCTCCAAAGCAACAACTTCAATTGAGTCCTATTTTAAGTGTTAAAACATTAATAAAAACATGAAGGCCTTACGAAACAGGCTATCTTGAAGATGTAGAACAGACTGGTAATATATATGGTAAACAAGGACATAATAAGGACAGAGTGGACTTCCTGGAAAGGAAAACAGCTGAAATAGGAGGGGCAAGCGCTAAAAGCATGTGTGCGCATGGCAGGGTGTGTGTTCATTCACACGGCTGTTAATAGGGTCTAATGAGACCTTGAAGTCAGAAAGAGTCATGTAGAGAGGTGCCTTAGAGAAAGTGTGTGCCCTGGTTGCGGAGGGCTCTTTATCTCTCAACACAATAGATGAGGGAGATAATTGTGTTCTGCTCTGTGTTAGAGGAACGCCCTGGGTGATTCCTAATCTTCCTCATAATTACAAGTAATCCTTTATGACGCACGCACGCGCACGCACACGCACACACACACAGGGGTATAATGGAAGCAAAGAAAGCGCTATTAAGATAGTTCATGCTTAACAACAAAAGAGGACACAAGGCATCAGGGAGACTCACAGGATTAAAGGATGAACAGTGATGATTTACTTAGTGAATAATCCCAGCGCTAGTCAAGCGGGTTACAAAACAAAGGAAAAGCCCTCAAGGCGCTGAGGAGACAGTCATGACACCTTGGTCGAAACGTGACCCTTTCACCTGAGCTAAATTCTTACAATATCTACAAATAGCTGGGTAATTACTTAAAGGGGAAATCTGCAGTTGCTAAGCATTGACAAATCAAATCAAATTTATTTATATAGCCCTGCGTACATCAGCTGATATCTCAAAGTTCTGTACAGAAACCCAGCCTAAAACCCCAAACAGCAAGCAATACAGGTGTAGAAGCACGGTGGCAAGGAAAAACTCCCTAGAAAGGCCAAAACCTAGGAAGAAACCTAGAGAGGAACCAGGCTATGTGGGGTGGCCAGTCCTCTTCTGGCTGTGCCGGGTGGAGATTATAACAGAACATGGCCAAGATGTTCAAATGTTCATAAATGACCATCATGGTCGAATAATAATAAGGCAGAACAGTTGAAACTGGAGCAGCAGCACGGCCAGGTGGGCGGTGGACAGCAAGTAGTCATCATTAAGTCAGGTAGTCCTGGGGCATGGTCCTAGGGCTCAGGTCCTCTGAGAGAGAGAAAGAAAGAGAGAAGGAGAGAATTAGAGAACTCACACTTAGATTCACACAGGACACCGAATAGGACAGGAGAAGTACTCCAGATATAACAAACTGACCCTAGCCCCCCGACACAAACTACTGCAGCATAAATACTGGAGGCTGAGACAGGAGGAGTCAGGAGACACTGTGGCCCCATCCAAGGACACCCCCGGACAGGGCCAAACAGGAAGGATATAACCCCACCCACTTTGCCAAAGCACAGCCCCCACACCACTAGAGGGATATCTTCAACCACCAACTTAATGACAAGATTTGTCATTTTGAATTATGTAAAGTGAGTGTGGAAGAGGTGAAAAAAAAATATTGTTTTCTATCAACAATGACAAGACAAGTCTGACAACATGGATGGAAAATTACTGAGGATAATAGCGGACAATATTGCTACTCCTATTTTCCAAATCTTCAATCTAAGCCTACTAGAGACCATGAGCCCTCAGGCCTGGAGGGAAGAAAAAGTCATTTCACTATGCCAAAATAGTAAAGCCCCTTTACTGGCTCAAATAGTCGACCAATCAGCCTGTTGCCAACCCTTAGTAAACTTTTGGAAAAAATTGTGTTTAACCAGATACAATGCTATTTTGCTGTAAAGAAATTGACAGACTTTCAGCACACTTATAGAGAATGATATTCAACAAGCACGGCACTTACACAAATGACTGATGGTTGGCTGAGAGAAATTGATGATAAAAAGGTTTGTGAGGGCTGTTTTGGTAGATTTGAGTGCTGCTTTTGACATTATCAATCATAGTTTGCTGATGGAAAAAAGTATGTGTTATAGCTTTTACACCCCCTGCTATATTGTGGATAAAGAGTTACATGTCTAACAGAACACAGAGGGTGTTCTTTAATGGAAGCCTCTCCAATATAATCCAGGTAGAATCATCAATTCACCAGGGCAGCATTCTAGGCCCCTTACTTTTTTCAGTCTTTACTAATGATATGCCACTGGCCTTGAGTAAAGCCAGTGTGTCTATGTATGTGGATGACTCAACACTATACACGTCAGCTACTACAGAAAGTGAAATGACTGCAACACTTAAGACCCTAGGAAGAGTAGCAGCAAATGGGGATCCTTAATTAATACAAATACATACATTTTTGGACTTATAAATACATGATATGTACCCATTGATTTTTGAAGTACATAACTTATGAGCTTAGTTCAACAGTTATACCTCATCAGTGTCACGGCTGTTGAAAGAACTGGACCAAGGTGCAGCGTGGTAAGCGTACATATTCCCTTTTTATTTGGGTGACGCCGACAAAACAATACAAAACAAACCGTGAAGCTTAAGGCTATGTGCCATCAAACAAAGTTAACTTCCCACAAACACAGGTGGGAAAAAGGGTACCTAAGTATGGTTCCCAATTAGAGACAACAATAGACAGTTGTCCCTTATTGAGAACCATACCCGGCCAAAACCTAGAAATAGAAAATCATAGAAACACAAAACTTAGAATGCCCACCCCAACTCACGCCCTGACCAAACCAAAATAGAGACACAGTATATCACAAAAGTGAGTACACCCCTCACATTTCTGTAAATAATACTGCCCCGTGGCCCAGTGTCCGAAGGGAGGGGATCATGCTCTGCTTCAGTATGTCACAGTACATGTTGGCATTCATGGTTCCCTCAATGAACTGTATCGCCCCAGTGCCGGCAGCACTCATGTGGCCCTAGACCATGACACTCCCACCACCATGCTTGACTGTAGGCAAGACACACTTGTCTTTGTACTCCTCACCTGGTTGCCGCCACACACGCTTGACACCATCTGAACCAAATACGTTTATCTTAGTCTCAACAGACCACAGGACATGGTTCCATGTCCTTAGTCTGCTTGTCTTCAGCAAACTGTTTGCGGGCTTTCTTGTGCATCATCTTTAGAAGAGGTTTCCTTCTGGGACGACAGCCATGCAGACCAATTTGATGCGGTGTATGGTCTGAGCACTGACAGGCTTTGTACTCCTCACCTGGTTGCCGCCTGCAGGCTCATCCTGACATGACCCTCCAGCATGACAATGCCACCAGCCATACTGCTCGTTCTGTGGGTGATTTCCTGCAAGACAGGAATGTCAGTGTTCTGCCATGGCCAGCGAAGAGCCAACATCTCAATCCCATTGAGCACGTCTGGGACCTGTTGGATCGGAGGGTGAGGGCTAGGGCCATTCGCCCCAGAAATGTCCGGGAACTTGCAGGTGCCTTGGAGGAAGAGTGGAGTAACATCTCACAGCAAGAACTGGCACATCTGGTGCAGTCCATGACGAGGAGATGCACTGCAGTACTTAATGCAGCTGGTGGCCACACCAGATACTGACTGTTACTTTTGATTTTGACCCCCCTTTGTTCAGGGACACATTATTCCATTTCTGTTAGTCACATGTCTATGGAACTTGTTCAGTTTATGTCTCACTTGTTGAATCTTGTTATGTTCATCCAAATATTTACACATGTTAAGTTTGCTGAAAATAAACGCAGTTGACAGTGAGAGAACGTTTCTTTTTTTGCTGAGTTTAGTTGCTCCTGCTGTCTTTATAGTATAGTTCCTGTATTTGATTGATAAGCACTATTTTTAGTTCCTCTGTGCCTGTCGTCTGTGTGATTGCTGATGGCGGTCTCTACCCTGTGTATTTGCAGTGTACAAAGCCAGGCGAAATGTGCAGAACAATTCCTTTCGACACAACTAGAGGGAGGAGAATAGGAACACAGAGTACCAAGAAAAAACACAGAGTACCAAGAAAAAACACAGAGTACCAAGAAAAAACACAGAGTACCAAGAAAAAACACAGAGTACCAAAACAGATGGAAAAATTGTCTCAACTGATGGAGGTGCCTGTCATGCTGTGGCCTAAAAGCCTTCCTTTCCCAGTGACTCTAAATACCATACTTGTCTGTCAGGGTCAACTCTGCCCTGGGTTTCACCATCACAGCACAAGGCAGAGAGAGAGATACGTTTTTTCTCTAGGGGGAGGAGAGAACATTTCATTCTCTCAGAGAGATAGAAAGAGAGGAGTGGATGGGGTCATGACATGGATGAAAATACTTTCGATTCACTTCTGTTAAAGTTTGTTTTGTTCCACAGCTTTTAGAACCTGTAGTCTGAAGTGGTGCAGTGTGTACACACACAGGCAAAACCCTGTCATGGTGGTAACAGCGATAAGGTCTGAGGTAACTACAGAGTTTTAATACCAGCCCACACAGATCGAAAACACACGCCCCCACCCCAATCTACCGGTGCTCACATCTGAGGAACGAAAATGAAGGGGCAACATTGAGAGAATATTCATAGAGAACTACAACGATAAAAGAACAATAAGAGCACAATCTGTCATTTATCACAATGCACAGCGTCTGGCAGTGATGGGGAATGAGTGAAGGCTTCTTGGCTTTTTTATTGGCGGTCTATTTACCTCGCTGTTTGTTCGCCTGATTGCCTCTATATGCAGAGTAATGATTGTGAGGCCAGACAGTAAAAGTATGTGAAAACACCACACAGACAGACAACAGGCTGTATATACAGACAGGAAATAAAGAGGTGGGCAGGAAAGAGACAGGGGGAGGAATAGAATGGAATGGAAGTAGGGAGAGTTTAGGAGAGGGGATGAGGGACAGAGTGGAAAAGATGATTCCAGATCTGACAAAGAGGAAAGGAGGTCAGAGTGAGCAGAGAAAGAAAGTAAAAAATATAAAATGTTGTGTTTTTCAAGAGAGTAGATGAGAGGAGAGAAGAGAAGGGAAGAGGAGAGAAGAGAAGGGAAGAGGAGAGTAGAGAAGGGAAGAGGAGAGGAAAGAAGGGAAGAGGAGAGAAGAGAAGGGAAGAGGAGAGAAGAGAAGGGAAGAGGAGAGTAGAGAAGGGAAGAGGAGAGGAAAGAAGGGAAGAGAGGAAAGAAGAGGCGAGAAGGGAAGAGTAGAGTAGAGTAGAGTAGAGTAGAGTAGAGTAGAGTAGAGTAGAGTAGAGTAGAGTAGTAAAGAGGAGAGAAGAGAAGTGAAGAGGAGAGAGGCTCAGCTGGGTGTGATGTGGACTGATGGTAAGACAATCTGACAGGCCAGAGGGGGGTCTGGATAGCAGCATGTCTGTCACCATGTGATTTCATTCAGCTTATTGAAGGCTGGATATCAGTGGCGATGTGTGTGTGTGCGTCTGTGTGAGTGTATGAGAGGCCTGTAGACATGAATAGCATATGGATAGTGATACAGATTGCTTATAAACCACCCACAGCATGTATAATGTGATGGTAGGATATGAGGGACGAGAGAGGAGAGAAAAAAAGAGGGGGGAGGTGGTGAGAAAGGAGGGATAGTTTCAGGGTTTATGTGCATATTTATTCAAGCATGTAAAACAAGGAGATGAAAAACAACACCAGGCAATTGAAAGCATTACTAGTTGACGGGTATAGAGAAAAAAAACATTATTAAGGACATTCTGTAAATAAATAAAATACATCCAATAAATTAACTCTGATTAATTAGCACGCAAACCCCTTACAGATACTCTCTGATTATATTACACATCACATACAATAAATGTTTAACATAAATAATGTTTGTATCATGTTTTGTGCTGCTACCATGTTGTGTTGCTAGCATGTTATTGTCACGTTGTGTTGCTACCATGGTGTGTTGTCATGTGTTGCTGCCTTGCTATGTTGTTGTCTAGGTCTCTCTTTATGTAGTGTTGTGTTGTCTCTCTTGTAGATCATGTATTTTCAGGTAGAGATACCCACAGGACTATCACTCTGTAGAACTGACATCTGTAGCCATGAAATGCATTGAAAGGCTGGTCATGGCTCACATCAACACCATCATCCTAGACAGCCTTGGGCCCACTCCAATTCGCCAACAGATCCACAGATGACGTGTCCCATCTGGACAAAAGGAACATCTAGGTCAGCGTTCAACACCATAGTGCCCTCCAAGATCATCACTAAGCTCAGGACCCTGGGACTGAACACCTCCCTCTGCAACTAGATCTTGGACTTCCTACCTGGCTGGCTCCAGATGCTGAGGGTAGGCAACAACACATCCGCCATGCTGACCCTCAACACAGGAGCCCCTCAGCAAACATGTGCTCCTCAGTAAAGGGCACATGACAGCCAGCTTGGAGTTTGCCAAAAGACGACTAAAGGACAATGAGAAAAGACAATGAGAAAGAAGATTCTCTTTTTGATAAAACCAAGGTCTGAGTGCCAAGCATCACATCTGGAGGAAACCAGGCACTGCTCATCACCTGATCAATACCATCCCTACGGTGAAGCATGGTGGTGGCAGCATCATGCCGTGGGCATGTTTTTCAGCGTCAGGGACTGGGAGACTAGTCAGGATCGATGGAAAGATGAATAGATCAAAGTACAGAGAGATCATTGATGAAAACCTGCTCCAGAGTGCTCAGGACCTTAGATTGGGGAAAAAAATTCACCTTGCAACAGGACAACAACCCTGAGCACACAGCCAAGACAACGCAGGAATGGCTTCGGGACAAGTCTCTGAATGTCCTTAGGTGACCCAGCCAGAGCCAGGACTGGAACCCGATCGAACATCTCTGGAGAGACCTGAAAATAGCTGTGCAGCAACGCGCCCCATCCAACCTGACAGAGCTTGAGAGGATCTGCAGGGAGAACGGGAGAAACTGCCTAAATACAGGTGTTCCAAGCTTGCAGCGTCATACCCAAGAAGACTGTAAGCTGTAATCGCTGCCAAAGGCACTTCAACTAAATACTGTGTAAAGCGTCTGAATAATTATGTAAAATGTGATCCTTTTTTTATTATACATTTGCAAAAATGTCTAAAAAACAGTTTTTGCTTTGTCATTATGGGGTATTGTGAGTAGATTGATGAGGGGGAAAATGTGTTTTAATGAATTTTAGAATAAGGCTGTAAAGTAACAAAATGTGGAAAAAGTGGTCTGAATACTTGTATAAAGCCAATGTTATCGTTGCTCATTGTGTATTTATTCCTCGTGTTATTCAATTTTTCTCTCTGCATTTTGGGAAGGTTTGTAAGTAAGCATTTCACTGTTTGTCTACACCTGTTGTTCACGAAATATGTGACAAATAAAATGTGATTTGATTCAAAGCAACTGCTCTCTATCCCTCCTGACTGCACAGCTTCTGTTTTTCTGTGAGAGCAAAATTGTAAGAATTCTATAAATATGCACTAGCATGCATAAAAAGTATTTTCAGGCAACAGAAATTATGAACAGAAAAACAAAGATTTTTTTATGTTAGACGTGACTCTAAACCTATAATGTTAGCCAGCTAACTAGCTAGGTAGAGTGGCTAGCTAGCTGATCTGTTACATGTACGTGCTAATGTATCATCACGCAGGATACGTTGTGTCGAGCCTGGTGGAATGCTAATGCACTTCAACCAATAAAAATGTGTGGTGAGCCAGGCCGA
Source organism: Oncorhynchus tshawytscha (assembly GCF_018296145.1). Classification (NCBI taxonomy): domain Eukaryota; kingdom Metazoa; phylum Chordata; class Actinopteri; order Salmoniformes; family Salmonidae; genus Oncorhynchus; species Oncorhynchus tshawytscha. The sequence continues at coordinate 21,249,227 of NC_056454.1, read as the reverse complement.
CCTGTGCCACGGTGAGCGGTACTTGAAACGGTAGGGGTCCAACCAATAAAAAAAACACACCGCTCCAATTGAATGTCTGGTCTCCTATTGAATGTCTGGTAACCACCACCTAATCTAACCAGTAGAGACCACCCGGGCGACCTCCCAGAGACATGCGTCTTGCCAATCATCCTCTACTATGTGGTATGGAGGTAGAGAAACATGCCTCCCCCTCCTCTTCCCAACCTATACTCAACTTGTTTTAAATGTCAACGCATTTCAATGAAAGGGGGTCGGTTGACAGATGCAATTTGCGATATTAAAATTCCACCTACCTCCATGATGGACAGCTGCCTAATGAGAGACGGGCTCTTTCTTTGAATTTTCCAGAGTTAGCGATGAGATGGATGGCGGGACGAGATAAAAAATACCACCAGCCGGACTTGAAAGGCAAGAACAAACAATGGAATGAGATTGCCAAAAGCTGGTGTCAGCCAGGAGGGAGAGAAAGGGGAATATTCATCTATTAATCTAAAAGAAGGTGTGCAAATAGCAGAGTAAGAATGAGGGTCCATCTGTCCATCCATCACACCGTAAATAGCACATGTGGATCAAATTGAGGAAATAGTAGATGTATGTGTCAGGTCACCCAGACAACGGAGCACAGTCAGTATTACATCTAACACACAACCACATCTCTTTTACACACCCTTTCACTTACACACACACAAACCTTGTGTGATTGGGTTCATGAGGGTTGGTGGTGTGAGAGACTTTTCATCTCCACAGTGTTGTTCTCCTGGCCTCAGTGATCTGCCTCTGTGACCTGTTTGGTTTAGTCCACTCACTCTGCCCTCAGATCGACTTATCCTCTCTGGATTACACTTTCTCGCTCTTTCTCCCTTCTTCCCTACTTCCTCCAGCTGATTCGGCCTGTTTACGGTGTTAGAGTTAGCTTCCATTCATGGAGGTAGGGCTGACTGAGCTAACACTAAAAGAACTGTTGAGACACAGAGATTTGACAAACAGAGAGGGAGGAGGAAGAGGACGGGGAATATGAAGAGGGAGAGAGGAAGGAGGAATAGGAAGACAAAGAAATAGAAGAGAGAAGTAGCCCTCGGAGAGGATGGTAGAGGAGGATGGGTCCATTACAGCCCTTTCATCCTAGAATATAGTTATATTTTTTCCCTTTTTCGATTTGTCCAGCTCTTCAGATAGCTCTGCAGGGACATCCCCAACTCAAATCATACACAGTGACGCAAACTCATCTGAATGTCACTCAAAAATGTGGATGGTGAAGTCATGCAAGGAGAGAATTTTGTCTGCGGAAAAGCAAAACTTTAAAAGCACAAGGAAATAACATAAAATGATTGCCTCCTATAGGTCTGTCAGGCTCAATGTATAGTACAATACACTTCCATCACAATTCATCAAATGCATTTACAAAATAACTATACATTTCATAGCCTGGGTGGTTTACTGCACACTTTATGCCACAAGAAATCATGGGAAAGCCGTCCAGCACTCACACACACAAAAACCTGGATAGGGGCAGGCAGGATGTGTGCGTCGACAGAGGTGTTACACATTTAATATATTCTCCTCTGTGCGGTAGCTGGTAAAGGAACTACAGTAATACCAGCCACAGGCTAACACATGAATGAGAATGGAGTATAGACTGGGGATACCATTCTATAAACAAAACATGTTTAAATAAGGAGAGAGAGCTTTTAATTAAGCAGATAGAGGGAGACAGATAGAAAGATAGAGAGTCACAGCAATATCTTTTCTATGATCTCTTATACACTATTTCAGGCCCGACAGTTGGAACTTTGGCTTTCCTGGATATACCCCCTACATTGTGATCACTGCATCCAATGGGTACGGATACAGCTTTAGAACAAAGTTATACGGTATTAGTACAAATGTGATTGATACATGTGGATGATCTTGTTCCTGTAGTGTTTGTAAACACTCTGGTAGGTTGATTAATAACCTGAACCAGATTACAGGCACTGGTTACACGAAGAAGCTTCCTCTTGAGCGGACAGCTTGATGAAAACCACTTAATATTCAGGTCCCCAAGAAAGTAGACCTCTCTGTTTTCATCACATACACTATCACTAAACATACACTAAGCATTTCACACATATTATGTAGATACTGACTGTTAGCACTTGGTGGCCTATAGCAACACCCCAAAAGAAAAGGCTTTAGATGTGCCAAGTGAACCATTGCCCCCCACCTCCACCCCCCTTCCCTCTGGAAGGCTGCTGCTACTCTGTTGTTATTTTCGCTTAGTCACTTAAATAACTCTACCTACATGTACATATTACCTCAATTATCTCGACACCGGTGCCCCCTGTATATAGCCCCACTATTGTTATTTACTGCTGCTCTATAATTATTTGTTATTCTTATCTCTTACTTTTTTGGTGGGTATTTTCTTAAAACTGCATTGTTGGTTAAGGGCGTGTAGGTAAGCATTTCACTGTGACAAATACAATTTGATGCATACGAAAACACGATAACATTCGCACTACACACATACATACACATGGATTTTGTATTGTAGATACAGTACCAGTCAAAAGTTTGGACATGCCTACTCATTCCAGGGAGACTGCGTGAATCAGGCCTTCATGGTCGAATTGCTGCAAAGAAACCACTACTAAAGGACACCAACAAGAAGAAGAGACTTGCTTGGGCCAAGAAACACGAGCACTGGACATTAGACTGGTGGAAATCTGTCCTTGGGTCTGAGTCCAAATTTGAGATTGTGTAGTTCCCACCGTGAAGCATGGAGGTGAAGGTGTGATGGTGCTTTGCTTGTGACACTGTCAGTGATTTATTTAGAATTCAAGGCACACTTAACCAGCATGGCTACCACAGCATTCTGCAGCAATACACCTTCCCATTTAGTTTGCGCTTAGTGGGACTATCATTTGTTTTTCCAAAAGGACAATGACCCAACACACCTCTGGGCTGTGTAAGGGTTATTTGACCGAGAACAAGGGTGATGAGGGCTGCCTCAGATGACCTGGCCTCCACAATCAACCGACCTCAACCCAACTGACATGGGTTGGGATGAGTTGGACCACAGAGTGAAGAAAAAGCAGCCAACAAGTGCTCAGCATATGTGGGAACTCCTTCAAGACTGTTGGAAAAGTATTCCATGCTGGTTGAGAGAATGCCAAGCGTGTGCAAAGCTCGGAGTCTGGGAGGGAGGGAGGGAGGGAGGGAGGGAGGGAGGGAGGGAGGGAGGGAGGGAGGGAGGGAGGGAGGGAGGGAGGGAGGGAGGGAGGGAGGGAGGGACGGACGGACGGACGGACGGACGGGACGGACGGACGGACGGACGGACGGACGGACGGGACGGACGGACGGACGGACGGACGGACGGACGGACGGACGGACGGACGGACGGACGGACGGACGGACGGACAGACAGACAGACAGACAGACAGACAGACAGACAGACAGACAGACAGACAGACAGACAGACAGACAGACAGACAGACAGACAGACAGACAGACAGACAGACAGACACACAGACACACAGACACACAGACACACAGACACACAGACACACAGACAGACAGACAGACAGACAGACAGACAGACAGACAGGGGTAAGTCACCAAGAATATAGCCATCTGTTCTGTATAATGCTAATTCCACTGAAACAGAATCCACTCATATGCATTACACAGGCAATGAGTAGTCGTTGTTCAGGATGTAAAATTAAATCATTCTTGCAACCGTCTGAAATGTACTCCACATAAACAGTAAACTAAATAATGTACATCGACTAAAGGCCATGCTTAGAGAAAATAGTAATTTTGTGAGAAGCGGCACACACATACACAGTTAAGTGAGAAGGGTTTACCAAGAAAAACTTAGTGTGTGTGTAGCTCAATACTGTGTGGTGTACACAGCTAACCTTTTTCACTACAAGTAAACAAACTAAAGCACACACTCAGACCAACTAAAGCACACACTCAGACCAACTAAAACACACACTCAGACCAACTAAAACACACACTCAGACCAACTAAAGCACACACTCAGACCAACTAAAACACACACTCAGACCAACTAAAACACACACTCAGACCAACTAAAACACACACTCAGACCAACTAAAACACCACTCGGGGGAGAAAATGAATGGGAGTTTGTGGGAGCGTTACAGTAAATTAGGTCAGTCTTACTGATGTGCTTTTGTGTCAAACTGTAGCCCAAATCTAAGCGATGAGGGACAGAGAGAGACACTATGCTCAGGTCCCTCAGGAGACTCTCCCTCTCACACACACACACAGAGAGAGAGAGAGAGAGAGACACACATACACACTTAAAAGCATATTGAAAGCAATACAGTAATTGGTTCCTCAGTGCACTGTTATCTTTATCCAGAGACATGGCGAGTGGAGCTGTGCATAGTTACAAAGAAATACCATGCAAGCAAAAACCACACAGCTTCAACATTCCCGGGTACAGTCACTAAAAGTTACTGTTATTACTGTGGCTAAAGTTACTGTACGGAAGGACAACAAAACAAAGTTAATTTGCATAAGAAAGTGACATGTTGACAAACTTTAACTGGGTCTTAAGGGGAATCACAGTCACCATAACTCCGTGACTAAAATTAGCATTGCTGTTAACATTACAGTACGTTTTTATCAAAGCTCCTTGACGTGATTTACACTTATATCAGTACATTCGTAACAACCTAAGAATGATGAAATTTCTACTCGATCAAATAAGCTTCACCTATCAAAATAGCAGTTCACTTTTATCCGAACCAAATTTGACACACTCATTGCACCCCATACAAAAACTCCTCACTTGGTCTGCTATTTTTGCGAGGACAGATTTTGGATGGAGTCGACCTTCTTGCTTCACCTCTTTCTCTCTGGCATAGCGTACTGTAGCCTAGAGATCAATAAGGGGCCAGGCGGAAGGCTCTGGCAATAAGTGGTCAACTCTCTAGGCTACACTGTCTATTGCATCTTAGCCGCTCTGTCACTGCTCATCCATGTATTTTATACTTATATATTCTTATCTCATTCCTTTACTAGATTGTGTGTAATGGATTATATTACCTGTTAGATACTGCTGCACTGTTGGATCTAGAAGCATAAGCATTTCGCATACACTCGCAATAACATCTGCTAACCATGTGCATGTGACCAATAAAATTGGATGTGATTTGATTTTTTAAATATATATATATGTACAATGTAGATGTATGCCCCAGGAAGACCATCACCCACCCCTCGCCACTGCTGCTAAAAAAATCATTGGGGAACCACCGTCAGGTGGACAGAGAGGGAGAGGAGGGGGAAATAGTGAGAGAGTGCATCGGAGGGTTGACAAAATCAATAATTTCCTTTGTGTATGTGTGTATGTATGCTCATGCATGCGTACAGTTGAAGTCGGAAGTTTACATACACCTTAGCCAAATACATTTAAACTCAGTTTTTCACTATTCCTAACATTTAAAGTAAAAATTCCCTGTTTTAGGTCAGTTAGGATCACCACATTCATTTTAAGAATGTAAAATGTCAGAATAATAGCAGAGAGAATGATTTATTTCAGCTTTTATTTCTTTCATCACATTCCCAGTGGGTCAGACACTTACTCTATTAGTATTTGGTAGCATTGCCTTAATTTTGGCCCATTCCTCCTGACAGAGCTGGTGTAACTGAGTCAGGTTTGTAGGCCTCCTTGCTCACACATGCTTTTTTAGTTCTGCCCACACATTTTATATAGGATTGAGGTCAGGGCTTTGTGATAGCCAATCCAACACCTTGACGTTGTTGTCCTTAAGCCATTTTGCCACAACTTTGGAAGTTTGCTTGGTGTCATTGTCCATTTGGAAGACCCATTTGCGACCAAGCTTTAACTGATGTCTAGAGATGTTGCTTCAGTATATCCACATAATTTTCTTTTCCTCATAATGCCATCTATTTTGGGAAGTGCACCAGTCCCTCCTGCACCCCCACAACATGATGCTGCCACCCCCATGCTTCACGGTTGGGATGGTGTTCTTCGGCTTGCAAGCCTCCCCCTTTTCTGGCCAAACATAACGATGGTCATTATGGCCAAACAGTTCTGTTTTTGTTTCATCAGACCAGGGGCCATTTCTCCTAAAAGAACAATCTTTGTCCCCATGTGCAGTTGCAAACCGTAGTCTGGCTTTTTTATGGCGGTTTTGGAGCAGCAGCTTCTTCCTTGCTTATCAGCCATTCAGGTTATGTTGATATAGGACTCATTTGACTGTGGATATAGATACTTTTGTACCTGTTTCCTCCAGCATCTTCACAAGGTCCTTTGCTGTTGTTCTGGGATTGATTTGCATTTTTCGCAACAAAGTACGTTCATCTCTATGAGAGAGAACGCGTCTCCTTCCTGAGCGGTATGATGGCTGCGTGGTCCCATGGTGTTTATACTTGCGTACTACAGTTTGTACAGATGAACGTGGTACCTTCAGCCATTTGGAAATTGGATGAACCAGACTTGTGGAGGTCTACAATGTTTTTTTCTGAGGTCTTGGCTGATTTCTTTTGATTGTCCCATGATGTCAAGCAAAGAGGCACTGAGTTTGAAGGTAGGCCTTGAAATTCATCCACAGGTACACCTCCAATTGACTCAAATTATGTAAATTAGCCTATCAGAAGCATCTAAAGCCATGACATAATTTTCTGGTATTTTCCAAGCTGTTAGGCACAGTCAACTTAGTGTATGTAAACTTCTGACCCACTGGAATTGTGATACAGTGAATTATAAGTGAAATACTGTAAACAATTGCACAAAGTAGATGTCCTAACCGACTTTCCAAAACTATAGTTTGTTAACAAGACATTTGTGGAGTGGTTGAAAAATGAGTTGTAATGACTCTAACCTAAGTGTATGTAAACTTCTGACTTCAACTGTACATGTGTATGTATTCCAGGTTTTTGTGGAGATAGCCAGGTAGCCTGGAGACACGTTTACCCTGCTGACCTTGCTCTGGCTCTGGCCAGGATTGGACAGGGCTGATATAGCAGGCAGCAGGCGCAGCACAGCCCAGACACAGCACAGCCCAGACACATTATCTTACCTCCCCAGAGACATCTCTCTGACCTGTGGCTTGAACTAAACTTGCCACAACAACAATAGATGCTGCCTCACCACTTAACTGTAGACAGAACACCAGTACGTGTCAGGGAGAGAAAGATTATGTGCCTCCGTTGGGTTGTAATAGTGTGAAATATGGTGTTACACTGCTCTGGCCATGTCTGATAAAGCCCTGTGAAATATGGTGTTACACTGCTCTGGCCATGTCTAGTAAAGCCCTGTGAAATATGGCGTTACACTGCTCTGGCCATGTCTAGTAAAGCCCTGTGAAATATGGTGTTACACTGCTCTGGCCATGTCTAGTAAAGCCCTGTGAAATTTGTGAAATGGACCTGGCAGTCACTCTACATGCTGGGTAAACCGTGTATGTGTCTGTGTCTTACCTCCATACACCTCAGACGTAGAAGCCAGCAGTAGACGGGCTCCCACGCGCTTCGCCAACCCTGGGGACACATAAGACAAAGGCAATAAGACCCAGAGCCAAAAAACCTGGAGAGAGGCAGAATAGATCAATCAAACCCAGAGCCTGTCCTGGGGAGAGTCACAGACTAGATCAATCAAAGCTAGAGTGGAGCCTGGGGACAGAGTCAGGCCGGAGTAATCAAACCAGTCATCACATCTGTGGAGAGGCAGACAAGATCAATTCAACTCAGAGTGGATACTGTGGTGGGACAAAGCAGAGAGCAGTGGGACTGGAACCAGATACACTTTCTCATACCCTTACACACAGTGTCCCAGATCTGTATGTGCCAACTCCTCAAACTATACAAGTTGGCGAAAGCACAGCCGAGCACAGACCGAGCTGGCACCGGGCTTTCACTTGGAAAGAAAGACTTCAAAGTCTGTGGAGAGAGGAACCTAGGCATATGTACAGTGCATTCAGAAAGTATTCAGACCACTTGACTTTGTCCACATTATTTTACTTTATAGCATTATTCTAAAACGGATGAAATGTAAAAAATTCCATATCAATTTACACACACAATACCCCATAATGACAAAGCGAAAACAGGTTTTTAGATTTTTTTCTCTCTCAAATGTTTGATAAAAAAAACAACTAAAATATCACAAGTATTCAGACCCTTTATTCAATACTTTGTTGAAGCACCTTTGGCAGCGATTACAGCCTGAAGTTTTCTTGAGTATGATGCTACAAGCTTGGCACACCTGTATTTGGGGAGTTTCTCCCATTCTTCTCTGCAAAGGCAAGCCTAAATCAGTTCAGAAGTAAAATGTGGCTTAACAAGTCATCTAATAAGTTATATGGACTCACTCTGTGTAAAATAATAAGGGTTGACATGATTTTTGAATGACTACCCCTTCCTCTGTCCCCAATACACACAACATATAGTATGTAAGGTCGCTCAGTCAAGTATTGAATTAAGCACAGATTCAACTACAAAGACGAGGGAGATTTTCAAAACTCTCAAAGAAGGGCAGTGATTGGTAGATGAGTAATAATAACAAAACAGACATTGAATATATCAACAACACAATAATGACCTAAATGACAAAGTAAAAAATACTAATAAAAACCATACGGAAAACATGCATATATATGCAACATGGTATTAAAGTAATATTGCAACAAAAGAAACATGGCAAAGAAATACACATTTTGTTCTAAATGCAAAGCCTTATGTTTGGAGCAAATCCAACAGCACATCACTGAGTAACTGCCTACTTATTTTCAAGCATGGTGGAGGCAGCATCATGGAACAGTATGGGTAGGCATGACATTGGAAAAGACTGGGGAGTTTTTCAGGATGAAAAGAGAAGGGATGGAGCTAAGCTCAGGCAAAATCATTGAGGAAAACCTGCTTCAGTCTCCTTTACACCAGACACTGGGAGAGGAATTCACCTTTCAGCAGGGCATTAACCTACAACACAAAGCCAAATCTACACTGGAGTTGCAAAGTTAGCGGCCAAGTTACAGTTTAAGTTTTACTTAAATTTGCTTCAAAATCTATGGCAAGACTTGAAAATTGCTGTCTAGCCATGATCCCCAACACCTTGACAGAGCTTGACGAATTTTGAAAAGAATAATGGCCAAATATTGCACAAAACAGTTGAGACTTTCCCAAGAAGACTCACAGCTATAATCTTCATGATGACAGAAGTGAGTGCTACGCTGCCAAAGATGTCAAAGATGTTTCTAACATGTATTGACTCAGGGGTGAATACTTATCTACTTCAGGTATATTAGTGTTATATCTTTCATTCATTTTTAAAAATATATATTACTTATCTTCCACCTAGACATTACAGTATTTTGTGTAGATGATTGACAAAAAATGAGAAATCTATCTACTCAAAAGTGCCCCTTCTTTACGTGACTGTCTGTCTGTACACATTGACAAGCTGACAGTTGTACCTGCGGGGCCCATGCTGGTAGTCTAGTCTTCAATGATCTTGCTATCAGAGTGAATAGAATGCAACCTTATCAGTCAGTTTAAAATGTCACACTTACGCCTTGAAAGAGCAAACCGGCACATGTTGGGTTGAGAAGGAATGTGAGGAGAATGTTGGGTCATTGAGTCAATCAGACGCCATTGCCGTGGGTGACGGTATGACCCCCCTCTCTGTTGACCCCCACATGACACCTGGGTTCTCCTTCTCCGTGGCCGAAGTAAGATATTTGAGCATGTTAACCCTCGCAAGGCTGCCGGCCCAGACAGCATCCCTAGCCACGTCCTCAGAGCATGCGCAGACCAGCTGGCTGGAGTGTTTACAGATATATTCAATCTCCCCCTATCCCAGTCTGTTGTCCCCACATGCTTCAAGATGTCCACCATTGTACCCAAGAAAGCAAAGATAACAGAACTAAATTACTATTTCCCCGTAGCACTCACCTCTGTCATCATGAAGTGCTTTGAGAGATGAATCAAGGATCATAAATCCCCTCTACCTTACCAGACAACCTATGCCCACTTGTTTAGCACCCCAATAGATCCACAGACGATGCAATCACCATCGCACTGTACACTGCCCTATCCCATGTGGACAAGAGGAATACCTATGTAAGAATGCTGTTCATTGACAATAACTCAGCATTCAACATGATAGTACTCTCCAAGCTCATCATTAAGTTCGAGGCCCTGGGTCTGAACCCACCCTGTGCAACTGGGTCCTGGACTTCCTGACGGGCCACCGCCAGGTGGTGAAGGTAAGCAACAGCACCTCCACTTCGCTGATCCTCAACACTGGGGCCCCACAAGGATGCGTGCTCAGCCCCTCCTGTACTCCGTGTTCACCCATGACTGCGTGGCCACACACGCCTCCAACTCAAATCATCAATTTTGCAGGCGACACAACAGTAATAGGCCTGATTACCAACAATGATGAGACAGCCTACAGGGAGGAGGTGAGGGCCCTGTGAGTGTGGTGCCAGGAAAATAACCTCTCACCCAATGTCAACAAATCAAAGAAATGGATCGTAGACAGGAAACAGCAGAGGGAGCACCCCCTTATCCACACCGACGGGACCGCAGTGGAAAGCTTCAAGTTCCTCTGCATACACATCACTGACAAACTGAAATGGTCCACCCACACAGACCGTGTGGTAAAGAAGGCGCAACAGGGCCTCTTCAATCTCAGGAGGTTGACGAAATTTGGCTTGGCACCTAAAACCCTCACAAACTTTTACAGATGCACAATTGAGAGCATTCTGTCGAGCTGTATCACTGACTGGTACGGCAACTGCACCGCCCACAACGGCAGGGCTCTCCAGAGGGTGGTGCGGTCTGCCCAACGCATCACCGGGGGCAAACTACCTGCATTCAAAGACACCTTCAGCACCCGATGTCACAGGAAGGCCAAAAAGATAATCAAGGACAGCAACCACCCGAGCCACTGCCTGTTCACCCCGCTATTATCCAGAAGGCGAGGTCAGTACAGGTGCATCAAAACTGGGACCGAGAGACTGAAAAATAGCTGCCCTATATACATAGACTTGAAATCACTGGCCACTTTAATAATTGGAACACTAGTCACATTAAAAATGTTTACATATTTTGCATTACTCATCTCATGTATATACTATATTCTATTCTACTGTATCTTAGTCTATGCCGTTCTGACATTGCTCATCCAAATATTTATATATTCTTCCTATACTTTAGATTGTGTGTATTGTTAGAGATAACTGCACTGTTGGCGCTAGAAACACAAGCTTTTAGCTACACCCGCAATAACATCTGCTAAACACGTGTATGTAACAAATAAAATTTGATTTGATCTGATGACCTCTGTGGAAGGGGTCACCAACCCTTGTCCTGTAAGCTAACTGGTGGCCTTGAGCTGATCTCATGTCTCTACTCTGCTGTGTGATGGGAGAATGTGAGCTCAATTCAACCACTAGCACACAGGCAAACAGAGGAGGAAGATCGTCTGCTCTTTGTGGAGGAGGGTGCCTAATAGAGAGGGAGGAAGAAATGTGGAGGAAGCAAGATGGAGAGGGAAAATACAGGGACCAGGCCTGTTATATGTACATTTTCTAACCCCTTTTTTCATAATCCGTGACAACCAACTGTCAGAGATACCTGCCTCGTTGCCCAGTCCATTAATTATAGCAATTATCAGCCAATCACATTTGCCTGTCAGACGCTGGCTGGCTGGCTGGCTGGCTGGCTGGCACACAGACAGATAAGACAGACTGACAGACAGACAGACAGACAGACAGACAGACAGACAGACAGACAGACAGACAGACAGACAGACAGACAGACAGACAGACAGACAGACAGACAGACAGACAGACAGACAGACAGACAGACAGACAGACAGACAGACAGACAGACAGACAGACAGACAGACAGACAGACAGACAGACAGAACGCGTCTCCTTCCTGAGCGGTATGACAGCTGTGTGGTCCCACGGTGGTTATACTTACTATTGTTTGAACAGATTAATGTAGTACCTTAAGGCGTTTGGAAAATGCTCCCAAGGATGAACCAGACTTGTGGAGGTCTACAATTATTTTTCCGAGGTCTTGGCTGATTTCTTTTGATTTTCCCATGATGTCAAGCAAAGAGGCACTGAGTTTGAAGGTAGGCCTTGAAATCCACAAGTACACCTCCAATTGACTCAAATGGCTTGGCACCTAAAAGGTTTTAGGTGCCAAGCCAAATTGTTGGGAACAATTGTTGGAAAAATTACTTGTGTCATGCACAAAGTAGATGTCCTAACCAACTTGCCAAAGCCATAGTTTGTTAACAAGACATTTGTGGAGTGGTTGAAAAAGACGTCCACTGTATGTATGCACTACCACGCACACCTATAGAGAGAGAGAATCAGCTAATGACAATAATAAAATAAAAGTGTATTTGTCAAGTGCGCCGAATACAACAGGTATACAGTGATAAGATTACTTACAAGCCCTAACCAACAGTGCAATTTTTAAGTAAAAAATAGGTATTAGGTAAACAATAGATAAGTAAGGAAATACAAAATAAAAATAAAACAGTAAAATGACAGTGAAAATAACAGGAGCGAGGCTAAATTACAGGTGGTACCGGTACAGAGTCAATGTGCGGGCCACCGGTTAGTCGGACTAATTGAGGTAATATGTACATATAGGTATAGTTGAAGTGACGATGCATAGATGATAAACAGAGAGTAGCAGCAGTATAAAAGAGGGGTTGGCGGGTGGCGGGACACAATGCAAATAGTCCGGGTAGCCATTTGATGAACTGTTCAGGAGTCTTATGGCTTGGGGGTCAAAAGCTGTTGAGAAGCCCTTTTGTCCTAGACTTGGCACTCTGGTACTGCTTGCCATGCGGTAGTAGAGAGAACAGTCTATGACTGGGGTGGCTGGAGTCTTTGACAATTTTTAGGGCCTTCCTCTGACACTGCCTGGAGTAGAGGTCCTGGATGGCAGGCAGCTTAGGCCCAGTGATGTACTGGGCCGTATGCACTACCCTCTGTAGTGCCTTGTGGTCGGAGGCCCGAGCAGTTGCCGTACCAGGCAGTGATGCAATCCGTCAGGATGCTCTTGATGTTGCAGCTGTAGAACCTTTTGAGGATCTGAGGACCCATGCCAAATCGTTTTAGTTTCCTGAGGGGGAATAGGCTTTGTCGTGCCCTCTGTCGTGTTTGGACCATTCTAGTTTGTTGGTGATGTGGACACCAAGGAACTTGAAGCTCTCAACCTGCTCCACTACAGCCCTGTCGATGAGAATGGGGACGTGCTCGGTCCTCCTTTACCTGTAGTCCACAATCATCTTCTTTGTCTTGATTACATTGAGGGATAGGTTGTTATTCTGGCACCACCCGGCCAGGTCTCTGACCTCATCCCTATAGGCTGTCTCAGTGTTATCGGTGATCAGGCTAACAACTGTTGTGTCGTCTACAAACTTAATGATGCTGTTGGAGTCGTGCCTGGCCATACAGTCGTGGGTGAACAGGGAGTCCAGGAGGCGACTGAGCACGAACCCCTGAGAGGCTCCAGTGTTGAGGATCAGCGTGGCAGATGTGTTGCTACCTACCCTCACCACCTGGGGGCAGCCCGTCAGGAAGTCCAGGATCCAGTTGCAGAGGGAGGTGTTTAGTCCCAGGGTCCTTAGCTTATTGATGAGCTTTGAGGGCTCTATGGTGTTGGACGCTGAGCTGAAGTCAATGAATAGCATTCTGACGTTGGTGTTCCTTTTGTCCAGGTGGGAAAGGGAAGTGTGGAGTGCAATAGAGATTGCATCATCTGTGGATCTGTTTGAGTGGTATGCAAATTAGGGTGGGTCTAGGGTTTCTGGGATAATGGTGTTAATGTGAGCCATTGCCAGCCTTTCAAAGCAGTTCATGGCTACGGACGTGAGTGCTACGGGTGTGTAGTCATTTAGGCAGTGCTCTTAGTGCTCTTGGGCACAGGGACTATGGTGGTCTGCTTGAAGCATGTTGGTATTACAGACTCAATCAAGGACATGTTGAAAATGTCAGTGAAGACACCTGCCAGTTGGTCAGCACATGCCCGGAGCACACATCCTGGTAATCTGTCTGGCCCTGCGGCCTTGTGAATGTTAACCTGTATAAAGGTCTTACTCACATTGGCTACGGAGAGCGTGATCACACAGTCTTCCGGAACAGCTGATGCTCTCATGCATGCCTCAGTTTTCCTTGCCTCGAAGCGAGCATAGAAGTGATTTAGCTCACCTGGTAGCCTCATGTCACTGGGCAGCTCGCGGCTGTGCTTCCCTTTGTAGTCTATATTAGTTTGCAGAACCTGCCACATCCGACGAGCATCGGAGCCGGTGTAGTACGATTTAATCTTAGTCCTGTATTGGCGCTTTGCCTGTTTGATGGTTCATCTGAGGGCATAGCGGGATTTTTTATAATCTTCGGGGTTAGAGACCAGCACCTTGAAAGCGGCAGCTCTAACCTTTAGCTCAGTTTGAATGTTGCCTGTAATCCATGGCTTCTGGTTGGGGTATGTACATACAGCCACTATGGGGACAATGTCCTCAATGCACTTATTGATAAAGCCAGTGACTGGTGTGGTGTACTCCTCAATGCCATCAGAAGAATCCCGGAACATATTCCAGTCTGTGCTAGCAAGAAAGTCCTTTAGTTTAGCATCTGCTTCATCTGACCACTTTTGTATAGACCGAGTCACTGGTGCTTCCTGCTTTAATTTTAGCTTGTAAGCAGGAATCAGGAGGATAGAATTATGGTCAGATTTTCCAAATGGAGGGCGAAGAAGAGCTTTGAATGTGTCTCTGTGTGTGGAGTAAAGGTGATCTAGATTTTTTTTTCACTCTGGTTGCGCATTTAACATGGTGATATTAAGTTTCCCTGCATTAAAGTCCCCGGCCACCAACGAGCACCACCTCTGGGTGAGCGGTTTGGTTATTTCCTTATACAGCTAACTCAGTGCGGTCTTAGTGCCAGCGTCCGTCTGTGGTGGTAAATAGTAGCAGCAGCGTAAAAGAGGGGGTTGGCAGGTGGTGGGACACAATGCAAATAGTCCGGGTAGCCAATTGATTACCTGTTCAGGAGTCTTATGGCTTGGGGGTCAAAAGCTGTTGAGAAGGCTGAGTTCATGTACAGCACTTTGAGATATCAGCTGATGTAAGAAGGGCTTTATAAATCAATTTGATTTGATGAGATACTCTACTTCATGTGAGCAAAATCGCGAGACTTCCTTAGATTTCGTGCACCAGCTGTTGTTTACAAATATGCACAGACTGCCCCCCCTCGTCTTCCCGGAGTGTGCTGTTTTATCTAGCCGGTGCAGCGTATATCCCGCAAGCTGAATATTTTCCATGTCGCCATTCAGCCACGATTCGGTGAAACATAAGATGTTACAGTTTTTGATGTCCCGTTGGTAGGATAATCTTGACCGTACCTCATCTAATTTATTGTCCAATGATTGTACGTTGGCAGGCAAGTAATATTGATGGTAAGGGCAGATTTCCCACTCGCCGTCGGCCGATCCCTACGAGGCACCCTCTTGCCAATGACGGGGATTTCGGCCTTGTCGGGTGTCTGAAGAACATCCTGTGCGTCCTGCTTGATGAATATTATTTTTTGTCTAATCCGAGGTGAGTGATCGCTGTCTTGATAACCAGAAGCTATTTTTTGCCGTAAGATACGGTGGCAGATACATTATGTACAAAATAAGTTGTAAAAAAACACATAATAGCACATTGCTTAGTCACCCGTAAAACGGCTGCCATTTGATAATAATAATGGAAAGGCACAATGTATAACAGTAGTGGATTTCTAGTAGAAAAGAACATCTTAGTGAAGGATGTTATGACCAGCGCACTGGAAGGATGTTATGACCAGGCGCTACTGCACTGGAAGGATGTTATGACCAGCTGCTACTGCACTGGAAGGATGTTATGACCAGCTGCTACTGCACTGGAAGAATGTTATGACCAGCTGCTACCGCACTGGAAGGATGTTATGACCAGGCGCTACCGCACTGGAAGGATGTTATGACCAGGCGCTACTGCACTGGAAGGATGTTATGACCAGGCGCTACTGCACTGGAAGGATATTATGACCAGCTGCTACTGCACTGGAAGAATGTTATGACCAGCTGCTACTGCACTGGAAAGATGTTATGACCAGGCGCTACTGCACTGGAAGGATGTTATGACCAGGCGCTACTGCACTGGAAGGATGTTATGACCAGGCGCTACTGCACTGGAAGGATGTTATGACCAGCTGCTACCGCACTAGGAGGATGTTATGACCAGGCGCTACTGCACTGGAAGGATGTTATGACCAGCTGCTACCGCACTGGAAGGATGTTATGACCAGGCGCTACTGCACTGGAAGGATGTTATGACCAGCTGGTACTGCACTGGAAGGATGTTATGACCAGCTGGTACTGCACTGGAAGGATGTTATGACCAGCTGGTACTGCACTGGAAGGATGTTATGACCAGCTGGTACTGCACTGGAATTCTTCAGTCACAAGATACAATGTTGCCTTGGATTCCACCAGGCCAGCCTATTCTCAAAGGCATGCAGACTTTATCCTAAAGGATACTCAGGCAATCTGAAGAGAAGGCTGAGGATCATAACACACACACATTCATGTTCACACACACACACATGCATACCCCCCCTCTGGGAAGTGAGTGGGGGTTTACCTAGGGGTCATGATAGGTGCTGTACCAAATGTTTTATGTATTTTAATAATTAATTATGTTTATGTTGTATTAATAGAAGGGGAAGGGTTATAAGACCTTACATTTATAGGGTCCTAGACTACAGATTAACAACATATATACATTATGAGGTTTAATATTGTTCCACAGTACTTTTCTAGGCTCTCTGCCTCTTATGAAGAAACTGTCTGAGCAATGTGTGACTGTGAAGACAGAACTATGCAGGGGAGTGTAAGAGATAAGAGATTAGTCAGACATTCCACAATAAATCAACTTGGACATTTACTGCTAAGCTTTTATAGCTATATAAACAAGAGTTTTAGTGTTGAGTAGGCATGGTTTTGGTCTCATAAGTAGAAGATAATGACGTAGGCAGTGACATCACTAGAGCTGGACTTCAGGTTTAATAAAATAAAAACCTTTTCTTTGATGCAGAACTTACTCGGAAACATGCTTTATGTTCCTGTTGTCAACTTCTGTCTGGAACTGCATTAATAAAGGTTGTTGAAGGATTTAATTAAAGATATTGTCATAATGATAATTTCACCAATGAGCCAATGATTGACAAGGAACAAGGAAACTAACCCCAACATGAGTCAACAGAGAAGCGGGACACAGAGGGGGGAGGGAGAGAGAGAAAGCGAGGGGAAGACCATGAGGGTGAATTCTAATTCTGTGAAAGAGAGAGGGATGACAGGGATGACCAAATACACAAATACACACACACACACAAACGCGCAAACACAAACACACAGCTTCAGACTCGACCAGCTACTGTGTTGCTAATGACTCTTTACTATTGATTCCAGAATCAGAATAGAGAACAAGCTCCAGAAAAAACACACTTACTTAAAGTAGAATTGTCAGGAGTACTAGTGAAGGGGCAGAGACTGGAAGAGGTGGGCGGTTTTAATGAGAGGAAAGCTGCGGTGCTGGAGAGAAAGAGACCTATATATAGATACTGTATGTGTTCATACAGCAGGTACAGTAAGATCATTAAGCTACTTTATGGGGTAGATACAAGACAAAAGGTTGGTATTTGAGTTGAAGGGTGTCAAATTCTACAGATGTATCATATGAAATACTTACAAATGTATTCCATGTAAAGTAGCCTATATCCCGGATAGCAGTTTCTCTAGAGGCTTGGGCTGTCATGTGTACTGGCGACATCTGAGAGTTGAGTATAATGAAGACAAAAGCAAGGAGATGTGAGGTATGCACAGAGGAGGCTGAACAGAAAAGTAGCATGAGAGAGAGAAGGCCATGCAGCATTGAAAGAGAATGTTTACGCATATCTTAAGTTGAATAAGATAAGAATAAAATAAGTTGAATATCCAAGCAAAGGAGCATGACTAATTAATAACTTATTACTAAAACTAGGGTTGCATAATTCTGGGAACATTCAATAAATTCCCTGGTTTTCCAGAAATCCTGGTTGGAGGATTCTGGATTTCCTGCTTATTCCCTCCTGATTCCAGGAATACTCCAACCAGGATTTCGGGGAAAACAGGGAATTTATTGAAAGTTCACAGTATTTTAAGTAAAACTATAGAAAGGTAATGTCCACTCAATGTTTTCAGCTCCCAAGATCTATACACTCACAGGTATATGCAGAGATGAAATCACACACGCACATCCATATCCCTGTGAGGTCTGTCACCTGACAAAGGCCGAAGATGTTTTTCCATTATAATCCACCAAAACAAATATGAGACATTGTTTGAGATTTGCGGTCTCTGCCTTTCAGGAGAGTTGACGTACCCATGTCACCTGTGTCTATCACTGTTCCCTACACCAAAACCTCTCTCTGCCCTCGCTCAAAACCCCCAATAAACCTCTGTCAAATCAACCATTTCACTGTCCCCCAATCCCTTACTCACACCTCTCTATCCCTCACCCACCTTTAGGAACCCAGGAAAAGTAACTGCTGCTATCGCAACAGCTAATGGGGATCCTAATAAAATACTAAAATAATATATACAGTACAAGTCAAAAGCTTGGACACACCTACTCATTCAAGGGTTTTTCTTTACTTTTACTATTTTCTACATTGTAGAATAATAGTGAAGACACCAAAACTATGAAATAACACATTGAATCATGTAGTTACCAAAAAAAAGTTTGCCTTAGCTTTGCACACTCTTGGCATTCTGTCAACCAGCATCACCTGGGATGCTTTTCCAACAGGAGTTACCACATATGCTGAGCACTTGTTGGCTGCTTTTCCTTCACTCTGCAGTCCAACTCATCCCAAACCATCTCATTTGGGTTGAGGTTGGTGATTGTGGAGGCCAGGTCATCTAATGCAGCACTCCATCACTCTCCTTCTTGGTCAAATAGCCCTTACACAGCCTGGAGATCTGTTGGGTCATTTTCATGTTGAAAAACAAATGATAGTCCCATTAAGCTCAAACCAGATGGGATGGCGTATCTCTGAAGAATGCTGTGGTAGCCATGCTGGTTAAGTGTGCCTTAAATTCTAAATAAATCACTGACAGTGTCACCAGCAAAGCACCCCCACACCATCACACCGCCTTCTACATGCTTGATGGTGGGAACCACACATGCGGAGAGCATCCGTTCACCTGCTCTGCGTCTTACAAAGACATGGTGGTTGGAACCAAAAATTTGAACTCATCAGACCAAAGGACAGATTTCCACCGGTCTAATGTCCATTGCTCGTGTTTCTTGGCCCAAGCAAGTCTCTTCTTATTGGTGTCCTTTAGTAGTGGTTTCTTTGCAGCAATTCGACCATGAAGGCCTGATTCATGTAGTCTCCTCTGAACAGTTGATGTTGAGATGTGTCTGTTACTTGAACTCTGTGAAGCATTTATTTGGCTGGCAATTTTATGAACTTGTCCTATGCAGCAGAGGTTTTCCTTTCCTTTGGCGGTCCTCATGAGAGCCAGTTTCATCATAGCACTTGATGGTTTTTGCGACTGCACTTTAACTTCTTGGATATAGGGGGCGCTCTTTTAATTTATGGCTAAAAAACGTGCCCGTTTTAAGCGCAATATTTCGTCACGAAAAGATGCTCAACTATGCATATAATTGGCAGCTTTGGAAAGAAAACACTAAGGTTTCCAAAACTGCAAAGATATTATCTGTGAGTGCCACAGAACTCATGCTACAGGCGAAACCAAGATGAAACTTCTACCAGGAAATGGGTAGAATTTTTGAAGCTCTGTTTTCCAATGTCTCCTTATATGGCTGTGAATGCACCAGGAACGAGCCTGCGCTTTCTGTCGTTTCTTCAAGATGTCTGCAGCATTGTGACGTATTTGTAGGCATATCATTGGAAGATTGGCCATAAGAGACTACATTTTCCAGGGGTCCGCCCTGTGCTTTTTTTAAATACTACCTCTCATCTCCTTTGTCCTCACTCTATATTATTTCATTCCATCCCTTCCCTTCTCCACCTTGCCTTTCATCTCCAACCCCTCTGGCCCCTCTCAACATCCCCACAACAGTGGCCGAAACTGGTTGCAATGACGTTAAGATTTATTGGTTAGGTTGCGTAAGGACGATTTATCAACGGATTTTTAGCAACAAGAAAAACATGTATTTATCTGGTTAAAAAGCAAATCTGACCAGATAACATCCTAAATATGACATATTTCCCAGAACACCTTTATCTGGTCATGAAAAAAGACATCTATAACAAATGTTGCCTGCTCGGACAGAGCTTTCAGGTCACAATGGTCTGCTGTGAAAAGCTGGTTACAAGATCACTGGTGTCACTGACAGAATAAGTTGAAGTGAAAATGGAAGGCAGATGGTGAAAGGGTAGAGAATGGTTTACTGTGTTATGATCTATTCCCCATGCTTCAGGCGTACACATACAATACACAAACACACTCACAGGCACGTGTGTGTGTGTGTGTGTGTGTGTGTGTGTGTGTGTGGGTTGACACTGTCTTTCAGGGACATCAAGCACCATTTTGACATGGGACATTTCCAAGATGAAGAGGTGTGTAGTCAGATAGTGGAATATCTAGTTCATGTTAGATCCTCATCAACACGATGGACAACTCCAACTTTGTCTGTGAGCTGTATGTGCTCTGAATGAATGTTCTCTTACATCATGGGGTGCATGTGGTTGTACGAGTTGTGTGTGCATGTGTGCACAAGTGTGTGTGTGTGTCTCCACTTACACTCGATGTAGAGCCACGTCATGGTTGATGAGCTCAAAGTTCTCGTGGCCGATCCAGTGCTCCATGTTCCTCTTGCGGCCTGTGAAGAAGTTGTCCACCGCAGTCACGTCGTGGCCATCCATCATCAGCTTATCAGTCAGCTGGGAGCCCACGAAGCACGCCCCTCCCGTTATCTGAGTGAAAGAGGGTTACACCATGAGAGAGGAATGGGGTGGGTAGTGATGGGGGGAGAAAGAGAGCCCACGAAGCCTGCCCTGCCCATGATCTAGGGCCCTCAAATTCTAATTTGGATCTCGAAGCCAGTTCCACTGCTTCGTTTTTTATTGCTTCTCACTAAGGGTTGAATATTAACTTAAAATACAATAAATAACTTTGGAGATCTAACTTGAGGGAGCATTACTTGAGAGTATAGCACCATTCCAGTAGGATAGACCTGCCTTGAATCGTACGCACAATCCCCAGTGTGCCTTCAAGCTAGTTGCAGCTAGTTGTCCATCAAAGAGGATGTGTAATGTGTTTGGATAAGGGTCTAGCATCCAACCAACCAGACAGACACTACAGACCTGTCCTAAAGTTGAAGTGTCAGCTGGTTGGCTGACTGAGGGCAGGAAGAAAGAAGGAGAGGAATAAAGGATGAGTGGAGGAGGGGGAGAGGGCGCTGTGGAACAGATTCATGCTTTAAGTCCAGGAGTGGGATCTCTGAAATAAGAGAGGAATGTTTGTTTGTGTGTGTGTTCAGCATTCGTGCATGTGTGCATGCGTTTGGAAACACTCACCAAAATCCGTTTCCAATCCTTCTCCGAAAGGATCTTCACAGGGGGGTATTTCTGAGAGAAACTGGAAATCAAAAGAACGATTCCAGGAACGAAAGCTTTAATAGGAAGATTACATTAATGCACATTAATGCAAATCAAAGTCATGGAATCCATCTAGAAGTAACGTGTGAGCATCATGTTGATTGTGCTGATGAGAGCTGTAAGGCTATTGGGCATATTATACGGAGAACAGAGTCACGTTACAGAACAGTAGCGGACTTCATTAAGGATATCATTGGGGCTTATTCTCATGCTTGGTCCATCTGGCCTGTGGGTTTACACCGTGTGATTATGGCAGGGAGCAGTATGTGTCACGCATGGGATGGGCAGCCATGTTGTTGCCCTCCATATCCCTTAAGAAGTAAGACTGTGTTGTGTTGTGGCAGTTGGAAAAACCACATAACCAGCGTGACAACACACTCTTTCTCCTCCGAAGGCATCCTTGGAAACTATCAACCGCCTTTTTCCCTCAGAAGAGAGGGAGACACATTCCCTATTTCACCATAATTAGACAGCCTATACAAGGCCATTGGTGGCGGGGCCGATCTGTTCTGTAACAGAACTGGAATCCTTTTCTCCTCTGGGGAATGCTAATGGCTGATTGAGTTGGAAGTGGGATTACAAGATCAAACAGTTTCCCTCTTTCACACACACACACCACATTGTAAATATTGATTGAGTGATTAAACAAGCAAAGAATATGATCCAAATTGTATTCCTTTCATTTACTAATCCAAGATGGTGCAGCAGTAAGACGTGTTTGTTTTCGTCCCATGTAAATATTGTCCTTTTCTGTGGGTTTTGTATACATCGTAATCTCTTTTTTTCCTTTTTCGAATTAAGTATACCTTCCTGCAACCCGCCTCACCCAATGTGGTACGCATCCGCATTTTTTTTTTAGACCTTATAACTGGAACATCGATCAGCAGCTAGCCAGCTAATTAGCTACTAGCTATTTAGTCACTGTTAGCCTCTGCTAGCAAATCAAATCAAATCAAATGTATTTATATAACCCTTCGTACATCAGCTGATATTTCAAAGTGCTGTACAGAAACCCAGCCTAAAACCCCAAACAGCAAGCAATGCAGGTGTAGAAGCACGGTGGCTAGGAAAAACACCCTAGAAAGGCCAAAACCTAGGAAGAAACCTAGAGAGGAACCAGGCTATGTGGGGTGGCCAGTCCTCTTCTGGCTGTGCCGGGTGGAGATTATAACAGAACATGGCCAAGATGTTCAAATGTTCATAAATGACCAGCATGGTCAAATAATAATAATCACAGGCAGAACAGTTGAAACTGGAGCAGCAGCACGGCCAGGTGGACTGGGGAGGACTGGTCCTGAGGCATGGTCCTAGCGCTCAGGTCCTCCGAGAGAGAGAAAGAAAGAGAGAAAGAGAGCATTAGAGAGAGCATACTTAAATTCACACAGGACACCGGATAGGACAGGAGAAGTACTCCAGATATTACAAACGGACCCTAGCCCCTTGACACAAACTACTGCAGCATAAATACTGGAGGCTGAGACAGGAGGGGTCAGGAGACACTGTGGCCCCATCCGATGACACCCCAGGACAGGGCCAAACAGGAAGGATATAACCCCACCCACTTTTCCAAAGCACAGCCCCCACACCACTAGAGGGATATCTTCAACCACCAACTTACCATCCTGAGACAAGGCCGAGTATAGCCCACAAAGATCTCCGCCACGGCACAACCCAAGGGGGGGTGCCAACCCAGACAGGAAGATCACATCAGTGACTCAACCCACTCAAGTGACGCACCCCTCCTAGGGACGGTATGAAAGAGCCCTAGTAAGCCAGTGACTCAGCCCCTGTAATAGATCATATTCTTTGCTTGTTTAACAACGAAGCGGTCTTTACCTTTATCTCGGACTTCTGCCGCTTTCGCCTGGATAATACCTGCCAGCATGCACAACATCACCGGATTCCTGCCGCAAGCTCTGGACCATTACACCGGATCTTCACAGCTAGCTAGTTTCTACAGAGTGGCTATTGTGGCTAACACCCTTGTCCAGAAGCATGCACCAGTTAGCCTCGAGCTAGGCCCATCTCCCGGCTAGGAAACGAAGTACACCAACTACAACACTTCTCTTGCCAAATGTCCTGGACCCTTTGTCGGCACGGTGCCCCGCCGATCCATCAATACTGGTCTGCTGGTCTGCTGACGTAACTCGGCTGATGTGCTCTAAACCGGCCTCTGCATGATGGATGTTTGTTGATGATCCATCTGCTAGCCCCGGCCTGCTAGCTCCCTGAACGCCGTTTCTCCTACTCGCTCAACGTAGTAATCGACGACCGACCGGTTCCGTTTCATCTATTGCTGCTCATTGGACCCTGTGATTACTCGAATACACAGCCGATGCCTGCTGTACTGTCCATTAACATGGTACTTAATTTTGTTTATCTGTCTGCCCCAGCCTCAAACTCAGGACCTGTGTGTAGCTAGCTGACCCTCTCTGCCCATTCATCGCAAATTTACCCTTTGTTGTTGTCTTAGCTGTTTACCCGTTGTTGTCCCACCCGTTGCTCTCTTAGCTCTCCCAATCAACACCTGTGATTGCTTATGCCTTTCTCTAATGTCAATATGCCTTGTATACTGTTGTTTAGAGCAGCCCTCATTGTTTAATTTTACTGCAGAGCTTCCGGCGCCGAAAGAGATGACTGCCTCACTTCACGTTTTTTTATGTGTTATTTCTTACATTGGTACCCCAGGTAATCTTAGGTTTTATTACATACAGTCGGGAGGAACTACTGGATATAAGAGCAACGTCAACTCACCATCATTATGACCAGGAATACGACTTCCCAGAAGCGGATCCTCTGTTTTGCCCACCACCCAGGACAATGAATCTGATCCCAGCCGGCAAACCAAAACAACAACGCCGTAAAAGGGGCAGACGAAGCGGTCTTCTGGTCAGGCTCCATAGACGGGCACATCGCGCACCGCTCCCGAGCATACTACTCGCCAATGTCCAGTCTCTTGACAACAAGGTTGATGAAATCCGAGCAAAGGTAGCATTCCAGAGAGACATAAGAGACTAACGTTCTTTGCTTGACGGAAACATGGCTCACTCGAAACACGCTATCGGAGTCGGTACAGCCAGCTGGTTTCTTCACGCATCGCACCAACAGAAACAAGCATATTTCTGGTAAGAAGAGTTGCGGGGGGGTATGCCTTATGACGAGACGAGACGTGGTGTGATCATAACAACATACAGGAACTCAAGTCCTTCTGTTCACCTGACTTGATTCCTCACAATCAAATGTCGACCGCATTATCTACCAACGGAATTCTCTTCGATTATAATCACAGCCGCATATATTCCCCCCCAAGCAGACACATCGATGGCCCTGAACAAACTTTATTTGACTCTATGTAAACTGGACACCACATATCCTGAAGGCTGCATTCATTGTAGCTGAGGATTTTAACCAGGCTAATCGGAAAACAAGACTCCCTAAATTCTATCAGCATATCGATTGTGCTACCAGGGCTGGTAAAACCCTGGATCATTGTTATTCTAACTTCCGCCACGCCTATAAGGCCCTCCCCCGCCCTGCTTTCGGAAAAGCTGACCTCCACTCCATTTTGTTGCTTCCAGCCTATAGACAGAGACTAAAACAGGAAGCTCCCGCGCTCAGGTCTGTTCAACGCTGGTCCGACCAATCTGATTCCACGCTTCAAGATTTCCCAGTCCACGTGATCGAAGCAATCTTCCGCATTGCGTCAAACAACAATATTGACGAATATGCTGATTTGGTGAGCGAGTTTATTAGCAAGTGCATCGGTGATGTCGTACCCACAGCAACTATTAAAACCTACCCAAACCAGAAACCGTGGATTGATGGCAGCATTCGCGCGAACCACTGCTTTTAATCAGGGCAAGGTGACTGGAAACATGACCGAATACAAACAGTGTAGCTATTCCCTCCACAAGGCAATCAAACAAGCTAAGTGTCAGTATAGAGACAAAGTAGAGTCGCAATTCAACGGCTCAGACACAAGAGGTATGTGGCAGGGTCTACAGTCAATCACGGATTACAAAAAGAAAACCGGCCCCGTCGCAGACCAGGATGTCTTGCTCCCAGACAAACTAAACAAATTCTTTGCTCGCTTTGAGGACAATACAGTGCCACTGACACGTCCCGCTACCAAAACCTGCGGACTCTCCTTCACTGCAGCCGACATGATTTTTTACACCTCCTCTGGTGATGTAGAGGTTAACCCAGGCCCTGTGTGTCCCCAGGCGCTCTCATTTGTTGACTTCTCCAACCGTAAAAGCCTCCTCCCTAAGTTTGTTTTATTCACTGCTTTAGCACAATCCGCCAAACCTGATGTGCTAGCCGGGTCTGAATCCTGGCTTAGGAAGGCCACCAAAAACTCTGAAATTTCCATACCCAATTACAACATTTTCCATCAAGACAGAACTACTAAAGGGGGTGGAATTGCAATCTACTGTAGAGATAGCCTGCAGAGTTCTGTCATACTATCCAGGTCTATGCCCAAACAGTTCGAGCTTCTACTTTTAAAGATCCATCTCCAGAAAAAAGTCCCTCACTGTTGGCGCTTGTTATAGACCCCCCTCAGCTCCTAGCCATGTCCTGGACACCATATGTGAATTGATTGCCTCCCATCAATCGTCAGAGTTCGTACTGCTAGGTGACCTAAATTGGCATATGCTTAACACCCCGGCCGTCATACAATCTAAGCTAGATTCCCTCAATCTCACACAAATTATCAAGGAACCTACCAGGTACAATGCTAAATCTGTAAACATTGGCACACTCCTGAACAACTTGCCCTCTAAATGCACCTCTGCTGTTTTCAACCAGGATCTCAGCGATCATTGCCTGCCTCCATAAAGGGTCCGCTGTCAAATGACCACCCCTCATCACTGTCAAACGCTCCCTAAAACACTTCTGCGAGCAGGCCTTTCTAATCGACCTGGCCCGGGTATCCTGGAAGGATATTGACCTCATCCCGTCAGTCGAGGATGCCTGGTTGTTCCTTAAAAGTGCTTTCCTCACCATCTTAAATAAGCATGCCCCTTTCAAAAAAAATGAACTAAGAACAGATACAGCCTTTGGTTCACTACAGACTTGACTTCCCTTGACCAGCAAAAAAACACAGTGGCGTACTGTGGTGTACTGCACTAGCTGCAATAGTCCCCGCAATATGCAACTTTTCAGGGAAGTCAGGAACCAATGCACACAGTCAGTTAGGAAAGCCAAGGCTACCTTTTTCAAACAGAAATGTTCATCCTGCAGCACTAATTCCAAAACGATTTGGGACACAGTAAAGTCCATGGAGAATAAGAGCACCTCCTCCCAGCTGCCCAGTGCACTAGGAAACACTGTCACCACAGAGACTAGGAAACACTGTCACCACCGATAAATCCACAATAATTGAGAATTTCAATAAGCATCTCTCTACGGCTGGCCATGCTTCCACCTGGCTACCCCAACCCCAGCCAACATCTCTGCACCCCCCACAACAATTGGCCCAAGTGCCCCCCTCCCCCGCTTCTCCTTCGCCAAAATACAGAGAGCTGATGTTCTGAAAGAGCTGCAAAATCTGGATCCCTACAAATCAGATGGGCTAGACAATCTGGACCCTCTCTTTGTAAAATTATCAACCGCAATTGTTGCAACCCCTATTACTAGACCATTCAACCTCTCTTTCGTATTGTCTGAGATTCTCAAAGATTGGAAAGCAGCCACGGTCATCCCCCTCTTCAAAGGGGGAGACACTCTTGACCCAAACTGTTACATTCTGCCCTGCCTTTCTAAAGTCTTCGAAAGCCAAGTGAACAAACAGATCACCGACCATTTCGAATCCCACCGTACCTTGTCCGCTATGCAATCTGGTTTCCGAGCTGGTCACGGGTGTACCTCAGCCACGCTCAAGGTCCTAAACAACATCATAACAACGATCAATAAAGGACGGTACTGTGCAGCCGTCTTCATCGACCTGGCCAAGGCTTTCGGCTCTGTCAATCACCGTATTCTTATCGGCAGACTCAACAGCCTTGGTTTCTCTAATGACTGCCTCGCCTGGTTCACTAACTACTTCTCAGATAGAGTTCAGTGCGTCAAATTGGAGGGCCTGTTGTCCAGACCTCTGTCAGTCTCTATGGGGGTGCCCACAGGGTTCAATTCTTGGGCCGACTCTTTCTCTGTATATATCAATGATGTGATTGTTGTTTGTGGTGATTGTTTGATCCACCTCTACGCAGACAACACCATTCTGTATACATCTGGCCTTTCTTTGGACACTGTGGTAACAAACCTCCAAACAAGCTTAAATGCCATACAACACTCCTTCTGTGGCTGCTCCAACTGCTCTTAAATGCTAGTAAAACGAAATGCATGCTCGTCAATCGATCGCTGCCCGCACCTGCCCGCCCGACTAGCATCACTACCCTGGACGGTTCCGACTTAGAATATGTGGATAACTATAAATACCTAGGTGTCTGGCTAGACTGTAAACCATCCTTCCAGACTCACATTAAGAATCTCCAAATCCAAAGGTAAATCTAGAATCAGTTTCATATTTCGCCACAAAGCCTCCTCCACTCATGCTGCCAAACATACCCTCATAAAACTGACTATCCTACCAATCCTTGACTTTGGCGATGTCATTTACAAAATAGCCTCCAACACTCTACTCAGCAAATTGGATGCAGTCTATCACAGTGCTATCCATTTTGTCACCAAAGCCCCATATACTACCCACATCTATGTATGCTCTCGTTAGCTGGTCCTCTCTACATATTCGGCGCCAAACCCACTGGCTCCAGGTCATCTATAAGTCTTTGCTAGGTAAACCTCCACCTTATCTCAGCTCACTGGTCACCATAGCAACACCCACCCGTAGCACGTGCTCTAGCTGGTATATTTTACTTGTCATCCCCAAAGCCAACACCTCCTTTCGCCACATTCCAGTTCTCTGCTGCCAAAAGATTTTAAATCACTGAAGTTGGAAATAGCCCATCCAACCAACCAACTACCTACCTCATCACCATATTTGTTTTTGTTTTTTTGCTCTTTTGCACACCAGTATTTCTATTTGCACATCCTCATCTGCACATCTATCACTCCAGTGTAAATGGCTAAATTGTAATTACTTCACCACTATTGGCCTATTTATTGCCTTACCTCCTTACTTCATTTGCACACACTGTATACAGATTTTTCTATTGTGTTATTGATTGTACGATTGTTTATCCCATGTGTAACTCTGTGTTGATTTTGTTGCACTGCTTTGCTTTATATTGGCCAGGTCACAGTTGTAAATGAGAACTTGTTCTCAACTGGCCTACCTGGTTAAATAAAGGTGAAATAAAAAATACAAAAAAATAAAATAAACTTTTTGACTGTGCAGCCGTAGTCCTCTACAAACAAATGCAACCACACACACTGTGTTTGAGTGTATGAGTGTGCATTGGTATGTGTGTGTGTGCCTTTGTGTGAGTGCAAGAGAGCCTGGTCTCTAACCCTGATCACATTCATTTGCCCCTGAGTTCCACACCTCACCACTGATTGCTTTTCCAGGAAAAAGAGCCCGAACCCAATCTGAGCCACGCCTGCCATTCAGCACGCCACTACAAGGCAAGATAAATCCTATTGCATTTTCATTACTACGCTTTCTTCTCCTTCTCAGTCCTTCTCTCTCTCTACTCATCCTTCCCTCTCTCTAATCATCTCGAGGGGAGGTGCCTTAAGTGAGACGGTGTGGCGAGAGTCTCTAAGAGGCCTACACAGGCCGCTGAGTGTCCTTAAAATGCCTGAGGCAATGAGAAAGGCTTTAGTTCCATGCTTAGGAATGCCTGGGGACCTTGTGGTTGGTTGGTGTGTAACAGCCTTCCTGACTGGCTTCCTACCTGTCAAGGCAGGAGAGTGAGAAAGAGAGGGTGAAGGATATAGAGAGCAAGTAAGTGAGTATTACTTCACAGCCATGTAAGCTCATTCAGGTTGTAATGAGCTTTTTAACTCAAGGACTGCACAATGTGTCTGAAGGCCTATCATGAACAAGTAAACCCTTGTAGACGGAGCAGCGTGTGCTAAGCCTAGGTTTGTCCTTCACACCTAATCACCTAGTGAAATGAGCTCTCAGCCTCAGCGACTCTACTATGCACAGGGGGAAATCCAACACCTCCACACACACACACATTTACACACTCACCCACACAGCAGGTATCCTCAAGGTTAGAGCATTGGGCCAGTAACCAAAATGTCACTGGTTCGAATCCCAAAGCCAACATGGTAAAAAAAATATGAGGCTGTGTCCTTGAGCAAAGCACTTAAACTCAAATTGCTCCAGAGATGCTGGAGAATTAATACCCTGGCCGACCCCACTCCCTACGGGTGTCTCGGGGGTAATTAAGATACGCAAGAAACACATTTCCATTAAACACTTGTAAGTTATGTATTTATTTTAATTTGACTCAATTGTTCACAAAGCCCACACGGCTAAATGTAAAAAATCCTACAGACTTCTCTCTGATTGATGTAATCCTTACTAACAACCCCCATAAATATCTGTCTAGTGGATTATTTGCATATGACCTCCGCGATCATTGTCCCATAGCATGTATTAGAGAAGGGTTCTCGAACTCTGTTCCTGGAGAGCTACCTTACTGTAGGTTTTCGCTCCAACCCCAGTTGTATTTCACCTGATTCAGCTCATCAACCAGCTAATTATTACAATCAGGTAGATTAGGGTTGGAGTCAAAATCTACAGGAGGGTAGCTCTCCAGGAACAAGGTTGGAACGCCATGCATTGAAGATACCAAACAGCAACATTCAAACCCGCGTCTGCTAAAGAAGAGACATGGGTTTCTACATGAACAATCGCAATGAAAGCCATCAAGAGTCTCCTGTATTCCTGACCCAGAGTGCAGAGAGCTGCGCGAGAGGGAGATGCCTGTGCACTTCCAGTTTTCTTGAAGATCACTCTGCGACCCACACACTGCAGGGCTGTCGCTCAGCAGCAGATTATGCGCTGTCAGCCACTGATTGACTTCCCACTCGCCATCACTCACCACTGTCATCAAATGGACTCAAGCTAGCCAAAACTTTTGACTGAGCTCAATCGTCATGAAACGCAAATACAGCGATGAGTTTCACTCTCTTGGTTTCATACAATCTTTGAGAAATAACGAGGAGCGCCCACAGTGTTTTGTGCGGGGAAGTACTTAGTAATGAGTCTCTCAACTAAACAAATTAATAAAACGACTCGTCCTGACCAATCATCCACAGCATGATGGTAAACCCAGGGACTTTTTTTCCAGAACCGGGCAAAATGTCTCAGGAAACAGTGCTTCGACAGTGGAAAAGTAAGTCAACAAGCATTGTTGTCATTTTATAACAGGTGATGATAAGCAGAAATAAGAGAGTACTATCTCTCATAGTAGTAGATGGGAGTTCCTTGGTGATGTCATTTACAAAATAGCCCCCAACACTCTACTCAGCAAAATGGATGTAGTCTATCACAGTGCCATCCGTTTACTCAACAAAGCCCCAAATACTACCCACCACTGCGACCTGTATGCTCTCGTAAGCTGGCCCTCACTACATATTCGTCGCGAAACCCACTGGTCCAGGTCAAATGTAAGCCTTTGCTAGGTAAAGCCCTGCCTTATCTCAGGTAAAAGGGTAAAAGCCGGTCCTGGCCATTCTGCCGCCCTAGGGGAGACAAAATTTGCAGCTCCCCACAACAGTAGAATAGTCCCAGTAAGCAAAGTGACATTGTAAATAAATCAAATATATGTTTTTTCCAGATGTTGAAGTTAGGTTATATGTCGGTTTTAAATGAAAGGTGAAAAATAGGCCATTGAAATCAGAAAGTTGAAAAGACGTATTTTCCAGATGGTGAAATCAGGTTCATTTTCAGTTCTGAATGAAAGTTGAAAAGACGTAATTTATAGATGTCTATGTTTGGAATCACTTAAGACTGGTCCAGACTGGATCATATCTGAACCAAATAAAGATTATATGACTGGTTCAGATTTGGTCCGGATGTGACAAAAAACGAACGTCCGTGGAAATCAAGGCTGGTCCGGACTGCACCAAAAAAGACGTCTAAAAGGCGTCAGCATCGATTCGTGCTTACTGAGGTGTAGCCTACAGTGCCGCCTGAAAAGTTCTTTTAGGAATGCCCATCTATGTAAAACACCTACAAAAAGATGGCATGTCCGGACAGGACCAAAAAACAGATTGTTGCATTGGCTTTATTAGTCCTGATTCCTGTGATTAATCAATTTGGCTAAGCTCTGAATATCAGCTAGCCAACTTCATCCAGTAGTGGTAAGTGGGTAAAATCACTGAGGAAGCCAGGGGAAAAAGCCATATTACAACCTATGTGTGTCACATTCTGACCATCGTTCGTATGTGTTTTCCTTGTTTTTGTTTTGGTCAGGACGTGAGCTGGGTGGGCATTCTATGTTGTGTGTCTGGTTTGTCTATTTCTATGTTTGGCCTGATATGGTTCTCAATCAGAGGCAGGTGTTAGTCATTGTCTCTGATTGGGAACCATATTTAGGTAGCCTGTTTTGTGTTGGGTTTTGTGGGTGATTGTTCCTGTCTCTGTGTTTTGCACCAGATAGGACTGTTTTAGGTTTTCCACGTTTGTTGTTTTGTTAGTTTATTCGTATACAGTTTCTTTATTAAAGTACAATGAATAACAACCACGCTGCATTTTGGTCCGCCTCTACTTCACCTAAAGAAAACCGTTACAATGTGTTGTGATAATTGCATTGTTTGCTCTATAACCTGTTAGTTCATATCCCTTGCCACCATGATATATACGCAAAGGCAGAGACAATAAATATGAAGACAGAGGCAGAATAAATTCAACCACACCTTTGTTACATCACAAATCTGGAGTCCGGCGAAGTCAACAAACAAACAGTTACAAGACCTACTACAGCACGCTCAAGAAAGGTAATGTTTCTGACATTGTCGGACTACTAAACAACTTGATTCAGAACCATGGAGGGTTACCGCAAGTTCAAAAAATCACCTATGCTTAGTTGTCACGCCCTTAGAGCTGTTTTATTTCTCTATTTGGTACTTTTTATGTCCCTATTTTGGTTTGGTCAGGGTGTGATGTGGGGTGGGCATTCTATGTTCTATTTTCTATATTTTGTATTTCTTTGTTTTGGCCAGGTATGGTTCTCAATCAGAGACAGCTGTCTATCGTTGTCTCTGATTGGGAACCATACTTAGGCAGCCCTTTTTCCCACCTGTGACTGTGGGTAGTTAACTTTGTTTGTGGCACTAATGCACTGTAAGCTTCATGGTTGTTTTTTCGTTTGTTGTAAGTAATGTACTCTCACCACGCTGCACTTTGGTCTCCTTCCAACGACGGCCGAGACATTAGTCTAATACAGTGGCAGTTAAGATACCAAAAACTATTTAGCCCAATCAATGTAAGTCTAATAGGATATGGCTGTCCAAGGCACTAAATTCTGTGCGTGTGTGCATGCGCACGCTTGTTGTCATCCTCCTCTCTGTCATACAGTAGTGGGCTTTTGACAAAGTGGGCACTGCTTAAAACAG
This sequence comes from Oncorhynchus tshawytscha, assembly GCF_018296145.1. Lineage (NCBI taxonomy): Eukaryota > Metazoa > Chordata > Actinopteri > Salmoniformes > Salmonidae > Oncorhynchus > Oncorhynchus tshawytscha. The sequence goes on along the minus strand of NC_056454.1, from coordinate 21,215,967 downwards.
AGCGGCATAAGCGTTCACCTAAAAAGCCCATATGCCACTGGTTGAGAGAAATTGTCATTGTTTTCGGGCAGTATTATGTGAGGTTTTGTGTTAGAGGTGCATCTCAGTTAGCTTAGCTCAGAAAATGCCGCCCTTGTTATCCTGCCACCATAGGCGGCCGCCTAATCCTGACTAATGAGCGCGCCGGCACCGCACACACAAATTATTCTTCAGAGGGGAGTCGGCACTTTGAATTCTAAGTTCAGCCAGATACGAAACAGCCCTATTCTAATGGAGAAACTGACAAAGACGCCATTTTGATTCCGTAATAGACCGGTAACGACTTGTGTTTATAAGGCTGACTTTTTAATGTGACTGGCATTGCCTCTCAAAGGTGGTTGCTCCCCTCATATACCAGATCCGGGATCTGGAGCAAAAGGTATTCTTGCTTTATCACAAACACACACAGACAAACAAACACAAACAAACACACGGAAACAGACACACGCAAACAAACACACGGATGTCACGCCTTGGTCTTAGTATTTTGTTTTCTTTAATTATTTGTTCAGGCCAGGGTGTGACATGGGTTTATTGTGTTGTCGTATTGGGATTGTGGCTGATTAGGGTTGTGTCTAGCATAGGCTTGGCTGCCTGAGGCGGTTCTCAATCAGTCAGGTGATTCTCGTTGTCTCTGATTGGGAACCATATTTAGGTAGCCTGGGTTTTACTGTGTATTTTGTGGGTGATTGTTCCTGTCTCTGTGTAGTGTTCACCAGATAGGCTGTAATTAGGTTTTCACATTTCGTTTGTTGTTTTTGTATTTATTTAGTTATTTCATGTATCGCTATTTTTTCATTAAAGAACATGAGTAACCACCACGCTGCATTTCGGTCCGACTCTCCTTCAACAGACGAACGCCGTTACAACGGAAACAAACACACGCAAACAAACACACGGAAACAGACACACGCAAACAAACACACGCAGACACACACACACGCATGCAGTTAATCTCCTGTGCTCCTGTGTTTACTTCCTTCCTAGCTCAGCACAGTGATAGCTATTCCATACTCACTATCATGTAGTAATACCTTAGACAGTCCATAATGCTAAACACATCCCTGGTTGACAATGTCCAGTACACAGGACCAGTAGAATCAGGTTTGCCTAGCGCTGGAACAAAAGCATAGTGCGGCCCTCCAGTCTCTACTCATCCATCCCTGCTCTATGTCATCACCATCCCATTGTGCCTGTCAGTCTGACTTTATCTGCATCATTTACTCCCATCAGCTCCCTGTCAGCGCTTGTTTGGTTTTCATGATAAATGACAATAAGGAGATCGATAATGAAGAATAAAGAGGAATGAAGCCAACGAGAGAAGTGATAAGACGTTTGAATACCTCTGGTGCCTGGCCACTAACTGGGAGTTATAATTCAAATGCACTGCTTCCCCTTATTGAAGCCTTAGTTACATTGAGCTTTCACACATAGGGCCGCATCAGTGTCTACGCTCTGTGTGTGTGTACGCTCTCTCTCTCTGTGTGTGTGTGTTGGATGTAGGATTTTGTGCAGGGGACATTTTATTATTTATATTGATCATTCTTTGCATGAGGAGAACTCACTCACCACGTCAATCCTTTCCCCATCTTCATCTCTCCATGTTCCTGTATGGATCTAGATATATATATATATATATATATATACACAGTTGGAATAACTATTGCAGCTGGAAACGACAGTCGGAAGTTTACATACACCTCAGCCAAATGCATTTAAACGTTCTTCACAATTCTTGAAATGTAATCCCAGTAAAAATTCCATGTCTTAGGTCAGTTAGGATCACCACTTTATTTCCACTTTATTTTAAGAATGTGAAATGTCACAATAATAGTAGAGAATGATTTATTTCAGATTTTACTTATTTCATAACATTCCCAGTGGGTCAGAAGTTTACATACTAATTGAGTGTATTTGGTAGCATTGCCTTTAAATTGTTTAACTTGGGTCAAACATTTTCAGGTAGCCTTCCACAAGCTTCCCACTAGAAGTTGGGTGCATTTTGGCCCATTCCTCCTGACAGAGCTGGTGTAACTGAGTCAGGTACGTAGGCCTCCTTGCTCGCACACGCTTTTTCAGTTCTGCCCACAAATTGTCTATGGGATTGAGGTCAGGGCTTTGTGATGGCCACTCCAATACCTTGATTTTGTTGTCCTTAAGCCATTTTTCCACAACTATGTATGCTTGGGGTCATTGTCCATTTGGAAGACCCAGACCAAGCTTTAACTTCCTGACTGATGTCTTGAGGTGTTGCTTCAACAAATATACACAATTTTCTTCCCTCATGATGCCATCTATTTTGTGAAGTGCACAAGTCCCTCCTGCAGCAAGGCACCCCCACAACATGATGCTGCCACCCCCGTGCTTCACGGTTAGGATGGTGTTCTTCGGCTTGCAAGCCTCCCCCTTTTTCCTCCAAACATAACGATGGTCATTATGGCCAAACAGTTCTATTTTTGTTTCATCAGACCAGAGGACAAAAAAAAAAAGTATGATCTTTGTCCCCATGTGCAGTTGCAAACCATAGTCTGGCTATTATGGCGGTTTTGGAGCAGTGGCTTCTTCCTTGCTGAGCGGCCTTTCAGGTTATGTCGATATAGGACACGTTTTACTGTGCATATAGATACTTTTGTACCTGTCTTCACAAGGTCATTTGCTGATTGATTTGCACTTTTCGCACCAAAGTACGTTCATCTCTAGGAGACAGAACGCATCTCCTTCCTGAGCGGTATGACGGCTGCATGGTGCTTATACTTGCGTACTATTGTTTGTACAGATGAACGTGGTACACTCAGGCATTTGGATATTGCTCCCAAGGATGAACCAGACTTGTAGAGGTCTACAATGTTTTTTTCTGAGGTCTTGGCTGATTTCTTTTGATTTTCCCATGATGTCAAGCAAAGAGGCACTGAGTTTGAAGGTAGGCCTTGAAATACATCCACAGGTACACCTCCAATTGACGTCAATTAGCCTATCAGAAGCTTCTAAAGCCATGAGATCATTTTCTGGAATTTTCCAAGCTGTTTAAAGGCACAGTCAACTTAGTGTATGTAAACTTCTGACCCACTGGAATTGCGATACAGTGAAAATTACCTGTGTCATGCACAAAGTAGATGTCCTAACTGACTTGCCAAAACTATGGTTTGTTAACAAGAAATTTGTGGAGTGGTTGAAAGACCTAAGTGCATGTAAACTTCCGACTTCAAATGGATGGATGGATAGAGTCAGAGAGAGAGAGTCAGAGAGTTAGAGAGAGAGCATGAGAGAGCAGGTAAGGAGAGAAAGAGAGAGAGACAGAGACAGGAATGATCAGTCAGTCTGGTAGAAAGTGTCCAGATAGTGTGTTTAATAACTTGCCCCCTCCTAGCTGAGGTTGGAGATATTTGCTCTTAACTGTGCTTAACTGTGTATCTGATCCACACAGCGAGGCGCGAAGGGAAACTCGAATCACTTCAGCCCAGAGTCAACGGCTCGCCATAAGAAGCCCGCTGTCAGGTACCCACGCTCACAAATCCTTCCTAATTAAGTTTCTACAGGTATGTGAGAATTGCCAGAACAATCTCTTTGCTTCTTTCATCAGAACATTTTTCAGCTGTGCTAACATAATTGCAAAGGGGTTTTCTAATGATCAATTTGCTTTTTAAAATTATAAACTTGGATTAGATAACACAACATGCCATTGGAACACAGGAGTGATGGTTGCTGATAATGGGCCTCTACACCTATGTAGATATTCCATTAAAAATCTGACATTTCCAGCTACAATAGTCATTTACAACATTTACAATGTCAACACTGTATTTCTGATCAATTTGATGTTATTTTAATGGAATTTTTTATTTATTTTCTTTTTAAAAACAAATACATTTCTAAGTGAGCCCAAACTTTTGAACAGTAGTGTATATAATATATATATATATATGAATGCACACGCATCAGGACTCTCCTGCACAGGTGGGAGAAGGAAACAGATGGAGAGACAGAGAAGGAAAGAGAGAGACAGAGACAGGAATGATCAGTCAATCTGGTAGAAAGTGTCCAGATGGTGTGTTTAATAACTTGCCCCCTCCTAGCTGAGGTTGGAGATATTTGCTCTTGCTTTACTGTGTATCTGATCCACACAGCGAGGCGCGAAGGGAAACACTCTAATCACTTCAGCCCAGAGGTATGTCAGGTACCCACGCTTACTCCCTCCCTCTGTCTGTCTCCCCCTCCTCCCTTTGTCTGTCTGTCTGTCTGTCTGTGTCTGTCTGTCTGTCCACCCTTCTTTCCCCCCCCTCTACCTCCACTTCCTCTCATTCCCTACATTGTGAAAAATCTACTTCTACAAATGTAAAAAGCATATATCAAACATCCTTCCTCCTAATGAAAGAGGGGACGATGGTGTGGTAATTTCATGGCAGTCATGTATTTGTTTTATGAAGAAAGGAAATAGACATTAAAGCATACTGTACCCCATATTGGTGTAGGTTCCCCAGACAGCTAGAATGAAGGGTGAGAGAAGGGGAAGAGAAATTAACAAAGGGTGCTTATCAAAATAACCTCTCACACAATGACATTGTGTAATGTTTTTGCCCTTGGCTTGTACATCCACATTCTCCTTTTACAATACATATATTACTATACACACAGGTCTAGAAACCATCAACACATATAAATAAACTAGTCAACAATTTATTTTTTAAAAGGAGGGAGAGCATAAGAGAGCGGTCTGTGTGACAAGCTAAAAGGATATCTCTGCTTTATCTCTCCTCAGCCTTCCCCCTCACTCATTCTCCTTCTTTCTCCTCTCTCGCTGTCTTCTCTGTGTGCGTTCTCATCAGTGAGATTCTACACACAGCACGCACCTCACAGAGAGAGTGTGATTTGTTCAAATGGGCTTTTAGAGGTGGACAGGCTATCATGTTGGCCTTTCATAGACACAACAGATGCACTAGGCAGACTAATAGACAAACATCACATAGACCATCACCCCTAGCTCTAAAGAGGGAGGGAAGTAACGAGGAAAGAAAAGAGGAAGTGATTGGTGGTTTTCATGGTAAATGACACCAGACAACTGTCATGGCTGTCTACTGTGAGACTACATTATCTAAAAACCTGTAGCTGGGATGACATTAACCCACCATCCACACTTTGGACATATTGTGGAATTAGAGAACACACACACACTCAAATTAGATACTTATTCATCAGTAATTCATTTTTTACTCATTACATTATCAGGATACATTACCTCATTATAAGAAATAATTCTGATCAGTATTCACGTGTTGGTGGAGTGTCAGTGTATGCTGTTGGTGTTTCCTTACTGGCTTATAAAACTTGTTATCCAGGAGGGGAGAGATAGGGGGCGCACACATACATCCTGTTGAATCATTATGTGTCTCATGCATCATCCTACCCATGGAAATAGAAACTAAATACATAAACATTTACATTATTCAACTTTATAAATATGTCAATCAATATCCACGGTGGATAAGAGTAAGATATGCTTGTAGGTCTATAAGAACGGCTCAGGCTGTGTGCGTGTGTCCATTTTGAAAGCACCATGTGTGTGCACGTGTGTGTCTGTGTGTGTTTACTAAAGATAATAAGTACCATAAATAAATCAATATGGCTAGAGAAAATGAGAAATCTCCCCCGTCTGTCTCTTTGGTTTAGCTTATGAGGGTCAGTGTCAGACATAGCAGGCCTACATGCCGTGAATCTCATCCAGCTGCCTGTCACACCTCCACCTGTCAATCAGCCTACAGCAACAACATGTTTACAGCCAACTGCAATACAAACTGCTCCTTTTCAAACTAGGAGAAGGATCTTGACTTTTTCCACGTGAATTTAGCAAGTGAGTCTACAAGTTGTACACATCCACAATTCCACACCAATATGTGAACGAGGACCTTCATCACAGCAGTTAGGGGATAAGTTAGAATGTGCCATACAGAGATGTGTGTAAGTGTGTGGGTGTGTGTGTTTATCAGTCTTGCTAGCAGATCAAGGTGTCAGATAAAAGTCATGTAGACCTTCTCCGTAATTATTTCTGAGATTACAGACTCGCTAGCTGGTGCTCTGAATCAGCTGAAAAGCAGTTCAGGAATGAGTGGATGCATGCTTTTGTTATTGACCAAATACTTATTTTCCACTATAATTTGCAAATAAATTCATTAAAAATCCTACAATGTGATTTTCTGGATTTTTTTCTCTCATTTTGTCTGTCATAGTTGAAGTGTACCTATGATGAAAATTACAGGCCTCTCATCTTTTTAAGTGGGAGAACTTGCACAATTGGTGGCTGACTAAATACTTTTTTGCCCCACTGTATGAGGTTAAATACTTAACTTTTTAATACACAAGTGCATTTGTCCCAATACTTTTGGATGAAAATATGGATAAAAATACCCTCAAATTAAATCTGATAGTCTTCACTTTAACCTTAGTCATTGTATCACTTCAAACCAAAGTGCTGGAGTTGTACAGTCGTCTCAAATAAAACTGTGAAGGACCTCGGCGTTACTCTGGACCCTGATCTCTCTTTTGAAGAACATATCAAGACCATTTCAAGGACATCTTTTTTCCATCTACGTAACATTGCAAAAATCTGAAACTTTCTGTCCAAAAATTATGCAGAAAAATTAATCCATGCTTTTGTCACTTCTAGGTTAGACTACTGCAATGCTCTATTTTCCAGCTACCAGGATAAAGCACTAAATAAACTTCAGTTAGTGCTAAATACGGCTGCTAGAATCCTGACTAGAACCAAAACATTTGATCATATTACTCCAGTGCTAGCCTCTCTACACTGGCTTCCTGTCAAAGCAAGGGCTGATTTCAAGGTTTTACTGCTAACCTACAAAGCATTACATGGGCTTGCTCCTACCTATCTCTCTGATTTGGTCCTGCCGTACATACCTACACGTACGCTACGGTCACAAGACGCAGGCCTAATTGTCCCTAGAATTTCTAAGCAAACAGCTGGAGGCAGGGCTTTCTCCTATAGAGCTCCATTTTTATGGAACGGTCTGCCTACCCATGTCAGAGACGCAAACTCTGTCTCAACCTTTAAGTCTTTACTGAAGACTCATCTCTTCAGTGGGTCATATGATTGAGTGTAGTCTGGCCCAGGAGTGGGAAGGTGAACGGAAAGGCTCTGGAGCAACGAACCGCCCTTGCTGTCTCTGCCTGGCCGGTTCCCCTCTTTCCACTGGGATTCTCTGCCTCTAACCCTATTACAGGGGCTGGGTCACTGGCTTACTGGGGCTCTCTCATGCCGTCCCTGGAGGGGGTGCGTCACCTGAGTGGGTTGATTCACTGTTGTGGTCATCCTGTCTGGGTTGGCGCCCCCCTTGGGTTGTGCCGTGGCGGAGATCTTTGTGGGCTATACTCAGCCTTGTCTCAGGATGGTAAGTTGGTGGTTGAAGATATCCCTCTAGTGGTGTGGGGGCTGTGCTTTGGCAAAGTGGGTGGGGTTATATCCTTCCTGTTTGGCCCTGTCCGGGGTGTCCTCGGATGGGGCCACAGTGTCTCCTGACCCCTCCTGTCTCAGCCTCCAGTATTTATGCTGCAGTAGTTTGTGTGTCGGGGGGCTGGGGTCAGTTTGTTATATCTGGAATACTTCTCCTGTCCTATTCGGTGTCCTGTGTGAATCTAAGTGTGCGTTCTCTAATTCTCTCCTTCTCTCTTTCTTTCTCTCTCTCGGAGGACCTGAGCCCTAGGACCATGCCCCAGGACTACCTGACATGATGACTCCTTGCTGTCCCCAGTCCACCTGGCCATGCTGCTGCTCCAGTTTCAACTTCCACCTGACTGTGCTGCTGCTCCAGTTTCAACTGTTCTGCCTTATTATTATTTGACCATGCTGGTCATTTATGAACATTTGAACATCTTGGCCATGTTCTGTTATAATCTCCACCCGGCACAGCCAGAAGAGGACTGGCCACCCCACATAGCCTGGTTCCTCTCTAGGTTTCTTCCTAGGTTTTGGCCTTTCTAGGGAGTTTTTCCTAGCCAACGTGCTTCTACACCTGCATTGCTTGCTGTTTGGGGTTTTAGGCTGGGTTTCTGTACAGCACTTTGAGATATCAGCTGATGTACGAAGGTCTATATAAATAAATTTGATTTGATTTGGAGTACAGAGCCAAAACAACTAAAAATGTGTCAGTGTCCCAATACTTTTGGAGCTCACTGTATTCTGCCATAGAGCTGAGAGAATTTGTTGCAGTTTATAAAGCTACTTTACTGCAATTCTATGCATTTTTCCATGGCTAATGCAGTGTTCTCTTAATCAAACATAATAACAAAATCTATACTGCTAAATACATTGTCTTGGGAATTTTCTATTCTCCCTGACTGTCTAGCTTTTATTTGTGATTGTCAATACTCCGATGATATAATAAAAAGGTCCATTATCTTTTCTACCCAAGTTAAATATGTTTTAAGTCACTTAAGTTGACTCTGAAAGCATTTTTACATCCTGAAAATGTACAAAAAAAAAAATAATACAAAAGTGATGGAATAAATTCCCTGTAAACTGTAAATTCTCTGCCTTTGTCATCCTTACTCGCACTTACAGTCCCATGCCTCTTTCGCTCAACGGGGAGTTGAGTTGTAGCAGGGTGTTGCGTTCCCTCTTCTAGAGGCGTACGTAACATAATGGGGGCTCATCCGGGATAATCATTAAACCCACCGGACCCTGCTGCTCTGAGCTCTCTGTGGTTGGTGATTGAGGTGTGATGGTAGGTTGTGAGTTTGGATGACTTGTTTAGTAGGCTGCATTGTACAAGATGGCTGCCTCATCTCCAAGTTCATTGAAGCGCCATCTGTTGATTGGTTGGTAAGGTTGCGTAAAGTAGACTTTTTAGCTATAGCTGACCATTATGAACTCTCCATCCTTGAGAAAGCCCTAAAGGCTGAGCTTTTGGTGCTAGTCAGGGAGGGTTTAGTGAAGAAACGAATTTTCTTGTTGAACGATGCCAAGTCGGAGGACAGGGCGGAGGAAGGGGTTGCTCGTACCCCCTTGACATGGCCCCGGTGTGACCCTTTATCTTCTGCTTCGGGTCGTTCAGACGGGACCGCTAGGCTGAAGGTGAGGCTGCCTCTTGCGCCGCTCTGCCCGATTCCTTCCTCTTCCTTTGAAAGAGTGATAATCGATTGTGTAGGTCCGTTGCCAAAACCAGGTCAGGTAACCAGTTCTTACTAACAATAATGTGCAGTGCTACTCTACCCAGAGGCTATCCCTCTCTGGACTATAACGGCTAAGACTGTGGTGAAGGCTCTAGTGAAGTTATTCTCTATGTTTGGACTCCCTAAAGTAATCCAAACTGATCAGGGAAACAACTTTGTCTAAACTGTTCTCAAATGTGTTAAAGACACTGTGTATTTCCCATCAGGTCTCCAGTCCGTATCATCCAGAGAGTCAAGGGGCCCACGAACACTGTCATCAGATGCTAAAGGTGATGCTACGCAAGTATTGCATGGATACCAGTACCAATTGGGATGAGGGGGTGCCCTTTCTCCTATTTGCTATTAGGGAAACCATACAAAAGTCCTTAGGGTTCAGCCCTGCTGACCTTGTATTTGGACACACCCCACGGGGTCCGCTAAAAGTTTTGAAGGAGCAAATCTTATCTCCTACATCCAGTAGCGCCTCTAAAAATGTGTTGGATTATGTCAGTAAGAGACTGCACGCCGCATGTTCGTTAGCCCAAAAGTCTCTCTCCTCATCTCAAAAACGCATGAAATTACATTATGACAAAAAGGCTGTTGGCCATTCTTTTACACCAGGGGATCAAGTTTTAGTCTTGTTGCCAATCCCTGGCTCATCTCTGTCGACATGTTTTTCTGGGCCATATGTTGTGGAAAAGAAACTCAGTGACACCAATTATGTGATAAAGACCCCAGATCGGAGGCGTTCTTCCCGTGTGTGTCATGTTAACATGCTGAAAGCATATTATGTGCCTGATTCTCCTAACAGTTCCTCGGGTAAGCTGGTCCAGCCCGCCGTCTCCAGTGTGGCTGCGGTGGTGCTGCAGCCTGGCTGGGACCTAAAGGAGGATAAGGAGGACGGGTTGAAGTTACGCCATACGTTACAACAGTGTAGAGGGGTACGTAACAGTGACGACATCAAAACTATGAAATAACACATATGGAATCATGTAGTAACCAAAAAAGTGTTAAATAAAAATATATTTCATGTTTGAGATTCTTCAAAGTAGCCACCCTTTGCCTTGATGACAGCTTTGCACACTCTTGGCATGCTCTGAACCAGCTTCATGAGGTAGTCACCTGGAATGCATTTAAATGAACAGGTGTGCCTTGTTAATAGTTCATTTGTGGAAATATTTTCCTTCTTAATGCGGTTGAGCCAATCAGTTGTGTTGTGACAAGGTAATGGTGGTATACAGAATACAGCCCTATTTGGTAAAAGACCAAGTCTATATTATGACAAGAACAGCTCAAATAAACAGAGAAATAACAGTCCATCGTTACTTTAAGACATGAAGGTCAGTCAATCCGGAAAATGTCAACTTTTAAAGCTTCTACAAGTAGAGTCGCAAAAACCATCAAGCGCTATGATGAAACTGGCTCTCATGAGGGTCGCCACAGGAAAGGAAGACCCAGAGTTACCTCTGCTGCAAAGGATAAGTTCATTAGAGGTACCAGCCTTAGAAATTGCAGCACAGAGTTCAAGTAAGACACATGTCAACATCAACTGTTCAGAGAAACTGTGTGAATCAGGCCTTCATGGTAGAATTGCTCCTGTACTCTCTGTTCACTTATGACTGCACGGCTAGGCTCGACTCCATCATTAAGTTTGCAGATGACACAACAGTGGTAGGCCTGATCAACGACAACAACGAGACAGCCTATAGGGAGGAGGTCAGAGCCCTGGCAGTGTGGTACCAGGACAACAACCTCTTCTTCAACATGATCAAGAGAATGGAGATGATTGTGGTCTACAGGAAATAGAGGACCGAGCATGTCCCCATTCTCATCGACAGGGCTGAAGTGGAGCAGGTTGAGAGCTTCAAGTTCCTTGGTGTCCCCATCACCAACAAACTAACATGGTCCAAGCACACCAAGACAGTCGTGAATAGGGCACGACAAAACCTATTCCCCATCAGGAGACTTGGCATGGGTCCTCAGATCCTCAAAAGGGTCTACAGCTGCACCATTGAGAGCTTCCTGACTGGTTGCATCACTGCCTGGTATGGCAACTACTCGGCTTCCGACTGCAAGGCACTTACAGAGGGTAGTGCGAACGGCCCAGTACATCACTGGGGCCAAGCTTCCTGCCATCCAGGACCTCTATACCAGGCAGTGTCAGAGGAAGGCCCTAAAAATTGTCAAAGACTCCAGACACACTAGTCATAGACTCATGTGCCTTTTACTGAGTGGCTTCTGTCTGGCCACTCTCCCATAAAGGCCTTAATGGTGGAGTGCTGCAGAGATGGTTGTCCTTCTGGAAGGTTCCACAGAGGAACTCTGGAGTGCTGTCAGAGTGACCATCGGGTTCTTGGTCACCTCCCTGACCAAGGCCATTCTCCCCTGATTGCTCAGTTTGGCCGGGCGGCCAACTCTAGGAAGAGTCTTTGTGGCTCCAAACTTCTTCCATTTAAGAATGATGGAGGCCAGTGTGTTCTTGGTGACCTTCAATGTTGCAGAAATTTGTTGGTACCCTTTCCCAGATCTTGATCTCGACACAATCCTGTATCGGAGCTCTACGGACAATTCCTTCAACCTCATTTCTTGGTTTTTGCTCAGACACGCACTGTCCACTGTGGGACCTTATACAGACATGTGTGAACCTTTCAAAATTATGTCCAATCAATTGAATTTACCACGTGGACTCCAATCAAGTTATAGAAACAGATCAAGGATGATCAGTGTAAACGGGATGCACCGGAGCTCAATTTTGGGTCTCGAGGCAAAGGGTCTGAATTATTGATGCACTGATATTACATTTTTGGACGATATCGATATCCGTCGTTTTCCTTGTCAAAAAAAACCTGATACCGATAACCGGTATTTACAGTTTTAGCAACCTTTTTAAGCATTCTAGTACAGTTAAATAGTTAACACACACACATGGACGCATCGGTCTAAGGCACTGCATCTCAGTGCAAGAGGTGTCACTACAGTCCCTGGTTCGAATCCAGGCTGTATCACATCCGGCAGTGATTGGCAGTCCCATAGTGCGGGGCACAATTGGCCCAGCATCGTCCTGGCCGTCATTGTAAATAAGAATTTGTTCTTAACCTCTAGTGACTCCTAGTGTAATCATCGCCTGACACCAATTAGCATAACGCAGCGGACATAAATATCCCTAGAAAATATTCCTACTCATGAAAATCACAAATGAAATATATTGAGACACAGCTTAGCCTTTTGTTAATCACCCTGTCATCAAAATATGCTTTACAGCCAAAGCTAGACAAGCATTTGTGTAAGTTTATCGATAGCCTAGCATAGCATTTTGTCCAGCTAGCAGCAGGTAACTTGGTCACGGCAATCAGAAAAGCAATCAAATTAAATCGTTTACCTTTGATGAGCTTCGGATGTTTTCACTCACGAGACTCCCAGTTAGATAGCAAATGTTCCTTTTTTCCAAAAATATTATTTTTGTAGGCGAAATAGCTCTGTTTGTTCTTCACGTTTGGCTGAGAAATCGCCCGGAAATTGCAGTCACAAAAACGACTAAAAATATTCCAAATTAGCTCCATAATATCGACAGAAACATGGCAAACGTTGTTTATAATCAATCCTCAAGGTGTTTTTCAAATATCTATTCGATAATATATCCATCGGGACAATTCGTTTTTCAGTGGGAGTAATGGCTACCTCTGTATTTTATGCGAGAATCTCTCTGGCAGCATCAGGCGACCACTTGTGCAATGTAGCCGCTTACAGGTATTCTTCAACATAAATGCGTAAAACTACGTCACAATGCTGTAGACACCTTCGGGAATACGGAGAAAGAGTAATCTGGTTGATAGCCCATTCACTGCTCAATAGGGACTCATTGGAACGCAGCCCTTTCAAAATATGGAGCACGTCCGGATTGGATTTTTCTCAGGCTTTCGCCTGCAACATCAGTTCTGTTATACTCACAAACAATATCTTTACAGTTTTGGAAACGTTAGTGTTTTCTACCCTAAGCTGTCAATTATATGCATATTCTAGCATCTTGTCCTGACAAAATATCCCATTTACTACGGGAACGTTTTTTTCCCAAAAATGAAAATACTGCCCCCTAGTCACAACAGGTTTTAACTGACTTGCCTAGTTAAATAAAGGTTACACACACACACACAGACCAAAAAGTTATTTTGGTGGCATTTACGTATGTCCCCATTACCAGTAAAACATAATCAAAACCTCTTTCTTTCACCTACTTGCTATGCTGTTTCGTTGTTTATTTGTTCAGTCATTTCATTCTCAACCAGGATTTCTATGGAACGCCGTTTGAGTCTTTGCATGTCAAAAAAGATACGTCAAATAACACTATTTGACGTGTGAAATAATATGACATCTGTTTCAGTAGCTATAGTTATCTAGCAAACTATATAGCTAGGTGTCATCTAAAATAGCCCTAATTTATAAGACAGTTCTTATTTGATTAATGGTAGTCGGACCCATCTATGTGAAGCTAGCCACAATAAGGATTAGCCACAATAGTGGACTTTGCGGTTAGCCTTCAAAATAAAAGTATGGCACAGTTCTACTATTTGTTTTAATTTGCATTACTGTTAATGGTATACTAGTATTTTGAAGGCAAACCGCATATTCCACTATTGTGCCTAATCCATATTGTGGCTAGCTTCACAACACATAACCCGGTGCGGTTGAGCCTCACTAGCCAGATGAAGCTAGCTGGCTGCTTATACCGTTAACCCTGTTGCCCAAAGCTAAGTTGCTGACAAGCTATTTATTTTCATGAACTGAAGTTCACTTTCAATAGGCGAACAACAAGTGGCAACCTAGCTAATACTTACTCACAAGGATTCCTAAATCATTGTTAAGGATAATGAAAATGACTGCAGTTTCTACTGGTCAATGTTTTCAGGCTGGTTGTATTGGTGCTAGCTAGGTACCAAGCTAAAGCTAGCTACCCCAGAAGTTGCGGTCAAACAAATGATGCTTTATTACCAACGCAGTATTGTCAGCACATCGTTCGTGACCGGTGTTTGCTTGTTTGCAGCCTTTTTTACAGCTTTGACAGCACTACTGTATCTTTTTTGAAACACAAAGACCCAAAGAGTGTTCCATAGTATGTCTGTTGTGAGCTAATAGCAGTGACGCTATTACTGTGTATCTCCGGTCGGGCAACATGTGTACCGGTGCACGACCAGTCAGCGAAAGCCAACATCACACACGACAGAGAACAGTTGATTGTCAAGGGCAATGATTTCCATTATCTTGGTGTTAATGGAGTTCGCCTTTGAGTTGTCTTGCTGAGATTTTGCTACTGTTCCAAATGACTGCTTGATCCACACAGCATACATTGTGGGCTAGTTTAGGAATACTGTGTTGCATGTATAGCTCATTATGTCATGTACCTATGTTGTATAGGTACAGTGGTTCCTCCTTTAAAAGTTGCGTCATACTGCGGCACACCCTGTGTGCAGCGTGCTGCTGCAGCATTCTGTGGCATGTCATTTAATTCTCAGCCATTTCTTCTGTTACTGCAAGTTACTGCTAGTTTGACCACGAGGACATATTTGAGAAGATTTGATAGTATTCCGTATTGGCATTGCCAGAGAATTTAAAACCTTTTTTGTAATAACATAGTTTATGGGATTGATTTTAAGAAAATTGGCTTATTAAATTGATTATGGTGTTTCCATTCAGAGAAAAATTGCCAGTTTGTAAATTCGTTTCGCTCTCGGAGTGTACACTGGATGTTCGGGCCAAAGAGTAGGGTTGATTTGAGCGTTCTGGCCTTACAACGGCAGTCAAGCACCCAAGCTAACGTTGGCTGGCTACTTCCTGACACAAATGAGACCACTCTGACCATTTTACTCGCCATAGCAGAGCTGGTAAGGCAGTTTCCATGTTAACCAGAGCGTTGGTGACTGTAAATGTTGCTGCTGGAAACAATTTAATTTCGCTTTTTTTCCCGATGTTTACTGACATGGCCATATTAAATTATTCTGCGCTCTGGTACACTCAGACGAGAGCGCTCTGAAATCGTGTAGATATTAGGCTGGACACAATTTTTAACAACTTTCTTTTCTGAGAAAAACTAGTGTATTGCATCCTCCGTAGAGCCATTTCATAATATGACCATATTTCCCAACTGCTTGCCATAATTTTGAAGTAATCGCGAAAAAACAGGCCTTATTTTAGTGCATTTTTCACCCTGCCGGCACCTATTAATTCTATTGAGCACCGTGGCACCAACTCGCCTTCCGAACGTTCTATTCCCAGCTTATTGTTCCACGTCACAATGCCTGCTTCGCTATTGTTGGCAATGAGACCTGCTCATGTTGTTTTATAGTTAAACTGTAAACAACAAAAATAATATTGGAACTCTGCGGTCTTCCCATTGTTTTCTATGGGGGAAATATAGACAGGTCTGTCTATTTCGCCAAATATCTTGCAATGTTTATATTTAGAATTTTTTCAAGTCGGGTGTAGCTGGTGTGAAATGGCTGGCTAGCAAGTTAGCGGGGTGGACGCTAATAGCGTTTCAATCGGTGACGTCACGCCCTCTGAGACCATGAAGTAGTTGTTCCTTGCTCGGCTTTTGTGGAGCGATGGGTAAACGATGCTTCGAGGGTGGCTATCGTCTGTGTGCAGAAGATCCCTTGTTCAAGCCTAGGTATGGGGTGAGGAGAGGGACGGAAGCAAAACTGTTACACAGGCACCATTTTAAATCAGGAGATTCTCCTCTTTGTAATTATATAATTCTAGGTAGCGAGCTTGTTTGTCATCGATCGCTAGACCAGAAATAGTCAGTTTTTATTTTTTCCCGACATTTTCATTATGCAGACATAAGCACTGTTGACACCATCGAGGTGCGGATGTTAACTTTCTACACAAGTTGTTTTTTTCCAGTTTCGTCCGACGAACAGATTGTAGTGGTAAAATAAGAAGGGATACATTTATGGAATTTTTTGCATCACTCCAGTCAAAACAGGCTCTGCGAACGTTCGATTCCATTAACTTTCTATGGGCTCGCGATAGTGGTCCAGTTTAACCAACATTCTTTACCCATTTTCAGCCTTGGGTGAATTTTGACTCGTTCTATTGTCCAGCGTATAGATAGCCAGAGCGAATTTACAATAGCACCCGAATGTCCATTGAGAAAGCACAACAACTATTCCCTTTAGCTAAGCTAAGAATGATGAGAAATAATCAAGTCAAGAAACGTTGGGTAGTTAGTTAGCCTATAGTTAATATACTGGCAAGTTTGATGTATAACTACTAATGTTAGGTAGCTAGCTAACATAGCATATCATTACAGCAGTATGTACCGGTATGTGGTTCATAAGGACAGTGTAGCTAACAAATTGTCAGCCAACATAATGTGTAAGGTAACATATTTGAAAAGTCATTACTTTATTACACGAGTAGTAAGCTACCCCTTGATCGTTAGGGCAAATAATCTGGTCTGTGATAGGTGTGAACCCCCCCCCCTCCTCCTCCTCCTATCTCAGCTACTAGACTATTCTAATGTAAACGTTGAATAGTCTATTGTTCAGCTATTAGCCCTCCTCCCCAACTTGCAACAAATTGCTGTTCATCTCATTCCTTTCCCTCTTCCACGCATCATCATTCTGCTCCTAAGTGGTTCGCTTGTGGGCGTGCTGGCAGGATATCGCAGCATCTTCGGTTGTGAGTCAAGAATTCTGCATACAGTAGCACATTTGTATGAAGGTGTGGTTATTCACAGTAGAGGTCGGCCGATTAATTAGGGCCGATTTCAAGTTTTCATAACAATCGGAAATCTGTATTTTTGGGCGCCGATATAAAAAGAATAATAATATTTTTATTTTATTTAACTAGGCAAGTCAGTTAAGAACACAATGACGGCCTAGGAACGAGGCAGAACGACAGATTTTTACCTTGTCAGCTCGGGGGATCCAATCTTGCAACCTTAGTTAACTAGTCCAACGCTCTAACCACCTGTTTACATTGCACTCCACGAGGAGCCTGCCTGTTACGCGAATGCAGTAAGCCAAGGCAAGTTGCTAAATAGCATTAAACTTATCTTATAAAAAACAAACAATCAACGACTGTCGTTGCTCCAATGTGTACTTAACCATAAACATCAATGCCTTTCTTAAAATCAATACACAAGTATACATTTTTAAACCTGCATATTTAGCTAAAAGAAATCCAGGTTAGCAGGCGATATTAACCAGGTGAAATTGTGTCACATCTTGCGTTCATTGCACTCAGAGTCAGGGTATATGCAACAGTTTGGGCCGCCTGGCTCTTTGCGAACTAAATTTGCCAGAATGTTACGTAATTATGACATAACATTAAAGGTTGTGCAATGTAACAGGAATATTTAGACTCATGGATGCCACCCGTTATGAAAAATACGGAACGGAATAAATATTTTGTTTTCGACATGATAATTTCCGGATTTGACCTAAGGCTCGTATTTCTGTGTGTTTATTATAGTTAAGTCTATGATTTGATAGAGCAGTCTGACTGAGAGGTGGTAGACTCGTAATAGTCAAAGGTATATGGTTTAGAGAGAAATAGTCGACACGTTATAATTCCTGTAATAACTTGCGGCTGAACATGAAAGGGGTTCCTTCGTTATTTTACCGCTCATGTCTTCCATAGAGAATGTCTTGATCTACTTCAAATAAGGTCTGTGTTTGGTGCAGGTTTAAACCGCCTTAGCATTTTGATACCCGTGTAAATCTCACTAGGATAGGGTAACATTTGTCAACATATTTTCATAAATCCACTCTACAAAAAATGATCTTCACTTATATTGATCAGAGTTACCTTGCCCTATGGATATCTACACAGTTATAAAATTGGCAAGGTGGTGTAAGCCTACACGAAACACAGACCTTATTTTAAGTGAATCTAAAAATATCCTATGGAATAAATGAATGAAGGAACCGCTTTTCAGATTTTGCTGGAAGGTGTCATGGGAATTATGACTCGCACTTTGGTAGTCAATTCTTACCATGCCCATTATTAAAATAGGATTTCCTGCATATAGAAATTACAGTTTTTGTTTTCAACATTCATCAGTCATGTTATTTGAGACTAAATAGATTTTATTTATGTATTATATTAAGTTAAAATAGTGTTCATTGTTCATTCAGTATTGTTGCAATTGTCATTATTAAAACGTGTGTGTGTGTGTGTGTGTATAAATAAATTAAATCGGCCGATTAATCAGTATCTGCTTTTTTTGTCCTGCAGTAATCGGTATCGGCGTTGAAAAGTCACAAATCGGTCTACCTCTAATTCACAGGCAAATTGTTATATGCTATGGAGGTACATTTGTGTCTTTTTGTCAAGAGCAAAACCTTTTATTTTCAATCAAAAATAATTGTTCAGAAAGCAACTGTGGTATATATATATATATATATATAAGAATGTGTTCTTAACTGATTTGCCTAGTTAAATAAAGGTATAAAATATATATATATATATATTGTGGCAAACCTCTTCAAGGTTAGGAGCGTTTGTCACAAACTAAGTGGTAAACTGTCACCAAATCACCCAAGAATGAGAGTTAATTCGAACAGGACAGTACCTGTGTGTTTGTTTCTCCGTCCTGGTCCACCCAGGCCGTAGGTGAGGTCAAGGATAGCAGGGTTCGGTACACGAATCGGGTTCTCGGTAGGTCCAGGTCCAAACGCCAACAGGTATGTCCAAAACAATCCAGCTCATACACAGTAAATCCAGCCAATCTCTATAGTCTCTTTCTCTATTGTTCATAGCTCCTTCCAGCACTCTCTCCCCCTCTTCCTGGTTTTTCTTGACCCTTTATCTGTGGGTCGGCTCCACCTTGTGAGGGTTCCCCTTGCTTCTGGGACTTGTAGTTTTGGCGGTCGGTCATTTTGTGATCTGTAGTTCTGACAGGGGTGGCCATTTTAGTGATCGGGCAGAGCCCGTTTATTAGTTCTGCTCTCACATATCTGCCACTTATCACTCGACCCCCTTCTTTGCCACAATATATATAACCTGTTGGATCCCCATTAATCACGCCATCCCTTCACATGGTTTAAGAATAGGTAAAGACACATTCACATATGATGACAATGTTCCATTCTGTCCTCTTCCCTTTCTGATATTCTGCATAGCACCAGGGACATGTGAAAGACAAGCCTGACCTCTCCCCTCTCTGGGCCCCAAGTGACTGAGCCCCAGCTGAGGGAAAAGTGCAACTGCCAACACTATTGTCCAAAATAATACATAATGACAAGTATCTCACAAGCATATTATGCAAATAAAACATCTTAATTATCTGTTACCCAACTAATTCTGATTCATCCACCACACCCTCCCGCATCTGAACTGGCTGAGACAGGGGGCACAGCATGATCATAGGTCACTTGGTCGGGTCAACGGGAATTATTATTAAAGAGATGCTTTACATTGAAATACAGACAGAGATGTAGTAGTCCAAGAGTTAATGATCCAAGGTCAGTTTTGCATTTCAACTCCTGATTTAAGACGACTGACCATGTTAGAATAAAAAAAACAAGGCTTAATCATGCACTCTCTCTCTCTCTCTCTATCCATATGTCACTCGTCTGCAGTTATGTCTTGAGGTGAGAGAGGAATCCAGTCCCGTCATCGCCACCTCACCTGCTCTTAAGATAACCTTTGGGCCAACTGGGGGCCCAAGGCTGGTCAGGAGACACCAGAATTGTGATGAACTGAGAGAATATTAGGGTAGCACTGTAATTCATGGATCATATGCTGTCTGTCGCTGTTCTTACCTCTTTCACTTTCTGTCTTCTACACCTCTCTCCCCACCTTGTCTTTCTTCCTTGTTTTATAAACACCATATGTGCATTGAAGTACAGATTGAACTTGTATTTATAATATTACAATTATCATAATTATAATGCATTTATAACACCTGGATAATGAACTTCTTTCAATAAAGCATTTCACATTCTCCACTGGTTGAAATTAAGTATCTCATTGAATTTTTTTTCTGTAAATATGAATTACAAATCAATCATGTTTCTAGTCTATTGCATAGTTACAATGTGTAATCATTGAGGTCCTAGGAGCAGGAGTGGTAAACACCGTTGAAGTGTATAATTGTAATACATACATGCAGACACAGCATCATTCAAATAATGGAGTTTGTTAAGACTGAAGAATAATGTCTCAGAGATTCATACCTGAACCGCACATTTATTTGCCAAAGAAGAGTACACGATCAGTGAACATATTCAATGTACAGACTACAATGTAGGAATCTCATGCGTGGTAATAACTACAGTACATGTGTACTGTATATAGGACTTGCATCCTTGGCACAATAAAGTTATTATATTCTACTCTATCCATAGGCTTCATTAATGCAATTCAGACTTTAAGTTGATACAACTATGATAGCTGAAGTTCATAGATGTGTATGAATAATGTAGCTAGCTACACATCCATAGGCATACAGTTATTTTTATCCTCCACTACACAATAAGCACAATAAATACTTATCAAGCTATGTTACTTCAGCTGCATTGCAAGGCAAGCTTACACAATTGTACATTCAATTTGCAGTAAATGATTTAGCTAGCTAGATTCTTTATATCCACTGTTTCACAAGACGACAGCCTGGTTTGCTGGTTCTCTCAATCCCTAAAACATTAAACACGAATTACAAATTCATTCTAACACTAGCTAGCTGGCTAATGTTAGCTAGTCATATAACTTGCTAAATAGCGATTTTCGTAAATTAACTTAATGACAAAAAAATATGCACAAACGTTTGTCTCTACATTAAGTAACATATTCCTTTTCTCTTGCTTGAATCATTATGACGTTATAACAACTTACATCTGGTTCCACTGTAATTTTTAATTTTTTTAAATTTTACCTTTATTTAACCAGGCAAGTCAGTTAAGAACACATTCTTATTTTCAATGACGGCCTGGGAACAGTGGGTTAACTGCCTGTTCAGGGGCAGAACGACAGATTTGTACCTTGTCAGCTCAGGGGTTTGAACTCGCAACCTTCCGGTTACTAGTCCAATACTCTAACCACTAGGCTACGCTGCCACCCCAAATGTTTTGTCAGCCATCTTTGTTGAAGATTGCCACAAGGCAAGGGTGGGTCGAGTCAAAATTTGTCATTGGAACCACTCAATAGGATTGGTTAAAAAAAAACTTGGGACCCAAATGCATAATGAGTGCTCTAACTCCCCCTTGTGGTGGTCTGGAGCAATGAAGCCGTGACGCTGGGTACCTCTAAGTCCCACGGTGCAAGCTTGCAAACTTTAAAGTTGGAACCACTGTATGCATGTCAGTTTTGACATCGGTTTTGCACATCGGGGCGTTAAACTAGACATCGGCTGATACCGATGTTGGCATTTTTAGCTAATATCAGGCGATTCCGATATGTTCACCGATATATTGTGCATCCCTAGTCTGAATACTTATGTAAATAAGGTGTTTTTTATTTGTAATAAATTAGCTATTATAAAAACCTGTTTTCGCTTTGTCATTACACGGTGACTGAATGTACATTTATGAGGATTTTTTCAATTTAATCAAATTTAGAATAAGGCTGTAATGTAACAAAATGTGAAAAAAGTAACAGGGTCTGAATACTTTTCAAATGCACTATATTTTACACTGTTTGGATATAGGTGACCTGAAAAAACACTCAGGTGGCCCGCCCGGATTTACCTAGCAGAAAAATCCCTGATCGGTCTCACCAAAGAGTTTCCCCTGGGGTCCTAATGGGCACTCCACCTGTCGCTATGGAGATCTGAGTGTGTGTGTGTGGCAAATTACTTTCATATATGGGTGCACACACGCATCCTTGCTTGCTACAGCATGCCCTGCTAGTGGCCTGTGCCAGTTTGATAGCCTTGTTCGTATGAACTCTGTATTCAGCTCGCTTTCAGTTAGTTGACATTTCCACATGAGCCACCTGTTGCACTCAACACTCGACAAAAGAATCTTGAAAAACGTATATTTTGGCTAGATGTTTTGTATGTTCCGCACTTCTTTCACAGAACGTGACGGGATTTAATAGCACATCAAATATGGGAGAGCCATCTTGTAGTCTTACAGTGTCCAATTCTGAGCATCTCTCGGTGTCCATTCCCGGTGATTTTACACAAAAGTATTAACCCAGCCGAGAAAAACAGAATTGGCAGGTTAAAAGAGCCTGAAGGTTGGAGGTGGATGGCTGGAGGGAAGCTAGCGGCTAATTAGCCTAATCTCTTGTGACAGACTGTTATAAAGACTGTCGGCAAATTGAATCTGAGATTCCGATGAGGTGAACAATATCACAGATACATGAACTATGCCTATGATTTGGTGCATCTGTGTCTGATTATTTTGATGAATAAAGGTGGTTCTTGAAGTGGAGTGGAAGCAGGGATTTTAACTGGAAAGTTAGTAGTGGTGCTTTAACGGGGTGGTGCACTAGTGGGTGTTGAATACTAAGGGGGCTGTGTGTGGCTGTTTGTGTATTGTCGATGCGCTGCCTGTGGGATCATTCTATCCTACTTGGCAAGAACTTGTTGAATCAATGTCATTTCAATAACAACAAAACATCTATGCAATGATGTTGAATCAATGTGAAAAATTGATTACATTTGCAAGATATTTTGTTGATTTCACATAGAATTGACATTAGTTGACAACTCAACTAAATGTAAATCAAAAATAGATATTGAAATGACGTCTGTGCCCAGTGGGGTATGATTTCAGTCACTTTCTGACTGCACCCCTTTTGATTTTGAACAAAACCTACGTTTGCCCATGGTAGAAGTGGTCAGAAAGTACCTTTTTGGATCTGAATACCAAAATATTCAGGAGATAGAGGTGTGTATACTCACAACCAGGGCAAAAAAAGACCATGACTTTGGGCATTTCTAGGACATTTAATCCATAGAATGGTGCACAAGATTTGCCGGTTCTTGCTGTCAGATGTTATCCCACTCTTCCACCTGCAAGTTTCCTGACATTTCTGAGGGGAATGGCCCTAGCCCTCACCCTCCGATCCAATAGGTCCCAGACATCAATGGGATTGAGTTCCGGGCTCTTCGCTGGCTATGGCAGAACACTGACATTCCTGTCTTGCAGGAAATCACGCACAGAACGAGCAGTATGGCTGGTGGCATTGTCATGATGGAGGGTCTCGTCAGGATGAGCCTGCAGGAAGGGTACCACATGAGGAGGATGTCTTCTCTGTAACGCACAGCGTTGAGATTGCCTGCAATGACAACAAGCTCAGTCCGATGCTGTGACACACCGCCCCAGACCATGACGGACCCTCCACCTCCAAATCGATCCCGCTCCAGAGTACAGGCCTTGGGGTAATGCTCAACATTCGACGATAAACGTGAATCAGACATCATGCCTGGTGAGACAAAACCGTGACTCGTCAGTGAAGAGCACTTTTTGCCATTTCTGGTCCAGCGATGGTGGTTTTATTTTTATGAATTATCTTTGAAAGACAGGGTCCTGAAAAAGGGACATGTATTTTTTTTGCTGAGTTTATGTATGTATGTATGTATGTATGTATGTATGTATGTACAGTACAGTACAGTACGGCATTGGCACAAAAATGAAAGCGTGAACCACCGTATTAAACCATAGAAAGATGACTGAGAATATGGCCGAATATAAACAGTGTAGTTACTTCCTCCTCAAGGAATTCAAACAAGCAAAATGTCAGTAAGTGGAGTCGCAATTCAACGGCTCAGACATGAGACGTATGTGTCAGTGTCTACAGGCAATTACAGACTATAAAAAAACAGTCACGTCACAGACCTTCGACATCTTGCTTCCAGACAAACTAAAAACACCTTCTTTGCCCGCTTTGAGGATAATACAGTGCCACTGACGCGGCCCGCTACCAAGGTCTTCTGGCCCTCCCTCTCCTTCTCCGTGGCAGACGTGAGTAAGACATTTAAACGTGTTAACCCTCGCAAGGCTGCTGGCCCAGACGGCATCCCTAGCAGCACCCTCAGAGAATGCGCAGACCAGCTAGTTGGTGTGTTTACGGACATATTCAATCGCTCCCTATCCCAGTCTGCTGTCCCCACATTCTTCAAGATGGCCACCATTAGTTATATTTGCCTTATTGGGTACAGGAACAAACTAAAATGACTAGTGCTTGAGAGACTAGTCAACAATCATATCACCTCCACCTTACCTGCCTTCCTAGACCCACTTCCGTTTTCATACCACCCCAACAGGTCCACAGATGACGCAATCGCCATCAAACTGCACACTGCCCTATCCCATCTGGACAAAGAATGTAAGAATGCTATTCATTGACTACAACTCAGCATTCAACACCATAGTACCCTGGGTCACAACCCAGTCCTAAGCAATTGGGTCCTGGACTTTGACGGGCCGCCACCAGGTGGTGAAGGTAAGAAACAACATCTCCACTTTGCTGATCGTCAACACTGGGGCCCCACACAGGTGTGTGGTCAGCCCCCTCCTGTACTCCCTGTTCACCCATGACTGTGTGGCCATGCATGCCTCCAACTCAATCATCAAGTTTGCAGACGACACAACAGTAGTGCACCTGATTACCAACAACGACGAGACAGCCTACAGGGAGTAGGTGAGGGCACTCGGAGTATGGTGTCAGGAAAACAACTTCTCACTCAATGTCAACAAAACCAAGTAGATGATCGTGGACTTCAGGAAACAGCAGAGGGAGCACCCCCTATCCACAATGACGGGATAGTAGTGGAGAAGGTGGAAAGTTTCAAGTTCACATCACGGACAAACTGAAATGGTCCACCCACACAGACAGTGTTGTGAAGAAGGCGCAACAGCGTCTCTTCAACCTCAGGAGGCTGAAATTTGGCTTGTCACCTAAAACCCTGACAAACTTTTACGAATGCACAATTGAGAGCATCCTGTCGGGCTGTATCACTGCCTGGTACAGCAACTGCACCGCCCTCAACAGCACGGCTCTCCAGAGGGTGGTGCAGTCTGCACAACTACCTGCCCTCCAGGACAACTACAGCACCCAACGTCACAGAAAGGCAAAAAAGGATCATCAAGGACAACAACCATCCGAGCCACTGCCTGTACCCTCTACCATCCAGAAGATGAGGTCAGTACAGGTGCATCAAAGCTGGGACCGAGAGACTGAAAAACAGCTTCAATCTCAAGGTCATCAGACTGTTAAACATCAATCACTAACTCAGAGAGGCTGCTGCCTAAATACAGACTCAAATCATTGGCCACTTAAATAAATGGATCACTAGTCACTTTAAATAATAACACTTTAATAGTGTTTACATTTCTTACATTACTCATCTCATATGTATATACTGTATCTTATACCATCTATTGCATCTGGACTTTGCCGCTCGATCATCGCTCATCCATAAATGTATATGTACTGTACATATTCTTATTCCATCCCTTTAGATGTGTGTATTAGGTAGTTGTCGTGGAAGTGTTAGATTACTTGTTAGATATTACTGCACTGTCACAACTAGAAGCACAAGCATTTCGCTACACTAGCATTAACATCTACTAACCATGTCTATGTGACCAATAACATTTGATAAGGTAGTAACCAAAAAGGTTTTAAACAAATCAAAATACATCTTCACAGAGGAACTCCGGAGCTCTGTCAGTGACCATCGGGTTCTTGGTCACCTCCCTGACAAAGAAACTTCTCCCCCGATTGCTCAGATAGACCGGGCGGCCAGATCAAGGAAGAGTCTTGGTGGTTCCAAACTTGATCGAGGCAACTGTTTTCTTGGGGACCTTCAATGCTGCAGACATTTTTTGCTACCCTTGCCCAGATCTGTGCCTCGACACAATCCTGTCTCCGAGCTTTACGGACATTATATTAATTTAATACATTTTAGAATAAGGCTGTAACATAACAAAATGTGAAAAAAGTCAAGGGGTCTGAAAACTTTCCAAATGCACTGTATGTCAACAAACCTTCCTCCAAAGGACCATTCTATGGATTAAATGTTAAATGACAATCACCAAAATCAATGTCTTTTTTTGTCCTGGTTGTGTGAGGAATCATCCCCTGAACTTTCTGACCACTTCTACCATGGCCTAACGTGTTTGGAAGGTTTCATTCAAATCAAAAAGGTTGCAGTCAGAAAGTGATTTAAATAATTTCCCGCTGGGCACAGACGTTTGTTTCAATGTATAGTTTTGAAAGTCTGTCTTGAAAGATTAGGCTACTTAGCCTCTAGCTTCCCTCCAGCCATCCACCTCCAACCTTCAGTCTCCTTCAACCTCCCAGTTCTGTCTTCCTCGTCTGAGTTAATACTTTTGTGTAAAATCAGCTGGGATAAACACAGATATGCTCAGAATTGGACACTGTTAGACTATGGCTCTCCCATATTTGATGTGCCACTAAATCCCGTCATGGTCTGTTCTGTGAAAGATGTGAGAAACATACAAAACATCTTGCCAAAATATACGTTTTTCAAGCTTCTTTTGTCGACAGCAGGCAGTAGAAGGCTATGTTGAGTGCAACAGGTGGCTCATGTGGAAATGTCAACTAACTGCAGGCGAACTGAATACAGAGTAGCCCTGTTCATACGAACAAGGCTATCAAACTGGCACAGGCCACTAGCAGGGCATGTTGTAGCAAGCAAGGATGTGTGTGTGCACCCATATAACAAAGACGTTTGGCATACACACACACACTCAGATACAGTGCCTTGCGAAAGTATTCGGCCCCCTTGAACTTTGCGACCTTTTGCCCAATTTCAGGCTTCAAACAAAGATATAAAACTGTATTTTTTTGTGAAGAATCAACAACAAGTGGGACACAATCCTGAAGTGGAACGACATTTATTGGATATTTCAAACTTTTTTAACAAATCAAAAACGGAAAAATTGGGCGTGCAAAATTATTCAGCCCCCCTAAGTGAATACTTTGTAGCGCCACCTTTTGCTGCGATTACAGCTGTAAGTCGCTTGGTGTATGTCTTTATCAGTTTTGCACATCGAGAGACTGAAATTTTTTCCCAATGTAGTTGACTTTCATATGTCAACTACGTCCATGGACGTCCAGTGTCCGTGCTCAGTGGGTGAGGATGCTGGTTACAGTAAATGGAAAGAAAGGTGGCTCATAGGTAGGTGTCAGTAAGATCTGGGAGAGGTGACTAACTAGAGAGTGAGTGAGTGAAAGAGAGAGGTTGTCCAGACTGTTTGATCCCCACCAAAGGACAAAGAAAATTATGAGCTGAACATAACAGAATGCCAGTGGAAGGGAGGAGAGTAGCACGTGACCCAACTGTTGTTTGAGAGTGACTATTATTATACACTTGAAGAAAAGTGTTGATCACAACAGCCAGGTGGCGGCACCTCTTAAACCCAACAGAAGAAGCGGAAAAACGTCAACAGGAAATTATTTCGTAGCTACCATCCTCCATGTTCGTCACTAGTTACCACAAACACAAAATCATAAACTCACCTATTTCCAAAACTTTTCTTCTTAAAATGTGATTCTAATCCTGAACTTCAAACACAATCCTAACCTTAAATTAAAGGCCCAAAAGCTAATTGTTGTTTTTTCTTGAATTTTTACAAAACATTAGTGGGAACAATCCTTCAATCGAGTTTTCAAAACTCTTTGATACTGGCTAGCTAGTAGCCAGTAGCCAGCTATCATTTGGGAAAGAAAATTCCACAAGCTTGTGGAACTAAAAAACAGTTTGATTG
The DNA here is from genome assembly GCF_018296145.1 of Oncorhynchus tshawytscha. Lineage (NCBI taxonomy): Eukaryota > Metazoa > Chordata > Actinopteri > Salmoniformes > Salmonidae > Oncorhynchus > Oncorhynchus tshawytscha. The sequence continues at coordinate 21,188,080 of NC_056454.1, read as the reverse complement.
TTTTATTCATCACCACCAAATGTTTGGAAATACCAAACAATAATACACTAACGGCACACATTCAATCGACGAGATGGTGCACCAATTCGCTAGCCTGGATTTTTAATCTTGCATGCAGCCAGGCGGATTATTTGCGGGAAAAAAATATACCTAGTTAGCTTGATAGCACATTTTTTATATAATTTTTTAAACCAACGCGTTTGAATTTTTGTATTCATCTGTTCATACACCAGATTGGAATGTAAACTTTTGTTTTCTCAAGTAAGAAACGTTACTGCTTTCCTTCATTTGTGAGCAGTTTTACTTGTGTAACGTCAACAAGGACAATGACACAAGCTAGCTAGCTTACTAATGTTACCTAGCTAGCTAGAAACATGAACTTGTCAGTTGCTAGCTAAATGATGGTAAATATGGTTGGGTTGGCTAGCTAGTTTTCTATCGGCTTCCGTCCTTGCTAGCCGAGTTACTTAGCTAACTAGCTTGCTAATGTTACGCTAGATGGTTTGTTACCTAGCTAATAACATCGACTAACATTACAGCTAACGTATGTAGCTAATTAGATAGCTAGATACATTCAGAGGAGAAAAAGCCCCTTTAGCCACCTAGCTAGCTAATCTGTTGTCTTTCCATTAGGGCAATGGCTAACCTCAGCATTGTATTCATCACAGCACCATGTGGATGTGATATCGATGTAGGTATGTCATGTTAAATTCACTTTCAGGTGAGACTTTGCCTCGCTGTTCTTTTTGCACAGTATTTACTATATTTCAGTGAAAAGTTATTGTTTCTGACAGGCCTTACGAAAAAAAAAAGATTGGAGTCAGAGTGCAGTATAACTGCAGTACAAAGTAGTATAACTGTAGTTAGCATGCAGTATAACTGCAGTATGCTGCAAATAGTGTCCAAAATAACAGTTTCAGGCAAAAGAGTTCAACCTTGGTTTCATCAGACCATAAAATCTTGTTTCTCCTAGTCAGATTTCTTTGCCTTTTGGCAACTCCAAGCGGGCTGTCATGTGCCTTTTACTGAGGAGTGGTCTGGTCACTATACCATACAGGCCTGTTTGGTGGAGTGCTGCAGAGATGTTTTTTCTTCTGGAAGGTTCTCCCATCTCCACAAAGGAACTCTGGAGCTCTGTGAAAGTGACCATCCGGTTCTTGGTCCCCTCCCTGACAAAAGCCCTTCTCCCATGATTGCTCTGTTTGCCTGGGCGGCCAGCTCTAGGAAGAGTCTTGGTGTTTCCAAACTTCTTCCATTCAAGAATGATGGAGACAACTGTGTCCTCGGGGACATTCAATGCTGCAGAATTGTTTTGGTGCCCTTCCCCAGATCTGTGGCTTGACGTAATCCTGTCTCGGAGCATTAAGGACAATTCCTTCAACCTCATGGCTTGGTTTTTGCCGTGAAATGCACTGTCAACTGTATGACCTTATATAGACAGGTGTGTGCCTTTCCAAATCATGTCTAATCAATTGAATTTACCACAGGTGAACTCCAGTCAATTTGTAGAAACATCTCAAGGATGATCAATGGAAAGAGGATGCACCCGCTAAATTTCGAGTCTCATAGCAAAGGGTCTGAATACTTATGTAAATAAGGTACTTATATTAAAAATTAGCTAAAATTTCTAAAAACCTGTATTCACTTTGTCATTATCGGGTATTGTGTGTAGATTAATGAGGGGAAAAAGAACTTAATCCATTTTAGAATAAGGCTGTAAAGAAACAAAATGTGTAAAAAGCCAAGGGGTATGAATACTTCCCTGATGCAGTGTTTTTACAGTACCAGTTATGAAAACTATGAAAACGTTTGTGGATTTTTTTTCCTTCTTAATGCGTTTGAGCCAATCAGTTGTGTTGTGACAAGGTAGGGGTGGTATACAGAAGATAGCCCTATTTGGTAAAATACTATGTCCATATTATGGCACGAACAGCTAAAATAGGCAAAGAGAAACAACAGTCCATCATTACTTTAAGACATGAAGGTCAGTCAATACGGAAACTTTCAAGAACATTGAAAGTTTCTTCAAGTGCAGCCACAAAAACCATCAAGCGCTATGATTAAACTGGCTCTCATGAGGACCGCCACAGGAAATGAAGACCCAGAGGTACCTCTGCTGCAGAGGACAAGTTCATTAGAGTTAACTGCACATCAGATTGCAGCCCAAATAAATGCTTCAGAGTTCAAATAACAGACACATCTCAACATCAACTGTTCAGAGGAGACTGCATGAGTCAGGCCATGGTCAACTTGCTGCAAATAAACCACTACTAAAGGACACCAATAAGAAGTAGTGACTTGCTTGGGGCAATAAACACGTGCAATGGACATTGGATCGGTGGAAATCTGTCCTATGGTCTGATGAGTCCAAATGAGATTTTGGGTTCCAACCTCTGTTTTTTTGAGGAGCAGAGTAGGTGAATGGATTATCTCCACATGTGTGGTTCCCACCGTGAAGCATGGAGGAGGTGTGATGGTGCTTTGCTGATGACACTGTCAGGTGATTTATTTAGAATTCAAGGCACACTTAACCAGCATAGCTACCACAGCATTGTGCAGCGATACGCCATCCCATCTGGTTTGCGCTTAGTGGAACTATCATTTGTTTTTCAACAGGACAATGACCCAACACACCTCCAGGCTGTGTAAGGGCTAATTGACCAAGAAGGAGAGTGATGGAGTGCTGCATCAGATGACCTGGCCTCCACAATCACCCGACCTCAACATAATTGAGATGGTTTGGGATGAGTTGGACCACAGAGTGAAGGAAAAGCAGCCAACAAGTGCTCAGCATATGTGGGAACTCCTTCAAGACTGTTGGAAAAGCATTCCTCGTGAAGCTGGTTGAGAGAATGCCTATAGTGTGCAAAGCTGTCATCAAGGCAAAGTGTGGCTACTTTGAAGAATCTAAAATATATACTGTATATATATATATATATATATATCACTTTTTTGGTTCACTATATGATTCCATATATGTTAATTCATAGTTATGATGTATTCACTATTATTACACAAGGTATAAATTAGAACAAATAAAGAAAAACCCTTGAATGAGTAGGTGTGTCCAAACGTTCGACTGGTACTACACATTGGAGCAGCACGCAGAGCAAGCAAAGTTCACACATTGTATCATTTCATGTTATTTTTTTATTTCACCTTTATTTAATTAACCAGGTAGGCCAGTTGAGAACAAGTTCTCATTTACAACTGCGACCTGGTCAAGATAAAGCAAAGCAGTGCGACAAAAATAACACAGTTACACATGGGATAAGCCAACGTACAGTCAATAACACAATAGAAAAATCTGTATACAGTGTGTGCAAATTAAGTAAGGAGGTAAGGCAATAAATAGGCCAATAGTGGCGAAGTTATTACAATTTAGCAATTTACACTGGAGTGATATACAGTTGAAGTCGGAAGTTTACATACACCTTAGCCAAATACATTTAAACTCAGATTTTCACAATTCCTGACATTTAATCCTAGTAAAAAATTCCCTCTATTAGGTCAGTTAGGATCACCACTTTATTTTAAGAATGTGAAATGGCAGAATAATAGTAGCGAAAATGATTTATTTCAGCTTTTATTTCTTTCATCACATTTCCAGTGGGTCAGAATTTTACATACACTCAATTAGTATTTGGTAGCATTGCCTTTAAATTGTTTAACTTGGATCAAACGTTTCGGGTAGCTATCCACAAGCTTCCCACAATAAGTTGGGTGAATTTTGGCCCATTCCTCCTGACAGAGCTGTTGTAACTGAGTCAGGTTTGTAGGCCTCCTTGCTCGCACACGCTTTTTCAGTTCTGCCCACAAATTAGAGGTCGACCGATTAATCGAAATGGCCGATTACTTAGGGCCGATTTCAAGTTTTTATAACAATCGGAAATCGGTATTTTTGGAGTCTGTAGTCTGTAGCAGTCTGTCTGAGTAGGGTATGGTAGGCACCAGCAGGCTCGTAAGCATTCATTCAAACAGCACTTTTGTGCGTTTTGCCAGCAGCTCTTCGCAATGCTTCAAGCATTGAGCTGTTTATGACTTCAAGCCTATCAACTCCCGAGATTAGGCTGGTGTAACCGATGTGAAATGGCTAGCTAGTTAGCGGGGTGCGCGCTAATAGCGTTTCAAATGTCACTCGCTCTGAGACTTGGAGTAGTTGTTCCCCTTGCTCAGCAAGGGCCGCGGCTTTTGTGGAGCGATGGGTAACGCTGCTTCGAGTGTGGCTGTTGTCGATGTGTTCCTGGTTCGAGCCCAGGTAGCGGCGAGGAGAGGGATGGAAGCTATACTGTTACACTGGCAATACTAAAGTGCCTATAAGAAACATCCAATAGTCAAAGGTATATGAAATACAAATCGTAGAGAGAGAAATAGTCCTATAATTCCTATAATAACTACAACCTAAAACTTCTTAACTGGGAATATTGAAGATTCATGTTAAATAGAACAACCAGCTTTCATATGTTCTCATATTCTGAGCAAGGAACTTAAACGTTAGCTTTCTTACATGGCACATATTGCACTTTTACTTTCTTCTCCAACACTTTGTATTTGCATTATTTAAACCAAATTGATCATGTTTTATTATTTACTTGCGGCTAAATTGATTTTATTGATGTATTAAGTTAAAATAAGTGTTCATTCAGTATTGTTCTGTCGACCTCTACCACAAATGTTCTATAGGACTGTCAGGGCTTTGTGATGGCCACTCCAATACCTTGACTTTGTTGTCCTTAAGCCATTTTGCCACAACTTTGGAAGTATGCTTGGGGTCAATGTCCATTTGGAAGACTCATTTGCAACCAAGCTTTAACTTCCTGACTGATGTCTTGAGATGTTGCTTCAACATATCCACATAATTTCCCCCCCTCATGATGCCATGTATTTTGTGAAGTGCACCAGTCCCTCCTGCAGCAAAGCACCCCCACAACATGATGCTACCACCCCCGTGCTTCACTGTTGAGATGGTGTTCTTTGGCTTGCAAGCCTCCCCCTTTTTCCTCCAAACATAACGATGGTCATTATGTCCAAACAGTTCTATTTTTTCTCAAAAAACGTACAATCTTTGTCCCATGTGCAGTTGCAAACCGTATTCTGGCTTTATTATGGAAGGTTTTGGAGCAGTGGCTTCTTCCTTGCTGAGGGGACTTTCAGGTTATGTCAATGTAGGACTTGTTTTTCTGTGGATATAGATACTTTTTTACCCGTTTTTACCCGTAGCATCTTCACAAGGTCCTTTGCTGTTATTCTGAGATAGATTTGCACTTTTTGCACCAAAGTACATTCATCTCTAGGAGACAGAATGCATCTCCTTCCTGAGCGGAATGACAGCTGCGTGTTCCCATGGTGTTTATACTTAAGTACTATTGTTTGTACAGATGAACGTGGTACTTTCAGGCATTTGGAAATTGCTCTCAAGGATGAACCAGACTTGTGGAGGTCTACAATTTTGTCAGAGGTTTTGACTGATTTATTTAGATTTTCCCATGATGTCAAGCAAAGAGGCACTGAGTTTGAAGGTAGGCCTTGAAATACATCCACAGGTACACCTCCAATTGACTTAAATTATGTAAATTAGCCTATCAGAAGCTTAAAGCCATGACATAATTTTCTGGAATTTTCCAAGCTGTTTAAAGGCACAATCAACTTAGTGTATGTAAACTTCTGACCCACTGAAATTGTGATACAGTGAATTATAAGTGAAGTAATCTGTCTGTAAACAATTGTTTGAAGAATTACTTTTGTCATGCACAAAGTAGATGTCCTAACCGACTTGCCAAAACTATAGTTTGTTAACAATACATTTGTGGAGTGGTTGAAAAACTAGTTTTAATGACTCCAACCTAAGTGTATGCAAACTTCCGACTTCAACTGTATGTGAAGATGAGGATGTGCAAGTACAATTACTGGTGTGCAAAAGAGCAGAAAAACAAAAACAAATATGGGGATGAGGTAGTTGGTTGGATGGGCTATATACAGATCGGCTGTGTACAGCTGCAGCGATCCGTAAGCTGCTATGACAGCTGACGGTTGAAGTTCGTGAGGGAGAAGTATCCAACTTCAGTGATTTTTGCAATTCGTTCCAGTCATTGGCAGCAGAGAACTGGAAGGAAAGGCGGCGAAAGGAGGTGTTGGCTTTGGGGATGACCAGTGAAATATACCTGCTGGAGCACATGCTACGGGTGGGTGTTGCTATGGTGACCAGTGAGCTGAGATAAGGTGGAGCTTTACCTAGCAAAGACTTATAGATGACCTGGAGCCAGTGGGTTTGGTGACGAATATGTAGCATGGACCAGCAACAAGAACATACAGGTCGCAGTGGTGGGTAGTATATGGGGCTTTGGTGACAAAACGCATGGCACTGTGATAGACTGCATCCAATTTGCTGAGTAGAGTGTTGGAGGCTATTTTGTAAATGACATCGCCGAAGTCGGGGATAGGTAGGATAGTCCGTTTTACGACCAAGAGCACATGCTTGCAGCTTTCAGCAAAGAAAATGGTGTCTCTAGCCCAAGCAGTTTTAAAAAATGTCGCGCATACATTTTATATAATTTCACAAACCATGGCGCGATCGTTTAAAACTAATCCCGTGTCGCAAATTTTTGGTTTGATAAACATCATTGTTCAGTCATGTTACCTAGTGTCGTGGAAATGTCCTGTATTATTAAATAAGGAGAGTTCCAAACCACACACCAGTCAGGGTTATACAGGGTTATACAAACTTCATATTGAATTAAATGAGCTTCACCATAGCCCTGTGACTCTCAGATCAATTCAGTGTCTGTAAATGAATTCTCTGAGAGTGTTTACAAAATGGCAACTGAGATCTTTTATAGCAAAGATCCACCCCTCTCAACTCACAATGACAAACCACAGATCTTAGGAACTTCACAAAGTGCCTTTTACTTGAAAGAGGAGTATCCCATAGCCAGATAGCATTAGCTATAAATTATAGTTCAGTTTGGTCTCCTAAACCAAGATTGTAATCTCGTTCCTGGTACTTCTTAGTACCAAAACATTACCTCATCCAATGGCATATATCAATTGTCAATTCTAGATACCCCCATCTCAAATACACCCCCTCCTGGATAAACTCACAGAGGGGAGTGGCTGGCACACAGACATTGTGGAGCACTTCACATGGTTTAACAGATACATTGGAAGTCACTGTTCAATTCTGACTTCTCCCTTTCTGATATTCTGCATATTACCAGACAGATAAAAGACAAGCCTGACCTCTCCCCTCGCTGGGCCCCAAGTGACTTTTCCCTGTAGAAGAAAGAGGAAAATGCAACTGCCAACAATATTAACCAAAAGAAGACATTCTAATGACAAATATCTCACTTAAGCATTATTATGTAAATAAAACATCTTATTTATCAATGTTACCTACCTAATTCTGATTCATCCCCAACATTAGCTAGCTAACAACCTGTTAACTTGACAGTAGGTCTGCTACTCATGAAATGTGCCCCAAAAGGCAGGAGAGCATAACATTTCTACACGGGAGCATAACATTTCTACACCATAATTGTAGTCTAACCAATCCCCAAACGGAGATTCAGTCAAATTAAAAAGTTATAGATTTATCAAGACCAGTCCCCATGCTTGTCTCAGAGCAGCGCGAAACGGTGCTAAAATAGTTGTAGGCTATTGCTTCAAATCCTATTGCTTCAAACTTCAATATGCTCTTTAAATAAATAAGACCCACACCACTTTTATCAACATATTACTCAACACTAGTGAGACTCATGTTGACTACGGTAGTCCTACAGCATATCGAAAAACATGACGTGACTCTCCGCCAATAATTAAATTTAGAGGATTGGAGGATTCTAAATAGAAACCCAAAGCCGCCTCATGGGTCTCCCAGTGGTGGCCGGCATGGGTATCTGTAGCAACACATTTTGCATTGCGATGCGGTGACTTAGACAGCAGCACCACTGCCCATCCACAAAGTACAAAAATGCAGAGAGATTTTGGTAAAGGTATACTGGCCTGCTAATAGCCCATAATGGGCTATTATAATACTGTACATGGTGTCCAGGTCAGGATAACCAAAACATTTCTTTATTAAAGACTATCAGAAAGAATGTTGGTACTTATTTATTTTTGATCCAAAGCCATGAATGAGAGAGAGAATAAAGTAGACGGCAAACGTCAAACGTTTGATTAATGACCATATGTCAGGATGACGTGTGCATGCCCATATTTGGGTATCCGGTCAGGACATCCCGGCGGGAACTGATTGCATGCTTATGCCCATATATGGGCATCATGTTCCTGTTCTCACGCGTTAGAGGGTGTGCTAATTTATGCATATATTGTATCTATTCCTTTGAAGTTGTCATGATGATTGATGTGTAGGGACCTGTTTGAACTGGGAGGGTCTGTGTTTGAACATTTGAAAGAGAATGGCCCCACACCCCCTATTTTATTGCCCTTTGGGTTGTTGTCTATGAAGCAGGAATGGCTGGGAGGGGGATTGTGTGTGTGTGTGTGTGTGTGTGTGCATGTGTATGTCTCTGCCTGGGGTGTTAGAGACAAGGTCCCTTCGCATTGTGTATATTTCAAGCTTTCAACAACAATAAAACTACCATCTAAATAATGTTTCTCGGCCCAACACACTGTTGACTTTCCTATTTAGTTGTCTTTATATGTACATGCACCGAGCTTCCAGGTGGCTCCAGCCTATGGATGTTCGGTGCATGTACACCGGGGGGATTTTGAAAGAGGGAGATTAGAACCCCAAAGTAATAGGGGGTAAGAAAGATCCTAAAGGTACTTTCAGATTCAGGTTTAGGGTGTAATAACTTTAGGGAAACCACATTTCACACTATATACAGACATAGAGAGCCAACACATAAAGGTGTAACAGGGATGAATGGATATTCAATGTACAACAGTAGTCTTCGATAACAAGCAATACGTGTTAAATATGTGCCACAGTCAATCATGACAGCCTCTTTATGAAAGGCCTTTACTTATGACTTAAAGAGATTCATTTTCTACCCAGCTTATTCATTAATGCTGTGGGATAAATCAGGTGTTTCTAGGTGGGCTTAAACAAATCTACAGTGAAACAAAAGTGTACACTTTACACACGTTTATCGACTTTTAAAAAGACCACAGTAACATGACAGATATGGTGGAGATGCGACAAAGTCTGTCAGTTCTCATGTATCTTCCAAGGCATGCATGGATGTCAACTTTTTATGACAGTGTTTAGCTTTAAATGGAGTGATTATCTCATTTTCATAACCCTTATGAATAAACTGGACAGTGTTTTCCAAAATCGTGAACATTTACGGCGATGGCCGCGGCTATCCTTGAGACATACCCAGGACCTACATGCCCGACGGATTATCTACCCATGGAGTGAAAATTTACGGAGCTTTGATGGAGCGTGCAAGAATGTCATGGCGATGGTGAATTGGAAACGGCAGGATGTGAACACCTATAACCAGGACCTTTATCTGTAAGAAAGGAATAGTAAAAAGGTGCAATTAATTATGACATGCATTAAACTGTATGTACTAAATATTTTGAATTAAATAAAATGGTATCTCACCCCTTAATGAACGGGAAGCTCTCGTTTTCACTCTCACCCCGGTCTGTCGCGAAGAAAAAGACTTACAGAAAAGCCATGTGCGGGCGTGTGTGTGCGTGCGTGTGCTGGGGTGTATATGTGTGTGTTTCAATAACAAAAATGGTAGGGGGTGTGTGTTCACCAATGCCCAGGCATCTGCACTCAAGGCCCTCTCTCTCTCTCTCTGTAGGGGATTATTGAAACCAAGGTTTGCACTATCATGCATACTGTATGTCCAGATATCTACCTACCCCATCATCAAAAAGTGTGACGGAGTCTCTTAAAATGGGCACTTTCGATTCATTAACACACAGGTCTTTCAAATCCAAATTTAACCCTGAGGGTCATCTACGAACGTTGGAACATCTAGAAAAAAGGGGCAACTTACAAGAATGTGTTTACCAGGCTGTGATGAAAACACTTTAAAGAAGCTCTAATTAGCACCGCTGGCAGTGTTGAAACAGTCCCTAGAAAGAATGTTATAATGAGAAACATGCAAAGATATATATTTGATACAATTACCCCTTGACTACATGCATTGGCATTATTTTAGTTACCATCCACCAATGGTTGAATTTGGTACTTTTTCTTTGTACATGCACCAAGCCTCCAAGTGGCTGGAGCCATACGACAGGCTAAATTAAAAAGACCCATATAAAAAGTATGTGAAAAGATGGGGTCAAATGTCATTTTTATGTTTTGTTTTTGTTACAACCAACAGATCTTCCTAACATTTGACATAACTAGTAAGCCTTACATACTGAATGTATAAGGGCTCCCAAATATGGACATGGGAACGCACAGGAAGGGTGGGACCACAAGCCCTTCTAAGTAATTGACCCGAGAACATAATTGATATATTGTAATTTAAAGCAACGACCCATAAGAGAACATGGGACCAAGGCAGTGCAGGAACCATATAGAATTAAAACAACAGTATTCTTAATGAGAAATATAATCTAATAAACAAATGTCTGCATAATGAAAGACATGAAAACGGTGTCATGACGTTGGCCTGGGGGGTTGGTTTATGACAGTCATAAATACCTCTTCCCCCCTTTTTCCTCTCTCTACCCTACTAAGGTTACATTTGCAAAACCCTTGGTTAACATAGAGATTCTGGGAATGTCAGAATATGGGGGGAAATGAACTATATTCTGGTAATCCGAAAAATTGAACATATGCGGTGGTACTTAATGAATATGATGTCAGTTCGGTTGTCATCTGAGACATTCTCACCAATGATAAGATGATATAAACTCTACAGTGGAAAGTCTACACATCAGAGTTATCGGATTCACATGGTATTCTTGTTCAAATTAAATATTTGAATATGAAATTATTTGTAATGGAATGAAATGTGATTTTAGCTTCTAAAATGTGACATTTGGGTTTTCATAAGATAGGGCTGCTCAATCAGTGGCCCTCCCCTGTGAAGGGACAAGGGCAATAAAACTGTTCAAACACGGCCTCTTCTCCCTTCCTATATAAAGCCTTGATGACAACAGAACTTCCTGTTCCGAGGATATGAGGGCGACGGTCCTATGTCAGAATGGTTCAGATAATAACTACAGAACAAAGCCAACATTAGCATGAACTTTGGTTGTGAATGGTATGAACTTTGAACTCTTATTCACTACAGAAGTGATACCTCCTAGCTGTTGAGTTAGCGACCGCCGCTGCAAACGCAGGTTAGGAAGGAACAGACAGAGTATCCCGTTTATCACACAGCGACGTTACTACAACGTGTCCAATTGACAACCAGAGACATTCTTCAAAGGACAGAGGACTCGGTTTGGCAACACGGCCTTCCATCTACCACCAACCTACTGAAGCGCAGCTCAGAGTAAATATTTATTGCATTTTCCTTTTCCAAATGGGTGGTAATTTAGAATGCATAAGATACTGTATTTACGATAGCACAGTTTCTCCCTGTGTCCCTCAGTCTTCCCACTCTTTCACTCCAACCCCTTTTCCTTTGTGTAACAAAATGTCATATCTGTTCCGCCCGCTTGTGACGTTTTCCTTTAAGATGTCATTTGTAATCAAGTTATGATTAATTGTGTGTATGTGAATTCTGTGTGATTAGTTAGGTATTTAGTAAATAAATAATTAAACCCAATTTTGTATTGCTGATTCAAATTGTTAGCCAGGGTTCTTGCAGATAACCAAGAGTTCACAACTTTCAGATGAGACTGAAGTAAAATGAAGATTAATGTTGACTGCTATGGATGTAAAATATGACTAGGTCTTTAAGAGTTTATTCGGAAGATAACAGCTTTAGAAATATTATTTTGTGGTGCCCGACTCTCTAGTTAATTACATTTACATGATTAGCTCAATCAGGTGATATTAATTATGGAGAAATTATTTTATAGAATAGCATGTCATATCACTTAATCCGGCATAGCCAAAGACACGACAACTGTATCCAACAATGTATTTCCATCTGTATAAAACGTTGATATTGTCAGTAAAGTCACTGAGACTAACAATAGACAATAGTTATTGTGGGAGGTTTAGAGCTAAAATATATGGGAAGGATCAGGAATGTTAGAGATTTGGTCACAGTGGGGATTTTGAAAGAGGGAGATTAGAACCCCAAAGTAATAAGGGGTAAGAAAGATCCTAAAGGCAAAGAGCTGATTTACCCAACTCTGTACAAACTCCGACACTGGGTATGATAACTCTGACGCGTACGTCTAATGATTATTGTAGATGTTTACAACTGAGGGAGTTTACAGTAGGTCAATGAGATGTATAAAGGCAAAGAGAGCAACAAATTGTCCTAAGTGACCTCAAAGACCGACAGCCTACTTTATAATATAGAATGCAGGGATGTGTACTGAACATGTACCCATTATAAAACAAAATGTTCTACGGTCAAATGCATCTATAGTTTTCAATGAAGTGGTCGCTGCATTCATTTAGATTATTTCAACATAGTCTAGAACCAGTAAGAACATAGATTGAATGATCTGCTTTGGGCTATTGAGCAAGAGGCCTGACCCATTTCTATGTAAGAAGCCACATTTTTTATATTCAGCTTTGGGGTTCTAAGTATTAGCCTGGGATGAGACAGGATAAATAATACAATTTAGGTGAAGTATAAAATGAATTGAGAGATGAATTAAAAATCACATCAACATCATAATCTTTCAGAATGTACCTGTTTTCCGTATAGAATGACATGTATACCGATTACATTACAACTTTTTGTGTTTTGTCTTAGTGGTTGTTCTTTAGTAAATAGGAACCTCTACAGTGTGTTAGTTCGAGAAACATTATTTAGATGGTTGTTTTATTGTTGTTGAAAGCTTGAAATGTTACAATATCACTTCTCATTTTGTACAACAGTTTTAACGGGGGTAATTGTATCAAATATATATCTTTGCATGTTTGAATTAGAGCTTCTTTAAAGTGTTTTTATCACAGCCTGGTAAACACATTCTTGTAAGTTGTCTACGTTGACATTTCTGACTAAAGATTATGATAATAATGTTAAATTATTTTTTATAATAATACATATCTGCAAACCAAATGTATTTCTGAAAACCCCTTTTTGTATCTTCAATAGTTGCCACAATGTGTTTTACAGATACCGTGGCTATAAAATCTAAGACCTATCAATGCATATGCCTTAGCAGCGCCTCTTGGAAACATGCCAGGGGAGTCATAAACCTAGGAACAAAGATATAGAGGTACCATGCTCTGAGTGGACATTTAAGAGCACATGTGCCCCTTTTTTCTAGATGTTCCAACGTTCGTAGATGACCGTCAGGGTCATATAACAACCAGGGTTGCTGTAGAGTGGGCATAAGTTCAACACTCAGGAGTCAATGTCCTATCTTTTGTATTTTTCATAGCCTGAGAGAGAGAGAGGGAGAGAGAGAGAATATATTACCTAACGTTATCACAGCTGCACACTATGTAACACATTATATTGATAATTGCCTAAAATTATAATTGTTGCAATACCTGATGTTGAAACGTTGTTAAATATTTGCTACTTTGGTATACATTGAGTGAAAGGGTAGAGAGAGAGAGAGAGAGAGAGAGAAATATTCCACACTTAAATAATAGATCATCAATCACGCACACACAGTCCTGTCTTCATAGTTGTTTATAGTTTATTATCATAGTTTTGTCATAGCTTCCAATTATCGTTTCTAATCACAGATTGGATATAGTTGGCCTTGGTTTCTAATCATACTTTCTAATCAATAAGCGGGTCAAGTAGACCCTAAGAGGGCCGAAGCTATTGTTTACAAACAGTATGAATAAAAGCAATGGTTCATTGTATAAATAGCCTTCATTTTAAAAAAACATACATGTAAATGCCTAGAATTAATACCTATCATTCTTAAATAATATATATCTATATACAAACATCCCCTTGAATATTCAGCTCCCCTTCAAAAAGTTCCATGAGGAAGGAAGGATTCACCATTATCGTTTTATCTGTCCTGGGACTGCTGACTGGTCTTTGGAGTTAGGATAAGGCCGTTAGTACAAAAAAACATAGAATAGCATCTGTTTCATCTGCTCTTCTGAAGTCGTTCAGAGTCCCTAATGCTGCATGTACCCCTGTTTGTTGGCTGTCCGCTGTAAACACAATTTTTTTTTTTAAATAGGGTGCACTCTTTTTGTTTTTAAATGTATAAATATTATTATGGATTTAATTTTTTGGGACTTACGCCAAAAATAGTGTGATGGTGAAGGGCTACGTAAAGGACCGGGCGCAGTTTGCTTCTGAGAATCTCCAGTCTAACGCTGTCGGTTCCCAATCAATTATGCCCGGTTGCCTCTGGATATCCTGCGAACGTTAGATAATATTAACATGTTATACGATATATATATATACATTTTTATAATTACAAGAATATGGGCATTTGACATAAACATAGTTGTCATCGGTTTAAAACACATATAGCTCATATTTAATTTTACAATAATATCCATAATATTCAAACAATTCCCTGCATCCAAATCTAATATATATTTTTTCACGAACTCACCTTCAGAAAGCTCCATTAGGATGGATTCACAGATTATCTTTTAAATGTTCAGTCCGATAAATATTCAGGGGCTGTTGGTCTGTGGGTTTGTAGCTGCGCTAAAGCGGTGCTAACATAGTGGATCGATTGTCACTCGACTCATTCGCGGTCATGGCTCAAAAGGAGAGAAACTACGGAATGAGTTTACTGGGCATTGGGGTGACGTTTTTTTCGGGCGATATCCTGTATGCAACACCCTGTATATTTGGTTTAGATTACAAAGGTAGTGATTTCAAACAACAGGAGCGGTGTCGAGACAGTAAGACGTGGCCCTTTTGATTTCCTACATCCTCAGGGTTAGCACCTTGGGGGGTGTCCGATGTAAATTTATAGACCCGGGGTGGGGGGACCATGCGCTGATTAGGAATATCAATGTATGTGAGATACCATTGTATTTCATTCTAAATATTTAGTACATACAGTTTAATGCATGTCATAATTAATTACACCTTTTTACTATTCCTTTCTTACAGATAAAGGTCCTGGTTATAGGTGTTCACATCCTGCCGTTTCCAATTCACCATCACCATGACATTCTTGCACGCTCCATCAAAGCTCCGTAGGTTTTCACTCCATGGGTAGATAATCCGTCGGGCATGTAGGTCCTGGGTATGTCTCAAGGATAGCCGCGGCCATCGCCGTAAATGTTCACGATTTTGGAAAAGACTGTCCAGCTTATTCATAAGGGTTATGAATATGAGATAATCACTCCATTTAAAGCTAAACACTGTCATAAAAAGTTGGCATCCATGCATGCCTTGGAAGATACATGAGAACTGACAGACTTTGTTGCATCTCCACTATATCTGTCATGTTACTGTGGTCTTTTTAAAAGTCAATAAATGTGTCTAAGTGTACACTTTTGTTTCACTGTAGATTTGTTTAAGCCCACCTAGAAACACCTGATTTATCCCACAGCATTAATGAATAAGCTGGGTAGAAAATGAATCTGTTTAAGTCATAAGTAAAGGCCTTTCAAACAAGAGGCTGTCATGATTGACTGTGACACATATTTAACACGTATTGCTTGTTCCAGAAGACTACTGTTGTACATTGAATATCCATTCATCTCTGTCACACCTTTATGTGTTGGCTCTCTATGTCTGTACATAGTGTGAAATGTGGTTTCCCTAAAGTTATTACACCCTAAACCTGAATCTGAAATTACCTTCAGGATCTTTCTTACCCCCTATTACTTTGGGGTTCTAATCTCCCGCTTTCAAAATCCCCCCTCTGTACATGCACCGAACATCCATAGGCTGGAGCCACCTGGAAGCTCGGTGCATGTACATATAAAGACAACTAAATAGGAAAGTCAACAGTGTGTTGGGCCGAGAAACATTATTTAGATGGTAGTTTTATTGTTGTTGAAAGCTTGAAATGTACACAATGCGAAGGGACCTTGTCTCTAACACCCCAGGCAGAGACATACGCACACACACACACACACACACACAATCCCCCACCCAGCCATTCCTGCTTCATAGACAACAACCCAAAGGGCAATAAAATAGGGGGTGTGGGGCCATTCTCTTTCAAATGTTCAAACACAGACCCCCCCAGTTCAACCAGGTCCCTACACATCAATCATCATGACAACTTCAAAGGAATAGATACAATATATGCATATATTAGCACCCCCTCTAATGCATGAGAACAGGAACATGATGCCCATATATAGGCATAAGCACGTGAACAGTTCTGCCCGGATGTCCTGACCGGATGCCCAAATATGGGCATGCACACGTCATCCTGACATAGGGTCATAAATCTGTCGTTTGACATGTGCCGTCTACTTTATCCTCTGAGTGAGTCACTCAGCTTTATGTAGGTGCAGCTATATCACTGTGCCATCAACTTGATAATATATAATGATATTTTGGAGGTTTATTCATTTAAAAAAACACGAAAGTGAGTGATTGTAATCTGAATAAAGGCCAAAATAATATTTGTAAAGGCCAAAATATTTACTTCTGTTTTTAGAGTGAGAGAAACGCTGGGCCAATTGTGAGCCGCCCTATGGGACTCCCAATCACGTTCAGATGTGATACATAATAGAACCTAACTTAGAACCTAACTTAGAAATACATTTGACAATAGAATTATGCCCCTACCATCCAACTAGGCAAGTCTATTGTCCAGCTACCTGCTAGAACAGCTGAAGCATTTCCCTAGTCAGCTCCATTATTAGTGCTATGCCCCTTAAAGTGTTGCTCTGTGCTACCAGTGTGGCAGGTTGGGGGTCTCTTGAGAGGATTGGCAAGATAACAACAAGTACAAAACAAAGTAAGAACGCTCAGTATAAAATGCTTGTAACGTAAGACCAGTAAAGGAGGACCAGAATGTAAAACAACTTAATAGTAAAAGTTGCCATTAAAAAGAGCCACTGAACATGCCGATTGGCACGTGTGTTTTTTTCTGTTGCTCATTAGAAAAATGAAATTTCAGTCTTGGAGGTGTGTTTCCTGACCAATTCTACATGTTTAATGATGTTTGTCCCCCATGAGATACTGTAGACGAGGAAGCCCATTTCACTTACTCAAAAATCTCCAGAATGAATCTAAGATAACTCAACAAATCTGTCAATTTTACATTTGCCGAGGATGTTTAAATTGCACATCTAAGTAAAGGTGTTTAGTGCAATATTTCTCAAGTAAAAAAAGTGTGACGTGTTGTCTTAAACAAAGTTTGTAAACAAAGTTGGAGCTGCTGGGTAGGTCTGTCTCACTGTCTACGCTATTGGACAGAGAGCAATCACTGCAGCTTTTCACCCCATGTTAGTGGACAAATGGACATCGTCAAATCAAAACCCAACAATCATGCATGGATGCTCCAAACTCCATTTTAGACGAAACTGACTTTATGACCAAAATTATCCTATTTACACTTTGTAGTCAATTTTGACACTAGAATAGCGGTTTGACTCATATCGATGCCACATAGGCCGTTTTCAAAGGGATTTGTTGCTTTTTAAAGGCAGTATCTCTTTAAAAAGATGCATGCACAGTGGCTCATTCATAAAAGGGTGCGTTGCTCTGCCCAGGCGTTGCTGATGCCTGCCAGATCTTACAACGCCTGGATAGGTATTTCACATATCAGCCAATGGAGGCTCCTCGGAGTAAGGGGAGGACCATCCTCCTAAGTAAATATCATACAAATGTGACATTTAAAAAATTATCCTTTCTAGATAAAACTATACTAAATATATACAAATGTCACCAAATAATTTATTAAAACACACTGTTTTGCAATGAAGGTCTACAGTAGCCTCAACAGCACTCTGTAGGGTAACACCATGGTGTAGCCAGAGGACAGCTATCTTCTGTCATCCTCTGGGTACATTGACTTGAATGCAAAACCTAGGAGGCTCATGGTCCTCACCCCCTTCCATAGACTTACACAGTAATTATGACAACTTCCAGAGGACGTCATCCAACCTATCAGAGCTTTTGTAGCTTGAACTGACAAGTTGTCCACCCAAACAAAGGATCAGAGAATTAATCTAGTACTTAAAGCATAAACTACAGCTAGCTAGCACTGCAGTGCATACAATGTGGTAAATAGTTGACTCAAAGAGAGAGAAAAATAATAGTTTAACAGTTGTGAACAAATATATTTCTTCCAAAATTAAGGAGAAGCAAGAGAGAGATAGCGTTTTGGTTTTACTCATTTATTGCTTTTATTGCAATCACTGCCGCTGGGCCTGCCATTAAGTGCTAAACTGCATACTGACTGTACACTAACGATGCTGCATGATTGTAGCTGGTTTACTAATGCGTTAGTTTTATTGGCTATGTTGACTATGCTGTTACTTTAGCTAATATGGTGACAACAAAGTAGGCTATGTGTAGCTGTTATAATATGGTTTGAGTTTATATTTTACTTTAGTTTATTTAGTAAATATTTTTCTTAACTCTTATTTTTCTTAAAACTGCGTTGTTGGTTAAGGGCTTATAAGTAAGCATTTCACGGTAAGGTCTACACCTGTTGAATTCGGCACATGTGACAAATAAACATTTGATTTGATGTAGTAGCCTTAACCTACCGCTGTTACATTTAACTGGGTGAATGGAATATGAATGACAGTCATCCAATATGCTGTAATAGAAATAAGGCCATGCTCACTTGTTTTCCCTCCTCTTAAACGGCACCGAACGTCACTGGTATCAGCTGACCACATCATGGCAATCTGGTGCTCCACGCCACAGTCAATGACCTTACACGCAACCATTGGTGGATGCAAGCAACGTCTGAGCAGGGGCACACCACCAAAACCTCTGCATGTCACGAATCCCGCTTCCTGAGTCTGTGTTTGCCTGTGTTTCTGTCCTGGAGTGTGTTTCCGGTGTCCTGGAACGCATCCTGTCTGGTTGCCGGGCGAATTAGCTTGTTGGGAGATCGATGTTCACCCGCACCTGTATCCCATCAGTAATCTGCACACCTGTCCTGATCATCACCTCTCCCCTTCAAAAGCTCTGACCTGACATCCATTCCCTGCCGGATCGTTAGCCATGAACATTACTCACCCGGATCATTTACCCCATTCCCGATCATTTCCCATTTACCCATTCCACTACCCCATTGGATCCACCTATTTACTCCCATCAACTCACCACCGCTGCCCGCTACGCCACCTGGATATATCTACCCATTCACATTCACTTGTAAATAAATACTCACCTTCTTCCTACTCTCCTTGTCCTGGTCTGCTTCTGGGTTCGATTTTGAAAGAACGTGACACTGCACAGTTGAGTAATTTTCTATACTCATTCAGGGTGCTTCTCTGTTCCATGCTTTGTTATAAAAAATACTTTATTTCTCCTGTCTATACCGATAAGGGTCTTAGACTGTTCATTCCATATTTTGCACTTTTTTCAGTTACTTGCCCTAGCTAGTAGGCTACTCTAACGATACAATATAATATACTTTATTGTCCATTTACATGGCAATTCATTTTGTGAAGTCAGCATACAAATACACAAAAAATACAGTAAGAAGCCAGATACACTGTTTTTTCCCTCATCAATCTACACACAATACACCATAATGACAAAGCAAAAACACTTTTTTAGACATTTTTGCCTTGTCTGTATCATAGAGGTCCTGAAGCCCCGCAGAGCTTGGATCCCATGTTTACAGTCCTCCTTGGCTCTTGACAGCCCACCATAGAAAATCAGCATACTCTCTATATGACAGGTGTAGTAATTGGAGAGTATCTGGGTATTGACATTCAGTTGTCTCAGTCTGCGCAGTGGGTAGATTCGTTGTTGGCATTTTCTATTGACGTTTTGAGCCCTTTACATTTTAGTCATTTAGCATACGCTCTTATCCAGAGTGACTTAGAGTAGTGAGTGCATACATTTTCCTTCGTACTGGGCCCCCGTGGGAATCGAACCCACAACCCTAGCGTTGCAAGCCACAAAGGACCATTAAAAGAGAATGTGCTGCCCTTGATGGTTCCCAGATACTTGTAACTCCCCAGTCGCTCTGTTCACCACACAGGACTGAGTGTCTTACTGGGTCTGCCTTTCCTCTGGAAATCAATAGGCAGGTTTCCATTGACCCAGGTGTATTCTACAAAAGCAATGTCGCAAAAAATCATTGCAACATGTGTAATGGAAACAGCAGATGTAGGAGACATTTTATAAAGATCGAAATCATTTTTATCCGTTCGCCAGGGGTGGATTTTTCTTTTTCAAATGTTCTTTATTGCAACAAAGGTTGATGTAAACAGTGTTTTTCAAATACATTATGATTGCCAGATGGTACACAGGGTTTCACCATCAAATTGTTTCAGATCATCGAGGACTTCTTGAGTGCATGTTACTCCATGGAACGGGTCGTGGTGATAAGCGGTGGTGTAAAGTACTTAAGTAAAAATAGTTGATAGTACTTCTTAAGTAGTTTTTTGGGGTATCTGTACTTTACATTACTATTTATATTTTTGACAACTTTTACTTCACTACATTCATAAAGTAATGTACTTTTTACTCCATACATTTTCCCTGATACTAAAAGTACTTATTACGTTTTGAATGCTTAGCAGGACAGGAAAATTGTCTAATTCTCACACTTATCAAGAGAACATCCCTGGTCATCCCTACTGCCTCTGATCTGGCGGACTCACTAAATATGTGCTTCATTTGTAAATGATGTCTGACTATCTGTAAATTTAAAAAACAAGAAAATTGTGCTTTCTGGTTTGCTTAATATAAAGAATTTGAAATTATTTATACTTTTACTTTTGATACTTAAGTATATTTAAAACCAAATATATTTTTTTAACCTTCATTTAACTAGTTAAGAACACATTTTTATTTACAATGACAGCCTATCCTAGCCAAACCCTAACCTGGACGATGCTGGGCCAATTGTGTGCCGCCCATGGGACTGCCAATCACAGCCAGTTGTGATACAGCCTGGAATTGAACCAGGGTCTGTAGTGACACCTTTAGCACTGAGATGCAGTGCCTTAGACCACTGCGCCACTCAGGAGCCCACTTCAGGATAATAAAAACACTTGAACCACATCATTTTTATTCGACATTCTAGGTTTTTTCAAAAAGGTTTTTAGTTTATATGTGGCATCTATGGACAAAGGTTTCTCAACACACAATATACCTATTACTAGTACCTTTAAACAACATGAACCAATAAATATTCACGTGAGTGTGGTCTGGCATATAAATCAGTCAAGGATATTCGTATTGTAACAAACTTTGTATAGTGGTTGCAACCACTGTCAAGACTCAACATATGCAAGAACATTCATATTGGCCACACAGTGGCGCTATAACGGACATGTTTATATTTCTTTGTCTGTTTGACTCAATTTGGCACATTCTCAGGGATACTGTATTAGTCTAGCTAACCCACTTGGGTGAATGATGCGTCTTGCCATAGAGATCCGCCATTTACAAAATTGTGGGGGACGACATGCTTACTGTTGCCTTGTTTAGTGTTGTTTCGTGCATGGTGACCGCTGTTTAAAATGAGCTATTACTGGTGGTGATGTGAATGAGTGGGCCCTGTGGCAAGCAATTCAGCTGTCACATTCTGGGTCAGTTAAACTGACCATCAAGAGAAAAAAGCGCTAGCTATGAAGTCAATAAAACATTGAATAGATCTTCAGCCAAACAGAATGAGATTTCAAGAGTTTTCTGAATATCACTACGACACAGAGGGCAGTCATGTGTTACGCAAGACTCTCGTATTTACAGAATAACACTTGATAATTGAGACGTAGCTGAATGAGGAGCGGTTGGTTAGAATAGTTCAGAAGATAAATAATTCAAACCTATCCATGACTAACGTCATCCAATCTTGTACATTAATAGACACTCTCATTTCATTCTATATTTTCATATTTTAAACTTGACTCATGATGAGAAGAGCCACTCAGATGGATGGTTGTACATTGCTGTCATTGTTTTTGTTTTAACTTCCTATTATAATTTTGTTCAGTCATGTTTATTCACTAAATAGCTTCAGTGTTAGTGGTTAAGAGCGTTGGACTAGTAACCGGAAGGTTGCAAGTTCGAACCCCCGAGCTACAAATCTGTCGTTCTGCCCCTGACCAGGCAGTTAACCCACTGTTCCTAGGCCGTCATTGAAAATAAGAATTTGTTCTTAACTGACTTGCCTAGTTAAATAAAGGTAAAATTAAAAATATATATATATGCATTTAGCCATGGCTGCCACTGAATTTGTTTTAAATAATACTACTAATAATTGTTATTTAATGCAGGAAGAAGCCCCCCACCCCACACACACTCCATTCACTCCAAGTAAACAAATAGATGAACAACTTATTATTTGTTTTTCAAGGAGGTGAATTTGAGGAGGAAATCTGAAGGAACAGATTGAGATGGATTGGCCACACCCTTTGAAAACCCCCCTCCAACATCACCAAGCAAGCTCTATCCTGGAACCCTTTAAGGTCATCGGAAACACCTTAAGCCCACAAAACACCTGGAGGCAGGCTTAAAGCAGACACCAAAAGATCCGTCATGGGGTGGAATGAGATTGAAAAGACTGGTCAGACTCTGATGGAGAGGAGTCGTCGAGTCCCTGGGGAGCTAGTGGCCTTCATAAGTAAGTAAATACATTTGAACTTTCACTGAGGCTTTTGAATTATGACAGTTATGCTTCGACAAGAGACCAGATTCTTGGGTTCTCCAGGGGTCCTCAGTATGCCCCTAATTACCTCTGTCTGTCAAATTACTACTTTGAGACTTCCTCTCATTTTTGGGATTCTGGCTACCATAGAGGCTAACCAGATGAAAATGGAGGTGGTGTAATAAGGGTGTTTGCTAGACCAGATACTCCTTGGCCTACATTGGGTCCACTTTTGATAGGCTGTATACCCCACAGAGATCCTATATGTATTCTATGATGTGCCAACTTTTTAAGATATTTATATACCAGCTGGGTTACCCACTTTTTGACCCAGGTTCTTGTAATAATGATGTCATTGCAACCAGTTTTGCCTGCTGGGTAGACAAACAGATATTTGGGCTGTTTTCCTTGGCTTTTAAAGGCAGGACAGCTGTTCAGGATCTCACGTGAAGCTGGCACAGGTGTAGCAGCACCACAATCAGAAGATATTGGAGATGAGTCACTTTCACCATATGACCTTGTGGGGACAAACAAAATGTCCCCAGTTGGTCAAATTTAGGTTTGTTTGCTATTCTTCTGGGGTCTTCTGGTTAACTGTATAACTGCTGTCCTCCCTACACAGTGTATGCCAAAAGTTAATTTTCAAACCTGAGCCAATGATAAACCTCTGATCCTTGATGTGTGGTACATGGTAAATTGATTTCAGCCATATGGCTGGGGACGTTTCATATCCCCAATCACTAAGAACAGTCCAGTGATTTGACAGAACTAGCTGAGGTGATAGCTGAGTTAAAATGGATGCTGACATGGTGGAATAAGTGAGGGAACTGCAGTGTGGAAATGAGTCTGACTGTTTCAATCAGTAGCGTGGGAGATCAGTGTTATGGCAAGATTTAAATGTAACGGCAATTTCAACGGTTCTACAATACAGATCTTCGGCGCTACGGATTGAATACAGGGGCTAAGGTTGTATTGATAAGCCGCCTACCTGGGAAAGCGGTCTTTGAGCCTCTATGGCTGTGTTTGCACAGGCAGCCCAATTCTGATATTTTTTTCAGCACTTTTGCCAATAATTGGGCTGCATATGTAAACGTAGCCAGAGAGAGAGGATGTGATGTGATTGAACGAGAGTCAGTGGTGGAAAAAGCACCCAATTTTCATACTTGAATAAAAGTGAAGAATCCTTAAATACGTCCACCGAGACACATACACACACACACACACCACACACACCTGTCTGTCCGATCCTATACTTCTCAGTTCGGCACCATTAATTAAAACAGATATGAGCTGTCAACATGTGGGTCTGAAAGGCAGTGAAAGGCTCATCGCTGGGTAAATCAGGCAGCAGACAGGGAGAGAGAGAGAGATATGTAAAGAATGGAAAGGGAATGTAATGAGCCTTACAGGCTGCAGTGCTGTAAAGGCTATGCATTATAGCAGCCTCCATAGCCTCTGTCTGTCTGTATTTCTGCAGCTTAACCACCCAGCTACAGTACCTCAGATCTACAAGATGTCATTTATCACCGTGGTCACATTTTATTATGAAGAAAAACTAGCCTGTCAGCCATGCATTCATTGGCAAAAGCAGCGCCTGTTGTTTGCTATTGTTTTCAATAATTTGTACAAATTGAGCATGATGCTATTTTGATTGCGGGACAATGGGGTATTCTTTGAGCCAACAATAAAAGACGTTTTCAAAGGCATTCACACATCTCTGCCAGTTCTGGCCACCTTTTGCGGAGAGACTTTTTTGAAGCAAATCAGAAATACATATATAATAGATATACACTGAGTGCACAAAACATTAAGAACACCTGCTCTTTCCATGTCATAGACTGACCAGTTGAATCCTGGTGAAAGCTATGATCCCTTATTGATGTCACTTGTTAAATCAACTTCAATCAGTGTCGATGAAGGGGAGGAGACAAGTAAAAAAAAAAAATGTAATGCTTGAGACAGTTGAGACATGGATTGTCTATGTGTGTCGTTCAGAGGGTGAATGGGCAAGACAAAATATTTAAGTGCCTTTGAATGGGGTATGGTAGTAGGTGCCAGGCACACCGTTTTGTGTCAAGAACTGTAACGCTGCTGGGTTTTCCATGCTCAATAGTTTCCTGTGTGTATCAAGAATGGTCCACTTCCCAAAGGACATCCAGCCAACTTGACACAACTTTGGGAAGTATTGGAGTCAACATGGGCCAGCATCCCTGTAGAACACTTTCAAAACCTTGCAGAGTCCATTCCCCTACAAATTGAGGCTGTTCTAAGGGTGCAACTCAATATTAGGAAAGTGTTCCCTTATGTTTGGTATACTCAGTGTACACAACCCAGCTAGCACATTTGGTTCCTTGGAAGTTGTGGGAACGTACGTTTTTGGTTACAGGAAGATTTTATTAGCTTTTTGAGAATGGGAATTATAGGTTATTTTGATTTTTTTTAAATAACTTCCTTAAAACTTTCACTGAATGTTTCAATAAGACTTTTAAAAACACCACTAGATTAGTTTGGGTTAACTTGTTTGAACTCCAAGCACAGATAGGACACATGGAAAATGTATTTGCTTAGGCATTAATCATGAAAACAACTTTCTGTGATCTTCTGTTTTTATCCATGGAATTAGTCCACTACGCCACCAGGATTGAGCTAGAATGACGTGATTTTTTAACATACATAATGTATTAAAATGTACACCATTTCAAAGGGAAAAAAGCACTCATTAAGATCAGGTGTGGTCAATTAGTAGAAAAGGCCAACACACCTGAACACACTTCACAAGATAAGAGGATAGAGAGTTTTGTTGACACTGAGAATGGACCGTTTTTTTTGTTTTTCAATAACATTCTTAGAACATTCTTTGGACATTACACATTTTTTGTGTGTTTTTTATGGAAGGTTTTCTTAATGTTCTGAGAACATGACTTTACAGTTTTTCCCAATTGTTTACACACTAAAATTGGAACTTGAAACGCAATCACCGAAACCTGAAACTCATGTACCAAATCCCTAAACCGAGTCTGCAAAATTGCAAGCACAATTCCTGCTTTACATTCAGTTTCCAATTCTATATCACACTTTTTGCAAAACACTACACCACAGTTGTCTACATTAGGCACAACATTCAAAATTCAAATCTCTTTAGTCCCTTTGGAAAGGAACGCCAATCACAATGCCAAGCGCTATACACCAATTGGTAACACCCACTCCTCACAGGTGTAAACACTAGTGGCTGAATTGTTCACTTAGAAATCAGAGCTTTAGCACTATAAAAGGCACAGATGAGCTCTCCTGTTTTGGAGGAAAATGAAAGTCAATGGTGATGCAAGAGCTAGAGGAGGAAGAGGAGGACGGCAGCGGCGACGACGACGGATAGTTGTCTCAGATGAGATTAGGGCCACATTGGTTGACCATGTGCTCAACCATGGATTCAATATGAGGAAGGCTGGGCAGAGTTCAGCCCAACCTGTGCCGCTACATGTTGCATCTATCATTCGTACATTCAGAAATGAGAACCGGTAAGTTACCTACCTACTCTTTATGTATGTATACTGCAGTCCAATATATCAGTAGCTCTATGTTACTCAGTGATTGTTGGCCAATGTTACAGTAATGTAATTTCATATTGAAAGAAAATAGATTATCTTAGCTTACTGTACCCAGTCATATTTGTAGATCATCTGCAGAACTGAGAGAAGGCCAGGCCATGGTAGAAGACACGGGCTGTTCACACCAGAACAGGAGACCCGCTGTTGTGAACATGGTGGTGGCAAACAATACAATTAGACTATGAGAAACACATATTTGCAGACATCACAATATTCAATAACATTCACCAGGTAGGCTTGTCTACATTGGCATGTTGAAGTTCGAACATTTCAGATTAAACCTACCTTATTCTGTTCTCCCCATCGGCAATCATTGGTGATTAGGCAAGAGGTGAGGCTGGAGGTAAGGTTTTTGCCAGTGCCCCATTGATGTGCATGGCAGTATAGATCAGCTCCTGGCCCCTCATCATAGATACTGGTCGGTCACACACACACACACACACACACACACACACACACAGAGCAATGTTTACATTATCAATAGTGGTTATGGTGGAACCAACCTGATCGCTGCATTCACATTTCTATTTCACTTCATGATATGTGAAGTGAAATAGAATGATAAATGCGGCAATCAGACTAGTTCAACCAGGTTAAGTTATGAAGGTGAATTGGGAGAAAACTCTAAACTGTTTTGACCTTTGACCAGGTCAAATGTCACCAACCTGAAGAGTCCTCCCTGTTCCATGTATAGGCATGTTCACAGCGAGGGCATGTCTGCATGATGCTGAGGGGTCCCTTGATGGTATTCTCTATGCTCAGCTACAAACTGGACATCTCTCAAACATCTACAGGAGGCAATCCTCATACACAATGTAGTTCACTGTTTGAGTCAGACATAAATTAGCTACCACCATAGCTGCATCCATTATTTAGTTTTGCCCAAGACAATACAGAATACAAACAAACTTGCAAATCTGACTTGTAGGCTAGCCTGCCTCGCTAGCATTATCAAATGATAACGTTACATAACTAGCGGTATCTGGACAATACACAATAAAATTGCATGAGCTATGACCTAACTAAGTTGTAATGAGGTAGCTAGCTATCTGCATAGTTATCTAGCTAGGTAGTTGGCTAGCTATGCTAATGTTAGCAACATTTTTATCAAATGTTGTTAGCTAAGTTATACCAGTGAGGTCCTTATATTCCAGTATCTCTGGTTATGCTTACCACCACCGGTTATTGCACACCAAGCTAGCATTACTGGTGCAGACTTTGGTACCGACAACCACCTATTCCACATACTAGGGTCCTTCTGCAGGGCATACAAACCCTAGTCGGCTGTGCATCCGGCTGGAAGCATGCATTGTCGAACCAGAGCCAGAGGCATGGTCAATTCCTATAATTAAATATAAAGCGAGACCTTCAAGCATTAAACGAACGTGATTCTGTGAAGCGCAGAAGCAATTTGTATGAACATCTTCATGTAATTCTGTCTGAAAACAAGGATGAAGAGATGTAAATGTGCATTCATTATGGTTATGAGTTCTACTCTGATTAATTAGCCCTTCAGAAGATTAGGGGAATGTGTAGACTGCAGAATTGTTGGATTGTAATTTGAGATGGGTATTTGGTCAAGTACACACTTGAACACAGCTATGTTCTCCAGTGATTGCATAACTGAATTAAATTTAAATTTAACCTAAATTCATGCATTTCACGTGTGACTTTACATATAATTGAAAGAGAAAACCAAGAGTAAGTGGTGTAAAATTAAATACACAACCTTAGAACCTGTTATTTGTACATTAGCAAACATAAATGGCACTATGAGTCATACAGGAATGACACTTTACATAGTGGCATTTCTGTTAACACCAAACACAGATGACTCCTTAATGACATAGGACTCTTTGATCAAAGGGTTTTCAATCTGCCACTTCCTTGCACTCCAGGAACATCATCTACCTCCAACCTCTTGACCCGTTTCAGCTTTCAGAATGGAGAGTGTTCTTTGAAGGACCTTTGTAATAGGTGAGGTGAGGGCGAGGAAAATCGACAAAATGATCTAGACGTCCACGCTGTTTCCTGAAAGGCCAGAGACAGAAATAGAGTGTGGTGGAAACTGCGCTGCACTACCTAACCTCGTGCCAAATGTATGGCCATATTAGTGGCACATATTTCCCTCAGATCACACAGACCCACAAAGAATTCAAAAACAAACCCAATTTTGATCAACTCCCGTATCGATTGGGTGAAATACCACAGTGTGCCATCACAGCATCAAGATTTGTGACCTGGTACCACGAGAAAAGGGCAACCAAGTGAATAAACACCATTGCAAATACAACCCATATTTATGTTAATTTATTTTCCCTTTTTGTACATAGTAGGATGTTTCAAATGTCTTTATTCTTTTGGAACTTCGTGAGTAATGGTTACGGTTCATTGTTTATCTATTTCACTTGCTTTGGCAATGTAAACATATGTTTCCCATGCCGAGAGAGAGAGAGAGCGCACCTGTTCATCAAAGGAGCACAGATTTTTACTGGAAAATAGCAAATCCTGTGTGTTAGATGTTTCAGAGGGATTTTCTGCAGTTGGATAACCTCTTCCAGGGATTGTATTTAGTGCCGGGTAACATCCCCCCCCATACCATCTCACTAACCAAACATTCTGAAAATCCAACTCTCTTAGTCACTCAAGGGTCAGTGTAAGGGATTTCTTCCATTGAAGGAGAGGCGGACCAAAGCGCAGCGTGGTTATTTTGATTCATGTTTTAATAAATCACGTCACATGAACAAACTAACAAAAACAAGAAACGTGAAAACCCAAACCAGCCCTATCTGGTGCAAAACACAGAGACAGGAACAATCACCCACAAACACACCCAGGCTACCTAAGTATGATTCTCAATCAGAGACAACTAATGACACCTGCCTCTGATTAAGAACCATACTAGGCCAAAACATAGAAATACCCAAATCATAGAAAAACAAACATAGACTGCCCACCCCAACTCACGCCCTGACCATACTAAATAATGACAAAACAAAGGAAATGAAGGTCAGAACGTGACAGTACCCCCCCCCCAAAAGGTGCGGACTCCGGCCGCAAAACCTTAACCTATAGGGGAGGGTCTGGGTGGGCGTCTGTCCGCGGTGGCGGCTCTGGCGCGGGACGCGGACCCCACTTCACCATTGTCTTAGTCCGCCTTATTGTCCGCCTCCGTGGCTTTCTAACCATGGCCACCCCTCGCAATGACCCCACTGGACAGAGGGGCTGAAGCTCTGGACAGAGGGGCAGAAGCTCTGGACAGAGGGGCAGAAGCTCTGGACAGAGGGGCAGAAGCTCTGGACAGAGTGGCAGAGGCTCGGGACAGAGGGGCAGGGGCTCTGGCGCCTCTGGGCTGAGGGGCTCTGGCAGACAGGCGGGAGACTCCGGCAGCAGCGCCGGACAGGCGGGAGACTCCGGCAGCAGCGCCGGACAGGCGGGAGACTCCGGCAGCAGCGCCGGACAGGCGGGACCACCTGCAGGGAGGAGACAGAGAGCCTGGTGCGTGGGGCTGCCACAGGAACCACCAGGCTGGGGAGACCTTCAGGAGGCTTGGTGTTAGGAGGAGGCACAACCTTGGCACCACTTCCCCAGACTGGACAACTACTCTAGCCCGGACCCTCCAGAGTGCAGGCACAGGTTGAACCGGGCTGTGGGTAAGCACGGGAGATCTAGTGCTTACTACACGCACCTCTCCCTTAGGCTCCACTCCCACATTTGCCCGGCACGAGCGGAGCGCAGGCAGAGGACGCACTGCACCCTCCCAGCGCCCCGGAGACACAGCACGCAGAGCCGGCGCAGGATACCCTGAACCAAAACTGCGTACCGGCGACCAGACCCGCTGAGCAGGCACCATACGCCCTGGCTCGATGCCCACACTCGCATGGCACTTTCGGGGGGCTGCCCTATAGCGCACCGGGCTATGGGCACGTACTGGCGACACCGTGCGCTTAACGGCATAACACGGTGCCTGACCAGTAATGCGCTGCTTATAATAAGCACGAGGAGTGAGCTCAGGTCTGCTACCTGGCTTAGTACCACACCTCATCTGCCCCCCCCAAAAAAATTTTTTGGGGGCTGCCTCTCGTACCTGTCGCACTGCCGTGCTGCCTCCTCATATCGCCGCCGCTCAGCTTTCGCTGCCTCCAGCTCTGCTTTGGGGCGGCGATATTCCCCAGCCTGTGCCCAAGGTCCCTCTCCGTTCAGTATCTCCTCCCATGTCCAGGAGTCCTGTGATACTGGCTGCTGTTGCTGCTGCTGCTGTCGTCGCTGTCTTTTACCACGCCGCTTGGTCCTTGGTTGGTGGGTGATTCTGTCAGGTGATTCTGTCAGGGATTTCTTCCTCTTCTTCCGAAGAGGAGAGGCGAAAAGGATCAGAGGACCAATATGCGGCGTGGTAAGTGTCCATAGTTCTTTTAATACATAAATGAAATGTGCACATGAACAACTGACTACAAAAACAAGAACCGTGAAAACCCAAACCAGCCCTATCTGGTGCAAAACACAGAGACAGGAACAATCACCCACAAACACATAGTAACACCCAGGCTACCTAAGTATGATTCTCAATCAGAGACAACTAATCAGAGACACCTGCCTCTGATTGAGAACCATACTAGGCCGAAACATAGAAATAACCAAATCATAGAAAAACAAACATAGACTGCCCACCCCAACTCACGCCCTGACCATACTAAATAATGACAAAACAAAGGAAATGAAGGTCAGAACGTGACAATCAGATTTTTTCTGTTGGATTATATTTACATCTTAATCGTTTAACAGATGCTCTTATCCAGAGAAATTTACAGTAGAGAGTGCATCCATTTTTTTTGTACTGGTTACCTTTGGGAATTGAATCCACAAACCTGGCATTGCAAGCTCCGTTCTCTACCAACTGAGCCACATGGGATCATTCTACTTCCAGCATTAGGTAGGGGTTTCAGAGTTTGGAACACAAGTACTGGTATCATATACACACTTTACATTCCTGTCTCTATTAGTCATTGTTCAGTACTTTAAAACACCCAAAAGGCCACCATGGTCTAAAGGCCACCTGTTCCTACTTATAACAGCTGCCAAATGTGCAGAGGAAGCAGAAATGTTTTGGGACTTGTGTAGCATATATCTAGCATCTAACACATCCACACAAACACACACATGTATCTCAAATGACACTTCAACATTTGTTATGCATGTACATTTTAATACAAAATCCATGCTGAAACAACAATGAATTGACATGATGTAATCTATCTCTAATTATGTCTAATCTGAACAATCACATTGCTGCAGGGATTACAGCATAATCCCAATCCACAGCATCCTGATAAACCATAGGCCTAGTGGTGTTAGGAGCTGTTCCATTTGTCTGAGTTATCCTTGTTGGTCCAGTGATAATTGTGGTGATTGAAGTCAGTGTCCGCATCACTGTCAAGCTGCGGCTGGCTAGAGCTCCACTAACTTTGTTGATTCAGCTGGGTTCAAGCTTCCACAGGCACATCTGCCCAGAGAGGATGCTCACACACTGAATACACACACCAATTTGTCAAAAGCAGAGTTCTAGGTTCCCGTGACAACCACAGAGACAGGTAATTACAATCAACATGGACTTTGAGCGGTTCTGGACCGGTTCCGACATACATTTTGCTGTACAAAGCTCTCTGTGAACGTCACAGGGGTTCAGTGCCTTATATTGCCAAAAAGCCCCATCTGTCTGCTCTCCGCTACCACTCTGTCAGTGGAGCTGATGAGGGCATACTTTGAAAGAGTATGGTCTATGAATTGTGAATTGAGGAAGCGACTTAAAAACCCCTTAGATGTAAAGTTCCCTGTTTATGGTTCCATCTGACATTTTCAATATAAATAGATCTGTGGACACAGTAGATCGAAATGGCTTGCATTGAGCGATAGCCTTGGTTCCTATGGACACAGTAGTATATTTGAGCCTGTGTGACTTAATATTTGACATCTGAAACCACTTGAAGCTGGGATGTCCCTCCAACCATTTAATTCCCTCTTCTGAGGGTTCAGCCAGGAGTTGATGGACACTATGTCACTGCCACTGACAAAGCACATCCCTGCAATTCTTACATCGTAGCGCAGCAGGAACGAGTGGTTTCATCACTGTAGCCCATTCAGAGATCAATTTATAGCCATTAATCTAAAATAATTCATAGATTTTAAACTTAAAACAATTTCTGTTTGTCATAGACGGACAAGAGTAATATCAAAACAAATGTTACTTGTCAGATGCCCCGAATACAACAAGTGTAGACCTTACTGTGAAATGCTTACTTACAAGCCCTTAACCAACAATGCAGTTCAAGAAATAGAGTTAAGAAAATATTTACTAACTGACAGTGAGTCAGCTTTAACCTTTATTTAACCAGGAAGGGCTCATTGAGATTAAAATCTATTTTTCAAGAGCGCCCTGGCCAAGATAGGCAGCACCAAGTCATTCATCAAATCAAATCAAACTGATTTATATAGCCCTTCGTACATCAGCTGATATCTCAAAGTGCTGTACAGAAACCCAGCCTAAAACCCCAAACAGCAAGCAATGTAGGTGTAGAAGCACGGTGGCTAGGAAAACTCCCTAGAAAGGCCAAAACCTATTAAATAAACGTATACCAGTGACTGAGCCTACGAGTGACTGGAGAAGGCCAGCCAACCCTGGTATATAAAGTGCAGTGGTGCGTAAGGGTTTTGCAGTTTAAAATAAACTCAAAGTGCCATGGTAAAGAGTGTCAATTGATCTCAAAGACTGAGCGGAAGCATTCATATATAAAATATCCCCATAGTCTAGTAAAGGCATAAATGTAGCTGACACTAGCCTCCTTCTGGCTTCAAAAGAAAAATTCCTAAAATAAAATCCCAATTTCAGCTTCAAAAGTTGTTGAATATGCAATTTAAAAGAGAGGCCGTCGTCAATTAAAATGTCAAGATATTTATATGAGGTTACAACCTCAATCTCCTTGCCCTGACAGGTGAAAGGTTCAGAGGTCTATTTCTTGCATTAGAAAACACCATTAGTTTAGTTTTGTCCGTATTGAGGATAAGCTTCAATTGACACAAGGTACGTTGAACAGTATAAAAAGCAGTTTGCATGTCCTGGAAAGCTTTTGTAAGAGACGAGGCACAACAGTAAATAACAGTATCATCAGCATAAAAATGAAGTTGTGCATTTTGGACATTTTTGTCTAAATCATTTATATAAATAGTGAATAAGAGAGGGTCAAGTACAGAGCCTTGGGGCACTCCATTCAAGACAGACAATTTAACAGACATAAGCCCATCAAATTGAGTGCACTGAGTTCTATCACACAGATAGTTAGCAAATCATGCAACTGCATGCTCCGAAAGACCTACACTCGACAATATCTGCCTTAGTATAGCATAATCAACTGTATCAAAAGCCTTAGAGAGATCAATAAAAAGTGAGACACAGTGCTGTTTCGTGTCAATGGCTTCAGTGATATCATTTAAAACCTTCATGTCCTGAAGCCCGATTGGTACATTGATAAAATAGAGTTAGTAAATAAAAACTCTTTTAGCTGTTCACTTACAAGGGTTTCAAGTATTTTCACCTGGGGTGACAGCTTTGAGATTGGCCTATAATTATTTACAAGAGTTGGATCTCCCCCTTTTAAAGTGGTAGAACATATGCTGATTTCCAGATCTTTGGAATTTCATTACATTCCAGGGTTAGATTGAACAGAGATGTAAGTGGTTCAGCTATGAAATCAGCTGCCAGATTTAAAAAGCAGGGATCCAAAAGATCAGGACCTGCAGGCTTTCTCTGATCTAAGGGTTTCAGGGCTTCATGTACCACCAGCACTGAGAATGGCAAAAAGCTAAAGGTTTGACCAGATCTCACTGGTTCATCCACACAGGGTTGTACAGAGACAGAGGACACTGAATCAAACAGCCTAGCAGATGATACAAAGTGCTCATTGAAACAATTCAGCACTTCAGTTTTGTCATATATAGCAACAGAGTCCTTCAAAACACAGGACGGTAATTCATTAACATTACTGTTACCAGACATAGACTTAATAGCCTTCCAAAACTTTCTAGGGTCATTCAGGTTATCAGTGGTAACAGACATAAAATATTCAGACTTGGCCTTCCTGAGAAGAAAAGAACACTTGTTTCGTAACTGCCTAAAAATAATCCAATCAGCATCAGAACATGATTTCCTTGCTTTAGTCCAGGCTAGATTACGGTCGTGAATAATACAAGACAGCTCTGAAGAAAACCATGGATTATCCCGCCTTTTAACCCTTGTCCATAAGTGTCCATAGCATGTTCTCCATGTACCATACACTCACAGAAATAGTCTAATGGTGAATTAAATGAAGTTTGCAGTCCGTAGGCACCAAACACACTTTGGTTAAGTTACACATTGCATGCTTACTTGTAATAAGCATATTATACCTTGTAATAACATAGGAAAAAGTAAATAAAATCACAAACTTTACACTAACCCCAACATTTGATGAGTCCTTCATGTTTGATGTGCTTTAAGAAAAGGCCTATTTTCTTAGAAGGCTTGCCACTTTCTGTGGTCAAGAGGAAGTATGTGGATCTAGAATTTATTATCCTTTCGTATACTGGAGCAAAAGCATTCCAGCTTGGGCTCTTCCAGTTTGTTTAGTACACATGATATAGCCCTGGATCAAGATAGTAGGCTGATTGGGGCCATATCCTGGCGCTGCTGGTCAAGCCTGGCACTTCAAAAGGAACTTCTTCTGGCGAGTGGGGTCAACCAGGGTTCCTGGTCTAAAGGGGGTTGTCACAAGTGTAGAGAGGAGTAGGGAGGAGGCACAGGTTTTGAACTACTGAGTTTATTAAAGCACTATATATAGCCAGGATAGTCTGGGAAGGTAACAGGAAGGAGGACGGGCTGGGTAGACAGAGAGGAGCAAGGCACGTCCACGCCTACCTGGGAAGGTGTAGGAGCACTCCTCGGCCTGTCGCTTCCTCGCCTGGTTCTCCTTCTAGGACAGGTGTTCCAGGGGTGGTCCGACTCCCCACAGTAGGAGCAGAGACCCTGTTGACAGCGGTGTTGACGTTCCTCGGGGGTAAGGTGCTTCGGTGCCCACCTCCTTGGGCTCAGTCATGCTGGAGGTTCCTGGGAGAGACCCGAACCACCGGGATGGGCGACGACAGGCATGCAGGAGATTATCCAGGCAGATAGCCATGGCGTTGAGCTGGTCCAGCGTGAGGTCCTCATCATGATAGGTCAGCTATGTCTGGACGTCTGCATGTAGCCCACTGTTACAAGTGTAGAGAGGAGTAGGCAGGAGGCAGTCGCAGATTTAGAACTACTGAGTTTTTTTAATTTCACCTTTATTTAACCAGGTAGGCAAGTTGAAAACAAGTTCTCATTTGCAATTGTGACCTGGCCAAGATAAAGCAAAGCAGTTCGACACATACAACAACACAGAGTTACACATGGAGTAAAACAAACATACAGTCAATAATACAGTAGAAAAATAAGTTTATATACAATGTGAGCAAATGAGGTGAGATGAGGGAGGTAAAGCACTATTAAAGCACTATATATATAAAAACGGGAAGAAACCCAAAGTGCAAAATAATAAAGTACTCAGGAAATAGTAGGAGAGATTCCTCTCAGGAATGCAAGCAACATTTACAATGACCAACAAAGACAAATGACAGAGGGAGCATGTACAGTTGAAGTCGGAAGTTTAAATACACTTAGGTTGGAGTCATTAAAACTATTTTTTCAACCACTCCGCCAATTTATTGTTAACAAACAATAGTTTTGGCAAGTCGGTTAGGACATCTACCTTGTGCATGACACAAGTAATTTTTCCAACAATTGCTTACAGACAGCTTATTTCACTTATAATTCACTGTATCACAATTCCAGTGGGTCAGAAGTTGACTGTGCCCTTAAACAGCTTGGAAAATTCCAGACAATTGTCATGCCTTTAGAAGCTTCTGATAGGCTAATTGACATAATTTGAGTCAATTGGAGATGTATCTGTGGATGAATTTCAAGGCCTACCTTCACAGTAAAATTATTACTATATCAACATAACCTGAAAGGCCGATCAGCAAGGAAGAAGCCACTGCTCCAAAACCAGTCAGATTACAGTTTGCAACTGCACATGGGGACAAAGATCATACCTTTTTGAGAAATGTCCTCTGGTCTGATGAAACAAAAATAGAACTGTTTGGCCATAATGACCATCGTTATGTTTGGAGGAAAAAGGGGAAGGATTGCAAGCCGAAAAACACCATCCCGACCGTGAAGCACGGGGGTGGAAGCATCATGTTGTAGGGGTGCTTTGCTGCAGGAGAGACTGGTGCACTTCACAAAATAGATGGCATCATGAGGACAGAAAATGACGTGGATATATTGAAGCAACATCTCTAATTGAGTGTATGTAAACACATTCCCAGAGGGTCAGAAGTTTACATATACTCAATTAGTATTTGGTAGCATTGCCTTTAAATTGTTTAACTTGGGTCAAACTTTTCGGGTAGCCTTCCACAAGCTTCCAACCATAAGTTGCGTGAATTTTGGCCCATTCCTCCTGACAGAGCAGGTGTAACTATGTAAACTGACCCACTGGGAATGTGATGAAAAATGAAAGCTGAAAGAAATAATTCTCTCTTCTATTATTCTGACATTTCACATTCTTAAAATAATGTGGTGATCCTAACTGACCTAAAACAGGGAATTTTTACTTGAAGTAATTGTCAGGAATTGTGAAAAACTGTGTTTAAATGGATTAGGCTAAATTGTATACAAACTCCCGACTTCAACTGTATACAGTGATAGAGTGGGGATTGGAACCAGGTGTGTGGAATGATGACGAGACAAGTCCGGGGTTGATGAGTGTTTGCCAGCAGCAGGTTAGGCAGCAGCTAGAAGGCCGGCGATGCCGAACATCTGAGCTGGACAGGTTGGGGAACCAAAGTGATGGTTGGTGTGACATGGGTTGATAGGCCCCTGTCCAGAAAAAAGGGGGTTCTGCCGATGTCATCGAAATGGGGTCAAATTTGTAGTCACTAAATATGATCCTATTTATTTCACAGTTATATGAAAGGTTTAATCTTATATTAAGTCAATTATTATATGATTGTTAGTATATTTAGAAATCATTTCAGTCATTTCAAGCCCTGTTCCACTTTTGTTGAATATAAAGAAGAAAATATTTCCATATTTTCATAAAACATCAAACCTTTTTACCAGAAAAGTAAGTTCCAGAGCTTTCTAGAATTATGCAGCATTACTAGTTATTGTTCATAGTCATCTCCTGAAAAATAATTACTTTTGGGTATGTCTATTTAGGTGGAAATCTAACATTCATTCCACCCAATCAAAAGATCAGAGAATGGGATATCCTTGTCTCATCGCGCACCAGCGGCTCCTGTGGCGGGCCGGGCGCAGTGAGCGCTAACCAAGGTTGCCAGGTGCACGGTGTTTCCTCCGACACATTGGTGCGGCTGGCTTCCGGGTTGGAGGCGCGCTGTGTTAAGAAGCAGTGCGGCTTGGTTGGGTTGACGCATGACTTTCAACCTTCGTCTCTCCCAAGCTCGTACGGGAGTTGTAGCGATGAGACAAGATAGTAGCTACTAACAATTGGATACCACGAAATTGGGGAGAAAAAGGGGGTAAAAAAATAAAGAAAAATCAGCCATTTCCAGCTACAGTAGTCATTTGCAACATTAACAATGTCGACACTGTATTTCTGATCAATTTGATGTTATTTTAATGGACAAAAATGTTTGCTTTTCTTTCGAAAACAAGGACATTTGTAAGTGACCCCAAACTTTTGAACAGTAGTGTATGTCTTTACATCAGCTGCTGAATGGACAGTACATGCCCCATCTCCAGCATTCATCACAGGACATTGATTCTGCTCTTTCCTTATTTTGAGTGTAGGCTTCTGAATACTAGTGAGTAAGGACTGTTACTGTTCTGTTCTTAGACTGTTCTTAGAGACCCACACCCCTTCAGACCAAGGTCTCTTGCATGGGAGCCCTGCATATCAACAATTACACAATCAGCAGCATACTGTAAGAGCACAGGAAATACAGTATACCTCCCAAAAAATACAAAATACAAAACACAATCATGAAAAACAATCACATAAAGAAGTCCTCAACCAACAATATGAATTGCCCAAAGGGTACTATTGCATCTGTAGGGTCCAAAGGCCACCTGTTCCTACTATACACAACTGTCAAATGTGCAGTAGAAGGGAAAATAATGTAGGGCTCTGAAAACAGCTTGATGATGAGAACAATACCGCAGCTCAGAAAGTATAGTACCATCACCGAAAATATGAAATAAGCATCTAGTCTATCACACAGAAACACAAACAAACAGATGCACAACACCCACACACAAATTATCACACAACACACATCGTGTTTTCACATCAGCTGTTAATTTGGACAGTACATGCCCCATTCATAACCCATCACCAGCATTCATCATAGGACATTGATTTTGCTCTTCTTATTTCCAGTGAAGACTTTGTGCCCCCTGCACACCCACACTCACGCGTGTGCACCTACTTAGAGACACACACACCTTTTCACCCCTGCACTTCAGTACAGTATTTGATTAGGATCTGGGGAGTGCATAACAACACCCATTGTATGTGTCTCGCAATCTCTCCTAACCCTTGAGGAACGGAATTAATTTACACAGTACATTTTCTCAATGGAAAGACATATGGTGAAAACAGAAAAGAGCTCTCAACACTTTTCAGACACACGTGTTAGGTTCTGTAGTCTTCTACTGGGGATAGGTCATAAATAGACCTTCAGGGTCCAAGGACAATAAACATTCATGCTGTGCACACACTCACCTCTGCATTGTGGGAACATAATTGCAGCATGTTATCATTTTTTATTCATTTAACTAGGCAAGTAAGTTAAGGACAAACTCTTATTTTCAATGATGGCCTAGGAACAGTGGGTTAGCTGCCTGTTCAGGGGCAGAAGGACAGATTTGTACCTTGTCAGCTCAGGGACTTGAACTTGCAGCCTTCCGATTAATAGTCCAACACTCTAACCACTAGGTTACCCTGCCTAGGGTTAGTAACACAAACTTCTCCAAAAGCACTCAGGCTGGGATAATTTTTTTCTGCACATACATATGGAATGTTTGATGGGCTGTCTTCACCATCACTTAATTAATGTTGTGAAATGCTCAAATAAAAGTATATAATCAACAGCTCTATTCATGCCATTTCTATCTGCAAGGTTGCAGCCTCCTCAACACAACCAAGGATAAAACAAAAATAGCTACAAATTGAAATTACTATGTGTGTGTGTGTGTGTGTGTGTGTGTGTGTGTGTGTGTGTGTGTGTGTGTGTGTGTGTGTGTGTGTGTGTGTGTGTGTGTGTGTGTGTGTGTGTGTGTGTGTGTGTGTGTGTGTGTGTGTGTGTGTGTGTGTGTGTGTGTGTGTAACTACAAGAAAAAAAAACAAAAATTTGACCAACTGGGGATATTTTGTTAGTCCCCACGAGATCAAATGCTATTTCTAGGGGATTTATGGTTAAGGTTAGAATTTGTGTTTTAGGTTTAGAATTACGTTAATGGTTAGGGTTAGGAGCTAGATTTAGGGTTAGGGCTAATGTTAGGTTTTTGGGTTAGGCTTAGGGTTAGGGTTAGGGAAAATAATATTTTGAATGGGGCTGAATTGTGTGTGCCCACAAGGTTAGCTGTTCAAGACTGTGCGTGTGCGCGTGCGTATTTGTTTGTGATTTTTTTTGCGTGCAAGAAGGATAGAGAGAGTAATCTGTGCTTGTGTGTGTGTTTATGTAAGTGTCACCAGTTCCACCACCGGTGTTGATCAATTTGTATGCATGGTCAGGCCAGCAGACTTCTGACAGCAAAGCAATCAGCAGAGATAATCACTGTGAACAACTGAATGTCAAATGAAGCCTGTATCCCAATCTCACAGAGCAGGTATAGGAAGGGTACTGAGGGAGGCCGAGAGGGAAACAGGAGTGTTTGCCCTCCCTGCCCTGGCCTGAGGACAGAGATGAGGGGCAAGAGACGATTTTGAAATGACTTGGAAATTAAACAGGAAATAGCTCCCTGATCTGCCCACTCATCATTTCCACCTGCCAGACCTCCCTTCAGGTCACTTCAAAGCCTGGCAGCACAATCGCCTGTGGAAGCCAACTCTGTGATGAAACACACACTCAACTCAGACACTAAACTCCACTTCAACAAACTCTCCTCGAGCTAGGATTAGGGCTGTGACGGTCATGAAGTTTTGTCAGCCGGTTATTATCATGCAAAATTCTGCCTGTCCCACTGTAATTGACCGTTCATTAACATAAACAAGTTTAGCATTTCCAGGCCTCCACGCATACAAGACGCATTCAAGCCCTAGGAACATCTACATTTTTAAAAAGTCTCATAAATCAATTGAATATACACCATCACAACATATTCATTATTCATTTTAGTCTAAATAAACATCACGACATTAAGAAAAGGTATTTCAGAAGAAAAGAATATGAGTACAGTATGTTATCTGGCTTTGCTCCATGCCATAGGCTGTAGGCATGTACATTTAGCAGACAAAATATGCTTAAAAGTTCCGTGCCATTATTTACAGTAAGAAGAATATAATTGAACAACTTGAATAAAATAGAATGGATATTTTTCTCATTCCAGAGCAAGAGTGCGCATATGAAGTGGCTATGTTGACAGTAAAAGTGATCATTTGAAATGGGTCCTGTATGCTAGATTCAGAGTTATTTTGGAAACTTTAATTGTGAATGATACAACCCTTAGAATGCCTTAGGAATCAAAAGATATATGGGCTGCATGCTGTGACTATAGGCTATTGATGATTTGAGAAAGTTTCTAAAAAAGCTTGCGCTCTGTTCCTTGCCTCAGGCTGCACATGCTGTTCTCTCATGAAGTGATCATATTTTCACCCATCAAACTATTCTCAATGTATTCTTGTCTTTACTAATATATACAATTAGTTTTGATTTAGAATGGCCCAGTATCAAACGGGCAGGAACAAGGGCACTAAAATAGGGAGGCCACATTCCCACCGGTACTTTATTTTGCTGCAAAATGCGATATTCCGCCCAAACTCTGTATGCAATGGGCTCTCCAACCCTGTTCTTGCAGCTATCCAGTGCTTAATATGGGAAACCAGGTGAAATCTGTTTGGGAACAGTGACATGATAGTAACATGTTTTCACAAGGAAACATATTTAATTAAACGGTTGACAGCCCCTCTCTCTGCGTATGCATAAGCTCTAATATACATATGGTTGTTTTGAATTAATCATCACCTTGGAAAGTGCTGTCCGTTTCGTTGTGTTTGGCTTTGAAACAACATCCACAACAACCATGTTTGCCACTCAGTTTCAACCTGTTGTTGAACTTCTCTTTAAATTGATCAATCACAGTGAGGTGATTTTTGTTGTTGTTGTGTATTTTACCCCTCTTTTTCTCCCCAATGTCGTGATATCCAATTGCGATCCAGTTACAATCTTGTCTCATC
This sequence comes from Oncorhynchus tshawytscha, assembly GCF_018296145.1. NCBI lineage: Eukaryota > Metazoa > Chordata > Actinopteri > Salmoniformes > Salmonidae > Oncorhynchus > Oncorhynchus tshawytscha. The sequence goes on along the minus strand of NC_056454.1, from coordinate 21,146,181 downwards.
GCAGCAACACCCCAACGGGCTCAGGAGAGGCAAAGGTCGAGTCATGCGTCCTACGAAACATGACCCGCCAACTCCACTTCTTAACACCCGCTCAACCCGGAAGCCAGCTGCACCAATGTGTCAGAGGAAACGCCGTTCAACTGACGACTGAAGTCAGCCTGTAGGCGCCCGGCTTGCCACAAGGAGTCGCTAGAGCGTGATGTGCCAAGTAAAGCCCCCCTGGCCAAACCCTCCCCTAACCCGAATGACGCTGGGCCAAATGTGTGCCACCCTATGGGACTCCCGGTCACAGCCGGTTGTGACACAGCCTGGGATCGAACCCGGTTCTGTAGTGATGTCTCAAGCACTGCGATGCAGTGCCTTAGACCGCTGCGCCTCTCTGGAGGTCCTAGCTAGGATTCACGATTGGGGTGACCCGCTCTTCAAATAGGCTCTTTAGATTGACTGAGTGGACTGGTTTTGATGGTGATTGGGGCCATGATATAAATTAAGGGCTTGGGGCAGAATCTGACAGAGGAGAAACAGGACTCCTATATTTACCTTCATCACGTAGCCCAGCCTCAAGCACAGTCCGTTAGGTTAAAGATGTTTGTCATTAAAGGGTTATGTCTGCATCACCACACCCATCTCAACACAGAGTACCACAGTAGATCACAGGACAGAAGTGAACTAAATGTCAGACTGAGGGAGGGGGGAAAGCATACATACACACACTCCAAAGTACTGTACTGTACATCCAAAGACGAGGACGTTTGAAGGAAAGAATAATACAACAGTCTCTCCATCGCTCTCCCCTGCTGTGATGTCTTTCTAGGGTGATACCATTAGCTCTGGAGGGAGGGGTCATTAATCATATTGGTTAATTCTGTAATGGCCCATCTGTTGGTTGGTGCGTTTGGTAATGAACCAGGTAATAGCTGCTAATGGTGGAAGAACACCAAAATGAAAAGATGGCACTGCAGTGGAAAGCGGGCATTTTACGGGCTCCCTACCAATTCTGTTACTTTGTGTTTTGTTATACTGATCTTTACTTTTTTTGTTCATAATATCTCTTCCATCCTTTCCTATGACCGAAAACAGTTTCTGAACATCAGTTCTGATGAGACTACGTTGGCGTGCAAATAAACCGCACCTACCTTCCATTATTTTGGTGAATGTATAGTCACTGGGCAACAAACTGAACAAGCTTTGTTCGAGACTGTACTATCAACGGGACCTGAAGAACTATAATATCCTTGTCACTCCCTGAACTTAGATCCTTTTTATGTCTCTATTTTGGTTTGGTCAGGGCGTGAGTTGGGGTGGGCATTCTATGTTTTTGTGTTCTATGTTTTCTATTTCTGTGTGTTTGGCTGGGTGTGGTTCTCAATCAGAGGCAGCTGTCTATTGTTGTCTCTGATTGAGAACCATACTTAAGTAGCCTTTTCCCACTTGTGTCTTGTGGGTAGTTGTTTTCTGTTTTTGTGTCTGCACCAGACAGAGATGTTTCGTTCAGTCGCTTTGTTATTTCAGTGTTCAGTTAAATAAAATCATGAACACATAACACGCTACACCTTGGTCCACACCTTCTTCATGCAACGATGACCGTTACAATCCCATGTTTTCTCGGAGTCGTGGCTGAACAAGGACATGGATAACAAACATCTTACTGGTTTTTCTATGCATCGTCAAGACCGTACGGCAGCGGTAGGTAAGGTTGGGGGAGGGGTGTGTCTCTTTGTTAACAACATTTTTATCGGCATGTCACCTGTGCAAGCAGAGGAGACAACTTTAGACCACCTTTAATCCACACACAGAAACGCATACAAAGTTCTCCCCCGCCCTCTATTTGGCAAATATGACGATAACTCTATCCTGATTCATGCTTTTAAAAAATAAAAAACTCAAATAGGAAGTACCAGTGACGCACTTAATACGGAAGTGGTCCGATGAAGCGGATGCTGAGCTACAGGACTGTTTTGCCAGCACAGACTGGAATATGTTCTGGGATACATCTGAATAAAATGGAGGAGTTTACCATATCAATTACCAGTTTCATTAATAAGTGCCTCGACGACGTCATCCCCACAGTGACCCTACGTACATATCCCAACCAGAAGCCTTGGATTACAAGCAACATTTGCACTGAGCTAAAGACTAGAGCTGCCGCTTTCAAAGAGCAAGGCATTAATCTGGATGTTTATAAGAAATCCCCCTACGACCTCCGACGAGCCATCAAACATGCAAAGCGTCAATACGGGATTAAGATCAAACCCTACTACGCCGGCTCGGATGCTATATCACGGGTTACAAAGGGAAACATAGCCGCGAGCTGCCCAGTGACGCAAGCCTACCAGACAAGCTTTGGAGCAAGCAACACTGAACCATGCATGAGAGTACCAGCTGTTCCGGACGACTGTGTGATCTCGCTATCCTTAGCCAATGTGAACAAGTCTTTTAAACAGGTTAACATTCACAAGACAGATTACCAGAATGCATTCTCAGAGCATCCGCTGACCAGCAGGCACTTACATTTTCAACCTCTCCCTTACCCAGTCTGTAATACCTACATGTTTCAAGCAGACCACCATAGTCCCTGTGCCTAAGAATGCCAAGGTAACCTGTCTAAATGACTCACACCATACCACTCACATCTGTAGTCATGAAATGCATTGAAAGTCTGGTCATGGCTCACATCAACACCATCATCCCAGACACCCTGGGCCCACTCTAGTTTGCATACCATTCAAGCTCTTCGATCCTCATCACTAAGGAATTATCATGGTCCACACACACCAATACAGTCGTGAAGAAGGCATGACAACGCTTCTTCAAATCAAATCAGGTGTTATTTGTCACATGCGCCAAATACAACAGGCCTTACCAGAAGTGCTTCCTTACAAGCCCTTAACTTCTTGGTGACGGGGGGGGTGAATAAGGGGGGAATGAATAAGGTTCCCAGGGTAAACTGCCTGCTACTCTGTCCCAGATGCTAAGACATGCATATTATTAGTAGTATTGGATAGAAAACACTGAAGTTTCGAAAACTGTTTGAATGATGTCTGTGAGTATAACAGAACTCGTATGGCAGGTGAAAACCTGAGACAAATCCAACCAGGAAGTGGGAAATCTGAAGTTTGTACTTTCATTTAAGTGATTGCCTATCCAATATGCTGTGTCTATGGGGCCAGATTGCACTTCCCAAGGCTTCCAGCAGATGTCAACTGTCTTTAGAAAGTTGTTTGAGGCTGCTATTGTGGAAGGGTGTCGAAATAAGAGCTGTTTCAACAAGAGGACTAGGCTGTGGCCAATCAGTTGTTTACTGCGCGGTCATGCCGTTCCTTCTTTTTCCTCTTTAAGGAATACGCTATTGTCCGGTTGGAATATTATTGAAGATTTATTATATAAAGACCCTAAGGATTGATTGTTAACATCGTTTGACATGTTTCTACAAACTGTAATGGAACTCTTGACTTTTCGTCTGGATTTTGCAGTGTCACATTGTGCCTTTGGAATAGTGAACTAAACGCGTGAACAAAACGGAGGTATTTGGATGTAATCGAACAAAACAAACATTTCTTGTGGGAGTCCTTGGAGTGCATTCCAACGAAGATCAAAGGTAAGTGAAGATTTATAATGCTATTTATGACTTTTGTTGACTCCACAATTTGGCGGGTAACTGTATGGCTTGCTTATGTGGCTGAACACTGTTCTCAGATTATTGAATATTGTGATTTTGCCGTAAAGCTCTTTTGAAATCTGACACAACGGTTGCATTAAGAACAAGTTTATCTTTAATTCTTTAATGTAAAATGTATCTTTCATCAAAGTTTATGATGAGTATTTCTGTTTGACGTGGCTCTCTGCAATTTCTCCAGATATTTTGGAGGCATTTCTGAACATGGTGCCAATGTACACTTTTTGGATATAAATATGAACTTGATCGAACAAAACATCCATGTATTGTGTTACATTGAGTCCTGGGAGTGTCATCTGATGAAGATCGTCAAAGGTTAGTGATTCATTTTATCCATATCTGCTTTTTGTGACACCTCTCTTTGGTTGGAAAATGGCTGAATGCTTTCTGTGACTAGTTGCTGACCTAACAATGATGTATTCTACTTTCGCCGAAAAGCATTTTTGAAGTTGGACACTGGTTGGATTAACGAGAAGTGTATCTTTAAAATGGTGTAAAATACTTGTATGGTTGAGGAATTTTAATTATGAGATTTCTGTTTTGAATTTGGCGCCCTGCAATTTCACTGGCTTTTGGCAAGGTGGGACGTGAGCGTCCCAAACGATCCCAGAGAGGTTAACCAACAATAAAGTTAAGAAAATAGAGTTGAGAAAATATTTACTAAGTAAACTAAAGTAAGAAACACAATCAAATAACAATAACGAGGCTATATACAGTGTGTACTGGTACAGAGTCAATATTGGGGGTACAGGTTGGTCAAGGTAATCAAGGTCATTTGTACATGTAGATAGGGGTAAAGTGACTGCATAGATAATAAACAGTGAGTAGTTGCAGCAGGGGGGGCGTCAATTGCTCAGCAGTCTTATGGCTTGGGGGTAGAAGCTGTCAAGGAGCATTTTGGACCTAGACTTGGTGCTCCGGTACTGCTTACCATGCGGTAGTAGAGAGAACAGTCTATAACTTGGGTGACTGAATTTTTTTTGGGCCTTCCTCTGACACAGCCTGGTATAGAGGTCCTGGATAGAGCCTTACTGTTGGATGCCAAGCAGTTGCCATACCAAGCGGCGATGCAACCGATCAGGATGCTTGTCGAATGTGGCAGTGCTTGCAAGTTATTACGAACTACAAAGGGAAAGCCATCCGCGAGCTGCCCAGTGACACGAGCCTACCAGATGGGCTAAATGCCTTTTATGCTCGCATCGAGGGAAGCAACACTGAAGCATGCATGAGAGCACCAGCTGTTCCGGATGACTGTGGAGCTGATCGGGGACTACAAGAAAAGGAGGGTTGAACACGCCCCCAGTCATTTCGACGAGGCTGTAGTGGAGTGGGTTCGAGAGCTTCAAGTTCCTTGGTGTCCACATCACCAACAAACTATCATGGTCCAAGCACACCAAAACAGTCGTGAAGAGGGCACAACAACGCCTATTCCCACTCAGGAGACTGAAAAGATTTGTCATGGTTCCACCGATCCTCAAAAGGTTCTACAGCTGCACTATTGAGAGAATCTTGACTGGCTGCATCACCTCTTGGTATGGCAACTGCTTGGTATCCAACTGCAAGGTGTTCCAGAGGGTGCTGCAGACGGCCCACTATATCACTGGGGCTGAACTCCATGCCATCCAGGACCTCTATACCATGCGGTGTCAGAGGAAGGCCGGAAATTATCAAGGCCCCTGCCACCCAAACCATAGACTGTTCACTCTGTTTATTATCTATCCTGTTGCTTAGTCAATTTTACCCCTAACTATATTTACATATTACCTTAAATAACTACCCCTGCACATTGACTCGGTACCGGTACTCTTTGTATATTGTCTCGTTACTGGTATTGTGTTACTATTTTCTTTTTCTGCTTTCCTTACTTTTAACTCTACATTATTGGGAAAGGGCTCGTAAGTGTTTCATTCAAACACCTGTTGTTTTGCATGTGAGAAATAAAATTTGATTTGCAGCTGATGCTCCCTCCCTGCCTCAACCCAGTGCAGGGTGATCCAGGCTGGGCTTCGACGGGCACGGCTGTCCCTTCTCTCTCCATCTCCCCATAGCTGGCCTGTAACAGAATGGAGCATCAGTTCTGCTCTCTGAACAACGGCCCAGCCATACCCACGCTATCCACGATGTCGGGCACTGGGACTACTAGCATAGTACCTCGAGACCGCCTGCCCACCACATCTGAAGGAAAATGAGCTGATTGGGGCACAATGGGTATGGGCCTCGTTAATGTGATCAAGGACGTCGGAGACTGCCCAGTTTAAATCTGTTTAGGTGCCGGATGGGGTAGACACTCATTAAAACCCACTGCTAAAATGAATTGGAGGAGAAGGCAGAGGGAAATGTCCATTCAAAATTCTATTTTTTTTATTATGTTGCAGTGTTTACACAAAAACATGAGGGTTTGGATTAAATGCGGAAGACACATTTCAGTTGAATGCATTCAGTTTTACAACTGACTAGGTTCCCTTTTCCCTTACAAGCACAGTCTTTATAGTTAGCCATTCTTTCACTTTCCCTCATTGTTTTTTCCCTTCATATTGCCAAGGAGACAAGGAGTCTCTTGATCATTGTTAATAATAATTTTTTCTGTTCCCTGCAGAATAGATGGAATGGAAAATGTCGACAACCTGATACATGACTGTCTGCTGTGACCCACGCAACGGATAAGAGGAAGGGAAGCGAGGTAGGAAAGGAGAGAATGAGAGAGGACTGGCTGAAAGTTTTCATACCTCTTCTCTCCTGACAAACTAACATGTTGCTCTTATTCCTCTATGTAACTGGGCACCCTATGGAGGATCGCAAACTAATTTATACTTGTCTAATTATAAAGTGGGGCAGGCTTAAATGGATACTTTGGGATTTTGGAAATCAGGCCCTTTTATCTACTTCCCCAGAGTCAGATGAACTAGAGGATATAATTTGTATGTTTCTGTGTCCAGTATGAAGGAAGTTTGAGCTAGTTCTGCGAACCAATGCTAACTAGCATGAATGGAAGTCTATGGGTGTCTGCTAGCATGCTTGTTAGTATTTGAGCTAGCGCTAGTTAGTAACTTCTTTCAAACCACACACAGAGACGTACAAATGCTATCCTCTAGTTCATCTGACTCTGGGGAAGTGGCTAAAGGGCCTCATTGTAAAAATCCATAAGTCTTTTTAAAAACATTTTATTTCACCTTTATTTAACCAGGTAGGGTAGTTGAGAACAAGTTCTCATTTGCAACTGCGACCTGGCCAAGATAAAGCATAGCAGTGTGAACAGACAACACAGAGTTACACATGGAGTAAACAATTAACAAGTCAATAACACAGTAGAAAAAAATAGTCTATATACATTGTGTGCAAAAGGCATGAGGAGGTAGGCGAACAATTAAAATTTTGCAGATTAACACTGGAGTGATAAATGATAAATGATGGTCATGTACAGGTAGAGATATTGGTGTGCAAAAGAGCAGAAAAGTAAATAAATATAAACAGTATGGGGATGAGGTAGGTAAAATTAGGTGGGCTATTTACCGATCGACTATGTACAGCTGCAGCGATCGGTTAGCTGCTCAGATAGCAGATGTTTGAAGTTGGTGAGGGAGAAAAAAGTCTCCAACTTCAGCGATTTTTGCAATTCGTTCCAGTCACAGGCAGCAGAGAACTGGAACGAAAGGCGGCCAAATTAGTTGTTGGCTTTAGGGATGATCACCTGCTGGAGCGCGTGCTACGGGTGGGTGTTGCCATCGTGACCAGTGAACTGAGATAAGGCGGAGCTTTACCTAGCATGGACTTGTAGATGATCTGGAGCCAGTGGGTCTGGCGACGAATATGTAGCGAGGGCCAGCCGACTAGAGCATACAGGTCGCAGTGGTGGGTGGTATAAGGTGCTTTGGTAACAAAACGGATGGCACTGTGATAAACTGCATCCAGTTTGCTGAGTAGAGTATTGGAAGCTATTTTGCAGATGACATCGCCGAAGTCGAGGATCGGTAGGATAGTCAGTTTTACTAGGGTAAGTTTGGTGGCGTGAATGAAGGAGGCTTTGTTGCGGAATAGAAAGCCGATTCTAAATTTGATGTTTGATATGAGTCTGGAAGGAGAGTTTACAGTCTAGCCAGACACCTAGGTACTTATAGATGTCCATGTTCTAGGTCGGAACCATCCAGGGTGGTGATGCTAGTCGGGCGTGCAGGTGCAGGCAGCGAACGGTTGAAAAGCATGCATTTGGTTTTACTAGCGTTTTAAGAGCAGTTGGAGGCCACGGAAGGAGTGTTGTATGGCATTGAAGCTCGTTTGGAGGTTAGATAGCACAGTGTCCAAGGACGGGCCGGAAGTATACAGAATGGTGTCGTCTGCGTAGAGGTGGATCAGGGAATCGCCCGCAGCAAGAGCAACATCATTGATATATACAGAGAAAAGAGTCGGCCCGAGAATTGAACCCTGTGGCACCCCCATAGAAACTGCCAGAGGACCGGACAGCATGCCCTCCGATTTGACACACTGAACTCTGTCTGCAAAGTAATTGGTGAACCAGGCAAGGCAGTCATCAGAAAAACCAAGGCTACTGAGTCTGCCGATAAGAATATGGTGATTGACAGAGTCGAAAGCCTTGGCAAGGTCGATGAAGACGGCTGCACAGTACTGTCTTTTATCGATGGCGGTTATGATATCGTTTAGTACCTTGAGCGTGGCTGAGGTGCACACGTGATCGGCTCGGAAACCAGATTGCACAGCGGAGAAGGTACGGTGGGATTCGAGATGGTCAGTGACCTGTTTGTTGACTTGGCTTTCGAAGACTTTAGATAGGCAGGGCAGGATGGATATAGGTCTGTAACAGTTTGGGTCCAGGGTGTGTCTCCTTTTGAAGAGTGGGATGACTGCGGCAGCTTTCCAATCCTTGGGGATCTCAGACGATATGAAAGAGGTTGAACAGGCTGGTAATAGGGGTTGCGACAATGGCGGCGGATAGTTTCAGAAATAGAGGGTCCAGATTGTCAGGCCCAGCTGATTTGTACGGGTCCAGATTTTGCAGCTCTTTCAGAACATCTGCTATCTGGATTTGGGTTAAGGAGAACCTGGAGAGGCTTGGGCGAGTAGCTGCGGGGGGGGGGAGGGGGAGTTGTTGGAGTAGCCAGGAGGAAGGCATGGCCAGCCGTTGAGAAATGCTTGTTGAAGTTTTCGATAATCATGGATTTATCGGTGGTGACCGTGTTACCTAGCCTCAGTGCAGTGGGCAGCTGGGAGGAGGTGCTCTTGTTCTCCATGGACCACAGTGTCCCAGCTTTTTGGAGTTAGAACTACAGGATGCAAATTTCTGCCTGAAGAAGCTGGCCTTTGCTTTCCTGACTGCGCGTATTGGTTCCTGACTTCCCTGAACAGTTGCATATCGCGGGGACTATTCGATGCTATTGCAGTCCGCCACAGGATGTTTTTGTGCTGGTCAAGGGCAGTCAGGTCTGGAGTGAACCAAGGGCTATATCTGTTCTTAGTTCTTCATTTTTTGAACGGAGCATGCTTATCTAAAATGGTGAGGAAGTAACTTTTAAAGAATTAACAGGGATCCTCAACTGACGGGATGAGGTCAATATCCTTCCAGGATACCCGGGCCAGGTCAATTAGAAAGGCCTGCTCACAGAAGTGTTTTAGGGAGTGTTTGACAGTGATGAGGGGTGGTCGTTTGACTGCGGATACAGGCAATGAGGCAGTGATCGCTGAGATCCTGGTTGAAGACAGCGGAGGTGTATTTGGAGGGCCAGTTGGTCAGGATGACATCTATGAGGGTGCCCTTGTTTACAGAATTAGTGTTGTACCTGGTGGGTTCCTTGATGATTTGTGTGAGATTGAGGGCATCTAGCTTAGATTGTAGGACTGCCGGGGTGTTAAGCATATCCCAGTTTAGGTCACCTAACAGAATAAACTCTGAAGCTAGATGGGGGGTGATCAATTCACAAATGGTGTCCAGGTCACAGCTGGGGGCGGCAACAGTGAGATTTATTTCTGGAGAGTAATTTTTTAAATTAGTAGTTCGAACTGTTTGGGTATGGACCTGGAAAGTATGACATTACTTTGCAGGCTATCTCTGCAGTAGACTGCAACTCCTCCCCCTTTGGCAGTTCTATCTTGACGGAAAATGATATCGTTGGGTATGGAAATCTCTGAATTTTTGGTGGCCTTCCTGAGCCAGGATTCAGACACGGCAAGGACATCAGGGTTAGCAGAGTGTGCTAAAGCAGTGAGTAGAACCAACTTAGGGAGGAGGCTTCTGATGTTGATATGCATGAAACCAAGGCTTTTTCGATCACAGAAGTCAACAAATGAGGGTGCCTGGGGACATGCAGGGCCTGGGTTTACCTCCACATCACCGGCGGAACAGTAGTATGAGGGTGCGGCTAAAGGCTATCAAAACTGGTCGCCTAGAGCGTTGGGGACAAAGAATAAAAGGAGCAGAGTTCTGGGCATGGTAGAATATATTCAGGGCATAATGCGCAGATGGGTATAGTGGGGTGCGGGTACAGTGGAGGTAAGCCCAGGCACTGGGTGACGATAAGAGAGGTTGCATCTCTGGACATGCTGGTTGTAATGGGTGAGGTCACCGCATGTGTGGGAGGTGGGACAAAGGCGGTATCAGGGGTATGAAGAGTGGAACTAGGGGCTCCATTGTAAACTAGAACAATGATAACTAACCTGAACAACAGTATACAAGGCATATTGACATTTGAGAGAGACATACAGCGAGGCATACAGTAATCACAGGTGTTGAGTGGAGAGCTAGCTAAAACAGTAGGTGAGACAACAGCTAATCAGCTAGCACAACAACCGCAGGTAAAATGGCGTTGACTAGGCAGAGGGGGTCGGATTAACTACACACAGAGCCTGAGTGCGGCCGACAGATAAAACATAAACAAACAGAATGGAGTACCGTGATTAATGGACAGTCCAGCAGGCATCAGCTATGTAGCCAAGTGATCACAGTGTCCAGGGGGCAGCGGTGGATGGGTCAGGGAAGCTAGACTGGCGAGTATTATCCAGGCTAAAAAAAACTGGCTGGCTGTGCAGAAGGTAAAAGCCGCTAGCAGTGGCTAACAAGGACTAAATAGCTTGTAGCTAGTTAGCTGGTTAGCTTCTGGAGGTTCTTGAATGTGTTCTAAAAAATAATAGCGATTCCGTATCACACTGGGTGAGGCAGGTTACCGGAAGGTATAATCGAATAAAAATCGAAAAGAGATTGAAAGTAAATATGGGTCCAGTGAGTGGTTGGGTTGGCTGGGGATGCGGCGATTCAGACAGTTAGCAGGCCTGTGCTAACAAGCTAACAGTTAGTAGGCCGGGGCTAAACAAGCTAGCAGTTAGCAGCCCGGGGCTAAACAAGCTAGCAGTTAGCAGGCCGAATTAGCAAACAAGCAGATGGCAAGGGCTAGAAAGTTAGCCTTTGGGGGACGTCGCGATGGGGTTAAGTCTGTTTATGCCTCTTCATGCGATGACATTGATAGATCGGTCGTGGGTCCGGATATTGTAGCCCAGGAGTATGCTTCGGTGGTAGCACGAGCTCTGGCCGGGCTAGCTTCAAGCTAAGTGGCTGGAAACGCTAGCCAGGAGTAGTCATCCGGGGTTGCGGTTAGCTAGTTGTGAAGATCCAGATAAATGTTCCGTTTGCAGTGGGAATCCGGGGATAAAAATAATAGGTCCGTTATGCTCTGGTTAGAGTCGCGTTGTTCGAACTGTATCCCTTTAAGGTATCACCACACTCCAGAAGTGTAGCTTCTTTCCTTCTCTAAGGAAAGAGGGGCGCAAAGAGAAACAGAGACAATCCCTCTCCAGGGCCAAAATCTATATTGGGTATAGCATGTAGCCTACTATAAGTGCCATTTCCCAGAAAATGTCCAAAGTTATGCCTTAAGTGAGAAAGTCAAAGTGATATTTTTCCTCTATATGAAAGTTGTCAATTTCTCTCTTTCTGTCACCTCTCTCTACAGTTTTTTTATTTAAATGTTTTGGTCGATAACTTTCGGACCTGAGGACCAAAGAGCATGAGATAAAAACTACTGGGAGATGGAGGAGAAACGTAAAAGATTGATCAGATCACACAACTGTAAATAGCTGTCTCTATTACTCATTTTCCATCAATCTCTCTCTCTTGCTCTATTTCTCCACTAGTGTCTTTTCTGTTTCTCTCTCCTGTTTCTTTTACTCATCTCTCTCTCTCTGTGTTTCTCTTTCTGTAATCCTAAAAAACAGATCTGCCATTCAGTTTTGTGTGTCTGTTTATGGGATCACCCTTCAATTGTCAATTAACCATCTGTGCGCCTCAGTGGATGAGAACTAATCTATTCTATACTTCACTCCGTGATCTGTTCCCATGCTATGTTCCGGAATAGCCCCGTTGTGTGGCGTGACCGCCACCATTAGGCCAAAGATCAAGTGATTGATTGTAAATTTGGTCGGACGTTTCATGGGGCTGTTGTGTAAGTCTTTGCTGGATCATATTATTGTAAGTCTTGCATTGATGTCAATGGGAGATTTGTATGAAAATTCAAGTTAGGATTCTGCTCTGGGTGTGCAATGTTTCCATAACACACCATTATTTTAGAAGATGGTGGCATACTGAAACCGCTTCAAAATCGTCATTGCTGTCATTGCGCTAATACCATCTCTTCATAAGATCTTAAAGCTGATCACATGAACTAGTACAATTACTGTAGCATTAATCATCACAGAATAACTATAGTCTCAATAAACCCAGTTATTGTCATGTTGGCCTCTTTGGGTATAGCAAGCCCTGCCTCCCCCTTTCAACTAGGCTGCTGTGGTCAGAGATGTCGTAAATTCCTGAGGATCTCCTCATGGACACACAGTATAGAGAGAGTACATTTTCATAGAGAACAAAGCAATTCCTTCCACCTCAAAGCACTTGAGGTACGAACAAATATAATGTTCCAGAGAAAGTATAAAAGATGGGTGAAGAATCCAGCTACGAACTGGTCCGTTTGTCACAACTTGGGGAAGCTCATGGGAGACTGTGTGGCCACATTACCATAACGCTGTTTATATAGCCTCAGATATGAGGTTTACATCTAATTGTTGTATAAGATGAATGAGTGAGTATGATACTGTTAAATTGTGTAATGTGATTTTGGACTGTTTAATGAAGGAAAACTCAAAGGGGATTGGAGTTGAACTAAATCAGAGGACCGCCCCTGAGCCCAGATATGGTCAGACATCCTGGGACAGCCCTTTTCTGCCATTCCGAATAAAACCCAACTTTGAGAAATTATCACCAGACCATGTTTTTCTCCATTAGGAGAGTACAAAGGTTGTAGACCATTGCTGAATCTTTTAACCATACCACGTGGTTAAACTCTTAGACTATCGATACCGACAGAATAAGAACAAGTCTTTTGATATTAATTACTAGTCTGCAGCTAGGAATTCGGTATCATTGAACGCGAAGAACGACAACCGCCGAAACATCCATTCTATAATGGAACGAATAAATGTCACTGAACTATCCCCTCTAACCACAACCCGAGAGAGGGAGAGAGACAGACAATTCTACAAAAGAAACTAACTTTTCACCAGCGATCAAGACGACACTGAGCGTAAATATATATATATTGATTGCAATTGTTCCCGAATGAGTGAGCGTTCGTGTGCAAAGGATTAGCATTTCAATTGTTATAATTATCACTCTGTAGTGACTTCTTAGTTGACCCCCCCCACACTTCCCCTTTTGTCTAACAAGCCGTGATGCCGGTTTAGCCCACTAGGGTACATTCTCCTATCATTTCTTGTAACCACATTTACCTTGTTTGTTTATGCATTTCTGTGAATTACTTAGTAATAAATAAATGATATAAGACCATTGATGTATGGATGACTCAGTGAAGACTGGGTTCGTGCAGATAACCAACAATTTAAGATGTTTGGAATGAGACTAACGGTCTCATTAGGACGGTAAAGTAAATAATTCAAAGACTAATTGATCAGATAAAATATCTGAAAAGTTCTTTTAGAAAATGATAGCTTTGTAATCTGAATATTTTTCCTTGGTGCCCCGACTTCCTAGTAATTATGACTATTCAGTCTAATCGCGTAATACTAATTACAGAGAATCTTTGATAAAAACAGTTAATGATAGTAAAGACACGACACTATGCAGACTGTGGCTGGCTGCCTCCTTATCGGCAATTATAATACCACTGTCCGCATTTTCATCATCGTATTCTTGACCTTGCTTATAATTGGTCTACTATTGTGATGACTGTAAAATTCTGACTTGCATTTACTGTTCATCTTATCAGTTGAATGGTTTATCATTTTAGTGTAGTTGTGGGCACTCTACATTTTCTCCTTGTTGATTTCCCCTACTTTATCATACTCTTGTCTCGCTCTTTGTAATCTGTGTGTGTGTAACTATACTTGAATAGAATAGTAAACAAATATTTGACCAACTGGGGACATTTTGTTGGTCCCCGCAAGGTCAAATGCTATTTCAAGGGGGTTTAGGGTCAAGGTTAGAATTAGTGTTAGGGTTAGGGTTTAGGTTTTGGGTTAAGGTAGGGAAAATTTACGGGTTAGGGAAAATAGGATTTTGAATGGGACTGAATTGTATGTCCCCACAAGGTTAGCTGCACAAGACATTGTGTGCGTGGTTGTATGTGTGTGAGGCTTCGACCACTATTCTCTAGTTTCCTCCAACAAAATCCCTCTTCCTTTAAGACTTCATTGTGGGATGTGTGGTAATGAAAAATGACAGAAGAAATGTTAGCCTGAAAGTGACCAATGCATTTTTTGTATTTCCCTAAACACTGTGATAGAGATCGACTGCTATTTTGTAGTTTACCCTGTTTCAGTATGCCACTGTTATCATGAAAAGGGTGAAAATAAATGCCAGTCTGGATCTGGCCAATAAAAAATAGGCTATTTCACTAAACACAAGGTGATACACCAGAGAGGGATTGAAGTAATAACATTTGTCATGACTCTATCACCTGCCTCATTGTAATAAAACCTCCTGCTGCTCTTCCTCCTCCTCTTTCTATAGAAAGACTGTCCACAGGTGTTGGTCCTTCGGCTGAGTGACCAGAACTCCTTTATTTGGGCCTGGGGGGTCAGGACTGTCTTTTACTATAACCCGTACAAGACAAGGCTGCTCCCTACTGTCTGGCTTTATTGGTATTCACAAGGCGTCTGTGTGTGTACAGACATGTTCCTACATACAGTGGGGCAAAAAAGTGTTTAGTCAGCCACCAATTGCAAGTTCTCCCACTTAAAAAGATGAGAGGCCTGTAATTGTCATCATAGGTATACTTCAACTATGACAGACAAAATGAGAAAAAAAAAGGAAAAAATTACATTGTAGGATTTTTGATGAATTTATTTGCAAATTATGGTGGAAAATAAGTATTTGGTCAATAACAAAAGTTTCTCAATACTTTGTTATATACCCTTTGTTGGCAATGACAGAGGTCAAACGTTTTCTGTAAGTCTTCAAGGTTCACACACACTGTTGCTGGTATTTTGTCCCATTCCTCCATGCAGATTTCGTCTAGAGCAGTGATGTTTTGGGGCTGTTGCTGGGCAACATGGACTTTCAACTCCCTCCCAAAGATTTTATATGGGGTTGTGACCTGTGACTGGCTAGGCCACTCCAGGACCTTGAAATGCTTCTTACGAAGCCACTCCTTCATTGCACGGGCGATGTGTTTGGGATCATTGTCATGCTGAAAGACCCAGCCACGTTTCATCTTCAATGCCCTTGCTGATGGTAGGCTTTGTTACTTTGGTCCCAGCTCTCTGCAGGTCATTCACTAGGTCCCCCCGTGTGGTTCTGGGATTTTTGCTCACCATTCTTGTGATCATTTTGACCCCACGGGGGGAGATCTTGCGTGGAGCCCCAGATCGAGGGAGAGTGTCAGTGGTCTTGTATGTCTTCCATTTCCTAATAATTGCTCCCACAGTTGATTTCTTCAAACCAAGCTGTCTGGTGCAGGTCTACAATTTTGTTTCTGGTGTCCTTTGACAGCTCTTTGGTCTTGGCCATAGTGGAGTTTGGAGTGTGACTGTTTGAGGTTGTGGACAGGTGTCTTTTATACTGATAACAAGTTCAAACAGGTGCCATTAATACAGGTAACGAGTGGAGGACAGAGGAGCCTCTTAAAGAAGTTACAGGTCTGTGAGAGCCAGAAATCTTGTTTGTAGGTGACCAAATACTTATTTTCCACCATAATTTGCAAATAAATTCATTAAAAATCCTACAATGTGATTTTGGGATTTTTTTTCTCATTTTGTCTGTCATAGTTGAAGTGTACCTATGATGAAGATTACAGGCCTCTCATCTTTTTAAGTGGGAGAACTTGCACAATTGGTGGCTGACTAAATACCTTTTTGCCCCACTGTATGTAGGATCGTAAATTGATCCTGCAGCAACAGGAAATGTGAATTATTATATGGATTATAATTTATGGTCATTTTTTTGTAAGAGCAAATCAAGTCTGACATTTTACAGTGGACATTACATACTTCAGAAGCCTTTTAAAACTTTGAATACACTACAAGTTTGCCGTTTCTGCTGTACAGAAAAATTCACAGCAACAAAAGAGTGATCAACTTAAGATCCTGAAGATTGGTGCACTCACAAAGCAAGTACCCCAATGCAGTATGCCTTGTTACTGTAGATGATAATGAGGGCAGGCTGATGAGGTTTCCATGGGAAGAAAGACTCAATCCACTGAGGATAAACGAATGAACAGCCACAGCTGTTTGGTTCACACACCGTTTACAAGCAACTCACAACACACACTATGAGGACACCAATATGTATGTCTATTACCTCTCACTATCTCTGAGCTAATGGGGAGAGATAAAGAGAGCAGAGAGAGAGAGAGACACAGAGAGCAGTGCGAGAGGGAGAGGGGGGGAGATAGAGAGCCAAGAGAGAGCGATAAAGAATGAGAGAGAGAGAGATTGTTGGACAAATGGAGAGAGGGGGATAGAGAGAGAGGGAGAGCAAGAGAGAGCGAAAGAATGAAAGCGGGAGAGAGGGAATGAAAGAGAGAGAGAGAGGGGGAGAGAGTGTTAGACCTAAATAGAGAGTGAGAGAGAATGAAATCGAGAGAGATAAAGATTGTTGGACATAAATAGAGAGAGCAAGAGAGAGAGAGAGAGGGATAGAGAGAGAAAGAATGAAAGCGAGAGAGAGAGAGAGAAAGAATGAAAGCGACAGAGACAGATAGACAGACAAAGACACAGAGAGAGAGAGGGAGAAATAATGAAAGCAACAGAGAGAGAGAGAGACAGACCGAGACAGACAGAGAGAGAGAGAGAGAGAGAGAGAGCTTGTTGGACATAAATAGAAGGAATAAAGAGAAAGACGTCTTAAAAGAGAGAGGTCTTGAAAGAGAGGTCTTGAAAAATAGAGGGAAAAAGAGACCGTAAGCGTGAATCATTGCATATTATATCTTGCACTAAATATACCCATCTAATTTGACAGCTACGTGGTCCTCTGTGTACCGTCACCATACTGTCACGTCTGATGACACAGCCTATCATCTGTGTCATCAGAGCATGGCTCTTGTCAATGTTTCTACACCTGGTCCCCAAACGCATCACCCCTTGCCTGGGCAGGTATGGGGCAATGACCTCTCATATAACCACTTGGCTTACTTTTTACTGTTACGTAACTTTTGTCTGGTGTCTTGAATCTAGGCCTTAAGGTCGTAGATGGTGCCGACAGACACGGCCACCCTGTTTCTAGCTCCTAGCCAACTCTGCAGTATTATTTTGTCGTTTTTGGTTATTTCTTTCTTTTTTTGCTCAGAATGTTTATGGTATAATCATAGATAAAACGGAGATCACTCACCTCAAATTTGACTTACCAGACCTGGATCCTTTTTTTGGATATACAGTGCCTTGCGAAAGTATTCGGCCCCCTTGAACTTTGCGACCTTTTGCCACATTTCAGGCTTCAAACATAAAGATATAAAACAGTATTTTTTTGTGAAGAATCAACAACAAGTGGGACACAATCATGAAGTGGAACGACATTTATTGGATATTTCAAACTTTTTTAACAAATCAAAAACTGAAAAATTGGGCGTGCAAAATGATTCAGCCCCCTTAAGTTAATACTTTGTAGCACCACCTTTTGCTGCGATTACAGCTGTAAGTCGCTTGGGGTATGTCTCTATCAGTTTTGCACATCGAGAGACTGAAATCTTTTCCCATTCCTCCTTGCAAAACAGCTCGAGCTCAGTGAGGTTGGATGGAGAGCATTTGTGAACAGCAGTTTTCAGTTCTTTCCACAGATTCTTGATTGGATTCAGGTCTTGACTTTGACTTGGCCATTCTAACACCTGGATATGTTTATTTTTGAACCATTCCATTGTAGATTTTGCTTTATGTTTTGGATCATTGTCTTGTTGGAAGACAAATCTCCGTCCCAGTCTCAGGTCTTTTGCAGACTCCATCAGGTTTTCTTCCAGAATGGTCCTGTATTTGGCTCCATCCATCTTCCCATCAATTTTAACCATCTTCCCTGTCCCTGCTGAAGAAAAGCAGGCCCAAACCATGATGCTGCCACCACCATGTTTGACAGTGGGGATGGTGTGTTCAGGGTGATGAGCTGTGTTGCTTTTACGCCAAACATAACATTTTGCATTGTTGCCAAAAAGTTCAATTTTGGTTTCATCTGACCAGAGCTCCTTCTTCCACATGTTTGGTGTGTCTCCCAGGTGGCTTGTGGCAAACTTTACACTACACTTTTTATGGATATCTTTAAGAAATGGCTTTCTTCTTGCCACTCTTCCATAAAGGCCAGATTTGTGAAATATACGACTGATTGTTGTCCTATGGACAGAGTCTCCCACCTCAGCTGTAGATCTCTGCAGTTCATCCAGAGTGATCAGGGGCCTCTTGGCTGCATCTCTGATCAGTCTTCTCCTTGTATGAGCTGAAAGTTTAGAGGGACGGCCAGGTCTTGGTAGA
The DNA here is from genome assembly GCF_018296145.1 of Oncorhynchus tshawytscha. Lineage (NCBI taxonomy): Eukaryota > Metazoa > Chordata > Actinopteri > Salmoniformes > Salmonidae > Oncorhynchus > Oncorhynchus tshawytscha. Next base: position 21,127,544 of record NC_056454.1, on the reverse strand, counting down.
TTTGCAGTGGTCTGATACTCCTTCCATTTCAATATTATCGCTTGCACAGTGCTCCTTGGGATGTTTAAAGCTTGGGAAATCTTTTTGTATCCAAATCCGACTTTAAACTTCTTCACAACAGTATCTCGGACCTGCCTGGTGTGTTCCTTGTTCTTCATGATGCTCTCTGCGCTTTTAATGGACCTCTGAGACCATCACAGTGCAGGTGCATTTATACGGAGACTTGATTACACACAGGTGGATCGTATTTATCATCATTAGTCATTTAGGTCAACATTGGATCATTCACAGATCCTCACTGAACTTCTGGAGAGAGTTTGCTGCACTGAAAGTAAAGGGGCTGAATAATTTTGCACGCCCAATTTTTCAGTTTTTGCTTTGTTAAAAAAGTTTGAAATATCCAATAAATGTCGTTCCACTTCATGATTGTGTCCCACTTGTTGTTGATTCTTCACAAAAAAATAGTTTTATATCTTTGTTTGAAGCCTGAAATGTGGCAAAAGGTCGCAAAGTTCAAGGGGGCCGAATACTTTCGCAAGGCACTGTACAAAGCGGCTCCATTCATCCCGCTTTCACTACCTAAAAGACGCTGCCGAAGGAGAGGACGAAGAGCTGGCATTATAGTCACTCTGTAGGAGAGCAAACCACCCACCGCTTCAAAGTATATAACTCGCTAATTTACACTCTCTTGACAATATGGTAGATGAGCTCAGGGTGAGGATCTCCTTCCAGTGGGACATGAAAGATGGTAACATAATCTGTTTTACAGTCATAGTTTGCGCCAGCTATACTTTCTTTGGCCATACAGCCTGCTGGTACATCACACGGACAAGAAGAAAGAACTCTCTGGGAAAAGCAACAGTGGATGGGTATGTTTCATGGTTAATAACTGATGGTGTGATTGTAACAACGTTCAAAAGCTGAAGACCTTTTGCTCTCCTGATCTGGAATACCTCACCCACAAATGCCAACCACGCTACCTCCCAAGAGAATTCACATCGGTTACTGTCATGGCCGTTTATATCCCCCCTCAAGCCAACACCATGGCTGCACTCAAGGAACTTCACTGTACTTTGAGCAAACTGAAAACTGCACACCCTGAAGCCGCATTTGTTGGAGCTGGGGAATGTAACAAAGGAAATCTGAGAAACATTCTTGCATAATTTCACCAACACATCACCTGTGCCACAGGAGCAGAGAAGATGCTTGATCACTGTTACTCTCCCTTCCGAAATGTCTACAAGATCCTACCCTTTGGCAAATCAGATCACACCTCCCCTCTGCTCTTCCCCGCCTATAAGCAGAAAGCACCTGTGGAAAGTTCTGTGCAATGTTGGTCTGACCAATCGGAATCCATGCTAAAAGATTGTTTTGATCACGTGGACTGGGATATGTTCCGGGTCGCCTCTGGGAATAACTTTGATGACTTTGTCACTACACTGACTTTGTCACTTGTTTCATCAGGAAGCGCATGACTGATATTGTTCCTGCTGTGACAATTAGAACAAATCCAAACCAAAAACTGAATGCGTAAACCACAGCAATTAAACATGGTAAGGTGACAAGGAACATGGACGCTTACAAACAGATCAGCTATGACCTCCGTAAGTCTATCAAAAAGGCATAAATACATTACAGGGACAAAGTGGAGTCACAATTCAATAGCTCAGACACGAGACACATGTGGCAGGGATATCAAACCATCACAGATTATAAAGGGAAAACCAGCCACATAGTGGTCACCAATGCCTCACACCCAGATGAGCCCCTATCTCTCTGGGTCTTCCTTTCCTGTGGCGGTCCTCATGAGAGCCAGTTTCATCATAGCACTTGATGGTTTTGGCGACTGCACTTGAAGAAACTTTCAAAATTCTTGACATTTTACGGATTGACTGACCTTCATGTCTTAAAGTAATGATGGACTGTTCTTGCCATAGTAAGGACTTGGTCTTTTACCAAATATGGCTATCTTCTGTATACCACCACTACCTTGTCACAACACAACTGATTGGCTCGCATTAAGAAGGAAAGAAATCCAACTATTTAACTTTTAACAAGGCACACCTGTTAATTGAAATGTATTCCAGGTGACTACCTCATGAAGCTGGTAGAGAGAATGCCAAGAGTGTGCAAAGCTGTCATCAAGGCAAAAGGTGGCTACTTTGAAGAATCTCAAATATAAAATATATTTTGATTTGTTTAACACCTTTTCGGTTACTACATGATTCCATATGTGTTATTCATAGGTTATGTCTTCACTATTATTCTACAACGTAGAAAATTGTGCAAATTTAAAATAAAATAAACTTGAATGAGTATGTGTGACAAACCTTTGACTGGTTCTGTATACCTCACATGCAACCCATAATCAATTAATGGACAAAGTCTATTAAAAGTATATCTGACTCCATTTAACATTATAGTAAAACCATGTGCAAACAGGTATTATGCATTTAGCTGGCTAAGATCAAGGAATGGTCATGAGAAGTGAATATCAAAGCAAGTATTATTTAATAACTTGTCAAATGAAGGGATTCACATACAAGGCATAAAGCTTAAGTTATAAGGCAATAATGATATCGACAAAGCATAATTCTAGGCATATACTGTAGATCCTAAGGTTAACTTAGAAGACAAAGCATGGACAAAGAGATACCAACTAGGCCGGAGGCCTAGAAGCCAAGGAAATTAGAAAATATCATACAAAATGTGTCCAATGGACAGGAAATAGGATAATAGAGAGAACAACAGACTTTCATTTAATTTCTAACATCTGAATGTGTAAAACCAACCAACATTGACCAATCAAACAATACCAAGTTTACAGTAACCTAATCACCCAGGCCCAATCTCCATGCGGTGTCACAGCATCTACAGGCTTGTCTGGGGGATGAGACCAATGTAAATAAGACAGAATTCATGAGAGGACAATAAAACCCCTTGGCAAAGAGTTGTTTCAAGTTCACCCTGTACAGATACATGTTACCACAGAGATCATACATCCATATAGATGGCATCAGAGTTCTACTCAGAGGACAAGTTACAGATAGATACCTAACATGGATAATATAGCATTGTACTATCACACATTCAATAGTCAGTCCTCTGGATACTGTCGAGAGAGATACATTTTGGCCCCTCGGAGGGAGAAAGGCGTACTGGCCATTTGCCATGCGGCCAGAGGTTACAGAGAGCAGAAAAATTAGGGGTGAGCCAACATTATCTCCAGGCCATCAGACTGTTGAACAGCCATCGCATCCTGTAGTAAGAGACAAAGATGTGTACACGCTGTATCTGTGTGGAGTCTGCAGTCGCTAGGGCAACGGGCCTGCCTGCTCTGTCTGTGTGGAATCTGGAGTCACTAGGGCAACAGGCCTGCCTGCTCTGCTCCTCAAAGAGGGGGGAGGAGCAGACTGAGGGTCAGAGAATGGAGAGGAGAAAAAACACAAGGAAACCAAGATAGCAGTGCCAGCTGTACAGATAACTCATCCAAAGTCCTTTGACTTTTCAAACACTGCAGAATGCTAAAACTATATGATGCACCATATCCTTATTAATTCAGCCACTGAGCTAACTAGCAAGTTAATACTCAGCTGGACTAGCAACCACATACTCAGCTGGACTCACCAGCTCCCACTTTCTCCCATTGTGCTATTTACAAAAAAACATAACTTACTCAACTGTTCTGGGGAACTACGATAAACTTCATAATGTAACATAATGTTACAAGGTGAAATGAAGAACCCAATCTGTGTGATCTCCTAACATATTGCACAAGTTGACTGCAGGTATTTATACTGAACAAGAATATAAACGCAACATGTAAAGTGTTGGTACCAGAATTCTTCCATATGCTCAAAACGCTTATTTCTCAACAACAACAAATGCACACATTTCTTTACATCCCTGTTAGTGAACATTTCTCCCTTGCCAAGATAATCCATCAACCTGACAGGTGTGGCATATCAAGAAGCTGATTAAACAGCAGGATCATTACACAGGTACACCTTGTGGTGGTGCCAATTAAAGGCCACTCTAAAATGTGCAGTTTTGTTAGATAACACAATGCCACAGATGGCTCAAGTTTTGAGGGAGAATGCAATTGGCATGCTGACTGCATAAATGTCCACCAGAGGTGTGCCAGAGACTTTAATGTTCAGTTCTTTACCATAAGCCGCCTCCAACGCCGTTTTAGAGAATTTGGCAGTACGTCCAACCGGCCTCACAACCGCAGACCACGTGTAACCATGCTAGCCCAGGACCTCCACATTCGGCTTCTTCACCTGTGGGATCACCTGAGACCAGCCACACGGAACATGGACAGCTGATGGAACTGAGGAGTGTTTCTGTCTGTAACAAAGCCCTTTTGTGGGGAAACACTCATTCTGATTGGCTGGGCCTGGCTGCCAAGTGGGTGGGCCTATGCCCCATGTAAAATCCATAGATTAGGGCCTAATAAATTGATTTAAATTAACTTATTTCCTTATATGAAATTTAAGTCAGTAAAATCATTGAAATTGTTGCACGTTGCGTTTATATTTTTCATTTTTTGGATTAGTTCTGGAATTCATGATTTCTTGTTTCTTGTTTTTGTTTATTATTTGTGTACTTGTTTGACATTTTTGCATAACTGTTCGGAACTAGTAAGACAAGCAGTTTGTTGCACCCGCTATAACATATGCTAAATTGTGTACATGACCACTAAACTTTGATTTGGTTTGATAATTAGCCTGTCTAAAGTTACCTGGCAGATAAGCCAGTCATGACATGGTGTGAGATGTTCAGTCAGGTGTTATCATAGAAATAGAATATTAGAACAGACTGAGATCAGTTTATGATGCCCATAAAGGTGTCCTGCATTTGGGTGTCATAAAATTATCTAATGTGATGGATCATGACACTGTCCCGTCATTATATGAGCACACGAAGGCGACTTCATGATAAGTTTTATATTGTACAATACAGATGCGAACACTGAGCTACTTTTATAACATTACAACTCCCACGTGGAACAACCCATTCAAATTCATCTCAATCACAACAGCACACCACAGGCTTTGGGCTTACATCCCACACTGTCAATTCCCCATTGCCGCATTGTAACTCATTGTAATGCAATGTCCAATTCAAATTCATTTTAAAGGAGCAGGCCTAATGAGCACTAACAAGCAAGCAGCTGAGCTTTGAAGAAAATGGTTGTGAAAACTGGACAAAACATTACTCACAGATATTCTAATGCGGAAGGCATTAAGATACACTACATGACCAAAAGTATGTGGGCACTAGGGCTGTTACGGTGACAGTATTACCGCCACACTGGCAGTCACGAGCCATGACAGCAGTCAAATTCCACGTGACTGTTTAGTCACGGTAATTAGTCTTCTCTGAGCATCTCAGATGCTGCTGAGGGTCATTAACTTCCTACCAAACTTGCTAACTGCCTGGTACGTTGCACTCTATTGTCCCTCTAATCACTCTGACATCAATGCAAATGTGATCAAAAATCTAATCAAACACTTCATGAGAGCCCATGAGCTCATGTTGCAGCAACATTTCTATAGGCTATGCAATTGCATGAGAAAACAATGATGGCCTCTATTAAAAAGAGGAGGATCTTATAAGCTTTATATAGGCTAGGCCTACTATATTTATTTATCAACTTTCCTAATATGAAGCACATTGCTTCTCTTTACAACATGAGGATAGCCTACTTGGCTGGCATGAAAATGAGCCACGTGAAAAGATCCAATCTCCATTCGCTATTTAAGTGCATAGATGACATGTATTTTTTCCCACTGCCCCTGTTTTTAACCATAGTCGCAAACCTCATGTATCCTAGCCCATGGGCCTGTATGTTTTGATAAGGTTTGTTTCACAACTGGCCAAATAAAATAAAGCACATTAATCTTGCTTTACAAGGGGTGTAGAGGCTAACTGGAATACATAAGCAGCGAGTCCAGTTTGGGGAAGTTCATTTTCACCATAGAAATGCACCTTTATAATAAAAACATTACATGCATAATCACATTTGTGGTCCCTTTTGAGAATGTTCTTTTCCTGCTAATGGAACATTAGCGCTCATAGCCTAATGCCATGTGCGCATTGCTGCGGTTATAATGTGAAGAAATAGCATAATAGTTTATCAACATTTTAAGCTAAACGTTCGTTGAACATCTTATTCCAAAATCATGGCCATTAAAATGGAGTTGGTCCCCCCCTTTGTTGCTATAACAGCCTCCACTCTTCTGGGAAGGCTTCCCACTAGATGTTGGAACATTGTTGCGGGGACTTGCTTCCATTCAGCCACAAGAGCATTAGTGAGGTTGGGCACTGATGTTGGCCGATTAGACCTGGCTCGCAGTCGGCATTCCAATTAATCCCAAAGGTATTCAATGGGGTTGAGGTCAGGGCTCTGTGCAGGCCAGTCAAGTTCTTACACACCAATCTCAACAAACGATTTCTATATTGACCTGATAAAATAATGTATAGGTTGAAAGATAATGATAAAATAATTCCACTCTGAAGCCTTATAACGGTATGAAATTGATTAGAATCATAAAATTATAATCTGATGATGTGTGTAGTTTTAGTTGGAATTAGGTTAAACAATGTATATGTATAGTGGAAAAACACAGACTGTCTGAGCAAGGCGTAGTTTAGAATTTGAACTTGGATGTGGGTGCCTAGGAAAATACCAAAGAACAATTAAAACTGTGTTTGGACCGACCTGGCAACCCCTCTGGGGAACCTATGAGAGCATAGAGAGTACTTCTCAAGGTTTCCCTAATCTAGGGGGAATGGAACTGTCGGCTGGGCAGTGATACACAGTGGTGAGAACTATAGAGATAAAACTCACCTACTATTTGTGTGGAAGTATGTGCGTAGGATATCTACTGTTTGTGTGGATGTCTGTGCACAGCTATAATATGGATGTCTTTGTATAATGGACTTCAGAACGTTCTCGTGAATAAACTGTACTATCCTTTTGCATAAGCTGAGTCTTTGACTAATTATTATTAAACCCATGGTGTTACAGATCTCGGGGACTGGTCAGAGCTGATTGATTGTCAGTTATTATCATTGGGATTAAAAATTCTCCTGGCAGGACCTCGCTTTGTGACAGGGGCATTGTCATGATGAAACAGGAAAGGGCCTTCCCCAAACGGTTGCCACAAAGTTGGAAGCACAGAGTCGTCTAGAATGCTATTGTATGCTGTAGCATTCAGATTTCCCTTCACTGGAACTAAGGGGCCTAGCCTGAACCATGAAAACAGCCACAGACCATTATTCTTTCTCCGCCATACTTTAAAGTTCACACTATGCATTGGAGCAGGTAGTGTTCTCCTGGCATCCACCAAACCCAAATTTGTCCGTCGGACTGCCAGATAGTGAGGTGTGATTCATCATGCAAGAGAACGAGTTTCCACTGCTCCAGAGTCCAATGGAGGTGAGCTTTACACCACTCTAGCCGACGCTTGGCATTGTGGATGGTGATCATAGGCTGTGTGCGGCTGCTCGGCCATGGAAACACAGTTCCTGAAGCTCCTGACGAACAGTTCTTGTGCTGACGTTGCTTCCAGAAGCAATTTGGAACTCAGAAGTGAGTGTTGCCCCGAGGACAGACTATTTTTTACACGTTACACGCTTCAGCACTCTGCGGTCCCGTTCTCTGAGCTTGTTTGGCCTACCACTTCGCAGCTCAGTCATTGTTGCTTCTAGGGGTATCCACTTTACAATAACAGCACTTACAGTTGACTGGAGCAGTTCTAGCAGAAATTTGACAAACTGCCTTGTTGGAAAGGTGGCATCTTATGACGGTGCCACGTTCAAAGTCACTGAGCTCTTCAATGAGGTCATTCTACTGCCAATGTTTGTGTATGAAGAATGCATGGCTGTGTGCTCGATTTGATATACTTGTCAGCAACAGGTTTGGCTGAAAAAGCCGAATCCACTAATTTGAAGGGGTGTTCACATACTTTGGACATATAGTGTATTTCCATTTGTAGACATGACATATTCTTTGTATTTCTAAGCGCATGCAGAGCGGTGTGATTGAGAGAGAAAGGGTACTAGATATTAGGTTGAGGGAGTGTTGATTTGATTTTGTACGAGTCGTCTTTTATTATGTTGATTATGTATTTCTTATTTTGTCAGCTGTTCTTATTTCTGTTGTTTCTTATTTCTGTTGTTATTTCTTTACAGTCATGTTCAGCCAAATTGAATTTGGAACAAATAAAGTTGATTGAATTGAACAGTATTTAAATGTGTGTGTCTGGCCCTGTGGGACGATGTGGTTGTCATAGGGTAAACTGCCACAGTGCCACGGCTCCGATCCCTGCTGTGTGTCCCTGTCAGCAATGGTTATTCTGTATTATGATTATTAAGATTATAATCCACGTGGGACCTGCTCTACTGAAACGGACATTCTGGTGCTTGCACTGTAGATACAGTACACACTCATGGACAAACACATGAATAAACATGGTCAGACAGATAGACAGACACAAACCCAGCTAGACAAACACAGGCAGGTGTTTAGTTTAGATGAACATGCATTTGTGTGTGGGTACATTGAGATGTAAGAGTTTGGGTCAGTGTGTAATGTGTGTAGGTTGAGTGGTTTACTGTAACAAATGTGTCATGTAACTGTTGTGCGAACATTGATGTGGTAAATCGATCCTGCATTGTTGTATTTATGAAATAGCTCTTTTCCCCAATGTCAAATAAAATAATAAAAATCCACTACTACCAGGTAGCCTCTGGGCACAGATAGATGTTTCCAGTTTTCAGAGTAAGAAGTGTGTGTTGTTTCAGGACACTGTCACACCCTGATCTGTTTCACCTGTCTTTGTGCTAGTCTCCACCCCCCTCCAGGTGTCGCCCAACTTCCCAATTATCCCCGGTGTACTAATACCTGTGTTCTCTGATTGTCTGTTGCCAGTTTGTTTTGTCTGTCAAGCCTACCAACGTTGTTCCCTTTGCCCCTGTCTTTTTCTATAGTTCCTGTTTTCTAGTTTGCCCGGTTTAGACCATTCTGCCTACCCTTACCCTAAGAATGCCTGCCGTTCTGTACCGTTTGACTCTGATCGGGATTACTAACCTCTGCCTGCCCTTGACCTGTTGCACCTGTTCTAGTAATAAACTTTTGTTACTTTGACACTGTCTGCATCTGGGTCTTCCCTAAACCGTGATAGTACGAACTGGCCATGACTGACCCAGCAGACTCAGACCAGCCCCGCAACGTCATCTCCTCCCAAGGAGCCACCATCGGCTGGCACGAGTAGTAGCTTCATGGTCTTATGCAATGGTTCCAGACCTTGGCCGAACACCATGACTGAGCGTTGAACACATTGCAATTCCGCATAAACATTACAGGTTTGATTGAATTGTAGTCAAACTAAGCCTGAACCCCTATACCTCTAAGTTTTTCCTATACTTACCTTGCAGGTAAGACCTGGCAGAACAGGATAGACAGGGGTAAGAAACATAGTGGAGACTCCACACAGCCTGCCACAGGGCTAGATTGAGCCGTTACCTATCCAGGCCTTTCATATCCTGGAGTGTGAGTCAAGATGTGCCAAGTGGGGGCAAAGAGTTGATTTGATATTGGTCCAACGATGCGGTACAATGTCTCCTCTCTCTCCCTCTTGCTTGTATCACTTCTTTAATTAAAGCTTACATGTCAGCCTCGTAGCTTTCATTAGTGCCTTTGTCAAAGGCCTTCCGATTGGCTGCCATGTAAGCTATTTTTTTTAAACGATACGAGCATGAGCAGTGTGCACATTTATTTCTTGTTTGAAATCCCTCTTGACCTCTACTTGCCTTTTCGATGCATACTGGAGCAAAATGATGTAGTGAGCGTCATTCCTCCTTGTTCTCAAAGCCACCCCTCTCTCTCTCTAAGGCTTATAGCTGGGAATGGAATTCACAGCATAGCAGCATCAACACTGGCACCAAAGCCTCTGGCAAGACCAGCTCCCTGTCTTCTCACATCTGAGAGCTCACACACTGAGAACTGTGAAACCAGCAAGATGGCCTGAAGGCTTCCAAGCCAAAATGTGTCCTCAGAACATACCCAGCTAACATACCAAGCTAACACATTTGGTTCTTTGGAAGTTGTGGGAACGTTAGTTTTTGTTTTCCCATTGGTTTTGGGAACGAAGCCATACATTTCCTGACCAGTAAAACTTAACGTTTTTTAAACATTCTGAGAATGGAAGTGAAAAGTATGCCTGTTCTGGGAACATAAATGTTTATGATTGCAGGGAGGTTCTGAGAACGTTTTACTATGGTTCCCTGAAAGTTTTCCTGGGAGGTTTTATTAACCTTCTGAGAACATGACTTTGAATAGAACCATGGGGATATCAAGCCAGTGTCAAACCAGTTTGAGGGCGGCAGGTAGTCTGGCGGGTAGGAGTGTTGGGCCAGTAACCGAAAGGTTGCTGGATCGAATCCCCAAGCTGACAAGGTAGAAATCTGTCATTCTGAGAAATGCAGTTCCCCGGGTGCTGATTAAGGCAGCCCCCCGCACCTCTCTGATTCAGAGGGGTTGGGTTAAATGAGGAAGACACATTTCAGTTGAATGCATTCAGTTGTACAACAGACTAGATATCCCCTTTCCCTAGAACAGCGGTTCCCAATCTTTTTATAGTCCCGTACCCCTTCAAACATTCAACCTTCAGCTGCGTACCCCCTCTAGCACCAGGGACAGCGCACTCTCAAATGTAGTTTTCTGCCATCATTGTAAGCCTGCAACACACACACTATACGATACTTATTAAACATAAGTAAACATTTAAATAAATATTAAACATATGTATTAAACATAAGAGTGAGTTTTTGTCACAACCCGGCTCGTAGGAAGTGACAAAGAGCTCTTATAGGACCAGGGCACAATAATAATAAATAATTTGGCTCTTTATTTAAACATCTTACATATAAAACCATGTTTTTTCGTCGAAAATGTTGAATAACTCACCACAGGTTAATGAGAAGGGTGTGCTTGAAAGGATGCACATAACTCTGCAATGTTGGGTTGTATTGGAGAGTCTCAGTCTTAAATCATTTTCCACACACAGTCTGTGCCTGTATTTAGTTTTCATGCTAATGAGGGCTGAGAATCCACTTTCAAACTCTCTTAATATGATTAGTTGTTTATTTGACTAGGCTACCTGTATTTGACACTAGATGTAATACCCAGTAGGAAAATATAAATGGCCTGTTTGAAAATGTGAAGAAAAACAATGTTTAAAAATATATTTATGTATGTTTAATGTCAATCACACCCCCAACGGCATTGCGTGTACCCCTTCATTATGTTAATGAGGAACATTCCACTTTCCTTCAGAATTTCAATAATTTTATGAAAAACCTACTGTAGAATGTAACACAATGATAAACAAAGGAATAATGGAATGTTTTTTTAAAATTAAAATAAATAAATTCGTTGCATGTCCGGAAGTGTATCCGAACACAGAATTCAAAATGTAAAAGCCACGCTCAGACGTACAAATATAGCAAATGAGAATGCGCAAACTGGGTTTGTTTCTTGAACTAACCACTCTCTATAAAGTCTCTCTCTCTCTCTCTCTCTCACACACACACACACACACACACACACACACAGATCTGGCTATAATAAGCTGCACCGTGCTAGCCCAAGGAACAGAGGACTCCCAGGCTCGCGCGCAGTGACTGATCATTAAATTCAACAGTAGCAAAGGAGCACCGTACACAATAACTGAAGCTTGGATTTAGATCACAAAGGCAGGCACATTTTAGAGTCGCCTGACCATTGAAGCAAAACAATTCCATTATATACTCTCTTGAACAAAACATAAGATAGATAGATACACGGTTGCACTCTTAGTGTATGTGGGTCAGCAATAATATGATGAGCAATAATCAATAATAATGTATTTTTTAAATGTCCTAGCAAGTGGGTAAAGTGTGCAAGACACGTTAAGCACCATTCGAGACTTGTGAATGAACTCCAAAGACTGCGCGTAACCGCGATGGACACCCTGGACCAGCCTCGCTGCGCACGCTGGGATTGCCTTGCGACATTGCCACGCAGTTGAGATATCATATCCTCCAACATTCACTAGACGTGTGGGTGAGTTTGCACTTGTAACAACTGATGCTAAAAGCTGCTCAAAACTACACTAGTACTGGAAATATATATATATTTTTTTACCGTGAAAGAATATTCAACAAATGGAAAAGAAGAGTGATATTGCACAGTGATTAACGGCGTAGATTAAGCAACCAGCTGTACTTGTAGGCCTTAATGGAGGCCTGGACATTCCTGTGGAGCGCTGACGCTGGTGGCGAGATAGGGAGGGACATGGCCAGGTAATGATGGCGTGAGCTCCGTGCGCACTGCCTGCCGCAATTTAGCCAAACTTCCCCCAGCCAGAGTAATATGAAACTAGCCTTCGTGAACAGAAACCAGGATGATTTATGATCTGGCTGACCTCAACTATAGCTACAACGTGAGCGACGACCCGTTCAGCTTACTGGACCGGGAATGGAGCGACACTCCGAAAGAGACCCTCTCCAGGACTGGCTTCATCGTGCTCTCCGTGTTTCTGGGCTTGATCATGACCTTCGGCTTCCTCAACAACTTCGTGGTACTGCTCCTCTTCTGCAAGTTCAAGAAGCTGCGTACCCCGGTCAACATGCTCCTGCTCAATATCAGCGTGAGCGACATGCTGGTGTGCATGTTCGGGACCACGCTGAGTTTTACCTCCAGTATCAAGGGAAAGTGGCTCCTGGGCCGCCACGGCTGCTTGTGGTACGGTTTCATCAACTCCTGCTTCGGTGAGTCGGTCGGATGCCTCTCTAGCCTTCTCGCCTATAAAGGCTCATTGCATGCGCTGTGAGTGATAAGGTAGGGCTGCTGTATATTGTAGATTTAGCCAATGGATGGAACTTTAAACTTGTGTCTTCGTTAAATCGTTCAAGTGTAATTTCATAGTCGTAAAACAACTTTCATGGATGGTGTAGCCTACCCTATTCATAGTTTATTTGACTGACCGTGCTGTAAGAATTTGAATATCTCCGGCAACTAAATCACTAGGTAGCAGCTGCTCATCCTCGAATTAAGTTTTAATAAAATTATTCTAAATGCCTTCAATTGTTATTTTCACATAAATTAATAGCTAACTAAAATGTTGTTTCCTAAATTTGTCCCCAACTCACAATGTCTCAACGGAGCATTTCGAGTTTTATTTCGGGAGAGTTTGGCTCTGCATCGATGTCAATATGCGTAATGTGTGTAATAGTAACGGTACCCCACTAAGATACAAGTTGTTTCTGACGGTGAGACGTGGGTGTAGTGGTTTGAAACGCACTAACGCAGAGCAGTACTGTGTAGTGAACACAAAGCCATAGCATACAATGGCATAACGCACTGTATACCATGTGTTTCGGCTCATGCTGTTTCTGGCAACCAGGTCACCCATGTATGATACAAGTCAGTATTCAATCCATGTCTGAGGATGTCGCGAGGTGACTTGGAAACCGGCCATTAGGGGCAACAGTGAGCACTGTTACCTTCAAATAGGTTTGGGTTTTGTTAGGGTGTTGGGGTTGGCAGATAGGCATTGGCATTTGTCTCTGGTGCTGAAGGTTGCATGTTTAAGTCCCGTGATAGAAAGTTGTGTGTGTAAGCAAGCTGCTGCTAGAAACCAACTCAGTCTCATGTCAGAATTAGATGTTCCTCAAATATCAAAGTGTTTACATTTAGTTATTAACTCTGAATGGTTAAGGTTTGGGATAGGCTTAAAACAAAAATCTCAAAAACAACTTTCTTTCATTGTATTTGAACATGCAAATTGGTAGTAAAAAATTTGGAATTAATACATAAACTTAACCGTAAACACTTTGACGTTTGGAACAACTTCGAGACTTGACATTTGAGAAACATGGATGAATGTCTAATTCTGAGACCTAGTCGGTTTCTGGCAGCAACTAAAACACGCATAAACACATGTGCGTGCACACACACACCTGCACTGTAAAAAGAAAACAAAAGGGAAACCTTCTGGCAAAAATGTATTGGTACAATATCCATTATTTTATGGAACTGATATCTGTATAAACATATTATTTTGAGAAGATCAGGGAGTTTTGTGACGAAGAGGTTATGGACATCACATGCCTTGCACCAAAGTCAAAGGTAGGGCAGAAACAGGCTCTCCGAATATAGATTCCCTTGTTCATGTGTGGTTCGGACAGACCAGTCATCAGCACTATCAGAAATGCAGTGTATGATATACCATTTTGTAGCTCTGAGTCTCTACTTTTATCCAATGTAAAAAACACAATTTTACATTTTGCTACATAAGACCGATTTGAGCCAGTCGGTCACATATATCTGTTATAACTTTTTTTTACGGACCTTCCCTGTAATATATTGAAGGGAATGTACATTTTTAAAAAGTAAAACGTTTTTTTACAGATTTATATCAGCTATATCAGCTTTAATGGACAGTCAGAAGGCAGGTTTCCATTGACTCAGGTTTGTTAGACAAAATCAATGTCATATATTATTATATACAGATCTCTGGACAGATACAGTTTTACATCAGCTATGTTAGATACAGACATACCGCAAAGACCGCATGAGAGAGGAAGCTACACAACACAACAACAAGGGACAGAGACAGTTCATGAAAGTATACCTTATCTACTTTGAAGAACTGCTAAAATTATTTTGTCAGACAGCTGTGCAGCATAGGCTACTTAGGCAGGCTAGCTAAATAGGTTGACTAAAGACAGTACAGTATAGGGAACACATAGATTACGTTAGGTCTGGCTGGCAGACTGCTACTGCCTGAGCAAAGATGAGATGATGACTTAAAAAAGGAATTAGGAATGAAAAATAATACATCATCAAAAAAAGTAAGTATACAACTGAAATATTGTATTATATCATAGTAATTTCCCATTTTTCTGCTGATGTGTAACCAATGTGGACCTAACAGAGTCTATGGAATATTTTGAATGTTTTGGCAATTGAATTCTCATTATTTTGGGCTTTGGAATTTCTATTAAAAAAATTTAAAAAACATTTAATGTATTAAAAAAATTATCGAAACCAAAATCGAAAAAAACGTGATTTAAAAAGAGAATCAAACCGAAACCAAACAGACCTCAATAAGCACTAATCGTTCAGCACTAAAGGATTTACACTAAGCAGTGTATTAATTTAACACTGAAAAGTATGGACCCTTATAGGCATTGTACCAGTGTTAAATTTAACACTTTCAGTAGATTATGAGCCTCCTGTGTGCAGTTGTCACGTCCTGACCATAGAGAGTCCTTATTTTCTATGGTAGAGTAGGTCAGGGCATGACTGGGGGGTTAGTCTAGTTTATTATTTCTATGTGGGGTTCTGTTTGTTTTTCTATGTTGGTGATTATTTATGATTCCCAATTAGAGGCAGCTGGTAATCGTTGTCTCTAATTGGGGATCATATTTAAGTAGCTGTTTTTCCCACCTGTGTTTTATGGAATATTGTTTTGAGTTAGTGCACGTAGCATCTCTGTAGTCACGGTTCGTTGTTAGTTTATTGTTTATTTGTTTTTGTCTTTGCTTTGTTTCACTTTCTAATAAATAATGTGGAACTCAACATCCGCTGCACCTTGGTCCGACATTTAGTCCAACGAACGTGACAGCAGTGCTTTATGAATATTGATTAGCTAACAATCAGACTACAGACTCTTTCTCTGCTGGCAAAGGGCTGGGTTGGGTTCCAAACAGAGGAACCTGCCCTAGCTCCCTTCATACCTTCCCTTGCTCCTTTCAGTCCTTCCCTTGCTCCCTTCATACCTTCCCTTGCTCCTTTCAGTCCTTCCCTTGCTCCTTTCAGTCCTGCCCTTGCTCCCTTCATTCTTTCCCTTGCTCCCTTCATTGTTGCCCTTTCTCACCTTAATTCCTACCCTTGCTTCCTTTACTCCTTCCCTTACTCTCTTATTTACTAAACTTGATTCCTTGCTTCCTGCTTTTGCTTCCTTCATTCCTGCCCTTGCTCTCTTCATTTTTGCCCTTGCTCCCTTCCCTCCAGCCTTGACAACTTGGAGGTACAAAACACGTGAACACGTGAGCAATATTATCCAGTCAGCCATTGAATAAAAGATCATTGGTAGGAGGTGACAAATGGCAAGTGAAGTGAACAAGTCTGAATGAGAAAAATGATGTTTGGGAGCATAGCAATAGAAAATAGCAATTTCAATGCACTGTATTGGAGTGGGAGAGGTACTATGTGGAAGAGTAAATTCTAATTAAAGTAGAAAGACATTCCTGTAGGGCAAATACATTGAATTCCTCATGTTTAATGTAGTTCTCTAGGAGGCATTTGTTTACATAATTATACCCCTGTACTTTCTTCTTGCTCTGCTCTCCACAGGTCAGTGTGTATACCTGCTGCCTCAGATACATTTTTTCATGTTTCTGTGGCCTCGACTTCCTTCTGCGCTAATGTTCAAAAAATATGTGTCTGATATTCCTTAACACAAAATTGGAGAGAGAAGTACATAAGTGAGATTGAAAAATTGTTCAAGGCAGTGTAGCAGCAAATGATCTGTGCTGCAAAATGAAATTGATTTGCATATCTACTACACACACACACACACACACACACATACACGTTATCTAACTCAAACAGGCATCTCATTCTGCCAGAATACCATTATATAAGGAATATTCTCTGTTATATCCATCTTTCTCATTATTCTCACTTCCACGGTGACTGATTGGAAGTTCTCTAAACACAGTGAACATATCTTTGGGTCTGGCTGCTTTTTCGACTTGTCGACTCTCACTACTGTAACATGTCTGTCTGTGTTTGACGGGTTCTCACAGGGGGAACTGTCTGTGTTTGACGGGTTACAGATTATTCTCACAGGGGGAACTGGTTAAAGTAGCGGCTCAAACTCTTAGCATGCCACGGAACATGATCTATAGTCAAATTCAAATCAGATCAAACGTTATTAGTCACATGCGCCGAATACAACAGTGAAACAGTGCTTACTTACAAGCCCCTAACCAACAATGCAGTTAAAAAAAAAAGATGAGTAAGAATAAGAAATAAAAGTAACAAGTATTTAAAGAGCAGCAGTAAAATAACAATAGCGAGACTATACACAGGGAGGTACACGTACAGAGTCAATGTGCAGGGGCAACGGTTAGTTCAGGTAATATGTACGTGTAGGTAGAGTTATTAAAGTAACTATGCATAGATGACAACAGAGTAGCAGTGGTGTAAGGGGGGGTAATGCAAATAGTCTGGGTAGCCATTTGATTAGATGTTCAGGAGTCTTATGGTTTGGGGATAGAAGCTGTTTAGAAGCTTCTTGGACCTAGATTTGGCGCTAGATTTGGCGGTGCCGCTTGCCGTGCGGTAGCAGAGAGAACAGTCTATGACTAGGGTGGCTGGAATCTGACAATTTTTAGGGCCTTCCTCGGACACCGCCTGGTGTAGAGGTCCTGGATGGCAGGAAGCTTGACTGGGCCACACGCACTATCCTCTGTTCTCTCCCTCTCATCTCTCCCCCTCTCTTTTTTCTCCTTCCCTCTCTTCTTCTCTTTTCTCCCGCCCTCTTTTTTCTCCCTCCCTCTCTTTTCTCCTTCTCTCTCCCCTTCTCTTCTCTCTCCCCTTCTCTTCTCTCTCCCCTTCTCTTCTCTCTCCCCTTCTCTTCTCTCTCCCCTTCTCTTCTCTCTCCCCTTCTCTTCTCTCTCTCCCCTCTCTTCTCTCTCCCCCTCTCTTTTTCCCCTTCTCTCTTCTCTCCCCTCTTCTCTCTTCTCTCCCCCTCTTTTCTCTCCCCTCTCTTTTCTCTCCCCCTCTCTTCTCTCTCCCTCCACAGGTGCATGTTCATTAATTGTTTATGATTCATTGAACAAGCATGGGAAACCGTGTTTAAACCCTTTACAATGAAGTTATTTGGATTTCTACAAATTATCTTTGAAAGACAGGGTCCTGAAAAAGGGACATTCTTTTTTTGCTAAGTCTATCTATTTATAACTCATGAACTGTCAGTCTCTGACTGTCTTTTTTTCCCACCAATTAGAAAATGTCTCACTTCATCACTCCATACTCTCCACTTCCTCACACTCTGCTCTTTACAACTGTACAATTTATTCCCTGTCCATTCTACATGACACACACACACACACACAACAAGCACACACAACAAGCACACACAGCCAGACACTGCAGAGATAATCTCTGTTTGCTACAACCAGATCATGGCAATACGGAGGGATCTCAGCTGCAGGGGCATAGATAAGTCTCTACTATAATGACATTTTATGGCCTTAGATATTGACACTAAACCTCCTTCACCCAACTGTTGCGGAAATACAGCTTTTTTTTGGGATTCCATTTTTGCCGGAATTCAATCAAATTCGCACAGCAGGAGATCCGGCACTGCCGAAAAATGACATTATTGCCTGCTCTACATCAAAGTGCATTGTGAGTAATCAGCGCAGGCCAGGCAGAAGAGACGTGGGAGCCCTCCCCATCAAAGAGTGGATGAGGTACATCCTGGTTGTTTTTTTCAGGGTATATTTACCTCATTTCAGGTGCAGGGTAATTACAAAGCATGCAAAAAGACAGGAGAACACCTGTACACTGTTTACATGGCAAGAAAGTTAATTAAGCAACCTTTGGACCACTGGTAACCCAACAAAACCCGACAGTGCTGGAAGATTTGCTGCACTAAAACTCTGAAAGCTTCTAAACAGAGAACAAAGAACTCTGTCTTGTGCCATGTGAGTCAGTCCTTTTAAAACAGAGTTATGCAGTCAGGAGAAATGATCATTGATAAGGACAAATAAACACAAATCACCTTAAACTAACACCAATAAAACTTGAAGCGCAGTGTCACACATCATTACTATTTAGAGAGAAGCTGTCGTTTCATATGTACCACGACTGATCTGCTGGTCTGAAGCCAATGTAGTGCTGCCTAGGTAGTGCAGTGTTACACAGTATGACAGAGTGCTCTGTATTTATATGCAGTGCTGTATGCAGTTTTGTGAAGTATTTATTAGTATTACGTACTTTCCTGCAGTATGACACCATATTATGCAGTTTTATGTAGTTGTATTACGCAGTATTACACACAGACTAATGATTCATCTTTTATAGAGACTCACATTCTCTGCGGTTTCCTGCATCATATCGTATGGATATATTTTATCTTTATTTGTTTACTTTCATTCATTTTATAATCATATATAACCACTTCTTAGGTTTTGCAACCTTAGCCGATCCTCCACCACCCCCAAGGTGTAAGACCTTACCGTGAAATGTTTACTTACAAGCCCTTAACCAACAATGCAGTTCAAGAAATAGAGTTAAGAAAACTAAAGTAAAATATATTTTTTAAAGTAACATAAGAAAATTACATAACAACAAACCTATATAAAAGAGGTACTGGTATTGAGTCAATGTGTGGGGTCTATATTGTCCATGTCGGCGTTCAGCCACGTCTAGGTGAAACATAAGATATTACAGTTTTTAATGTCCCCTTGGTAGGATAGTCTTAATCATAGATTGTCCAGTTTATTTTACAATAATTGCACGTTGGTCAATAGTACGGATGGTGGTGGAGGTTTACTCACTCGCCTACGAATTCTCACAAGGCACCCCTCCCTCCTCCCCCTTTTTCTACGTCTTTTCTTCACGTGGATGACGGGGATTTGTGCCTTTTCTTGGAAAGCCGTATATCCTTCGCGTCAGACTCATTAAAGAAAAATCTTTGTCCAGTTCGAGGTGAGTAATCGCTGTTCTGATGTCCAGAAGCTCGTTTCGGTCATAAGAGACAGTAGCAGCAACATTATGTACAAAATGAGTTACAAACAATGTGAAAAAACTAACAAAATAGCACAATTGGTTCGGAGCCCGTAAAACGGCAGCCATCCCCTCCGGCGCCATTATTACATTCTACTCACTCATAGAATGTAAGAATGTGCCTGTCTGAGACCCCCTTTTAGAATGTAGGCATTGTGGTAATGATGATGATGACGGTGATGCATCCATCGGCACCTTAAATGAAATTTTGGGAAAAAAGGCAAACTCAGCTCTATCATTCATTGAATCAGATGGCTCATTCATCACAAAACCGACTGCTATTGCAAACTACTTTAATGATTTTTTCATTGGCAAGGTTATCAAACTTAGGCATGACATGCCAGCAACAAATGCTGACACTACACATCCAAGCATAACTGACCAAATTTTGAAATACAAGCATTGTCATTTTGAATTCTGTAAAGTGAGTATGGAAGAGGTGAAAAAATATTGTTGTCTATCAGCAATGAGAAGCCCCCGGGATCTGACAACTTGGATGGAAAATTACTGATGATAATAGCCACTCCTATTTGCCATATTTTCAATTTAAGCCGACTAGAAATTGTGTGCCCCCAGGCCTGGAGGGAAGCAAAGGTAATTCCTCTACCTAAGAATAGTAAATCCCCCTTTGGTCGGCTATTTGAGCCAGTAATCAGACTGTTACCAACCCTTGGAAAAATGTTGTAAAAATCTGTGTTTGACCAGATACGGTGCTATTTTACAGTAGACAAATAGACTTTCAACACATTTATAGGGAATGAAATTCAACAAGCACAGCATTTACACAAATGACTGATGATTGGTTGAGAGAAATTTATGATAAAAAGATTGTGGGAAGTGTTTTAGACTTCAGTGTGGCTTTTGACATTGTCGATCATAGTCTTCTGCTGGAAAAACGTATGTGTTATGGGTTTACACCCCCTGGTATATTGTGGATAAAGAGTTACCTGTCTAACAGAACACAGAGGATGTTCTTTAATGGAAGCCTCTCCAACATAATCCAGGTAGAATCAGAAATTCGCCAGGGCAGCTGTCTGGGCCCTGGCCTTTACTAACGACATGCCACTGGCTGTGAGTAAAGCCAGTGTGTCTATGTATTCGGATGACTCAACACTATACACGTCAGTTACTACAGCGACTGAAATGACTCCAACACTTAAAAAAGAGCAGCAGTTAGTTTCAGATTGGGTGGCAAGGAATAAGTTAGTCTGAAATATTTCTAAAACTAAAAGCATTGTATTTGGGACACATCATTCACTAAATCCTAAACCTCAACTAAATCTTGTAATAAATAATGTGGAAATTGAGCAAGTTGAGGTGATGAAACTGCTTGGAGTAACCCTGGATTATCAACTGTCTTGGTCAAAACATATTGATACAACAGTAGCTAAGATCGGGAAAAGTCTGTCCAGAATAAAGCTCTGCTCTACCCTCTTAACAACACTATCAACAAGGCAGGTCCTACAGGCCCTAGTTTCGTCGTACCTGGACTACTGTTCAGTTCTGTGGTCTGGTGCCACAAAAAGGGACTTAAAAAATTGCAATTGGCTCAGAACCTGGCAGCACAGCTGGCCCTTGGATGTACTTAGAGAGCTAACATTAATAATATGCATGTCAATCAATCCTGGTTCAAAGTGGAGGTGAGATTGACTTCAGCACTACTTGTATTTATGGGGCGTTACAGTTGCCGTACCAAGCGGTGATACAGCCCGACAGTTGTGCATCTGTAAATGTTTATGAGGGTTTTAGGTGCCAAGCCAAATTTCTTCAGCCTCCTGAGGTTGAAGAGGCGCTATTGAGTCTTCTTCACCACACTGTCTGTGTGGGTGGACCATTTCAGTTTGTCAGTGATGTGTATGTTGAGGAATTTGAAGCTTTCCACCTTCTCCACTGCGGTCCCGTCACTGTGGATAGAGTGGTGCTCCCTCGGCTGTTTCCTGAAGTCCACGATCAGCTCCTTTATTTTGTTGATGTTGAGTGAGAGGTTATTTTCCTGGCACCACACTCCAATGGCCCTCACCTCCTCCCTTTAGGCTGTCTCATCATTGTTTGTAATCAGGCCTGCTACTGTTGTGTCGTCTGCAAACTTGATGATTGAGCTGGAGGCGTGTGTGGCCACGCAGTCATGGGTGAACAGGGAGTACAGGAGAAGGCTGAGTACTTACACTTGTGGGGCCCCGGTGTTGAGTATCAGCGAAGTGGAGGTGTTGTTTCTTACCTTCACCACCTAGGAATGGCCCATCAGGAAGCCAAATACCCAGGAAGCGGGGTTCAGTCCCAGGGCCTCGAGCTTAATGATGAGCTTGGAGGGTACTATGGTATTGAATTCTGAGCTGTAGTCAATGAACAGCATTCTTATATAGGTATTCATTCCTCTTGTCCAGATGGGAAAGGGCAGTGTGCACTGCGATGGCGATTGCATCGTCTGTGGATCTATTGGGGTGGTAAACAAATTGAAGTGGGTCTAGGGTGTCAGGTAAAGTAGAAGTGATATGATCCTTGATCAGTCTATCAAGGCACTTCATGATGACAGAGGTCAGTGCTACGGGGAAATAGTAATTTAGTTCAGTAACCTTTGCTTTCTTGGGTACAGGAACAATGGTAGACATATTGAAGCATGTGGGGACAGCAGACTGGGGTAGGGAGAGATTGAATACATCCGTAAATATTCCAGCCAGCTGGTCTGCGCATGCTCTGAGGACACGGCTATGGATGCCGTCTGGGCCGGCAGCCTTGTGAGGGTTAACACGCCTAAATGTCTTACTCACGACGGCCATATAGAGGGAGAGCCCACAGTCCTTGGTAGTGGGCAACGTCAGTGGCACTGAAGCTGTTTAGCAAGATGTCAGTGTTTTGGCTGGTGGCTGGTTTTCCCATTGTAGTCCGTGATTGTCTGCAGACCCTGCCACACACGTGTCTGAGCCATTGAATTGCGACTCCACTTTGTCTCTATCCTGATGTTTTGACTGTTTGATTGCCTTACGGAGGGAATAACTACACTGCTTGTATTCGGGCATATTCCCATTCACCTTGCCATGGTTAAATGCGGTAGTTCGCACTTTCAGTTTGGTGCGAATGCTGCCATCTATCCACGGTTGCTGGTTAGTGTAGGTTTTAATAGTCACAGTGGGTACAACATCTCCTATACACTTCCTGATAAATTCAGTCACGGTATCAGTGTATTCGTCAATGTTATTGTCAGAGTTTACCCGGAACATATCCCGGGACGCGTGATCAATCTTGAAGCATGGATTCCGATTGGTCAGACCAGCGTTGAATAGTCCTTAGCATGGGTACCTCCTGTTTGAGTTTCTGCCTATAGGAAAGGAGGAGCAAAATGGAGTCGTGATCATATTTGCAGAAGGGAGGGTGGTGGAGGGCCTTGTCATCATCCTGGAAGTTGGAGTAGTAGGGTTGAGTACTACAATCAATAGATAGAACAGTTGATAGAACTTTGGTTGCGTTTTCCTCAAATGTCCTTTGTTAAAATCACCAGCTACAATAAATGTGGCCGCAGAATATGTGGATCCAAGTTTGCATAAAGTCCAGTGAAGTTCTTTGAGGGTCGTTGTGGTATCGGCTTGAGGGGGAATATACACGGCTGTGACTATAACCAAAGATAATTCTCTTGGGAGGTAATAAGGTTGGCATTTGATTGTGAGGTATTCTCGGTCGGGTGAACAAAGGACATGAGTTCATGTATGTTATCACAATCACACCATGAGTAGTTAATCATGAAATATATACCACCGCCCTTCTTCCCGGAGAGATATTTTTTCCTGTCTGTGCGATGAACTGAGAACCCAACTGGCTGTACGGACTCAGACAGTATATCCCGAGAGAGCCATATTTCCGTAAAACAGTATGTTACAGTCCCTGATGTCTCTCTGGAAGGAAATCCTCATCCTGAGCTCGTCAACTTTATTATCTAGAGACTGAACATTAGCGAATAATATACTCGGAAGCAGTGGGTGGTGTGTGCGCCTCCTGAGTCGGACTAGAAGTCCACTCCGAATACCTCTTCTCCACCGGCAGTGTTTTGGATCAGCCTCTGGAATCAGTTCAATTGCCCTGGGGGGGTACGAACAAAGGGTCTGACTCAGGAAAGTCGTATTCCTGGTCGTAATGTTGGTAATGGTGGGGAGTTACCGTCAGTCTGGTATCCAAAAGTTCTTGTGATATGTAATATCACAAAAACAATTCTGGGCTAATAATGTGAGAAGTAACACATAAAAAACGAAATACTGCAAAGTTGCCTACGAGCTAGAAGCACAGCTGCCCTATCTAATCGGCGCCATTTTCATCTGTTCTGTTGTATTGTCATTACATGTTAGGTTGAACACTGACAGCTTTGTAACTTCAATGAGGCTGACTGAGTTGTATAAGTTCCTGAGTTGTGTAAATCCCAAAGTTGATTTAGTTACCACTTTATTACTATATGTAATCAGCAGTATTATTATTATGTAGGTTATATGTGAAGTGAACAAACTTAACATGATGAACAGGAGTTACATTTACACTAACAGTTGGCCAAAAATAACTATCTGTAAGCCAAGTCTCTAATAAGCCACACCTCCAATCTGATAGGTTGCCGTCTTGGCAATATATTGAGCCCCTCCAATCACAAAAAGGTTCCGAAACTAACCTTTACACAGGGGTTCCTCAAAGACCCTTTTCAGAGGGGTTTCCTTTTGAACTGGAAAGGTTCTGCCAGTGTGGCAACCCACAAGGTTCTTCCAGGCACCTTTACTTTTAAGAGTTTAGCATATAGGACATGAGTAATAAAGAGGAGAGACTGCCTGGAATTACATGAGGCTAAATCTGCTCATCAGGATGTAGAGCCACTACTCCTGCTACCACTCTGTCTCTTCATGTCTCTTTGTTTTACCAGGCGTCCCAGCGGTTCTAAGCGGCTTGTCTGTGTTCAGAGTTATAATGAGCTTTTAGCAGACTACCTAGTGAACTATAACACCTCCTGGGATGAGTCTGAAGTCTCAACATCACATCTGTCAAAATAGATTACAGGAAGCTTTCACTTAAAATTCAGATGTTTTTTTAGATGGAGGACTGTGTGGTGGAAAAAGTACCCACTTATCATACTTGCAAAAAAGTAAAGATACCTTAATAGAAAATGACTCAAGTAAAATTGAAATTCACCCAGTAAAATACTACTCGAGTAAAAGTATAAAAGTATTTGGTTTTAAATATTTTAAAGTATCAAAAGTAAATGTAATTGCTTAAATTTACTTAAGTATCAAAAGTAAAAGTATAAATCATATTAAATTCCTTATATTAAGCAAACCAGACAGCACCATTCTCTTGTTTTTTTATTCACGGATAGCCAGGGGCATGCTCCGACACTCAGACATCTGTCACGACTTCTACCGAAGTCGGTCCCTCTCCTTGTTCAGGCGGCGGTCGACGTCACCGGCGGTCGACGTCACCGCCGTTCGGCGGTCGACGTCACCGGCGTTCGGCGGTCGACGTCACCGGCGAACCACTTCATTTTCCATTTGTTTAGTCTTTGTTTTACACACCTGGTTTCAATCCCCCAATTACTTGTTCATTATTTATCCCTCTGTTCCTCCATGGTTTTTGTGAGTGATTGTTTGTATGTATACAGTCTGTTATTGTGGACTAGTTTATTGTGTTGTATATATTTGTATTCTTGAGTAAAGAACGTTAATTACTCATATCTGCTGTCCTGCGCCTGACTCCTCCACACCAGCTACACACAGGCCGATTACAACATCATTTACAAACAAAGCATGTGTGTTGAATGAATCCTCCAGATCAGAGGCAGTAGGGATGACCAGGGATGTTCTCTTGATAAATGCGAGAATTTGGCAATTTTCCTGTCCTGCTAAGCATTCAAAATGTAATGAGTACTTTTGGGTGTCATGGAAAATGTACAGAGTAAAAAGTACATTATTTTCTTTAGGAATGTAGTGAAGTAAAGTCAATGTGTGTTCATTGCAAAGTCCTCTGAATTCTGTCTCAGATGGTTTGGATTACTCAATCGGACCGTTTGTGTAGGTTCCCAGAGTATACATTCACCGGCCAGTTTATTAGGTAAAACCATCTAGTCCCGGGTCAGAACCCCCTTTCCCTCCAGAACAACCAGAATTCTGGTTGGTTCTCAAGTTCTCAAGTTGGTTAAGTCACTTGATTTGCCTATTCTAACTTTCAATCAAACAGTAACTGAATGCCTTGATGTCTGTCTGCCTGCTTTATAGAGCAAGCCACGGCCACGTGACTTACTGTCTGTAGGAGTGATCAATTTTCGTGAACTGGGTGGTGTACCTAATAAACTGTGTATTTGCAATGGGAAGTAAAAGCTGCTTTGTTAATTTCCTATTGTAAATGAAATGGTTATGCTTTTGTATTGCTATGATTTCATAGGGCCTGCTGGAGTGAATGGGCTGCTTATTCTTTAACAATATTTTATGCTGTGTGTGACTGCTGTCGGCTGTCTATCAGCCATGTCTATGCGTTTGACCAAAACTCTCTCTCCTTCATCACCATGGAGTGCACATGTATGTCCTTTCAGTACCACGAGCCTGTCACTTTTGATGTGACACGTGTTGTCTCTATTGGTGATAGTGTGATAATGGTGTTAGGCTTCCATAAGTTGTGTAAACAGTGTGTTTTCTGTTTTGCTGGTCGCATTATTTTATGCTATGTGTCACGTGTCCGTGCCGGTTCTGTCTGTGTGTGTGCGGTAGCCCGAGGCACAGCCAGGCCTATTTGATTCATACATAATGTCAGCAAAAAGCATTGTTCCTTCTTCACTAGAACTAGAATGGTCTGACTACAGATTATATCATGTCAGGTGCATTAAGTGATGCTGTGTTTTATTTTATTTGATTGATTTTTGAGTTTGCTAGAACATAGTGGAAGATTTCTGGTACCTCTGAATGGCTACGTTGTCATGCCTACTCCCGCCCCCCTGCACGACGTCACCGGTCGACCACCAGCCCTGGCAACCATCAAATCAAATCCAACATTATTTGTCACATGCGCCGAATACAAGTGCAGACCTGAAAGTGAAATGCTTACTTACAAGCCCATAACCAACAGTGCAGTTCAAGAAAGAGTAAAGAAAATATTTACAGTGCACATTAATCAACGTTTCAGTGAAAGTGCCGGTTTTAGCCAGCCGGCTAATTTTCATCCGCAGTCCCTGGGCAGGTTATTAAAAACAATTACAATATAGACAATCATTGAGCAGTGAGCACACGCAGAGCAACATAGGACAAGCAAGACAGCATATATACAGAGCAACATAGGACAAGCAAGACATAGCATACAGACAGAACAACATAGAACAAACAGCAGCAAGACAAAATTCATAAAATCAACAAAGTGTTTCCACACCTCACAAGCTACAGACAACAGACATGGAAAGTGGCAATACACAGCTAGGGATTATGTTCACAAATCTGATTGACCTTTAGCCATGTCTTCATGCATTTTGTGAAAGTGCGATGTGGTGCAGTTATGTGTGTCTGATGGCAGTGTACTCCAGACATGGAAAGCTCTCACAGAGAAAGCGGATTTACTAAAGGTGTTAATTAAGGGAACTATACAGTCACCTCTCATGGCACACCTTGTGGATCTGCTGCCATATGTTTGGGTTTTCTGTTTAACAAAATTACTGAGTGGAGGGGGAGCCAGGCCATTTAGGATCTTGAATACAAGAAATGCGTTGGTGTATTGCACAAGATTTTCCCAACTCAGGAGCTCATGCTTTCTGAGGATGTAACAGTGATGATGGCTATTGGGCTTCCTATCAAGCACTTTGAGAGCCTGTTTGTAGACAGACTGAATAGGTTTTAATGTTGTACAGCAGGCTTGGGCCCAACTAGTCAAGCAGTATGTTAAGTGGGGGAGTATCATAGATTTGAAGTACAGTTTTGCTACCTCCTGTAGTCAAACAATTTCGGAACTCGGAAATTAGCTAGGTTGAATTTGGTTATTTGAATTACCTTTTTCACATGCTTTTTAAAAGAGAGGTTGGAATCAAGTATGATGCCAAGGTACTTAAAATCAGATACCACCTGGAGCTTCTCCCATGACACACAGACATCTGGCTCAGTAGCATCTGTTGCTCTCTTTGTGAAGAACATGCAAAACATTTTTCACATTGAGATGCAAACACGAGTCACTGAGCCACTTTGTAACCTGGACCATTACAGTAGTGAGTTCTTGTGCAGCTTGTTGTTTGCTTTTTGCATGCACATATATCACTGTATCATCTGCATACATTTGAACTTCAGACCCAGTACAGACAAGGCAGATCATTAATGTACAGGCTGAACAGGAGGGGCTCCAGTATTGACCCTTGGGGCACAATCAACGAACAGAGTCATCTACTCCAACACCACTGCCTGGCGCAACTGGGTATGGCTATGGAGGAGGTCCTCCCCATTCTCCACCGTCTCGACACCACCAGAGAAGTTCTTCATACCACTATCAGAGGGCCTCCTACCACGGCTTATCACAGTGAGCCAATCTCCAGCCTGCCCAGCATTCCGCCCAGGTCAGTGATGCCTGACTGTCCTTTCCGGAGAAGTGTGACGGTACTCCATTGTAATGCCGTGGCTTCCTACTCCAGTACTCCCTCTATTTCGCCCATCAGACGGGAGCCCCCACCACTGAGTGTTCTAAGGTTGCCACAGTAATTTCCCTGCTGACCGGACCACGTTGGAGTGGGCTACAGCAGTCTGGGAGAGAGGAGAGGACGAGCTGAGTTCCTACGAGTGGTTCAGTTACAGCCTGGATTTGAAACAGGGACTGTAGTGACACCTCTTGCACTGCGATGCAGTGCCTTAGACCACAGCACCATTCGGGAGCCCTCAAGAGCCCATTAAGGACTGGCAGTGAAAAATTTTTTGCTCAACAAAGAAGCTTGCCACGAGGGGGTTCGAACCCATGGTTTAAGAACACTATCGATGTCAAAGTCATCCGCTTTAGCAATGTGTGCCTCACAGAAGCAATGCTATTTGGCAATAATGGTACATCACTGCTATTTGACAAGTCCATAAGGTTCTTTTTTTTATGACAATGTACAATAAACTTACATGTTGTAAGGACATCATTTATATTTTTTTTAACATAAAAGCACATGGACGTGTGTGAAACAGATAAGCAAAATGTGGGATTTTGTCTTATATGCAAATGTTTTGTCTAATACTAGTAGCCTAGTCAAGGACGTATCAATGCAATATTGACACACAACATTTAGTTACAGACCAACAGAACAAAAGTTAACCTCAAATTTGTAGGTTTAAATTATCCCACTGGCAGCCAGGGTTGACCTATTTTAAGAAATACCATTGGTTGGTGGATATAATGCCTAAGATCTTTGATAGTGATTATTTCCCGTAACAAATTCCTCATCAGCCTGTCAGCTGCTGAGGTTAGTGTAGGGCCTACCAGGTCATGTGATAGGACCTGCTACAATGCGAGTGGTTGGAAAAGTACCCCATTTTCATACTTGAGTAAAAGTAAAGATACCTTCGTAGAAAGTGATTCAAGTAAAAGTGAAAGTTACCCAGTAAAATACTACTTGAGTAAAAGTTTTAAAGTATTTGGTTTTAAATATACTTAAACATCAAAAGTAAATGTAATTCTAAAAATATACCTAAGCATAATTTTAAATTACTCATTAAGCAAAAAAGACAGCACAATTTATGTTTTAGCCAGGAGCACACTCCAACTCTGACTGTCACGCCCTGACCTTAGATCCTTTTCATGTCTCTATTTTGGTTTGGTCAGGGCGTGAGTTGGGGTGGGCATTCTGTTTTGTGTTCTGTTTTCTATTTCTTTGTGTTTGGCCGGGTGTGTTTCTCAATCAGGGACAGCTGTCTATCATTGTCTATGATTGGGAACCATACTTAGGTGCCCTTTTTTCCCCACCTGTGTTTGTGGGAGGGTGACTTTGTTTAGGGCATTTAGCCTTTGAGCTTCATGGTTTGGTTTTTTGTTTTTGTTCGGCGTCATTTTGATCATGTACACTCACCACGCTGCACCTTGGTCCTCTCCTTTCATCAACCGGGACACAGACATCATTTATAAACAAAACATGTGTGTTCTCTTGATAAGTGTGTGATTTGGACAATTTTCCAGTCCTGCTAAGCATTCAAAATATAAGTACTTTTGGGTGTCAGGGAAAATGTATGGAGTAAAAATAAAGTGAAAGTAGTAAACTACGATTTTAAATGGCTTTTGGATTTTAAATGCCAGTGTCTTCATGACGTCATCATACAGTAAAAACTCTCCTTAACATAATTTGATGTCATCAACGAAGCATTTCACATAATGATAGACAAACATTTCCACATGGCATGCAAATAACAGAAAGGTTAGATGTTGTAATTGTAATAATATGCCTGCCCCTCCCTAGGTATTGTGTCGTTGATCTCCCTGGTGGTCCTGTCCTACGACCGCTACAGCACCCTGACCCTGTACAACAAGCGTGGTCCTGACTACCGCAAGCCCCTGCTGGCTGTGGGGGGCTCCTGGCTCTACTCCATATTCTGGACGGTGCCCCCCCTGCTGGGCTGGAGTAGCTACGACTTGGAGGGCGCCGGCACCAGCTGCTCTGTGTCATGGACCCTGAGGACGGCTCAGTCCCACGCCTACATCATCTGTCTGTTCATCTTCTGCCTGGGTCTGCCCATCGTCATCATGGTCTACTGCTACTGTCGGCTGCTGTGGGCCGTCAAACAGGTGTGGGTGGGGGGTGTGGTAGAGTGGAGTGGAGTGGTGGGGGCGGTAGGGTCAGCACTCTGATCAAAACCCTTATTGTGTTTTAATCAAGATGTACTCCATGCATCTGCACATGCATGTTGTTTGGGGTGGTGAATTAACTCCAAGATCAGCCCTCTAGAAAACCCAGTGAGTCTGGAGGAGGTGGTTTCAACCTTGTCATTTTATCCACCATTTCTTTGCGTTTATACATTTACAATCAAAATAGCAGTTTGGCTTGAGTTCATGACCCTCCAAGAACAAATCTGAGGGGTTTCATGCTGCCAAAACACATTTTCAAGTGAAGCTGCTACGGTGTGTAAGTATTCCCCCAGCCAGCGTGTGTAAGCGACGTGTGATGGTTTGTTTAGGACCTTTCTCAGTCCACTACTTTGAGGTGGTTAAATGTCTCTCACCGTAAGTGCCTACTCCAAAAAGTGTTCACCCCTCAGATGTATAAATCAAAAGAGGACCATTGCACCCCCCCAAAAGTCTGGTTGGTGCATAAAACGTCAATCCAGATAAGCAATAAAGTGTTATGGGTTCGCACTCAAAAAGATGTTGCATAAAGCTCACTTCATCAGGATAGCAGACACAGATAGTTTGGCCTTCTTCAGTGTGTCGGTTCACACACTTCCTCTTCCCTCCCTCTCCCTTCTAATTTGTCTCTCTTTTGCGTGCTTCTGTTATAATTGAACTCTGCCTTGTTGAGGAAGAGCTTGTAAGTCAGCATTTCACTGTATGGGTTACAACCGAAACGTCTGTGTATGACCCATCACACTTTATTCCCCTTCAGATAGAATCAGGAGGGAATGAATGAGTGTGTTAGCTGAGTGCTGGCTGGATTACCCAATGCAAATCTGTTTAGTGGGATTTCACTCCGAGTCCTGGACTCCGAGTGAAACATTCAGCAGCTTTCACAAAGCCCTAAACCACTCCGAGTGAGCGCAGGGGAATGTCCTGAGAAACATGTGAGCATGTATATGCATATGCACACTATACAGTTGGGCAAAAAAGTATTTAGTCAGCCACCAATTGTGCAAGTTCTCCCACTTAAAAAGATGAGGCCTGTAATTTTGTGAATTTATTTGCAAATTATGGTGGAAAATAAGTACTTGGTCACCTACAAATAAGCAAGATTTCTGGCTCTCACAGACCTGTAACTTCTTCTTTAAGAGGCTCCTGTAATGCTCCGGGTGTCGTGGGTGTGGAGTCAAATGCAGGAGACAGAGTTCAATGCTGTGCGTCTTTTAATAGCGCCAACGCACCACAGGGTGCTCACAAAAGTTATGTTCCCAACCACAGGGAATCAAAATGTACAATGGAAAAAATCACGACCAGGCACTAACACGTACCTCTACAACAGAGCCGAAGGTTACATTGAAATAATCCCGCACAACAACCAGGCGGGCCAGCTGTCTAATAAAGACAAACTAATTAAACATGAACAGGTGCTACCACTAAACATACAAGGAGGGGGAGGAAAAACAATCAGTGGCAGCTAATAGGCCGGTGACGACGACCGCCGAGCGCCACCCTCCTGGGAAGGGGAAACACCCTCAGTCGGACTCGTGACAGTACCCCCCCCGGACGTGCGGCTCCCGCAGCGCGCCGACACCAGCCTCGAGGTCGCCCGGAGGACGAGGTGCAGGGTGATCCGGATGGAGGCGATGGAAATCCCTCAACATGGATGGATCCAAGATGTCCCCCACCGGTACCCAGCACCTCTCCTCCGGACCGTACCCCTCCCAGTCCACAAGGTACTGCAGGCCCCTCACCCGGCGTCTTGAGTCCAGAATGGCCCGGATCGTGTACGCCGGGGACCCCTCGATGTCCAGAGGGGGGGAGTGACCTCCGGTAGCTCACTGTCCTGCAGGGGACCAGCTACCACCGGCCTGAGGAGAGACGCATGAAACGAGGGGTTAATACGATAATAGGAAGGGAGTTGTACTCGATAACACACCTCGTTTATTCTCCTCAGGACTTTAAAGGGCCCTACACACTGCGGACCCAGCTTCCAGCAGGGCAAGCGGAGAGGTAGGTTTCAGGTCGAGAGCCAGACCCTGTCCCCCGGTACAAACACGGGAGCCTCACTGCGGTGGCGGTCAGCACTCCTCTTCTGCCGTCCACTCGCTTGTCGTAGAGATTCCTGGAAGGCCCTCCAGGTCTCCTTGGAGCGCTGTACCCATTCCTCCACCGCAGGAGCCTCGGTCTGGCTCGGATGCCATGGTGCCAGGACCGGCTGGTACCCCAACACACACTGAAAAGGGGACACGTTAGTAGAGGAGTGGCGTAGTGAGTTTTGAGCTATTTCAGCCCAGGGAATGTATCGTGCCCACTCCCCTGGCCGATCCTGGCAATACGACCGCAGAAACCTACCCACCTCCTGGTTCACACTCTCCACCTGCCCATTACTCTCGGGGTGATAACCGGAGGTCAGGCTGACAGAGACCCCCAAGCGTTCCATGAACGCTCTCCATACCCGCGACGTGAATTGGGGGCCCCGATCAGAAACGATGTCCTCCGGCACCCCGTAGTGCCGAAAGACATGGGTGAATAACGCCTCCGGGCGGTAGGGCTGTAGGGATACCGGGCAATGGGAGGAGACGGCAGGACTTAGAGAACCGATCCACAATCACTAGAACCGTGGTGTTCCCCTGAGACGGCGGAAGATCGGTCAGGAAATCTATGGACAGATGTGACCATGGCCGCTGTGGAACGGGGAGGGGTTGTAGCTTCCCTCTAGGAAGGTGCCTAGGAGCCTTACTCTGAGCGCACACTGAACAGGAGCAGACATAACCCTTAACGTCCTTAGCCAACGTAGGCCACCAATA
Organism: Oncorhynchus tshawytscha; assembly: GCF_018296145.1. Lineage (NCBI taxonomy): Eukaryota > Metazoa > Chordata > Actinopteri > Salmoniformes > Salmonidae > Oncorhynchus > Oncorhynchus tshawytscha. The sequence goes on along the minus strand of NC_056454.1, from coordinate 21,094,097 downwards.
TCTCCCCTGAAGGCTCCCCACTGTCCTCGTCACCCCAGGGTGACCCGAGGAGGGTAGGACGTGAGCCCACCGAATCAGTTTGTCCCGAACACCAAGCAGCACGTACCTTCGCCCCGCTGGACACTGAGGAGGCGCGGGTTCAGCCCGTAACGCCCGCTCGATGTCCGACTCCACCTCCCATACCACTGGGGCTACCAGCTTTGAGGCAGGAAGGATGGGAGTAGGTTCGGTAGACCCATCCTCCGTGTCGTAAAGGCGGGACAGTGCGTCAGCCTTTACGTTCTGGGAGCCCGGTCTATAAGACAAAGTAAACCAGAACCGGGTGAAGAATATGGCCCACCTTGCCTGACGTGGGTTAAGTCTCCTAGCTGCCCGAATATACTCCAGATTCTGGTGGTCGGTCCAGATGAGAAAGGGGTCCTTAGCCCCCTCAAGCCAGTGTCTCCACACCTTCAGAGCTCTAACCACCGCTAGCAACTCCCGGTCCCCCACATCATAGTTACGCTCCGCTGGGCTGAGCTTCCTTGAGAAGAAAGCGCAGGGGCGGAGTTTTGGTGGCGTACCCGAGCGCTGTGATAGCACGGCACCCACCCCAGCCTCGGACGCGTCCACCTCCACTATGAATGCTAGAGAGGGGTCCGGATGCGCCAACACGGGCGCATCAGTGAAGCGCCTTCAACTTGTTGAATGCTCCCTCCGCCTCTGCTGACCACTGCAACCGCACTGGGCCCCCCTTCAGCAGTGAGGTGATGGGAGCCGCTATCTGGCCAAAACCCCGGATAAACCTCCGGTAGTAGTTGGCAAAACCCCAAAACCGCTGCACCTCCTTTACCGTGGTCGGAGTCGGCCAATTACGCACGGCCCTAATGCGGTCACCCTCCATCACTACCCCCGAGGTGGAAATGCGATATCCCAGAAAAGAGACGGCTCGTTTAGAGAACACGCATTTCTCAGCCTTGACGTATAGGTCATGCTCCAGCAGTCTACCAAGCACCTTGCGCACCAGAGACACATGCGCGGTGTGAGTGGCCGAGTAGATCAGAATGTCATCGATATAAACAACCACTCCCTGCCCGCACAGGTCCCTGAGAATCTTGTCTACAAAGGATTGAAAAACGGCTGGAGCATTTTTTAACCCATACGGCATGACGAGGTACTCATAGTGGCCTGATGTAGTACTAAATGCGGTTTTCCACTCGTCTCCCTTCCGAATACGCACCAGACTATACGCGCTCCTGAGATCCAGTTTTGTGAAGAACTGCGCTCGGTGGAACGATTCCACCGCTGTAGCGATGAGAGGTAGAGGGTAACTATACCCCACTGTGATGGCGTTTAGATCTCTATAATCGATACACAGACGCAAGCCTCCCTTTTTCCTCACAAAAAAAACTTGAGGAGACGGGTGAAATGGAGGGCCGAATGTACCCCTGTCCCAGCGACTCCGTGACGTATGTCTCCATTGCCAACGTCTCCTCCTGGGACAGCGGGTACACGTGACTCTTGGGAAGCGCAGCGTCTACCTGAAGATCTATCGTACAATCCCTTCCCGGTTGATAAGGTGGTAATTTAGTCACTTTCACTTTACAGAAAGCGATTGCCAAATCGGCATACTCGGGGGGAATGCACACCGTGGAACCCTGGTCTGGACTCTCCACCGACGTGGCACCGATGGAAACTCCCAAACACCTTCCAGAACACTCCTCTGACCACCCATGGAGAACCCCCTGGGTCCACGAAATTTTAGGATTGTGCCGGGCCAGCCAGGGAGTCCCCAGCACCACTGGAAACGCAGGCGAATCAATAATAAAGAAACTGATACGCTCCCTATGATTCCCCTGCGTCACCATGTCCAGTGGGACCGTGGTCTCCCTGACCATCCCTGACCCTAATGGCCGGCTATCTAGGGAGTGCACGGGGAAAGGAGAATCTATCGGCACCAGCGGAACCCCTAACTTAAGGGCGAGTCCGCGATCCATAAAGTTCCCAGCTGCGCCTGAATCGACTAGCGCCCTATGCTGGGAAGAGGGAAAAAAGTGAAGGAAAAAGGTTAAGACAAACATGTGGCCAACAGGGGTTTCTGGGTGAGTTTGATGCTGACTCACCTGGGGTGACCGAGAAGTGTTCCGCCTGCCATCTCTACTCCCAGACGGAGCCCCCCAGCACCGATCAGAAGTGTGTCCTCTCCGACCACAGTTGGTGCAGGGAAGGCCGCCTCCTCCGGTACCCCTCGGCGCAGCCCCTCCCAACTCCATCGGAATGGGAGCGGAGGGGCTGGGTGGTGGAACGCACAGGACCCTCTCTGAACGCCCGCGGGCAGCCAGCAGATTATCCAGTCGAATGGACATGTCAATCAGCTGATCCAGTGACAGAGTGGTGTCCCGACACGCTAACTCCCGGCGGACGTCCTCTCGGAGACTACACCTGTAGTGGTCCATAAGGGCCCTGTCGTTCCACCCAGATCCGGCTGCCAAGGTCCGGAACTCCAGCGCGTAATCCTGGGCGCTCCTCCTCTCCTGCCTGAGATGAAATAGTCATTCTCCCACCGCTCGGCCGTCTAGAGGGTGATCAAACACGACACGGAAGCGGCGGGAAAACTCTGGGTAGAGTCTGGGCCATTCCAGACTGCGTTCGCCCGCTCCAGAGCACGACCCGTGAGGCAGGAGATGAGGACACTCACCCTCTCTGCTCCTGAGGGAGTGGGTCTGATGGTGGCCAGGTATAGCTCCAGCTGAAGCAGAAACCCCTGGCAACCCGCCGCCGCTCCATCATAAGCCCTCGGTAGCGTCAGACGGAGGGTGCTGGAGTCGGGAGATGGGGAGTCCGGGACCGTGGGTGCCGAAGGTGGAGAGAGGAGACCACTCCTCTCCCATCTGTCCATTCTCTCCATCACTTGATCCATCGTGGATCCGATCCGATGGAGGACGGTGGTGTGGTGGAGAACCCGTTCCTCCATCGATGGGAGAGGGTTGGCTGCTGCTCCTGCTGACTCCATTCAATTTGATAGGTGCGGGATTCTGTAATGCTCCGGGTGTCGTGCGTGTGGAGTCAAATGCAGGAGACATAGTTCAATGCTGTGCGTCTTTTAATAGCGCCAACGCACCACAGGGTGCTCACAAAAGTTATGTTCCCAACCACAGGGAATCAAAATGTACAATGGAAAAAATCACGACCAGGCACTAACACGTACCTCTACAACAGAGCCGAAGGTTACATTGAAATAATCCCGCACAACAACCAGGCGGGCCGGCTGTCTAATAAAGACAAACTAATTAAACATGAACAGGTGCTACCACTAAACATACAAGGAGGGGGAGGAAAAACAATCAGTGGCAGCTAATAGGCCGGTGACGACGACCGCCGAGCGCCACCCTCCTGGGAAGGGGCAAAACACCCTCAGTCGGACTCGTGACAGCTCCTCTGTCCTCCACTCGTTAGCTGTATTAATGGCACCTGTTTGAACTTATCAGTATAAAAGACACCTGTCCACAACCTCAAACAGTCACACTCCAAACTCCACTACGGCCAAGACCAAAGAGCTGTCAAGGACACCAGAAATAAAATTGTAGACCTGCACCAGGCTGGGAAGACTGAATCTGCAATAGGTAAGCAGCTTGGTTTGAAGAAATCAACTGTGGGAGCAATTATTAGGAAATGGAAGACATACAAGACCACTGATAATCTCCCTCGATCTGGGGCTCCACGCAAGATCTCACCCCGTGGGGTCAAAATGATCACAAGAACGGTGAACAAAAATCCCAGAACCACACGGGGGGGACCTAGTGAATGACCTGCAGAGAGCTGGGACCAAAGTAACAAAGCCTACCATCAGTAACACACTACGCCGCCAGGGACTCAAATCCTGCAGTGCCAGACGTGTCCCCCTGCTTAAGCCAGTACATGTCCAGGCCCATCTGAAGTTTGTTAGAGAGCATTTGGATGATCCAGAAGAAGATTGGGAGAATGTCATTTGGTCAGATGAAACCAAAATATAACTTTTTGGTAAAAACTCAACTCGTCGTGTTTGGAGGACAAAGAATGCTGACTTGCATCCAAAGAACACCATACCTACTGTGAAGCATGGGGGTGGAAACATCATGCTTTGGGGCTGTTTTTCTGCAAAGGGACCAGGACGACTGATCCGTGGAAAGGAAAGAATGAATGGGGCCATGTATCGTGAGATTTTGAGTGAAAACCTCCTTCCATCAGCAAGGGAATTGAAGATGAAACATGGCTGGGTCTTTCAGCATGACAATGATCCCAAACACACCGCCCGGGCAACGAAGGAGTGGCTTCGTAAGAAGCATTTCAAGGTCCTGGAGTGGCCTAGCCAGTCTCCAGATCTCAACCCCATAGAAAATCTTTGGAGGGAGTTGAAAGTCCGTGTTGCCCAGCATCAGCCCGAAAACATCACTGCTCTAGAGGAAATCTGCATGGAGGAATGGGCCAAAATACCAGCAACAGTGTGTGAAAACCTTGTGAAGACTTACAGAAAACGTTTGACCTCTGTCATTGCCAACAAACAATACAAAGTATTGAGAAACTTTTATTGACCAAATACTTATTTTTCACCATCATTTGCAAATTAATTAATTAAAAATCCTACAATGTGATTTTCTGGATTTTTTTTCTTCTCATTTTGCCTGCCATAGTTGAAGTGTACCTATGATAAATTACAGGCCTCATCTTTAAGTGGGAGAACTTGCACAATTGGTGGCTGACTAAATACTTTTTCCCCCCACTGTATATGCACACTTACACATAGATTATGGGGTTATTTTGTTGTGTGTGTTAGCTACTGACCCCTCTCTAATCCCAAATCTAAATAATCCCTTTCTTCTGTTCGGACTCCCCTGATAAGAGTAAGCAGCTTTCTCTAAATGTGCCAGAGTCAGTTGCAGTGCACGGTGTCAAGAATTGACCAATCGACAATGAATACAGCCCGCCACTGTTTTGCTATTAGAGCTGTAATTACGTTGCCTGACAACTCGTCATACATTTAATTCTGCTGCCCTGTCGATCGCTCCATACATTAGTTTGAACCTTTCATCTTTGAAGTTGTTTGTGCTTGCGTCAAAATGACGTGACTCATGATTCGCCTTGGCCCAACCCATCGGTTTCTGGGACCATTTAGAATGTCAGAATGTGTTCACTCTCCGGGAGGAGAGGAAATCCAGACTCATCGTGGAGAAGAAACGTTAGTGGGTGTGGCATTTGACCTGAGGGATGTGGACCGGTAGCCAGGCAAGTTTTTACGACCGAATTGGGACAGACTTATGAAGACAACCCCAGCGCCCAACCCCTCAGATCCCCACAGTAATTCAGCAATTCAGACAAGTAGGATTAGTGAGTGGTCCCAGTAGCGCACTTCCATTGAAGCGTGCTAGAAGGTCCAGGTCAGGGCAACGAGAAATCCAAATTCAGCAGATGAATCTGCAAAAATGGCATGCGACTCAAGGCACAGATACATGTGATAATTAAACCTTGCCTGGGAGACCGAAATGCCTTAGGCATTAGCTCAAAAGGTTAACACACAGAGTTCAAGTGTTGGCGCAACAGGATGGAGAGAGGGTGTCAGTGCCTTAGTCCTCTAGAATGGAGGGAGGAGTATGGACTCCCTCTCCGCTGTCCCCCGATAGGGCGGGTGGGGGAGATGAATGGTGTGTCAGTTGTCTCCTGGCTGAAATGGAAGGTTAGCGTCACAAAATGGATGGACTGATTACCACTGGCTCTCTGTGGGTTTGGAGAGAAGCCCTCAGGCAGAACAATGAACCTACACTGCAGGGATGTGAGTGAGAGAGACAGACTATTCGTTCTCAAGTATAAGCATTCATCAAACATCCAGAGTGTGTGTGTGATGTCCAGGGGTTTGAGAATATAAATACAGCAAACCTGTGCATTTCTGTTTGGACAAAAGGACTATTTTCTCTCCCCGGGGTGACGAAACACCGTCACCTCCCCTCACGCTCTCCTTTCATCTCACCTGTCTTTAGGTGGGTAAGATACGTAGGACAGCGGCACGGCGGAGAGAGTACCACATCCTGTTCATGGTGCTGACTACAGTGGTGTGCTACATATTGTGCTGGATGCCCTACGGCGTGGTGGCCATGATGGCGACGTTTGGCCGGCCCGGCATCATCACCCCCGTGGCTGCGGTGGTGCCCTCGCTCCTGGCCAAGAGCAGCACTGTCATCAACCCTCTCATCTACATCCTCATGAACAAACAGGTTAGTCGGGGGGGGTAGTATTTTTGTTGGGGGTGCGTGGTAGTGTGGGTTTCTTGTTAGTAATCTGAGGTTGAGATGTCAACAATATGGCTTTGAAAGGCAAATGTTCCCAATTGCATTCTTATCGCTGCACATGTCGGTTCAATCGGAAATTACCAATAAATGGTGCATTGCCGACAGCACTCCACAGATTGAATCCCGACCTAAGTATTGATTACTCTGGAGAGATCTTTTGTACACGTACAATGCGTTTATTTACATGGTAAAAATAGAACAATAAATTAACAATTTCAATGTATACAAACAGTCAACTTAAATACCTATTCAAATTTTAATAAAGAAACCTGCAATGACAAATCAAAAGGAAAAACATAGTTCTAAAAAAATTGTGACAGAAGGAGTACAGAGCAACTGGAGGAGGGATCAAGTTAAGCAGTGATCTCCAAAACGACTTTCTCTGTGTTGTTTCTGTTGAACACAATGCACCTGGCGTGTCCATCCTTACCACAGAGAATGATAAGAGGACTCTAGTTCCCAAAAGCGTATTTTAGCATGGGCAACACCATTGAAAAATGCCCTCATTTTGAAGTAGTTAACTAGGTGGTTAAGGAGGAAATCAGCCAATGAATTATACTTGTGAGCAAACATTCCATAAATGCAGGTGGATATAAAATCGGCAACCTTGGCTTTATATCTGTTCAAACAACACACTATAGGTGGCAGTTTGCATACCAACTCAAATGGATATGGCCTCAATGATGCCGCCCATGTGCTCAGACACCATAATGGGACAGATACAAAGAAGCGTCCTCTATCATTCTCTATGGCCCATGCAGATACGTTGGTCATCTTTATCCTATAACACCCCCCCTGAAGGGAGCACCTTAAAAATACCTGCTATAAGAAACATATCCACCCACAAATTACATTTGGCACAGTATCAAGATTTCAATGCTGTTGCCAAAGGCATTGCATTTGATCAAGAAGTGCTTCTACGGAACTAATAATTGCTGCTCTCGTTTCCAGCTGGATAAAATTTCCCTACGCACACAATATACACTTGCACAACGCAGGTAGAAAATCTTATGTCTTGGATGCTGTTTCTTGTGTACAGGAAAGTACAGAGTAAAGCACAGTACAGACAACTTTTTAGCTGTATTGTTTGTATTCTTTTTTGTTGTACTGTTTGTCTATCATTGTTGTAATTCAAATGTGTGACTGTCCTTGTCTATTAGTGTTTTGTTACTTGTCATGTTTTGTGGACCCCAGGAAGAGTAGCTTGCTGCTTCTGCAAACGCTAATTGGGATCCAGACAAGTACACATACATAGACAGTTTAAGACTTATCCTTGCTCCAGATAGATTTACCTGCTCTAAGCATTGGAATAGAAACAAAGTTATTGTATCTTTTTTTTTTTTTTTTAACACTGTCAGTGTTAATCACAAACGTAACAATTACATTGAATGATTTGAACACTTCAATAATGATGCATGGACATGAATCAGAGATGATACTTATGATAGTGGTGTGAGTCGAGACCATTCCAGACAGTTTCATCAAAGCCCCCCCCTCTGTTTCCCTTTGTTAGATCTCTCAGTGAGAGGTGGGCCTTGGGAAATCATTTGACGCAGCGGTGTGTCTGGCTCCTTCAAGCCATGTGTTAATGAGATAGCAGATGTGGCTCAAAATATTTTGCTTGCCTGGCGTGCCGGTGTAACAGTTCTTCTGAACCATGCTTGTGTGCCGAGTAACCTTGCCTAAAACCTAAAAGACTTGTGTTGGCTCCCCAAGCTAATGGTCTGTCACACCGGTTGGGAAGGGTTTGCACTGTTATTAACACTGTCATTGATCCTAGGTAGCTCAATCATATTTAAAACGGCTCCAACTCTAAATGGTATTCCTGTTCAGTCTCTCTTCACTCATCACTTGATTACAACAACAATCTCTTCAGCAGATGCCTCTATATTCCATGCAGCGTTTGACTGCCATGTTTACGACCGGATCAATTTGTTTCCTCAACCCTGGTTAAGCACTGTTCCTGGAGCAAGGGCACAGCAACACTTTCCTGAATATCACAACGCAAAACAAACAAACAAAACACGCACACACAAATCTCTATGAATTATGTCACTATGGCTGCCAATGTCAACCCCTCCCAGTTGTCCCTACCCAGGGAATGGTCACCATCTGGCCATTACAGAAAGGACTACAGTGGCCATAATGGCATATCTGATTGACAACAAGTGCATGATCTGTTTGGTCTTATAGGAGGCTCAGCTTGGGATAAAGGTGAAGCTTAGTAGTTGTAAGCGGATTTGTGGTTAGAAAGAACAGCCCCCGCTGTCCATTCTAGCATGGCCAGATAGTGATCCCATAGAATATAGAGCAATATAGGATGATCTATAGGATCTCTGAGTTATCCTCCTCTCCTACACACACACACGACAGCTAGCTGAAACGCACTGCAGGCAGCTCTGGCACAGAGTCGGTGTAAACGAGGAAGACATTAAAGCCGGACAAAGAATGAGTCTGGAGATGTTACTGCTTCAAATCCCTGCCATAATAAGAAAGGTCTCTGGCAGCGCATCGTGGCAGCCTGCTGCAAGCCCAGGCAAAAGAGTACTTTCAGAACAATATTGGAGGATTCAGTCAAAATGAGAATGGTAAAGACATAGGGAATGGTAGGCTTCAGTTACTAGCTCTGCTGAATGCCACAAACCATATCAGCATGACGTGCCTGGGAGGCAGTCCAGCTACCGAACCCTGCAGACTGAATCCCTTGACCATCTATGGCACATATGTAGGATCTTAATTTGATCACCCTGTTGGAGTCCTGCATTTCAAGACCAGTTCATTTAAAACTTGTAGCGTATTTGAGGTTTAAAAAAAGCTTCTGAAGTTTGTAGTTTTCACTTTGACATGTCAACCCCTACAAAAAGTCAATTTATTATAATCCACATAATAAATTCACATTTCCCGTTGTGCAGGATTATTTTCCTGCTGTAGCAAACTGGATCAAATTAAGATCCTACATCTGTAGTGTGCTCGTAGATACAACTGTCCTAGGGAGAGGTTTGGCTTTGACAGTCGGAGGTGTGGTGTGATTACATTCATTTAAAGAGGCAGGTCAATCATCGTAGTAATTACAGCTGCTTTTAAAGAGACGTCAGAGAGAGGGTGTTGGTTCAATTCCCTTTTGGCATGGGGTGGACACTCAAAGGGAGTTTGACTAGTGACCTCTCCTACCCCAGCCCGCCACTAACAGAACACTGGACGGTTTGAGCAACACTATCAGGTGACTAACAACTTTCTTTAAATCTTAACTATTAAACAATTAAATCAGCAATAAAAACCACAACAATGACACTGCAGTTACATGGATAGCATACAGTATGTGTAAGATCAGTCTTTGGGTGTTTTGAAAGGCAACCCAGTGTCCGGTTGGCTACTAGGCACAGGGTTACAGCTGTTGAAAGAATGCTTTGCGAGTCCTCTCTTACCCCCTAACTCCTATCCGCTAGCCTAGCCCTGCATCCTTTGGTGTTCACAAATCTTAAAAAGGACATCATTGTACTGGATTAGGCCAAAGAACGGGCAACCAAAGGGTTTTCCTGGGTTTGGTACCTAACTATCCGCCAGACACAGAACTGTGCATGCCCTTGAAGTGGCAACCAGTCAGCCAGTCTTAAAGACCTAAGTGGGAGTATGACAACCTCTTTAGGAGTTGGCAAGTGGTCCGGTACAGCTTGGGAGATGAGAAAAGAAGAGCAAAGAGTGATTGAGCATAAAGCACAGCAGCAGCATCAACAGCAATCAAAACCCTGATGACAACAACACCATCAAATAAGACTTTGAAATAAGACTAGAGGACATTTAAGGAATGTTGAACACAGAAGAATGTGTGACTGTAGATTTTTTTTTAAACACAATGTACCATCTTGATTAGGTAATACTGATGTGATGAGTGTTTGGTGTAGTTCCAGCATGTCTGTATTGAGATACATGTACCTGTATGTATGAGCACGTGTATTGTCATTGAAGTGGTACTGAGGTACATTTTTAATTAAAGTTCAAGTTTTTGTTACGGGTTGTCAGGAGTGTGTGGCTGGTGTATGCCGAGTTTGTACATGTTCAGAAGTGTGTGTTTGGTATGGACGTGTTTTCAGACATTCAGTGCAGACCACTGCTCATTTTCTCAAAGATTAATTTACCACCCCATGAGAGTCATAAAAAAACAAACATCCATCATTAAAAAACTGTGGGACTGTCCTTTAAGTCATTTTAAGGAAGACGAGCAACCAGAGCTCTAGAAAAACACTTCACAACAGCAAAACACATTAAGTTATACAGTACCAGTCAAAAGTTTGGCCACATACTCATTCAAGGGTTTTTCTTTATAATAACCATTTTCTACATTGTAGAATAATAGTAAAAACATCAAAACTACGAAATAACACATGGAATCGTAGTAACCAAAAAAAGTGTTAAACAAATCAAAATATTTTATATTTGAGAGTCAAAGTAGCCACCCTTTGTCTTAATGTCAGCTTCGCACACTGTCGGTATTCTCTCAACCAGCTTCCTGGGGTAGTCACCTGGAAGTAGTAGTAGTCTTGATGGAATTCCCATATATGCTGAGCTCTTGTTGGCTGCTTTTTCTTCACTCTGCGGTCCAATACATCCCAAACCATCTCAATTGGGTTGAGGTCAGGTGATTGTGGAGGCCAGGTCATCTGATGCAGCACTCCATCACTCCCCTTCTTGGTCAAATAGCCCTTACACAGCCTGGAGGTGAGTTGGGTCATTGTCCTGTTGAAAAACAAATGATTAGTCCCACTAAGCGCAAGTCAGATGGGATGGTGTATTGCTGCAGAATGCTGTGGTAGCCATGCTGGTTAAGTGTGCCTAGAATTCTAAATAAATCACAGTGTCACCAGCAAAGCACCCCCACACCATCACACCTCCTCCCCCATGCTTCACGGTGGGAACCACACATGCAGTGATCAGTTCACCTACTCCGCGTCTCACAAAGACAGTGGTTGGAACCAAAAATCTCAAATTTGGACTCCTCAGACTAAATGACAGATTTCCACCAGTAATGTCCATTGCTCGTGTTTCTTGGCCCAAGCAAGTCCCTTATTGGTGTCCTTTAGTAGTGGTTTCTTCATCCATGAAGACCTGATTCACACAGTCTCCTCTGAACATTTGATGTGGAGATGTGTCTGTTACTTGAACTCTGAAGCTCCAATTTCTGAGGCTGGTAACTAATGAACTTCTCTTCTGCAGCAGATGTAACTCTGGGTCTTCCTTTCCTGTGGCAGTCCTCATGAGAGCCAACTTCATCATAGCACTTGATGGTTTTTGCGACTGCACTTGAAGAAACTTTCAAAGTCCTTGAAATTTTACAGATTGACTGACCTTCATGTCTTAAAGTATTGATGGACTGTCGTTTGTCATTGCTTATTTGAGCTGTTCTTGCCATAATATGAACTTGGTCTTTTACCAAATAGAGCTATCTTCTGTATACCACCCCTACCTTTTCACAACACATTGAGGAAAGAAATTCCACTAATTAACTTTTAACAAGGCACACCTGTTAATTGAAATGCATTCCAGGTGACTACCTCATGATGCTGGTTGAGAGAATGCCAAGAGTGTGCAAAGCTGTCAAAGGCAAATGAGTTATTTTGAAGAATCTCAAATATAAAATATACACTTTTTTGGTTACTACATGATTCTGTGTGTTATTTCATAGTTTTGATGTCTTCACTATTATTATACAATGTGGAAAATAGTTCAAATAAAGAAAACCCCTGTAATGAGTAGTTGAGTCCAACTTTTGACTGGTACTGTATATAAAAAAAATCTAATAACACTAATCTATTGCTACACTATACAGCTCTCCTCTCTTCCGGCTCAGCAATGGCAGAGATCGGGAGATACAGTCACTTCAGGCCGTCTTGGGTCCATTATCCTCTAAGGAAGGCTGGGTTTCACCCTGTCTGGGTTCTGTTCAAAAGTCCTGACATAAATGTAGTTACACTAGACCTTCACCCTCTGGTTTGATCCCATCCCACACAGAGGGGCTATGGCTTGGGTTCTCCACTGTTCTACGTGGTTCCCTCCGGGTTCCCCCAGAGGTCAGAGGGTTATTATTGCACCATTTCCCCCTTGTCCTGTGGGGTTGTGGTGGTTCCACATGTGGCTTCTTTTAAGGGTCAGAGTTCATAAGTTGATCGTTCAGAGGTCACAGTTGACGGTGCTGAAGCCAGGGAGGGTGACGCGGCCCTTCCTCTTCAGGTCTCGTTCGGGGCCGGTGTTGATGCGCTGCACCAGGCTCTTCTCGTAAAGCAGTGGGTGGTACGCCCCCAGGGTGCAGGCTGCGTCGTAGTAGCCCTCGTGGTAGTGGCACAGGTCTGTCTGTCGCAGCGAGGGGATGTACTCGTACACGTGGACCTCTTCGCACAGCGCCATCATCAGGAGGATGCCTATCATTACAACGACAAGGTAGAGAGAAAGGGGTTAGATAGTCTAGCGTAGTGGTTCTCAACTGGTTTTTCCTCGGGACCCAAATTGAAGCAGGTTGTTTCAGTTGCAACCCAATATTCGCATTGCATTTTTTGAGGGGCTGAAATGCAATCTGAAAACTATTTTGAATTCTCTATTGACAGTAAATGTAGCAATTATATTAAATAAGGGAACAACATTCCCACCTTTTCCCATTTTCAATAATTCCCGATGAAGAATGTTGGCAAGCTCGCTTGTTTGAGACTACAAAATCTGCCAAATAGCACTGCTAATAGCTCTATATGGAAAATACTGATTAAAAAGGACAATTCCACAACAAACAAAAAAACATCTTTAGGTGTTTCATTTATCCATTGTTGATAATAGTCCCAAAATGTTTTGCATGTCAGTAATCAAGTTAAAGAAACAGAACTACACATGATGCAAAATACTGTGGCATTTCTTTTCCTTATTATTCCTGCACACTTTCTACCGGTTAGTTGTTTACATTCAGACACCGTTTCTCATATTAAAATAAGATCTACACTGAGTGTACAAAACATTATGAACACCTGTTCTTTCCATAACAGACTGACCAGGTGAAAGCTATGATTCCTTATTGAGGTCACTTGTTAAATCCACTTCAAATCAGTGTCGATGAAGGGGAGGAGAAAAGTTAAAAAATGATTTTTAATGCTCGAGACTGTTGAGACATGGATTGTCTGTGTCGTTCAGAGGGTGTTTGGGAAAGACAAAATATTTAAGTGCCTTTGAACGGGGTATGGTTATAGGTGCCATTCGCTCCGGTTTGAGTGTGTCAAGAACTGCAACGTTGCTGGGTTGTCACACAACAGTTTCTCCATGTGTATCAAGAATGGTCCACCACCCAAAGGACACCCAGCCAACTTGACACAACGGTGGGAAGCATTGGAGTCAAGATGGGCCCGCATCGCTTTCAACACCTTGTAAAGTCCATGACTGACGATTTGAGGCTGTTCTGAGAGAAAAAGGGGTGCAACTAAATATTAGGAACGTGTTCTTAATGTTTTATATATATATATATTCAAAACCTCCCGTGACAAAAATTGAGAACCACTGGTCTAGTATATACATACTCACACATTCTGCAAAACACGCAATCCTTACATTGAATTATGTGATTATGAAGTTGCCTGGTATCCAAGCTCTGTTGCACTATTGTTTCTCTTAACTATAGTAAAACAGAACATACATTCAGTTAGGATACCAACCAATTATGAACCACCTAGTACACAATGTTTACATAAATACACATCCAAACACACCTACAACATACAGAGACTAACCATGTGCCTCTCACACAAACACCCTAAATTCACCCCCAAATCCATTCTTGTTCACACACACACCCTGCAAAAACATCAGAGAGGGTATAAACAGACAGAGCAAGTAGCAGCTTCTTTTCCTACTCTACCACCCCTCCAAAATAATGTACACTCAGTTATTTGGAAATGTTTCAACCACAAAAGGGTCTTCATCAAAGTTTAGAGTAAACATTGCTAAAGGAACTACAGGATCATCTAAACAGTGTACGGGTACTCCCTGATGTACACTATGTTATCTCTCAGAGGGTCAGTCAACCATGAGAAATAGGAATCCAGGAAGAGAGCGCTGAGTTGACAATGTGCATGGCTCTGGGGGCAGCTGTGTTAGTGTGATGTACTACTGTATGTAGCATGTTTAATGGCCTGTGAGGTCACACTAAACATGACAAGACCACGCTACTCTGCTGATGAACTGAAGTCCTTACAGGGCCATTCCCTCTCTACCACCTCACTTCCTGTTTACCTTGGTGACATCAGAGAGAAATGTGACAGGTCAAACTCAGGGAATGGAAACATTTGTCCAACCTCTCAAAGGAGACTGAACACGAGTGTGCATGTTGTTCTTGTTAGACGATCAAGCGAGGTGGCCACCAAATAATAAGTGCAGTTGAAGTGTTAAAACGTTATTGACCAAGAATGGAATTGACGTCATATTAGCACTCCTGAATGACCCTGTTCATACAACCCAGAGATAGCAGGCTAGAGCCTATAGAATCAGTTACCATGGTAACACGGAACAATACCGGCAGATAAATCCATTTATGAATGCTAGTTTGCGCATGCGACCAATTAGCAAAAAGAGGACATGGATAATGATGTTTTCGCTCATCTTTGCTGTAGCAACACCTTCCACATGCAGGTTTTTTTGCGACCACCAAGCAATACTTAGACTTTTCTTCCAACTCTTCCTTTTGCATTCCTCACCCCATTCTTCTGCCCTGCCATGTTTCTCCCATGTAATCTCTCCCTCCTCCTCAGTTCTACAGGTGTTTCCTCATCCTGATCCGGTGTGAAAGGCCCTCCGCGGAGAACGGCCAATCCTCCATGCCTTCCAAGACCACCGCCATCCAGCTTAGCCGCCGCGTGTACAGCAACACGGTGGCGTGCACCGCCCGGATCTCCACGGGTATCCAGAACCATGGCTGCAGCACCCTGGTCACAGAGCACACCAACCCACCCGAGGTCACTCTCTCATGAGCGGGCACGCCGGGAAGGCCTGGTGGGTGTTGATGCATGGCTCAGCTAGCTAGCTAGCTACTGTGTTGACCAATAGTCTCCAAGGCCCATGCGCTCGTCTACTCCAGCCCAACCCCTTCCATTTGTTTACCAACTGCTGTGTTTATCTTTATGTAGGAGTGAAATTGTACATGCTGTGTGTGCAAGAGAAAGTACATTTCTGTATATGTATACATGAGGGAGGGGGGGCTGTAGAGTGAGCATGTGTGCTGCATTCAAAGGGGAGAGAGGGTGTGTGTGGTTATGAACTATGTGTACCATTTGATATCACTCGGCCTGTTCTCTGGCTTGTCTCTGTGAGGTGTAAAAACCATTGCTCGATACACTTGCTTCTTTTCTAAACACATCGACTGCCCAAGTGAAAAGGAGTATCTCTGTCACATTTCACCCCCTCAACACACACACACACACACACACACACTTACCCCACCTCTCTAACGCACACTTACCCCACCTCTCTAACGCACACTTACCCCACACCTCTCACACACACACACTTACCCCGCACCTCTAACACACACACACACAGCCAGTGGTTACGCTACTCCCAGCCTCTGTTGTCCTGACTGTGAAGACTGATAAGAAGGTCTGTGGATGTATCTCAAATCGCACCCTATTCCCCAACGTAGTGCACTACATAGGGCACGGGAAAGAAGGGTAATAGGGTGCGATTTGAGGTGCATCCACTGACTGGTGCAATAAGCTATGGGATGTCCAGTAAAGAGCTGATAAAGACTATAAAAGTTCATCAAGAGAACAAATACTGAGCAGTACAGCTCTGAAGGATACTGGTACACTGGTGACTGTGGGTGATCTCGGACTGAAGCTCTGATCTCGGACTGAAGCTCTGATCTCGGACTTCTCTATTGTGGAACTACATGGATCTCACAGATTGAGAATGGGACTTTTGCCAGACCTGCCAGCATTTTGTTTGGGGAGAAGTGGCTTTGAACTCATGTGTGATATTTGGGGTACCTACCACCCCCCTCCCAAACTTATTCCCCCCTGACCTCTCCCCCTTCATCAGAACCTGTACAAAGAAAGCGCTGAATTCAGTCTGACATGTCTGTGTGTTTCTGGTGTGATTTTTAATTTCACCGGTCTACTGAGCAAATTGAAATGTACTTACTTATAATATTATAATTACGCAAACAATGTAATATCGCACTGCAATACACCACACTTTATTATTAGGGACAAGGATATTCCTTCAATAAAATATCTGTGAGACATCGTTCTCCCCAAACTGGACATATGGGGGTCTGACTCAACGAATACCTAAACACCCCAAATCCTACCGCAACACAGCCTTGTACTACTTGATGCATGACCCAGGAAGAGGTCTAGAGAAGGGGAGGATGCCAACAGCAACCCGGCGTTGCAGTCAAGGTGACCTGAAGAAGAGGTGGGTTATAATAAGAACGACACTGTTCTGTTGATGACCTAGGCTAGGTTTTAATAGCCCCGTGAGTGTTGCTATAGGTCCTGTAGTGCTGTTATATTATAATACAATAACATGACGCCAAGCAGATGCTGAGCCCAAGCACTGTATTACACAACATGGAGGGGTCGACTGGCTGCATATCAGACTCTCTGATGTTAACATTATAACCACAGAGCCTGTTTTACAAAACACTTGAGTAAGTGCGTGTGTGTGCGTGTGCTTGTACGTGTGTATACACACCTGTATGCATATGTGGGTATACAGTCTCACCTATGAACCCTGAGGAGGGTGGGTTGGGCTGGATGGTCTCCTGGGTGTTGCCCTGGATGACGTCCCAGAGCTGCCACACATATTTGGGGTGGAGGATGTAGAAGGGCTGGGTGGGGTGGAGCCTCCGGTGCTCCACATATGGACTGAACAGGTTATAGTCTGGACTGGCATACCACTGTCAGAGAGAGAGAGAAGGGGGCGAGCGAGAGAAAGGGGGACAAAGAAAGAGGGAGAGCGATGGGGAGGGGGTAATAGTTATAGTCTACTCTAGACTGGCATACCACAGAGAAACAGTTAAACAAAGAGACAGATTGAAGGAAGTTGATACCTGTAGTTATTCCTAGAATATATTAAGCCATTTTGCAACCTATTCCTGGACCAACTACATTGCATCATATTCTCCTATCACAGTGATAATCACGGCTTCGTCCTTTTCCCCTGGACTTGTTACTGATCATGCACCTCTACTCAAAGAGAGAGGGGATGAGAGAGAGAGAGAGCGCAAGCATGAGAGTGAGGGAGAGAGGGCGCACACACGCGAAAGAGAGAGGACGGTGATAAAGTGGAACCCAGGTGAGATTAAGGACACAAAATATAAATAAAGGAAGAGGAGAGAACAGGGAGGAAGAGGAGAGGAAAGAAGAGAAGACAAGAAGAAAGAAGAGAAGAGAACAGGGAGGAAGAGGAGAGAACAGGTAGGAAGACAAGAGGGAGGAAGTGGAGACAAGAGGGAAGAAGAGGAGAGAACAGGGAGGAAGGCAAGAGGGAAGAAGAGGAGAGAACAGGGAGGAAGGCCAGAGGGAAGAAGAGGAGAGAACAGGGAGGAAGGCCAGAGGGAAGAAGAGGAGAGAACAGGGAGGAAGGCCAGAGGGAAGAAGAGGAGAGAACAGGGAGGAAGGCCAGAGGGAAGAAGAGGAGAGAACAGGGAGGAAGGCCAGAGGGAAGAAGAGGAGAGAACAGGGAGGAAGGCCAGAGGGAAGAAGAGGAGAGAACAGGGAGGAAGGCCAGAGGGAAGAAGAGGAGAGAACAGGGAGGAAGGCCAGAGGGAAGAAGAGGAGAGAACAGGGAGGAAGGCCAGAGGGAAAAAGAGGAGAGAACAGGGAGGAAGGCCAGAGGGAAGAGAACAGGGAGGAAGGCCAGAGGGAAAAAGAGGAGAGAACAGGGAGGAAGGCCAGAGGGAAAAGAGGAGAGAACAGGGAGGAAGGCCAGAGGGAAGAAGAGGAGAGAACAGGGAGGAAGGCCAGAGGGAAGAAGAGGAGAGAACAGGGAGGAAGGCCAGAGGGAAAAAGAAGAGGGGAGGAAGAACAGGGAGGAAGGCCAGAGGGAAGAAGAGGAGAGAACAGGGAGGAAGGCCAGAGGGAAGAAGAGGAGAGAACAGGGAGGAAGGCCAGAGGGAAGAAGAGGAGAGAACAGGGAGGAAGACAAGAGGGAGGAAGTGGAGACAAGAGGGAAGAAGAGGAGAGAACAGGTAGGAAGACAAGAGGGAGGAAGTGGAGACAAGAGGGAAGAAGAGGAGAGAAGAGGGAGGAAGTGGAGACAAGAGGGAAGAAGAGGAGAGAACAGGGAGGAAGGCCAGAGGGAAGAGGAGGAGAGAACAGGGAGGAAGGCCAGAGGGAAGAAGAGGAGAGAACAGGGAGGAAGGCCAGAGGGAAGAAGAGGAGAGAACAGGGAGGAAGGCCAGAGGGAAGAAGAGGAGAGAACAGGGAGGAAGGCCAGAGGGAAGAAGAGGAGAGAACAGGGAGGAAGGCCAGAGGGAAGAAGAGGAGAGAACAGGGAGGAAGGCCAGAGGGAAGAAGAGGAGAGAACAGGGAGGAAGGCCAGAGGGAAGAAGAGGAGAGAACAGGGAGGAAGGCCAGAGGGAAGAAGAGGAGAGAACAGGGAGGAAGGCCAGAGGGAAGAAGAGGAGAGAACAGGGAGGAAGGCCAGAGGGAAGAAGAGGAGAGAACAGGGAGGAAGGCCAGAGGGAAAAAGAGGAGAAAAATATGGAAGTGAAGATAAAGGAAGAGATGAATAAGAAGCAGGAGAAAAAGAGGATAAGAAGTAAAACAGAATGGGATAAGAAGTGGAGGTGATGAAGGAGAGAGTGTCAGAGGACTGGAGAGAGAAGAAAGGAGGAGTGCAGGGTATATAAAGCTGATGTGTAATAAATCTGCGTTGATGCCGTCAGTGTGTTGGTGTATATGATGTAGCACCCTGTCCCTGAGGGCCGTGAGTTAAACAGACAAGCGAGGCTAACTTTTCCACACGGGGCCTTCCACTACGCAGGTCCTCATTAGCATTGCTAGCATAACCATGGCAACCATAGCCCATCTTCCACCAATTCAACAGGTGCCATGGGCTCTGGTGAGCAACTCTTTAAATATCACCATTTAGGTGCCATTACTGGACCTCTCAAAGAGAGTGGGCAAGGTTTGAGAAGAGTGCAGTGTTTCCTCTATATGTATTTAGCAGCGGCACATAGGAAAACCTTTTCAGTGTAAACTTAAACGACTAAAACAAGATATAAAGTATGTAAAAAAAAACTATGGAGCAATATGTATTTAAATAAGATTGTTATTTTAGAACTATCACCAAAATAAAAACTAGACGGTCAAGGAGAATCTAAAATTCACACACTCCCACACACCTTGTGCAAATTGACAGCATACGGAGCAGGGTCCCAGGCCACCAGAGTCACCTTCTTATACAGGGAGCTGGTGTTGAAGTGGTTCTTGGGATTGGCCAGGATCTGTAAAGTGGAGGGGTCAAAGGTTACACATGAAACTTGATGCAGCACTGCAGTGCCCACACGCATGAAAACAAACACACTCGCCCTCTCCCCATGGGAGCTGTGGGTCCACAGTAGAATGAGCTCTGCTGTTGCTTTGACTGTTAGTGTGACAGTAGTAGAATGCGCTAGTGTGCGTGCGTGTGTCTTTACTGCATGTTGTTCTCTGTGCTGAGTGGGAGAAGATGACTTCTTCACTGGGAGAAGATGACTGAACTGGAGCTGTGGTGAAGACCCACTTACACAAAATGGGTAAGGGTAATCACTCACTGTCTACCTAGTACTGGAGGACAGCTGGTTCACACACACACACACACACACACACACACACACACACACACACACACACACACACACACACCTGCTTTGAATGAATCACGTTCTTATTTATATGCAAATCAGGCTCATGTGTTTGGATGCATGTTGTTTGTTTGAATGAGTCATGGTCTATTCAACATGCTGAATCACTTACTCGGCCACGGCACTTGATTACAGGCACATATGAGGAGTCATGTTGTTTGTTTGAATGAGTCATGGTCTATTCAACATGCTGAATCACTTACTCGGCCACGGCACTTGATTACAGGCACATATGAGTCGTGAAGCTTGTTGTAGTGACTCTTAGCTTGTGACATGCATGTTAGCCTTATGACACACACCTGTGAGTTGATGATGCGGATGGTGGTCTTGTTCCCCACATCTCTCACGTAGCCCTCTGTAGGCGCAGCGTTGAACCGCAGAACTGCATCATGGGAATCTGGGGGGCGGGACAGAAAGAAAACACGTCAGAAATAAAGTCAGTCAAAGTGTCATTCGATGAAAAAATGTAAGTGTCACTCTACGTCAATCAGCTGTTACTTAGCTAAGACAATCAAGTTTTGGCAGCCAAATATCAAAAGGCCACCTCAGAAACAGAAAATCAATCAAGTGCTCATAAACGACAAGTCCCTAGATGACATCCAATAGTCTGTCTTTTGGGCAGTGTTCACTTGGTCCAGCCACCGAGTCTGCCTACCTGCCTCTTCTTAACCTCTAGTGATACCCTGAGAGTCTGGTAGTGAAGTTCTTCACTTTTAAGTCTCCTTGACCTTTTCCACTTCACCCCGACTGCCCTCGTTCAGCCATAGTCCAAACACTCGACCTGGATGACCAATCACCGTGAATGGCCATTTGACATGGACAATCTGGTAAATGAGCAACCTAGTGCAGGATTCAGCTCTGTGCTTTGATGCAATAGTACATGAAATTATCACTACTCATAGAGAGAGTATTCTCTAGTGGTCAACGTGTGTAACTGAAGGGAGTTTCACAGGCACCTGCTCTACTCGTATTTGTTCTATGATCATCATCAAACATCACCAGGAAGCCTTCAAACTGACATAAGACACAGGCAGTGTGCCCTTCTGCTGGCCTTCACACACAAAGTGTATACATACACTGAGTGTACAAAACATTAGGAATACCTTAATATTGAGTTGCACCTATTTTGCCCTCAGAACAGCCTCAAATCGTCAAGGCATGGAGTCTACACGGTGTTGAAAGCGTCCAACAGGGATGTCCAACAGGGATGTTGACTCCAATGCCTCCCGCCGTTCTGTCAAGTTGGCTGGGTGTCCTTTGGCTGGTGGACCCTTCTTGATTCACATGAGAAACTGTTGAGTGTGAAAAACCCAGCAGTGTTTGAGTTCTTGACACACTCAAACCGGTGTGACTGGCACCGACTACCATACCCCGTTCAAAGGCACTTAAATCTTTGTCTTGCCCATTCACCCTCTGAATGGCCCACATACACAATCCATGTCTCAACTGTTTCAAGGCTTAAAAATCACTTTAACCTGTCTCCTCCCCTCTATATACACTGTTGAAGTGGATTTAACAAGTCAAAAAGGGATCAATGCTTTCACCTGGATTCACCTGGTCATGGAAAGTGCATGTTCCTAATGTTTTGTACACTCAGGTGTACATGGTCTCACACACACATTCTTATGATTAATGGTCTCAATCATGGACACTTACTGACAGTTGGAGCTGCTTTGCGTGATGTATTGTTGTCTCTACCTTCTTGCCCTTTGTGCTGTTGTCTGTGCCCAATAATGTTTGTACCATGTTTTGTACTGCTACCATGTTGTGTTGCTACCATGTTGCTGTCATGTGTTGGTATCATGCAATGCTGTTGTCTTAGGTCTCTTTATGTAGTGTTGTCTCTTGTTGTGATGCGTGTTTTGTCCTATATTTGACCTTTTACTCCCAGCCCCCGTCCCCGCAGGAGGCCTTTTTCCTTTTTGTGGGCCGTCATTGTAAATGAGAATGTGTTCTTAACTGACTTGACTAGTTAAATAAAAGGTTAAATAAAAAAATTAAAACATTTGAAAATGGTCATGGTTAAAATGGTAGGTTTTCGTCCTCTTGCCACTAGCTAGTATGGCTCATGTGCAGGACCATTTATTTCTCAGAGCACCAATATTGTTGAAGTACTATTACTGGATCCACAGGCAGCCCCCCACCCCCATCTCATTTCCCAGGTCAAAATTAACAGTCAAGTACAAGCATTGTGGGCATTTCCATGAAAAGGCCCCATGAGCACTAATGTGAAGTTCATAGGGACACATTACATTTGGTGTCAAATGAAAGCTAACAATATGGAACAAAGTTAAATGTACAGGGGCTTGCGAAAGTATTCACCCTCTTGGCATTTTTCCTATTTTGTTGCCTTACAACCTGGAATTAAAATATATTTTTGGGGGGGTTGTCTCATTTGATTTACACAACATGCCTACCACTTTGAGGATGCAATATATTTTTGATTGTGAAACAAACAAGAAATAAGACCAAAAAAAAGACATCTTGAGTGTGCATAACTATTTACCCCCCCAAAGTCAATACTTTGTAGAGTCACATTTTGTAGCAATTACAGCTGCAAGTGTCTTGGGGTATGTCTCTATAAGCTTGGCACATCTAGCCACTGGGATTTTTGCCCATTATTCAAGGCAAAACTTTTCCAGCTCCTTCAAGTTGGATGGTTTCCACTGGTATACAGCAATTATTAAGTCATACCACAGATTCTCAATTGGATTGAGGTCTGGGCTTTGACCAGGCCATTCCAAGACTTTAAATGTTTTCCCTTAAACCACTCGAGTGTTGCTTTAGCAGTATGCTTAGGGTCATTGTCCTGCTTGAAGGTGAACCTCAGTCCCAGTCTCAAATCTCTGGAAGACAAACACGTTTCCCTCAAGAATTTCCCTGCATTTAGCGCCATCCATCATTCCTTCAATTCTGACCAGTTTCCCAGTCCCTGCCAATGAAAAACATCCCTATAGCATGATGCTGCCACCACCATGCTTCACTGTGGGGATGGTGTTCTCGGGGTGATGAGATGTGTTGGGTTTGCCCGACATAGGGTTTTCCTTGATGGCCAAAAAGCTCAATTTTAGTCTCATCTGACCATAGTACCTTCTTCCATATGTTTGAGGAGTCTCCCACATGCCTTTTGGCGAACACTAAACATGTTTGCTTATTTTTTTCTGGCCACTCTTCCGTAAAGCCAAGCTCTGTGGAATGTAAGGCTTAAAAAGTGGTCCTATGGACAGATACTTCAATCTCCGTGGGGAGCTTTGCAGCTCCATCAGGGTTATCTTTAGTCTCGTTGTTGCCTCTCTGATTAATGCCCTCCTTGCCTGGTCTGAGTTTTGGTGGGCAGCCCTCTCTTGGCAGGTTAGTTGTGGTGCCATATTTTTTTATAACCCAACCCTGATCTGAACTTCTCCACAACTTTGTCCCTGACCTGTTTGGAGAGCTCTTTGGTGTTCATAATGCCGGATATTAGTGTGTACTTATTCAGGACCTACCACCATGAAGAGAAACAGGGACCCATGATGTCATTCTGATACCAGCATTCTGTTACTGGGTGTTAATCCACTTCACTTACTGTAGTTCAATGACCAAAATATACTTTTTTCTTCCAGCAGACATCTTTGAATCTTAATTTCAGAGTAGATATTTAAACAGAGTTTTACTGTCATTCTGTAACCCAACTTTACATCTACTCTGTTCAAGTAAATGTGTTTCTGTTCAAATGTCAGTAGAAACTGTTAAACAGAGTTGTATCATTTGTTTAACTTTGCAATCAATGGTTTTTGTTTGGCATACATTTTCAAGTGAAAATCGAAATCTCAGCATCATGCGGTTACCGTGGAAATGCCCATGTGGTAATAACGCCATCTTGTGCTCTGGTTAGGAAAAGGTGTAATTTTCACCATTTGGATACACCTATCAGATACCATCTTGGAGACACCTTTCTGATCTACACAAAGGCCTAAGCTAAGGTATAGCTGAGGGGTGGGGGTCTATTTGGAATTCAGAAGGAGAGTGTATGGATAGGGGGGGGTGGATGTGGAGAGATATGGCGGGAGAGAGCAGTGAGGCGATGAGACGACTAAACCGTAGAAGGCCGTTGAGGATGTTATTCAGCCAATTCACCACACGGGGGCAGCGAAACATTAGCCTGGTACAGATGTCCAACGACAGATTCACAAACCTCTCATCCTATTGACTCTAATGTCAAACATACATTCACATACTTGTACACACACTTTGGCGTGAAGGAAAGGATGGGAAGACAGAAAGGTATTTCCAGAAACACCTCAGCATTGGACAGATGAGGAGTATCTAAGTGAGATCAATATGGTTTGATTTCCTGCTAATCTATACAATTAAACAAGTGAGCCATCTGTCCCCGAGTTCACACTCTCCCCATGCCCACATAGAGCCGCCAACGCAAAGAATAGAAGACACACACACAAAGACAAACTGCAATGCAGTCAACCAAAGTATTCTAGAGATACAGTATATAGAAGATCTCCAAATTAACTGCTCTAGACCCTTCGGGAAATATGACATGCCAATTCCCTTTCAGCCAATCATAGAAATTGTTACTGGGTGATAGAGGTCCCCTACTTGGTGTGTGAGACAGTTTAGAGCCCAAGACCAAATGTCACGTCACTGTGCTACAGTAAGCTAACACTAGGCTGTGGGGCGAATTGGGAAGTCGATAGCGTTACACGACAAATTTACTTCCCAATCAATGCTGTGGATGTCACTTCGTAAAGAGACATTCTCCCCTCACATAAACAGACTGGGTTGTCACGGAGAAATCTGCTCAGGATCAATGCTGTATTTCACACTCTGACAGACACACAGTCACATATAGGCAAGACCAGGGTTCTATTTATCAGGGCATTAGGTAAAACAGAAAAGTGTTTTTTTCTTCAATTTACTGTACCAATAAAAAAGTGTGAAGTTTCAGCCATCGTATCCCAGCTCTCCTTCAATCCCTTCATCCCATTTAACCTGCATACCTCCCTCCCTCCCCCTGCCCTCCATCTCCTTTTCTTCCTTCCCTCTCCCCTCCTCTACCATCCCCTGTCCACTCCCCTCTCTACCCCTCTAGCCTTCACTCACCGATCTCCTTCCCCAGGCCTGAGTGCAGAATAGCCCCAGCAGAGGTCACCACAGCACAGCTCCTGAAGCCCCTCTGGCCCCCCTGTCTGTAGAGCTGCTCCAGGGCCAGGCGTGGCACCAGATGGGCCCAGCCCAGCGAGGAGAAGGGCTGCTCGGACCCGTCCAGTGTTCTCAGCCTGGCCTGATCCTTCAGCTCACACAGCAGTTCCCTGGAGCTCTGGGCGGCCCGTCTGCGTCCTTTATAGGTCACATGGTGTTTGTTGGCACTCAGGTAGTCACGCATAGCGCGCTGCAGCCGCGGGGACAGCATTCCAGAGGAAACACTTCCCCGCCAAAGTCGCTGCACCACCGAGGCCGACTTGGAGAAGTAGTACTCCTCTAAATCCTCCTCTTTTCCCCACCCATCTCTCTTCCTCCTACGCCCCCACACTGTGGTCCTCCTCCTGTGGCTGTTATTCGTCTGAACCCCCTCCTCCTCCCCCTCTTCATCCTCACGTGAGGATCTGCGCTTGGTTCGGTTGGGCCCCCACTCAGCATCGTAGGGGGTCCAGGCGGTTCTCTCACGGCTGCGGGTCACCGCCTGGTCGGAGTGGGATCCCACGTTCTCCGTGCCAAAGGAGGACCATGCAGCCAGGGTCTGGGGGTCCAGGTAGTCCTGCTGCTGTCGGCTGCCCCCCACCCCCTCATGGCTGGTCCCGTAGGGACCACTGTCTGAGTTCTGGCTCAGCTCCAGGCCAGGCTCTGAGGTGGTGGAAGTGGGGCTGGGCTCTGCTTCGGAGTCTGGGTAATGGTTAGAGTTAGGGTCTGGGTAGATGGTGGTAAAGGTGGTGTAGGCGGGTTCGGGTCGGGAGCCCATGACTGAGTGGTGCTGCTGGTGGGAGGCGGCTTGGATGGAGGACAAGCGCCGCGTGTCGGGATGCTGGGAGAGCGAGGAGCCGGCGGAGGTCAGGGCCTCGTTGTCCACGCGGGCATCTAGGAAGTAGGATAGCAGAACCAGGAAGAGGAGGGCCCATGCCAACATGCCCACAAACACCAGCCTCCACCACTGACGCATACTGGACTTCATCTCCTCACACACACACACACACCTATACGAACACCAGGCCGGCTCCAATCAGCAGTCAGGTCTCAGCTGAGAGGACAGCCAGAGGGCCTGCAGGGGTGAGAGGTCAAAGGTGACAGTCTTAACCTAAAGTGGACCTGAGGGTTTTGATTGTGGTTAAAAGGATACATCCCGTCTTTTCAAAAGGTTTTTGTATTGGTGTGTGTGTTTATCTTATTGTCTTTTCCAAGACTTACCTCGCCTGGTGCCCCTACTTCTTTTAGTCCATGTGTCTTCTAGGATAGAACGGGACCCTGAGAAATAAAAAAAGGTACAAATTAGGTAGGACAACACACACACACACACACACACACACACAGCAAGATTAAATGAACTTGCCTGACACCTCAATGACACGGTTCTAGCAACCCTGTATTGCCTGTATTGTTGGAACAAATCTCTAGAGATGGGTGGGGGGCTCCGAGCTGAGGAGGAGCGGTCTCAGGGGAGTTCCTGTGGTTGTCCTGACCTCCAGACGTCCCACACTGGGAAGCCAAGATAAACCACTGGGCTAAACGGAGTCAGGAAAGGGGGTCAGGCTGGGTTGTGGCCCAAGGGAGGACAGCGAGAGGAAAAGGTACATGTACACCCTGGAATATGAAATCCAAGGGAAAGGATATAACACAGAGGGAGAGAAGAAACACATCCATATCAAAAACTACTCAAAGAGCAGAAACCTATGCAAATGGAATCTTATCACAAGCTTGGGGCAGTATATGTGATAAAATTTCATTTGCATACGTTTTCATTTTGAATGTAGTTTTTTTTTATTGAAGTGGGAATGTGCGTCTTCCCTCCCACTCCCTCTCTGAGGGTTTACAACCCTGCCCACAAGAGCTGTGAGTCTCTGTGGTTCAGCTCAGACCTTTCAGGTTAGAGGCCAACCTGTGTAAATGTGCCATCTGACCTCCAGGGCAGTAACAACAGTGAGAAGCAGCCTTCATTGAGACTCAACAGCCAGACAAAAACAAAAAAGGTTCCTCATGGCAAAGTCATCCTGTGTGCTCCACTGGGGCCCGATGTGTGAGGGTGATAAACATGAACAAATCCCTGTGTGTTTGTGTGTGTGTGTCGAAGGGGGAGCATTTCACATGGCAGCAATCAGGATCTGTGCATCAGTAACTTCAGTCAAACAACAAATGTATACCACAGATTGAAAGACAGGAGGGCAAGGGAAATAGAGAGACAAAGTGAATGATATAATTGTATACTGTAAAGATGGAAAAGAGAAATAAAAATGTATGAAGCAGATGACAGGGAGACAGAGAGGAAGTGTGAAGGGGAGAGAGGGAAACCGTGATGCATAGAAATGTAGAGAGTGAGTAAGAGACGGAGACAGGGAGAGAATGGGTGGTCTTTGTCATCTTGTGGTGGAGAAGAGTAGGACTGATGGGTAAGGGAGGAGAGAGAGGAGTTGGAGGAGAAAGTGGGGGAAGAGCAGGAGGAAAAGGACAATGAGGAGACTGAGTTAAGCGTTAGCAGGCCGTTACCCCTAGGAGGTTCATTACGTGGTCGTGGTTTTACATGGCAGAGAAAACCACACACAGAGAGAGAGAGAGAGCTGTGCTAGTTCTATTGTACAAATGTGCCCTCTAGATACAAAGAGCTTTTGAACAATGGAAGAGGGGATGAAAAAGGAGGAATGTCAATGTGGCTTTGATTGGATTGTTGCCGGGAAGGTTGTTTATGACAATTTGCAAAGGAAGACAGAATGAATCTACCTGTTGGAGACCGGTGGCTTAAACATTCACACTTAATACAATGTATACTGAACAAAAATATAAAAACGCAAAATGCAACAATTTCAAAGATTTTACTGAGTTACAGTTCATATAAGGAAATGAGCAAATTGAAATAAATTAATTAGGCTTTGATCTATGGATTGCACATGACTGGACAGGGGTGCAGCCATGGTGGTCCTTGGAGGGCATATGCCCACCCACTTGGCAGCCAGGACCACCCACTGGGGAGCCAGGCCCATCCAATCAGAAATGTTTTTCCCCCACAAAGGGCTTTATTACAGACAGAAATACTCCTCGGTTTCATCAGCTGTCTGGGTGGCTGGTCTCAGACGATCCCGCAGGTGATGAAGCTGCATGTGGAGGTCCTGAACTGGTCTGCAGATGCGAGGCCGGTTGGACATACTGCCAAATTCTCTAAAATGATGTTGGAGGCGGCTTATGGTCGAGAATTTAACTATAAATTCCCTGGCAACAGCTCTGTTGGACATTCCTGCAGACATTCCTTCCTCAAAACTTGAGACATCTGTAGCATTAGGTTGTGTGACAAAACTGCACATTTTAGACTGGCCTTTTATTGTCCCCAGCACAAGATGCACCTGTGTAATGATCATACTGTTTAATCAGCTTCTTGATATGCCACACCTGTCAGGTGGATGGGTTATCTTGGCAAAGGAGAAAAGATCACTAACGGGGATATAAACAAATATGCCAACAAAATTTGAGCTAAATAAACTTTTTGTGCGTTTTTATTTCAGCTCATGAGGCACGTGACCAACACTTAACATGTTGTGTTTATCTTTTTGTTCAGTATATATGCATGATATACTGTATTAGCCTATGAATTATTTATGTATATAAACATCAATACAAGCCTCATAAAAAAGGTTGTAATTTGTTTGAAGTGGGTCCCAAATGTTGTATGCAGAAAACATTTCAAAAAGTTTAACTGCAACCAAAACACTCATTTTTGCGACCCTTAGACTTGGCAGTGCGACACTTATTTTTCAATAAAGTCATCAGCCTTTCCCAAAAAACTTTTAAACCAATTAAACTGTTGAGTGCAACGTAGGCTTACCTGGCAGAATATCATGATGATTTGCATCAATCGCGAGGGTATTTGTCTTGCAAAACTTTGCCATCACATGTAGTTTACACAGCACATTGTACAGTACAGGGCTAGCCAAACAGTCTCTTGCTAGGAACGCAATTTAATTCAATTAAAAGGGTGATTTTGAGAGTGAAACCCTGAAAAAAAACAGAAAACTGAATTCACCAAAAGATAAAACTGACTTTTAGATCCCTACAATTGCACAGTGAATGTTAAAAATTGCTAACAATAACACCCTTTTTGAGAATCCGCAAACATTTTTTCCCCCTCCAAACAATCAATGTAAATAAGATAGTCAAGTTAAAATGCATTTGTGTATTAACGGTAGGCTATATTCTACTTGCACATCCCGCAAATGAAAAATAACATAAGGTGAGGCACCACAGGCTGAAATTAAATTTTTTCATGAATTTATCTATTGAGATTTTGGGGTATATTGTCCTCTTAATAGTAGTACAAATAAGGGGCAAAACTGAATTTTGACCACATTCAAAATGGACATAAATCCATCATTTCAAAGCTCACTACATGTAAATCATACATAATTTAAAAGCCCAATTCATAGAGAATGTTACAAACTGGACTATATGTAGTAACTTACTTTGAAGAGATAGTGATTGGGTCTAAATATGAATTTGATGAACGGTAGGTTTAATTCGCTGTAGGCTACTCCTCTTTAACTGCCATTTCCTGAAAGTCGCTGTTCTCACATGCCAACACATTTTTCTCAGCTTCAGAAGCATTTGCATTCACCAACATTGTGTGGTTATTCTTACAAACAGTATATCCTCCAGACTTATATACCAGGGAATTGTTTCTTTTTTGCAAAAATATTATTCTAGATTACATTTTTTCTTGTAAAATATGCACTAAACAGATGCAGTTTATGTACATGTCTTTAGCATTTTACAGATAGAAGGATAGTCCAGTTTGTTCACAATCTACTCTATACAAGTTTGATACTGGAGTGTCTTAACAAAATGAAACCAAAATGTTTAAAGGCTAACTTCATCTAGTGCCAAGAAAAATGGAATTGGGGTATATGAAATATGTGTATATTTAATGATATATTGCCTAATTTGTATATTTTAAAACATTTAAAAAAAAGTTGTATTACAAAAAAAAGTATTAGTGTCTAAAAGTTAATTGTGATTAAGGGAGAAAAATAATACCCCATTAGGGTGTGGTGCCTTGCCTTAAATGATGTGTGCATCATCCGCTTTCCCAGGCCAGTCTTCTCATTCAGGCCAGTGGCTTTCAGTTGGCCCGGTGTGCCACTGGCAAATTTACCTGAATGTCAAGCCCTGCAAGGACATGCACATTTAAAAAAGATGTCTAGTCATTATTAGCCTGGTTCTATATGGAATGCAGGTACATCGGTCAGGTCATTAAATTGGTGCGACCAAATCATGTGCTGGTGCCATAAGCTGAAAAAGTTGGTAGCCCCAGTGCCACCAGTGGAAAAAGTTAGTCTAGAGCCCTGTAACATGGATTATAATATTTTCTCTGAGTGGCAATCCTCCCTCATCAGTGAGTTCATCTATCCTATGCTGAGTGGGTAGCGGGAGATGTGCAGTGATTTATAAATTAGTGAAAAATAATAATAATTAGGTCTCAGGAGGTTCGGGTTTCTCATTAAAAACACAAACTTCAACCAGACAGGAAGGAGAGGAAGAAAGAAGTGTACAAGAGTGTAATGTATGAGTGAGTTCAGTAGTAGAGGGGTAAAGAGAGACCAAAATACTTTCCTGTGGAGTATAATTCCTTCTACTATCTACAGGGATGGGCAACATTGATGGGGGACACAAAAAAATCTGAAATGATCATGAGGGGGACGCAGATGCCTGCAGGTCTGCGTTTTACTGCTTATTTTCTGCAATTCTACACATTTTCCCATAGGGTGGAGAGAAATGTTTGCCATTTTTTAATAAGATATTTGAGTGAGCCTGACCAACAAAATCAATTGTGGCCTCCCAGGCGGTAATTAGACCATGATAACAAGTTCAGATTGCTACATTCGTTTTGTGACCAGCTATCAAAAAAATGCTAGCTGACATGGGCTAACACGAAAAACTGATGATGCCGAGGGCCTTCAAAAGGGGGGCCACACATTTTCCCATAGGGTGGAGAGAAATGTTTGCCGTTTTTTAATAAGATATTTGAGTGAGCCTGACCAACAAAATCAATTGTGGCCTCCCAGGCGGTAATTAGACCATAATAACAAGTTCAGATTGCTACATTCGTTTTGTGACCAGCTATCAAAAAAAATGCTAGCTGACATGGGCTAACACGAAAAACTGATGATGCCGAGGGCCTTCAAAAGGGGGGCCGCGGGCCATCAGTTGCCCGTCCCTGATGTACACCCATGGGACAACCCTAAAACCTGCATGTATGTACTGTACACACAGGTAAAGCATTTTGTTCCTCAAAAATAATTAAGTGTTCCAGAGTGGTATACATGGTGTTCTGTCCAAAACATCAAGTCCTTCTCTTCTCGAAGCATGTTGTTGGATGCTCAATTCCTAATCCACTCCTAGCCCCTATCAGCTAGCCCATTCCTGTTGATCAAAGAGGATCCGGTCCGTTTAAGCAATAAGGTCATTTCTTCACCTTGTCTTCTAATATGCCGGGTGAAATGTCACCATATCACTTACAATTAATATGCAATTGTTTCAAATCTACAGCATCATTCTCACCATTCATAAAGGCCCTATACATCTATACACGCAAGACTATCTTTTGTAGTCTATACACTATACAATCATTGAGAGAAAAAGAGAGAGAGTGAGTTAGCCTAAGCATTAGCAGGCCCTTTACCCTGAGGTTGTTCATTATGTGGTCATGACTTTACATGGCAGAGAAAACCACATACTGAGAGAGAAAGGGGGCGGAGGAAGAGTTCTAGCTCTATTGTAAAATGTGTCCTCTAGGTACACAACACAGAGCTTTTGAACAGTGGAAGAGGTGATGAAAAGAGGAAGAATAACAGCCAGTAAGACTGGGAAAAAAGAGAGATAGAATGATCGGAGAAGGAGAATGGGGAGGGAGGTGTAGTGCAGAACCATGTAACACAGCGCAAATACTCTATAATTCATAATCTCTGCAGCCTAAGTCTAACACAAGCTGCCCTCAGGAAGTCTGATCAAACAGAAGACAGACGGACAAGGATCTCAGTTGGCGTGCTGTTTGGTAAGACTTACTAAAACCTTCCCGATCTCATATAGAGAATCAGGAAATACAGTGCCTTGCGAAAGGATTCGGCCCCCTTGAACTTTGCGACCTTTTGCCACATTTCAGGCTTCAAACATAAAGATATAAAACTGTATTTTTTTGTGAAGAATCAACAACAAGTGGGACACAAACATGAAGTGGAACGACATTTATTGGATATTTCAAACTTTTTTAACAAATCAAAAACTGAAAAATTGGGCGTGCAAAATTATTCAGCCGCTTTACTTTCAGTGCAGTAAACTCTCTCCAGAAGTTCACTGAGGATCTCTGAATGATCCAATGTTGACCTAAATGACTAATGATGATAAATACAATCCACCTGTGTGTAATAAAGTCTCCATATAAATGCACCTGCACTGTGATAGTCTCAGAGGTCCGTTAAAAGCGCAGAGAGCATCATGAAGAACAAGGAACACACCAGGCAGGTCCGAGATACTGTTGTGAAGAAGTTTAAAGCTGGATTTGGATACAAAAAGATTTCCCAAGCTTTAAACATCCCAAGGAGCACTGTGCAAGCGATAATATTGAAATGGAAGGAGTATCAGACCACTGCAAATCTACCAAGACCTGGCCGTCCCTCTAAACTTTCAGCTCATACAAGGAGAAGACTGATCAGAGATGCAGCCAAGAGGCCCATGATCACTCTGGATGAACTGCAGAGATCTACAGCTGAGGCGGGAGACTCTGTCCATAGGACAACAATCAGTCGTATATTGCACAAATCTGGCCTTTATGGAAGAGTGGCAAGAAGAAAGCCATTTCTTAAAGATATCCATAAAAAGTGTTGTTTAAAGTTTGCCACAAGCCACCTGGGAGACACACCAAACATGTGGAAGAAGGTGCTCTGGTCAGATGAAACCAAAATTGAACTTTTTGGCAACAATGCAAAGCGTTATGTTTGGCGTAAAAGCAACACAGCTCATCACCCTGAACACACCATCCCCACTGTCAAACATGGTGGTGGCAGCATCATGGTTTGGGCCTGCTTTTCTTCAGCAGGGACAGGGAAGATGGTTAAAATTGATGGGAAGATGCATGGAGCCAAATACAGGACCATTCTGGAAGAAAACCTGATGGAGTCTGCAAAAGACCTGAGACTGGGACGGAGATGTGTCTTCCAACAAGACAATGATCCAAAACATAAAGCAAAATCTACAATGGAATGGTTCAAAAATAAACATATCCAGGTGTTAGAATGGCCAAGTCAAAGTCCAGACCTGAATCCAATCGAGAATCTGTGGAAAGAACTGAAAACTGCTGTTCACAAATGCTCTCCATCCAACCTCACTGAGCTCGAGCTGTTTTGCAAGGAGGAATGGGAAAAAATTTCAGTCTCTCGATGTGCAAAACTGATAGAGACATACCCCAAGCGACTTACAGCTGTAATCGCAGCAAAAGGTGGCGCTACAAAGTATTAACTTAAGGGGGCTGAATAGTTTTGCACGCCCAATTTTTCAGTTTTTGATTTGTTAAAAAAGTTTGAAATATCCAATAAATGTCATTCCACTTCATGATTGTGTCCCACTTGTTGATTCTTCACAAAAAAATACAGTTTTATATCTTTATGTTTGAAGCCTGAAATGTGGCAAAAGGTCGCAAAGTTCAAGGGGGCCGAATACTTTCGCAAGGCACTGTATAACTATAACTAAAGCCAGATAGAGCCCTAAGGAAAAGATATGGGAAATAAAAGACAAATAATTTAGTTTACAGTCCTACTTAAACCCCACAGCTGCTAAAGCTAAACTGTGAATAGAGATATAGCCAATCAACACATTCTCTTAATGCATTATTTGTATATACACATCAGCATAATTGTCACTTGGATAAGATTGTCAAAACATCAATTGACTCAGTGTGCACTTCACTGAACTTTCGGAACTATCCTATTGGTTCCATTATGTCAGGCGGCAAGGCTAAATAAAGCACACCTTAAGTATGGAAAACCAAAATACTATTTCAACCCAGGTCTGAACAGCCAGTGTCATAAGAGCTGCTACTGAAACCAAAGAGTGTTCTACAACCAATTGCGGCCTTGAACTAAAACTATTATGCGGTCTATGGCACTGCATCTCAGTGCTAGAGGCGTCACTGCAGACCTGGTTCGATTCCAGGCGGTATCACAACCGGCCGTGATTGGGAGTCCCACAGGGCGGTGCACAATTGGCCCAGCGTCATCCAGGTTAGGGCTTAGCCAGGGTAGGCCGTCATTGTAAATAAGAATTTGTTCTTAACTGACTTGCCTAAATCTTTTGTCTTTTCCTTCAATTCGCAAGAGGCTGAATGTATCTCAATGAAGAAAGCATCTGAGCGGGCGAAACAGCCCCCCTCGGTCTCTGTAGACCATCTGATGAGGTCTGGTCCAAAGGAGTATGACATTGTTGCTGCCCGTAGCATTGAATACAAAGGAAGAAAGCGAGCATTTGGTCTCCCGTGATCATTTTTTCCTATAAAATAATAGCCAATCAGCGTCGAGCTAAACTGTGAATGGTCCTGGTGCACCAAACAAAAGTGTTAAGGGAAGCCAGTTTGGATTTGGCTTCACTCCAATCACTTCGAGAGCATTCGTCATTGACAGAAACTCGTAATGCATCTCAATGTAATGTTGTCCTTCAGTGGCTAGCTAACTAAAATGGTCCCTTTCCTAAATTAGCTATGGATGGAGATATGGATTTGGATTTGTGGTTTTACTTAATTCTCCATCCTGGCCAATGATTATAATGGCGATTCTGATCCAACCATAAATTCATATATTTTTGTGCTCCTGGCCTGAGAGGATGGAAGTTCAATATGTAGAAGGCTAATGTTAACTAGCTAAAGTTGGCCATGCAATTAAGCATTTTAGCCAGGTAGGATGGCATTTCTCTACAAGTAGGGTGAGTAAACACGTTTTTTCTACTTGCACAAATGCGCGCACACACACACAAACAAACAGAACCAGGGACCGACACATTCAGATTAGGTTGCTTGGATGAAATTGTTTTTATTATATTTTAGTTGTCACTGTACTAGACTAAACATGGGTGATTGAATAATGTTGGAAAACGGTGAAATGGTGCTTGAATAGTGAAGGCAGCTCCTGTTTTCTTTGCAACTTCAATAGTTGTTTAGTGGTCCAAAAATGTCAGAAACACTAACTTGCTTGACCAGTAGGTCATGTAACTCTTTGTTACATGCAATAATGTTTTGTGGAGGTTGCTCTCCAGTGTTGTGATAAAAAAAAAGGTGTGGTTGAATTTATTCTGCCACTGTCTTCTTATTGTCTCGGCCTTAGTTCATATGCCTTGTGACCGTGATATATAGACCTAACAGGTTATAGAGCAAAGAAAGCAATCATCACAATACATAGGTTGTTATATGTCGCCCCCGGCTTGGCTTGCCCACTGATTTTACACAAGCACCACTACTGCTTTCATTAGACCAAAGGCATTTATACGAGTATCAATTCCCTCACAGTTTATGACAGCAGAGCAGACACCCGAGCCGCTCGGATATTACAAAATCACAGTGAGAAAAAAGGATGGAATAAATCCTCAGAGGAAGAGGAGAGAGAAATATTGTGGTGGGGAGAGAAAGGGAGTAAAGAGAGAAAGAACATGAAAGAGGAAGAGACGCAGATAAAGGGCAAGATGCACAGGAAGAATAACAATCAATGAGCTCATATCATGCTTGCCAGACCATATGAACAGTGGATCCCTCTCCACGTTCTTCCTGTGTAGAGCCTGCATCCCTGCCCCTCACCTACAGGTTCACCCTGCTCCACTCGCAGGGGTCAGAGAGGTGATATTTTCAATGGAAGCAAATTAATCAGTGGGTAGAACAAGCAAGAAGGTGGACAGAGCCAAGCGAGATCCTATTGGCACCTTCTAGCATTTATTTGCATATTTCCGTTAGGGAAATTCACAGAGCCTACTCTGTGAATTGCACATGTGCAATAACTCAATTCACTCTTGCACTCCTAAACAAGGCAATTTTTACAAACAGTGGCAAAGGGTCTACAAAACGTAGTCCACTGTTACAGATTCTAGTTTTGGAAACAGAAAACTGTATTGATAAATGTTTAAAAATCAAGGAACATTTTTTGCAGAATGTAGGTCAAAATCCATCTGGCTTCCTCTTCACCATATTTGGTAGTGAGTGGAAACACCAACCGTATGCGTCACATTTATACATCTGGTGAAATATCTGGCTCATTGTTCCATCTGTGATATTAATCTCTAATGATACCTAATACTGTAGCTAATAACAGTTAGTCTGCAAGTGAAGGGAAAGGCTAGCTCAGAAGGTTGCTTTGCTACCCCCTAGTTTGGCCTGGAGATATTCAGGAATATTCTTGAATGAAATATAACATAACTGAAACGTAAACACGTTAAAAGGGATTCCATCATCTCTAGGATGGAGTTTGATCCGAGTTGGCAACCCTGCTAGCGCCTATTAGCATCAAAAATTAATATAGCTGCCACAGGATAGCACAGGACTAGGGCCGGGCCATCTGACCAAAAATCATATCTCCATTTATATTTACATTTTTACTTTCTCGACACAAGCTTTGTTGCACCATTAAAAAAAGGTCAATACACTATTTCAAACAGTCGGGAATAATCTAATTAATTCAGGGCTTGTGAAATTATACATAGGCTAATACAAAAGTCTTCTGCAACCATAAGACCAACCATAATAATAATCATTTTATTAAAATAGTTTAACCTTTTTTTGCAATAATCACTGATATTGCTTTCAAGTCTGTCTATGAACATACCCATTGTTACAAATATAACAAACGATACACATCCACTAATATTTACTAACTTCTTATAGCAGGCTTTACGGAAAATTAACACCGGTCTCAAACAATCTCTCAAGCACACCAGGCCCACATGCTAGTGAGTAGCCAGCTAATCTTTAAAGTCTAACCAACTTGGATCAATTTGCTTGCTAACAAGGTCAAACAGTTGCACTGTTATGAATAGACCCTTCTGTCCGTCTCCAACTGTTTGAACTACATAAGCCTGCTCACTTTGTTTAGATGTTGAAATCAAGTGTCAAGAGGGCTCCCGAGTGGCGCAGCATCACAGTGCTAGAGCAGTCACTACAGACCCTGGTTTGATCCCGTGCTGTATCACAACCGGCCGTGATCGGGAGTCCCATAGGGTGGCGCACAACTGGCCAAGCATCGTCTGGGTAAGGGGAGGGTTTGGCCGGGGTAGGCCGTCATTGTAAATAAGAATTTGTCCTAAACGACTTGCCAAGTTAAATAAGAAATATTCCAAATTTAAAGTGGCCTGCCTACCTGTATAAGAAGCATACTTCTCAGAACTAGAAGGAGTTGCCAATTCCTTATATAAATGTATTTCTATGCTCGTTGCACATTTATAAAACAAAACAGACCAACAGCTAGCACATAACAATATGTGGCTAATATGCTGCTAGTAGTACATGGTATGAAACTCACGTGCACACTCTCTCCCTGAACCCCCTCCCTCCAGACTGTTCAGGCAAAAAGAGAGACCAACAGAGAGATGGACAAGAAGAGAAAGACAGAGAGCGAGACTAGGGCTGTGAAGATCAACTACCGGTAGATGGCTATATTTGCTTGCCACCTATAGTGGTGATGACAGTAGTCCAACTGACAACATCAAGCTTTTTCCAAAAGCCTAATCTCTGATGAAGCAAGCTAAATTAGACGTTTGCTTAGCTAGCTAGCTACATGCAAAATGGATCGGCTACCCTCAGAAATCTGAAAATACAAGATCAATTGATATTTACTGATCATGAAAAGCATGCAGTTACTTCTGTATAACAGAGGTAAATGTGGAATAGATCGGAAACGTGTAACTCTGACTACGCTCTTAAAAGGTGATGATATTACAACCAAAAGAGACAACAATCCCTTGAAAATGGCACAGTTGGTCAATGGTTTTAGTAGAGTTGGGGGTCTCCAAATCGAACGCTCTGCACCGTATTGTGACGTTTTATTGATAACGACCTAGGTTCCAAGCCTGTTCTATTCATTCTATTTCTGTGTGCTGCTGCATTGCTGGGGGTGTTGTTGAGAGTCCATGTTACAGCAGAAACAGTTCCAAAAAAAAATGATCAAACCGTTATGACCATCTTCATCCATAACGGTTACACAGTTAATACTAATTGTGCCAGCCCTAAGATAGAGAGAGCCAGTCAGCCAGGAAAGAGACATGACGCAGAGAGAGATGAAGGTAGAAAGAGAAAGAGATAAAAGGAGGAGACGCAGGAGGAGGAAGACGTGAGGAGAAAGAAAGATAAGAGAGCTAAAAGGAGGAAGAGAGGAATGCTGAGGGATGGAGAGCGGCAGATCTCTCTGATGGAGTGAGGGATATGTTGTTCATATTTCCTCCTTTTCCTATGACCTAAAACACAGGAGGGTAAATCCTTCCCACACACACTCCGCCAAAACCTTAATCCAGCAGCATAGCCAACAGTAATGTTATTTCCTTACATTCGGTCTTCCTCCCTTACCTTATTACTTCCTCGCCACCTCTCTACTTTGTGTGTAGAGATATGCCTACGAGTGTGTGTGCCAGCAGTAGGTCCAGTCTCCTTGTGGCTAGTACCTAGTACGTGGAGCTGAGCTCACACTGCAGGCCACAGAGACCCACAGATCATTCCAGCCATCCCACCACCTGCCACTCAAACACAGCGCACAGCCTGGTGAACAAACAGGCCCATAATTACTGGCAACCTGGACAAAGATGAGCAAAAAAATACTAAAATAAATAATACAAATACTGAACTATTGTCTCCTCAGAAAAATTGAGAAATGATATTATAATGATTAAATTGCTCAGAGAAAAATGTTTGTTTAACAAGCAATAGAAGGGTAAAACGATTCCTATAGCGACATAACCTGAAAGGCCGCTCAGCAAGGAAGAAGCCACTGCTCCAGAACCGCCATAAAAAAGCCAGACTATGGTTTGCAACTGCACATGGGGACAACGATCGTATTTTTTGGAGAAATGTCCTCTGGTCTGATGAAACAAAAATAGAACTGTATGGCCATAATGACCATCATTATGTTTGGACGAAAAAGCCGAAGAACACCATCCCAACCGTGAAGCACGGGGGTGGCGGCATTTTGTGGGGTGCTTTGCTGCAGGAGGGACTGGTGCACTTCACAAAATAGATGGCATCATGAGGGAGGACAATTATGTGGATATATTGAAGCACCATCTCAAGACATAAGTCAGGAAGTTAAAGCTTGGTCGCAAATGGGTCTTCCAAAATGGACTGTGACCCCAAGCATACTTCGAAAGTTGGCTTAAGGACAACAAAGTCAAGGTAGTGAGTGGCCATCAAAGCCCTATAGAACATTTGTGGGAAGAACTGAAAAAGCGTGTGCGAGCAAGGAGGCCTACAAACCTGACTCAGTTACACCAGCTCTGTCAGTAGGAATAGGCCAAAATTCACCCAACTTAGTGTGAAGCTTGTGGAAGGCTACCCAAAACGTTTGACCCAAGTTAAACAATTTAAAGACAATGCTACCAAATACTAATTGAGTGTATGTAAAAGTCTGACCCACTGGGAATGTGATGAAAGAAATTAAAGCATTCTGTCGACTATTATTCTGACATTTCACATTCTTAAAATAAAAGTGGTGATCCTAACTGTCTGGAATTGTGAAAAACCGAGTTTAAATGTATTTGGCTAAGGTGCATGTAGACTTCCGACATCAACTGTATATGTCAGGGGTCAAAGAAGGGTGAAGAGGAAATAGGTGTGTGGAAAATTACTGTGAGAGAAAAGTTGAACAGATGACCCAGGTCTGTTGAATAAGGTGAACAGGAGGTCACTGATGAACAATCATGGAGAAGTGACTGCGAAGACAACAGCACAATAGTTGCACCACTACTCTTGCCCTGACAGGCAGTAAAAATTGTTGTTTGATCATGGGCAAAAAAAAATTGCCGCTGTATGACACAGTGGGTGAATAAACTTGGTGTGAGCTTTTTCTAGTCGTCCGTTTTAGTTTCTCTGTTCAGAACCTAACACCGCCAATATCCAGCAACTTCGCACAGCCAATGGGATAACATTCCACAATCAGACTATGTGAAGGAGATGTCTCCCCAGACACCGACTAGTTTTCTGATCCAGTCCCCTACTTTTTTTAAGGCATCCATTTTCCCAGTCATGTGAAATCCATAGATTAGGGCCTAATTAATTAAATTTGATTTATTATCTTATATGAACTGTAACTCAGTAAAATCCCTGAAATAGTTGTTTATATTTTTGTTCAGTGTAGTAATTTTAAGGGTGATAACATTTAAATGTTATAAACTTAGCATTCTATTTATCATTATAAATTACCAGAATTGTTGTTCATATTGCCCAGCTCTAGTACAGACTTCCTGTAATTATGAGTGGAGGATGTTTCATTTAGACGAAAGGAAAGAGGATACCTAGTCAGTTGCACAACTGAATGTATTCAACTGAAATGTGTCTTCTGCATTTAACCCAACCCCTCAATAAAAAAATGGAGAGAGGAAGGGAGAGACCTTGATGCCTCCATAGTACATGACTAATGTGTCAACCATGCAGTGTGGATGATGTCTTGTTTAAACGCACACACACACACACACACACACACACCACACACACACACACACACACACACACCCATTTATCAGTCAGCAGAGGTCCTGTTTGCCAGGTATTTTTCACTGCCAGGCTGTAGCTCTGCTGATTCACTGCATTGACTCATTGGATTGATTAATAAGCCTTGCTCAAGAGACGTTTCTCTCATCATGGGAAAGTACACCGTCAGAGTGCCAATACACCAGAAAAGGCTGGTGGGAGAAGCTATAGGAGTATGGGCTCATTGTAATGGCTGGTTTGGAATCAAATACAGTGCATTCGGAAAGTATTCAGACCCCTGGACTATTTCCACATTGTTACGTTACAGCTTTATTCTGAAATTAAATTTTAAAAATTCCTCAATCTTGACACAATACCCCATAATGACAAAGTGAACAGGTTTTTAGAAATGTTTGCTAATGTATTTAAAAAAAACAGAAACAGCTTATCTACATAACAATTCAGACCCTTCGCTATGAGACTCAAAATTGAGGTCAGAGGCATCCTGTTTCCATTGATCATCATTGAGCAGTTTCCACAACTTGATTGGAGTCCACCTGTGGTAAATTCAATCGATTGGACATGATTTGGAAAGGCACACAGCTGTCTATATAGGGTCCCACAGTTGATAGTGCATGTCAGAGCAAAAACCAAGCCAAGAGGCCGAAGGAATTGTCTGTAGAGCTCAGAGACAGGATTGTGTCAAGACAGATCTGGGGAAGGGTACCAAAACATTTCTGCAGCATTGAAAGTCCCCAAGAACACAGTGCCCTTCATCATTCTTAAATGGAAGAAGATTTGAACCACCAAGACTCTTCCTAGCCTGGCGGAAGCCACTCCTCAGTAAAAGGCACATGGCAGCACAGTTTGAGTTTGCCAAAAGGAACCTAAAAGACTCTCAGACCATAAGAAACATGGAGAGAACTACTTGGCCGGAATGCCAAGCGTCACGTCTGGAGGAAACCTGGCACCATCCCTACGGTTAAGCATTGAGGTGGCAGCATCAGGCTGTGGGGATGTTTTTCAGCAGCAGGGAGACTAGTTGAGACCTCCTGGCTTGGTTTTTGCTCTGACATGCACTAGGACCATGCCTCAGGACTACCTGGCATGATGACTCCTTGCTGTCCCCAGTCCATCTGGCCGTGCTACTGCTCCAGTTTCAACTGTTCTGCCTGAGGCTATGGAACCCTGACCTGTCCCAGACATGCTGTTTTGAACTCTAGAGACAGCAGGAGCGGTAGAGATACTCTCAATGATCAGCTATGAAAAGCCAATTGACATTTACTCCTGAGGTGCTGACCTGTTGCACCCTCAACAACTACTGTGATTATTATTATTTGACCATGCTGGTCATTTATGAACATTTGAACATCTTGGCCATGTTCTGTTATAATCTCTACCCGGCACAGCCAGAAGAGGACTAGTCACCCCTCATAGCCTGGTTCCGCTTTAGGTTTCTTCCTAGGTTTTGGCCTTTCTAGGGAGTTTCCTAGCCACCGTGCTTCT
The DNA here is from genome assembly GCF_018296145.1 of Oncorhynchus tshawytscha. Lineage (NCBI taxonomy): Eukaryota > Metazoa > Chordata > Actinopteri > Salmoniformes > Salmonidae > Oncorhynchus > Oncorhynchus tshawytscha. The sequence goes on along the minus strand of NC_056454.1, from coordinate 21,051,538 downwards.
ACACCTGCATTGCTTGCTGTTTGGGGTTTTAGGCTGGGTTTCTGGACAGCACTTTGAGATATCAGCTGATGTACGAAGGGCTGGGCTATTTAAATAAATTTGATTTAGTCCGGATTGAGGGAAAGATGAACGGAGTGATTCTTGATGAAGTCCTGAGCACTCTGGAGCAAAGGTTCACCTTCCAATAGGACAACGAGCCTAAGCACACAGCCATGACAGCGCAGGAGTGGCTTCGAGACAAGTCTCTGAATGTCCTTGAGTAGCTGAGCGAGAGCATGGACTTGAAGCCAATCGAACATCTCTGGAGAGACCTGAAAATAGCTGTGCAGCGAAGCTCCCCATCTGACAGAGCTTGAGAGGATCTACAGAGAAGGGAGAAACTTCCCAAAAACAGGTGTGCCAAGCTTGTAGCGTCATACCCAAGAAGACCAGAGGCTGTAACCGCTGCCAAAGTCCTTCAACAAAATAATGAGTAAAGGGTCTGAATACTTACAGTACCAGTCAAAAGTTGACACACCTACTTATTCCTGGGTTTTTCCTTTATTTTTACAATATTTTCAAAGTAGCCGCACTTCGTCTTGATGACAGCACTCTTGGCATTCTCTCAACCAGCTTCATGCGGTAGTCACCTGGAATGCATTTCAATTAACAGGTGTGCCTTGTTAAAAGTTAGTGGAATTTCTTTCCTTCTTAATGCGTTTGAGTCAATCAGTTGTGTGTTGTGACAAGAAGATAGCCCTATTTGGTAAAAAACCAAGTCCATATTATGGCAAGAACAGCTCAAATAAGCAAAGAGAAACAGTCCATTATTATTTTAAGACATTAAGGTCAGTCAATCCGGAAAATTTCAAGAACTTTGAAAGTTTCTTCAAGTAGTTGCAAAAACCATCAAGTGCTATGATGAAGCTGGCTGTCATGAGGAACGCCACAGGAAAGGAAGACCCAGAGTTACCTCTGCTGCAGAGGACAAGTTCATTAGCCAGCCTCAGCCCAAATAAATGCTTCAGAGTTCAAGTAACAGACAGGTCTCAACATCAACTGTTCAGAGGAGACTGCGTGAACCAGCTTTCATGGTCGAATTGCTGCAAAGAAACCACTACTAAAAGGACACCAATAAGAAGAACAGACTTGCTTGGGCCAAGAAACACGAGCAATGGACATTAGACCGGTGTAAATCTGTCCTTTGGTCTGATGAGTCCAAATTTGAGATTTTGGGATCCAACTGCCGTGTCTTTATGAGACACAGAGTAGATGATCTCTGCATGTGTAGTTCCCACCTTGAAGCATGCAGGAGGTGGTGTGATGGTGCTTTGCTGGTGACACTGTCAGTGATTCATTTAGAATTCAAGTCACAGTTAACCAGCAAGCTACTACAGCATTCTGCAGCAATACACCATCCAATCTGGTTTGCACTTAGTGAGACTATAATTTGTTTTTCAACAGGACAATGACCCAAAACACACCTCCAGGCTGTGTAAGAGTTGTTCGACCAAGAAGGAGCATGATGAGTGCTGCATCAGATGATCTGGCCTCCACAATCACCCAACCTCAACCCAAATTAGATGGTTTGGGATGAGTTGGACTGCAGAGTAAAGGAAAAGCAGCCAACAAGTGCTCTGCATGTGTGTGAACTACTTCAAGGCTGTTGAAAAAGCATTCCAGGTTAAGCTGGTTGAGAGAATGCCAAGAGTGTGCAAGGGTGGCTACTTTGAAGAAACTAAAATCTATTTTGATTTGTTTATCACTTTTTTGGTTAATACATGATTCTGTGTGTGTTATTTCATAGTTTTGATGTCTTCACTATTATTCTGCAATACAGAAAATTGTTTTAAAAAACAAAGAAAAACCCTTGAATGAGTAGGTGTCCACAGTTGACTGGTATTGTATGTTAATGTGATATTTCAGTTATGTATTTTTAATAAAATACCTAAAAAAACAGTTTTTACTTTGTCATTATGGGATACTGTGTGTAGATAGACGAGTAAAAAAACAACAATTTGATCAATTTTAGAATGAGGCTGAAACGTAATAAAATGTGAAAAAGGTCTTCCCGAACATGCATACAAACATATGGAAACTATTGTTGGGCAGTATCCAGATTTTCATATCGTCATACTGTCCTTCTCTCATCCAAGGATTTACGATATTACTGGCTTAGTACACTGAGGCACCCCAAAAAATAATTTAAAAAATATATATTTATTTTTACATTGGTCATCTATTACCGGAATGCTAACAGAATTAGCAAAAGTAATAGTGAATTTCCATGGAGGCTGCTAGCTAAATATGCTAACGAGCCCAAACGAAAATAAACTAATTGCAAAGACAGTCAATCCAGCTCATATATATATTTATTAGGTAGGAGCTACCAAAATGTCATTTTTGGTGAGTTTGGACATTTACAAGCGAATGAAAGATATTGTGCAAATGAACAGTTTTGTTTAGCTAGCTACATGTCTAAACAAAAAGACTCCATTATGCAAGTAACCATCTCACTGTACTGTTTACACCTAACAAGCTAGAAACGAACCAAAAACTTTGTTTAGAAAGTTGCTTTTAGTTGCCTGGTTTCCTAAATTGACATCTACTAAATTATTTTTTAAGGGGATGGGTTTGTGTTAAAATGCACCTGTTATGATATTTTGGACCCCCAGGCTGACAGGCTGCATTTAAGGCCATGTGCTAAACAGTGAGTATGGTAGTATACAACCAAAGATTAAGACGTAAGGCTGGTTTATACTACTATCGACATGTCTGCATACAGTTGTCGCAGTGACATCATGAACATTCTATTGTTGTCCAACATCAAATTTATCGTTGTCGTTATGAAAAAGTAAACACAAAAATGACAGGCTGCATGATATTTGGGTGTTCATATACTTTTTCATAACGACAATGATAAATTTGATGTCGGACGACAATAGAATGTCCACGATGTCTGTATACAGTTGTCGCAGTGACATGTCGATTGTAGTAGTATAAACCAGCCTTACATCTTAATCTTTGGTTGTACACTACCATACTCACTGTTTAGCACATGGCCTCAAATGTGAATCCTGAAAGAGATGGTTGGGGCTAATGCTTAAGAGGTTGTGAACGATGCTGAATGGGTCGTTCACAACCTGACGGGCCGCCCCCAGGTGGTGAGGGTAGGCAACAACATCTCCACCCCGCTGATCCTCAACACTGGGGCCCCACAAGGGTGCGTTCTGAGCCCTTTCCTGTACTCCCTGTTCACCCACGACTGCGTGGCCACGCACGCCTCCAACTCAATCATCAAGTTTGCGGACGACACAAGAGTGGTAGGCTTGATTACCAACAACGACGACGAGACGGCCTACAGGGAGGAGGTGAGGGCCCTCGGAGTGTGGTGTCAGGAAAATAACCTCACACTCAACGTCAACAAAACTAAGGAGATGATTGTGGACTTCAGGAAACAGCAGAGGGAACACCCCCCTATCCACATCGATGGAACAGTAGTGGAGAGGGTAGCAAGTTTTAAGTTCCTCGGCATACACATCACAGACAAACTGAATTGGTCCACTCACACAGACAGCATCGTGAAGAAGGCGCAGCAGCGCCTCTTCAACCTCAGGAGGCTGAAGAAATTCGGGCTTGTCACCAAAAGCACTCACAAACTTCTGCAGATGCACAATCGAGAGCATTCTGGCGGGCTGTATCACCGCCTGGTACGGCAACTGCTCCGCCCACAACCGTAAGGCTCTCCAGAGGGTAGTGAGGTCTGCACAACGCATCACCGGGGGCAAACTACCTGCCCTCCAGGACACCTACACCACCCGATGTTACAGGAAGGCCATAAAGATCATCAAGGACATCAACCACCCGAGCCACTACCTGTTCACCCCGCTATCATCCAGAAGGCGAGGTCAGTACAGGTGCATCAAAGCTGGGACCGAGAGACTGAAAAACAGCTTCTATCTCAAGGCCATCAGACTGTTAAACAGCCACCACTAACATTGAGTGGCTGCTGCCAACACACTGACACTGACTCAACTCCAGCCACTTTAATAATGGGAATTGATGTAAATATATCACTAGCCACTTTAAACAATGCTACCTTATATAATGTTACTTACCCTACATTATTAATCTCATATGCATACGTATATACTGTACTCTATATCATCGACTGCATCCTTATGTAATACATGTATCACTAGCCACTTTAACTATGCCACTTTGTTTACATACTCATCTCATATGTATATACTGTACTCGATACCATCTACTGTATCTTGCCTATGCTGCTCTGTACCATCACTCATTCATATATCCTTATGTACATTTTCTTTATCCCCTTACACTGTGTATAAGACAGTAGTTTTGGAATTGTTAGATTACTTGTTGGTTATTACTGCATTGTCGGAACTAGAAGCACAAGCATTTCGCATGTATGTCGTATGTGACAAATAAAATTTGATTTGATTTGAAAAAGAAGAACTCTCCAGTAGGTGTCCCAAAACATTCAAGAGACATTTTCTCAAAAGTGGGGTTACGAGTTTATCAACTTTCAAAGCAGAATTACTTCCCCATTTGTTCCTCAACTGCAGCGTATTATATACAATTTTCTAGCTCTGGGTCTCCACTTTTATCCAATGTAAAAAAAAAAAACTTTAAAAATGTTGCTACATAAGACCAAATCACTCAAATCACATAACTAGCCAGTTAAACTTAGGGGTCGCGTAAATGCAGAACTTGTTTTTTTTACGAAAAAATCTAAGCTAAAACGCATAAGAAATATCTCTGCGCTTTGTAAATGCAGATCTAAAGTACTTCTTACTGTAGATTTTGTGCTTCAGTTGCACTTCTACACTTGGATAAGAATTCACAAAACAGGCATTCTATCAGCAGACAGCACTCTGACATAGCTACTTTTCTCCTGTCCTTTTCTCAGTGTAGCCAGAATACTTTTCTGCCCAGAACAGCGATTACTCACCTTGAACTGGACAAATCATTTTTCTTTAATGAGTCGGACGAAAGGTATTTACTCCAGACACCCAAACAGGCCCTCATCCCTGAGAGGTTTCGCAGAAGGAGATCGGGGTGCCTTGTGATGATCCAGCAACGAGTGGCTAATCTGCCTTTGCCATCGGTACTATTGGCCAAAGTAGAATCGCTCAATAATAAAGTGGACGAACTACAAGCACGTATATCCTACCAACAGGACATTAAAAACTGTAATACATCTTATGTTTCACCAAGTTGTGGCTGAACGGCGACACGAATAACATACAGCTGGCAGGTCATACACTGTATCGACAGGATAGAACAGCCTCTGGTAAGGGGCGGCGGTCTACGGATATCTATAAACAGCTGGTGCACGATATCTAAGAAAGTGTCAAGTTTTTGCTTGCCTGAGGTAGAGTATTTCATGATAGTGTGGGCTACAGCTTATCTACCTAGAGAGTTTATCTGTATTTTTTGTAGCAGTCTACATACCACCACTAAGACCGCACTCAATGAGCTGTATCCAGCCATAAGCAAACAGGAAAACGCTCATCCAGAGGCGGCGCTCCTAGTGGCCGAGGACTTTAATGCAGGGAAACTTAAATCCGTTTTACCTAATTATTAAATATGTTAAATATGCAACCAGAGAAGAACAAAAAAGGGGGGGGGGGAAGACTCTGGACCACCTTTACTCCACACACAGAGCAGAGATGCGAACAAAGCTCTCCCTCGCCCTCCATTTGGCAAATCTGACCATAATTTTATCCTCCTGATTCCTGCTTACAAGCAAAATTAAACGCAGGAAACACCAGTGCCTGTCAATAAAAAAAGTGGTCATCTGCTTAGCAGATGCTAAGCTACAGGACTGTTTTGCTAGCACAGACTGGAATATGTTCCCGGGATTCTTACGATGGCACTGAGGAGTACACAACATCAGTCACTGGATTCATCAATAAGTGGATCGATGAAGTTGTCCACACAGTGACTGTACGTGCACACCCAAACCAGAAGCCATGGATTACAGGCAACATCCTAACTGAGCTAAAAGGTAGAGCTGCCGGTAAAAAGGAGTGGTACTCCAACCCAGAAACTTATAAGAAATCCTACTATAACCTCTGATGAACCAAACAGGCTAAGCATCAGTACAGGACTAAGATCAAATCGTACTACACCGGCTCCGATGCTCATCGTATGTGGCAGGGCTTGCAAACTATTACAGACTACAAAAGGGAAGCACAGCTGAGAGCTGCCCAGTGACACGAGCCTACCAGACGAGCTAAATTACTTCTATGTCCGCATCGATGCAAGTAACACTGAAACATGCATGAGAGCATCAGCTGTTCCTGACGACTCTGAGATCACGATCTCCGCAGCTGATGTGAGTAAGCCCTTTAAAACAGATCAAGATTCAGGCCACAGGCCCAGACGGATTACCAGGATGTGGACTCCGAGCATGCGCTGACCAACTGGTAAGTGTCTTCACTGATATTTTCAATCTCTCCCTGTCTGAGTCTGTAATACCAACATATTTCAAGCAGATGACCATAGTCCCTGTTCCCAAGAACACTAAGGTAACCTGCATAAACGACTACCAACCCGTAGCACTCACGTCTGTAGCCATGAAGTGCTTTGAAAGGCTGGTAATGGCTCACAACACCATTATCCCAGAAACCCTATACCCACTCTAATTTGCATACCGCCCCAACAGATCCACAGATAAAGCCATCTCTATTGCACTCCACACTGCCCTTTCACACTTGGACAAAAGGAACACCCATGTGAGAATGCTATTCATTGACTATAGCTCAGCGTTCAACACCATAGTGATAATCTTTGAAGGAACTAAGCGCCTCCCTCTGCAACTGGATCCTGGTCTTCCTGACAGGCCGCCCCCAGGTGGTAAGGGTAGGTAACATCACATCCACCACGCTGATCCTCAACACTGGGGCCCCTCAGTGGTGCGTGCTCAGTTCCCTCCTGTACTCCCTGTTCACTCATGACTGCACGGCCAGGCACGACTCCAACGCCATCATGAAGTTTGCTGATGATACAACAGTTGTAGGCCTGATCACCGACAAGACAGCCTATAGGTAGGTCAGAGACCTGACCGTGTGGTGCAAGGACAACAACCTCTCCCTCAACGTGATCAAGACAAAAGAGATGATTGTGGACTACAGGAAAAGGAGGACCGAGCACGCCCCCATTCTCATCGACAGGGCTGCAGTGGAACAGGTTGAGAGCTTCAAGTTCCTTGTTGTCGACATCACCAACACACTAACATGGTCCAAGCACACCAAGACAGTTGTGAAGAGGGCACGACAAAACCTATTCCTCCTCGAGAGACTGAAAAGATTTGTCATTGGTCCTCAGATCCTCAAAAGGTTCTACAGCTGCACCATCGAGAGCATCCTGACGGGTTGCATCACTGCATGGTATGGCAACTACTCGGCTTCCGACCGCAAGGCACTAGAGGGTACTGCGTACGGCCCAGTACATCGCTGGGGCAAAGCTTCCTGCCATCCAGGACCTCTATACCAGGCGGTGTCAGAGGAAGGCCCTATTGTCAAAGATTCCAGCCACCCTAGTAGTAGACTGTTCCCTCTGCTACCGCACGGCAAGCGGTACCAGAGCGCCAAGTCTAGGTCCAAGAGGCTTCTAAACAACACCCAAGACAGAAGACCCCTGAACATCTAATCAAATAGCTACCCAGACTATTTGCATTGCCCGCCTCTCTTTTACACTGCTGCTACTCTGTTTATTATCTATGCATAGTCACTCTACCGACATGTACATATTACCTCAATTACCTAGACTAACCGGTGCCCCTGCACATTGACTCTGAACCGGTACCCTCTGTATATAGCCTCGCTATTGTTATTTTACTGCTGCACTCTAATTATGTTACTTTTATTTCTTATTTTTTGTAGGTATTTTTCTTAACTACATTGTTGTTGACGGGCTTGTAAGCATTCCACTGTAAGATTGTATTCCTGCTGTACTCGGTGCATGTGACAAATAAAATGTGATTTGTTTTCAGCACTTACAGTGGGGCAAAAAAGTATTTAGTCAGCCACCAATTGTGCAAGATCTCCCACTTAAAGCGATGAGAGAAGCCTGTAATTTTCAGCATTAGGTACACTTCAACTATGACAGACAAAATGAGAAGAAAAAAAATCCAGAAAATCACATTGTAGGATTTCTTATGAATTTATTTGCAAATTATGGTGGAAAATAAGTATTTGGTCACCTACAAACAAGCAAGATTTCTGGCTCTCACAGACCTGTAACTTCTTCTTTAAGAGGCTCCTCTGTCCTCCACTCGTTACCTGTATTAAATGGCACCTGTTTGAAATTATCAGTATAAAAAAGACACCTGTCCACAACCTCAAACAGTGACACTCCAAACTCCACTATGGCCAAGATCAAAGAGCTGTCAAAGGACACCAGAAACAAAATTGTAGACCTGCACCAGGCTGGGAAGACTGAATCTGCAATAGGTAAGCAGCTTGGTTTGAAGAAATCAACTGTGGGAGCAATTATTAGGAAATGGAAGACATACAAGACCACTGATAATCTCCCTCGATCTGGGGCTCCACGCAAGATCTCACCCCGTGGGGTCAAAATGATCACAAGAACGGTGAGCAAAAATCCCAGAACCACACGGGGGGACCTAGTGAATGACCTGCAGAGAGCTGGGACCAAAGTAACAAAGCCTACCATCAGTAACACACTATGCCGCCAGGGACTCAAATCATGCAGTGCCAGATGTGTCCCCCTGCTTAAGCCAGTACATGTCCAGGCCTGTCTGAAGTTTGCTAGAGAGCGTTTGGATGATCCAGAAGAAGATTGGGAGAATGTCATACGGTCAGATGAAACCAAAATTGAACTTTTTGGTAAAAACTCAACATGTCGTGTTTGGAGGACCATACCTACTGTGAAGCATGGGGGTGGAAACTTCCATCAGCAAGGGCATTGAAGATGAAACGTGGCTGGGTCTTTCACCATGACAATGATCCCAAACACACCGCCCGGGCAACGAAGGAGTGGCTTCGTAAGAAGCATTTCAAGGTCCTGGAGTGGCCTAGCCAGTCTTCAGATCTCAACCCCATAGAACATCTTTGGAGGGAGTTGAAAATCCATGTTGCCCAGCAACAGCCCCAAAACATCACTGCTCTAGAGGAGATCTGCATGGAGGAATGGGCCAAAATATCAGCAACAGTATGTGAAAACCTTGTGAAGACTTACAGAAAACATTTGACCTCTGTCATTGCCAACAAAGGGTATATAACAAAGTATTGAGATAAACTTTTGTTATTGACCAAATACTTATTTTCCACCATAATTTGCAAATAAATTCATTAAAAATCCTACAATGTGATTTTCTGGATTTTTTTTCTCATTTTGTCTGTCATAGTTGAAGTGTACCTATGATGAAAATTACAGGCCTCATCTTTTTAAGTGGGAGAACTTGCACAATTGGCACAATCTGACTAAATACTTTTTTGCCCCACTGTATTTCCATGACTGATCAAAGCTTGTTTTCTCATGGCTCTCTTGTCCCTCTGCAGCAGACATATGGTGAGCAATATGTTTGGAACATCGAATCGCAACACATATAGAATCATGAGAATCGCAATACATATCGTATTGGGAACTAGTATCGTGATAATATTGTATTGGGGTTAGTCCCTGACAATTCCCAACCCTAACCAATACAGGGGCTGGATGCAGCACAGCCACTATTAGAAGAAGTGGACAGAGTCAACTCACAGGGACACTTCCCCCTGACAACTATATGCCATTCTCATTGTCCTCATGAGGGCCATTTGGGAGTAATGACCACAGGAAGGAAGACCTTCCCTCGACACTGAGGGACCAGCATCTATCAGGTGACCTCACCCAGGGGGGTGGATGTGGTGGCACTACTCAATCTAAACCAGAGTTTATGGCTGATGAGGGAAAAAAGGTGTAGTCGATGAGAAATACAATTATTTTAAATGTCAAAAAAATATGCATGTTTCAAATAGAACGTTGTTTTGTTGATTAAGTTGAATTAATCAAATTCTGCAGCCTTGCAGGGTAAGACTTCTAAGAATTAGTCTTATCCTGGAAGGGCAGAAACCCAGCAAACTATTTTGATGATTATGGCCCTCAATGAGTGACCACTAATCACAAGACAAGAGACAGTTAATTACATAAAAAGGGGTTTAGGCTGGGGCAACCTCTGATAGTCCAAAAGGTGAAGTGCACACACACACGCGCACGCGCACGCGTGCCAGTAAGAGGTTAACAGGATTTGAGTTGATTACATCACAGTAGGAATGTGACAAATGGACAATTGTCCTTAACGTTTAAACAGCCATTCAAAAAAAATAATAATAAAAAATAAATAAAAAATTGAAAATCTGTTTTCCGTTAAAAAGATAACAAAATATTACAATTCCAGTCAATTCACAATGCAGAATAATGGCCATACAACATATGCATGCCCGCTAGGGCCAGGCAGTGAAGTTCTCTACCGCCACCCTTTACACACATAATAATGCAGTACAGTAACATGCCGATAATTGATAACAAAAGTGTCCCGTCAGAAGTGTCTACCTTTTTCGGCAGTAGAATTCTGCTACGGCATATGATATATTGTTTCCCTGACAACAATAAACGTGTTGTTTATGCTGTCTTTTTATGGTAGGGTAGCTAGATGTGCTTTCTTTCTACTAAATCTCTTGGTAAGTCACGATATTGAACTTTAAAGTTAGTTAAGAGTAGACTGCGCGCAGGCAGCAGGAAGGCTAGGATCTCATGGCGCTACAGAGGGTTGTACGGACAGGTACGGACAGCCCATCACTGGGGCCGAGCTCCCTGCCATCCAGGACCTGTATATCAGGCGGTGTAAAAAGAATGCCTGGAAAATCGTGAAAGACCCCAACCACCCAAGCCATAGACTATTTCTCTGTTGCAGCACAGCAAGAGGTACCGGTGCATCAAGTCTGACACCAACAGGATCTTGAACAGCTTCTATCCCCAAGCAATATGACTGATGAATAGCTAACAAAATAGCTACATGGACAGAGTGTACTTGTATCTTTACTGACCTTTTATTTCAATATTTTCTCTGTCACTCCAACAAACACTCACTCCATCATAATATGGACATACATTTTTACTGACTCTACACACCTGCAAGCTGCTGCTACTCTGCTTATCTTTTATCCTGTAGCCTAGTCACCTTACACCTATACATATCTACCTTCATCACTAGTATCTCTGCACATGTAAATATGGTATTGGAACTGACAGTTCAAATATTTCCTGTATATAGTATGCTTACTTTGTGTATTTCATATCTTATTCCTTGTGGGGTTTTTCTATTAATACATTGTTATTGATTATTGCATTGTAGGGTTTTGAGTTTGCAAGAAAGGCATTTCTCTGTATTTGCCATTGCCGAGGCGCTTTCAAGGTGCCACATACCAACATATCTGAAAAGGGTCATAAATACAGGCTATAGTGGTAGCCTACTGTAATTTTGGGAGACAAAAACACCCCCACCCACTCAGCAACTAAGAGTAGCCTACCTGTGCTCGCAAGACTGGCCCGAAGATACCTCTTTATCCCAGCGACATCGTCCCATTAATAGCCTAAACTAGAATAGTCTACACACAACAGACCGAAGACTGAACACACACTCTCCTCATTAGCAAAGAGAAAGCGCAGGCAGGCCAGCGCGAGGGCGAGAGAGCAGGGGCAGGCAGAACCGTGCACATACCTCTTAATTGTCTTGCATGCCTCGCAAATTTCCCAACGGAGCCTAAAGTTTGCCTCTCCTCTCTGGTTTTATTTCAATTACACAAACTTCATAGCCATATAGTCTTGTTAGGCTATAAACACTGAAAAGATGGCTTTATGATAACTGCACTGCGATTTTAAATTTTAAAACAGTTTTTCGGTTAGGGAGTTTTCTTAAGGTTAAGGATCCCAACTTCACTTAAACGTTCACACCCCTACACCACAGGCTTTCAAATGTGTTAGGTAGGGCTGGGACTATACCAGTATCACCATACTTCTTAGTATTGTGGCAAGGAAACAAAACAAAGTGGATTTAGCTTCTTTAGGAAAACATATCTAACGTTGGAAAACATGTCGTCATCCAGAGTCACATTTATTTATTTTCAAACTATATAACACAATATTTAACAAACAGCAGGTTTTTGCTGGGCAGTATACCATATTTTATGATATACCGGTATTGATGCAGGGACCGGTTTGGGTTTTTACTTTACCTTCTATAATGGCATTTGAATGTTTGGTTTGTTAAATGTTGTTCCTCAACTAAGAGACACTTGCGTTCAGTCTGCATGGTCAATGCAGCACCTGCAACAATGTTCATGGCAACAATGTTGTATTCACTTTGCTTCTTAATATAAATTCACTAGCGTTCTATAATGACACCATTAGTTTGTGTTTCTTACATCAGCAAACAGCTAGTTTGTCCTTAGCAAGTTGCCCTAAATCTTGTGAGATGCTAATTGTTAGCAGCTAATGCTAATAGCTAGCTAGATAGTAAATGTACTAAGAGCAAACGTAGCTAGCTAATGCAGCCTGATAATACCAGTGATGGTGTAGACCAAAATCAGCATGTTACATTTGATACAGAAGTATATTTGTATATTTAAATACAAATACTTTTAGACTTTTACTCAAGTAGTATTTTACTGGGTGACTTTCACTTTTACTTGAGTAATTTTCTATTAACATATCTTTACTTTTACTCAAGTATGACAATTGTGTACTTTTTCTACCACTGCAATTGAGTGCAGGAAATGCAGAAATGATAAAAGTGATGAAATTTGTTTTGGTTGAAGTTCAACTGAACATTCTAAAACAAATTCGAATGGAGAAAGACTCATTGAAATCACTTAGAAACCTCACGCCAAACAGAAATTCTTATGCAGCAGAGAACCCTCTCCTGCTCTTCAGTACCAACCAAAGGAATGCCTTTGTCCTCCAGGAAACGTGTGCCTCAAACTATAACATCCAAAAAAGTTAATTTGGACAATATTTCTAAGATAGGAATGTTAAGAATGGTCAGTGGGGATCTAAAGAATAACCATGTCATATCACTTTTCATTTTGTGATGTTTTTAAAAACTCTATGAACCAAATACTGTAACTTAAGGAAACCCCTTCGGCTGTTTAAGTTTCCATCCAATCAAATAAAAATGTTATTGGTCACATACACGTGTTTAACAGATGTTATTGCGGGTGTACTGAAATGCTTGTGCTTCTAGCTCCGACAGTGCAGTAATATCAAACAAGTAATATCTAACAGTTTCACAACATATACCCAAAATACATGTAATCTAAGTAAGGAATGGATTAAGAATAACTATACATATGTCACAGAGGCATTGGACTTAGATACAGTGGCATAGTATGGAGTACAGTATATACACATGAGATGGGTGATGCAAAATTTACACACAAGACATTGTAGAATAGTATAGAGTACAGTTCACACATGAGATGAGTAATGTAATATACAGAGACATTAAAAGTGTTTAATTTCCTGAAAACTGGCCAGAGATTCCTAATCTATGTCTATAGGCAGCAGCCTCTGATGTGCTGGAGATGCTGTTTAACTGTCAGTGGCGTAGTATAGAATACAATATATACATATGAAATGAGTGATGCAATATGTAAATTTAAAAGTGACTAAGATACTGTAGAATAGTGTGGAGTGCAGTTTATACATATGAGATGAGTAATGCTAGACACTGAACATCGTTAAAGTAGCTAGTGATCCATTTCTAAAAGTGGCCAGTGATTCCTAATCTATGTCTATAGGCAGACACCTCTGATGTGCTAGTGAATGCAGTTTAGCAGTCTGATGGCCTTGAGATTGAAAAACAGCTTCTGTCTCTTCCTCACCTTCTTCACCACACTGTCTGTGTGGGTGGACCATTTCAGTTTGTCAGTCATGTGTACTCCAAGGAACTTGAAGTTTTCCACCTTCTCCACTGCGGTCCCATCGATGTGGATAGGGGGGGGGGGTGCGCTTCCTCTGCTGTTTCCTGAAGTCCACGTTAATCTCCATAGTTTTGTTGACGTTGAGTGAGAGGTTATTTTCCTGGCACCACACTCCCAGAACCCTCGCCTACTTCCTGTAGGCTGTCTCATCATTATTGGTAATCAAGCCTACTACTGTTGTGTCGTCTGCAAACTTGATTTAGTTTGAGGCGTGCTTGGCCACGCAGTCATGAGTGAACAGGGAGTACAGGAGGGGGCTGAGCATGCACCCTTGTAGGGCCCCAGTGTTGAGGATCAGCAAAGTGGAGGTGTTGTTTCCTACCGTCACCACCTGGAGGCGACCCATCAGAAAGTCCAGGACAGAGTTGCACAGGGCGGGGTTCAGACCCAGGGCCTCGAGCTTGAAGGGTACTATGGTGTTGAATGCTGAGCTATAGTCAATGAACAGCATTCTTACATAGCCTCTTGCCCAGATGGGAGAGGACAGTGTAGTGGCGATTGCATCGTCTGTGGATCTATTGGGGCGGTAAGCTAATTGAAGTGGGTCTAGGGTGGAGGTGATACGATCCTTGACTAGTCTCTCAAAGCAATTCATGATGACAGAGGTGAGTGCTTCGGGGTGATAGTAATTTGTTCAATTACCTTTACTTTTAGGTACAGGGACAATGGTGGACATCTTAAAGAATGTGAGAACAACAGACTGGGAGAGGGAGAGAATATATCGGTGAACACACAAGCCAGCTGGTCTGCGCATGCTCTGAGGACGCGACTAGGGATACCATCTGGGCCGGCAGCGTTGCAAGGGTTAACACGCTTAAATGTCTTACTCACGTCGGCCACGAAGGAGAGCCCAATATGATGTTAATAGAATATAAAGAACAATTAAACTATTTTTGTTATGATAGGAATGTGATTTTAGTTAACGAGATCAGAGTTTTCATGTCCCTTGCACATTAACTAAACCACACACCGAATGAGGTCAGAAGAGCGGATCTGTGATGGAGTCGCCCTTTTCGACCAGAGTGCTTAAAAGTACTCGCTAAGAACTAACATGCTGTTGGGGGGGAGGGTGTCCCTGTTTTTTTGGTCTGGAGGGGGATCTGTCGATGTGCCCTTGAGCAGGGCGTTGACCCTGGATGCTTCTGTGTGTCGCTCTGAATGGGAGTCTGTTGGATGACCGGTGTGGTGTAGTTGTTGAGTGGCTTCACTGCAAGTATATTGTATGTTTTGGATATTCAATACAAATTTAAAAAATTAAGAATTAACATGCAGACCAACAGATGTGAAGCATGAGCTAAACGTTACAAATGGTTGGAAACTCTGAAACTCAAGAGTTGAAGATAAACTCACTAGACCAAAACATTGACAGTCTGCAGCTGTGCCTGTAAACGGATATGGAATATTGACTATCTACCCCAGAAAGGAAGAAGATCCCATCTCAGACAATCATTGGTGCAGCTGAAGATCTGTTCTGAAGAAACACTTCACTTCAAGCCAAAACAACTAAAAACATTGTGACCTCTGGTGGACAATCAGAGCCTTACACCCACAAGCCATTCTCCATAGAATGCTCGATTGGTTTCAACAGAGAGAAGTCAAACAAAGACATCTAACTTACATTGCATTTCTTACCGAAATGGGCAGCAGTTCATGAGCAATGTGTAGGATTAATTTGAGAACGGTCCTAGAATGTATCCACGATAAAATGTCCCTTTATCTCTTTCCATTGTGTATCTAGCCATCATATCTAGTCAGTTCACTAGGGACATTTGTCTCAAGTAATTGTGTATTCTGTATTATTATTTAGTCAGTTATTAAATAAATAATTAAATCAGTTTGTGTAGAATTGAATAATAAGAAAAGGCTGGGGTTCTTACAGATCCAAAAAGTCTGCGACGTTCAAAATTAGACTTATGAGGTAATGATTAATAAGGGACCTATCGATGTATAACATCTCCCGAATTAAACACGATAAACAACTTCTTCCGTGGTGCCCCCAACAATGAGTTCATTGTTAAACACACAATATATATAAATTGAGTAACAATTAAAACAGTTTGTTGATTCGATAAATAACAGTCATCCCATTAAATCAAAGTCACGACACAGGGGATAAGAGAGGGGAGGATAATGATAGGGTACTATATTGTGATGTGCTGTGCTGAATATCATAGTATCATGTCTTTCTGTAGTTATACCAGGGAGGAAAGGGGGTGGATTGTGAGTTGCGGAGGTTCCTCAGAAGAGGAGGACCATCCTCATTGAATTTCATTTTATTTATTTTTTAAACAAAAGTGAACTTTTTTTTTGTTGATTAAACTGTACTAAATATATTTACAAAAACAAATGATTTATTAAAAACACACTTTTGCCTCAACATTAGGTCTACAGTAGCCTCAACAGCACTCTGTAGGTTAACACCATGGTGTAGCCGGCGGACAGCTAGCTTCTGTCCTCCTCTGGGTACATTGACTTCAATACTAAATCTAGGAGGCTCATGGTTATCACCCCCTTTCGTAGACTTACAAAGTAATTATGACAACTTCCGGAGGACATCCTCCAAGCTATCAGAGATCTTGCAGCATGAACTGACACGATCAAATCAAAAAGATCAGAGAATGAATCTAAACTCAACAAAAAAATAAACACCTTTTTCAGGATCCTGTCTTTCAAAGATAATTCATAAAAATCCAAATAACTTCACAAATCTTCATTGTAAAGGGTATAAACACTGTTTCCTATGCCTGTTCAACCATAAACAATTAATGAACATGCACCGGTGGAACAGTCATTAAGACACTAACAGCTTACAGGAGGAAGGCAATAAAGGTCAGTTATGAAAACGTAGGACACTAAAGAGGCCTTCCTACTGACTCTGAAAAACACCCAAAGAAAGATGCCCAGGGTCCCTGCTCACCTGGGTGCCATAGACATGCTGCAAGGACGCATGAGGACTGCAGATGTGGCCAGGGCAATAAATTGCAAAGTCCGTACTGTGAGACGCCCAACACAGCGCTACAGGGAGACAGGACGGACAGCTGATCGTCCTCGCAGTGGCAGACCACGTGTAACAACACCTGCACAGGATTGGTACATCCGAACATCACACCTGGGGACAGGTACAAGATAGCAACAACAACTGCCCGAGTTACACCAGGAACGCATAATCCCTCCATCAGTGCTCAGACTGTCCGCAATAGGCTGAGAGAGGCTGGACTGAGGGCTTGTAGACCTGTTGTAAAGGCAGGTCCTCACCAGACATCAACGGCAACAACGTTGCCTATGGGCACAAACCCACCGTCGCTGGGCCAGACAGGACTGGGGAAAAGGGCCCTTCACTGACGAGTTGTGGTTTTGTCTCACCGGGGTGATGGTCGGATTCGTGTTTATCGTTGAAGGAATGAGCGTTACGTCGAGGGCTGCACTCTGGAGCAGGATCCATTTGGAGGTGGAGGGTCCGTCATGGTCTGGGGCGGTGTGTCACAGCATCATCGGACTGAGCTTGTTGTCATTGCCTGCAATCTCAACGCTGTGCATTACAGGGAAGATATCCTCCTCCCTCATGTGGTACCCTTCCTGTAGGCTCATCCTGACCTGACCCTCCAGCATGACAATGCCACCAGCCATACTGCTCATTCGGTGCGCAATACAGGAATGTCAGTGTTCTGCCATGGCCAGCGAAGAGCCCGGATCTCAATCCCATTGAGCACGTCTGGGACCTGTTGAATCGGAGGGTACGGGCTCGGGCCATTCCCCCCAGGTATGTCTGGGAACTTGCAGGTGCCTTGGTGGAAGAGTGGGGTAACATCTCACAGCAAGAACTGGCCAATCTGGTGCAGTCCATGAGG
This sequence comes from Oncorhynchus tshawytscha, assembly GCF_018296145.1. Classification (NCBI taxonomy): domain Eukaryota; kingdom Metazoa; phylum Chordata; class Actinopteri; order Salmoniformes; family Salmonidae; genus Oncorhynchus; species Oncorhynchus tshawytscha. The sequence continues at coordinate 21,033,693 of NC_056454.1, read as the reverse complement.
AGGAGATGCACTGCAGTGCTTAGTTTCTGGTGTGGATACCAGCTGCATTGACTTTTACTTTTGATTTTGACCCCCCTTTGTTCAGGGACACAATATTCCATTTATGTTAGTCACATGTCTGTGGAACTTTTTCAGTTTATGTCTCAGTTGTTGGATCGTGTTATGTTCATACATATATTACACGTTTGCTGAAAATAAACACGGTTGACAGTGAGAGGGAGTTTCTTTTTTGCTGAGTTTAGTACTGAAAGCATAAGCTCCAGCTAGCTAGCACTGCAGTGCATAACATGTGGCGAGTAGTTGACTCAAAAGGGAGAGAAAGACAATAGTTGAAGTTTTGAACAAATTAATTTCTTCCAAAATGAAGGAGAAGCAAGAGATTGGGTGAGCAATACACACACACACACACAGACACACACACATATATATATATTTTACATTCAACCAGAGAGGGATGCTATGTTAGCTAGCTAGCTATCCAACACGAACTCATTCAAGGTAAGCTTTTGGTTTTATTAATTTATTGCCACCGGGGCTCAGCTGTGTAACTGCTAAACCGCTTTCTGACTGTACACTGTACTGGATGATTGTAGCTAGCGGGTTTACTAACGCATTAGTTTTAGTAGCTATGATTACTATGACAACAATGGAGGATGTGTGTAGTAGTTATAGCCGTCATTATATAAAGGTTTGGCTTGGAAAGGTTTTTTCGCCTGGTCACAGACAGTCCACATGCGAGGCAAAAGGTGAGAGGAGGAGACCGTGTATAGTTGCGGGAAGGAATTATATATACAACGAGCAAAGTGATCATGCTGTTTGTAGGTGGCTGCTATGAAAGTGAACTGTTTGTGTGTGATCGGGGGTGTATTCATTCCGCCGTTTCTGTGGAAAAACTTTTCTTAAAAACCAAACAGGGATAAAAACAATACCTGAATTTGTCCAATAGAAATTCACATTTGCAACTGTTAGACTAACAATTACTCCCTGGAGTAGCTAGATGCAGGCAAGAGTGTGCAGCGTAATTGAAAGTGTCACTGTTCTTGGTGTGTGCGGGCTTTCCACATCCCTAAAGGGAGCGTGGCCTGTTCACTAGGGATGGGGATTTGAAATTATTTCCCTATTCGAAAAGTATCATGAATTGTTGTCAGATATCTGGATATGAGAAATGTGTTTTTTAACTGAGCACTGCTGCGTGAGGGAAAGAGGCTGGCGCTCTATTGCTGCAGCTGAGGGAGAAAGATCGAGATGCAGCCAAGGCAACTCAGCTACAGCCAAGACTGGCCAACTTGTAGCCGCCACAATGTTATTTAGCATCCCATATAATTAAGTTCTTATTATTATTATTATTGTGCCTGTTTCGAGTAGTTTAGAAAAGTCAGGGTTCCCTAACTGGCGACCTGTGGGACGAATTTGGCCGGCGGGTGATTTTATTTGGCCCTTCAAGTTATCTATATATTTTTTTATGTTTTATTGTTGGATATAAAAGACTAAAAATACCAGCAAATCAGCGCCAAGTGATTTTAAATGTTGAAAATCTGTTCCAAAGTATTTCCACACGTAATAAAGAGATATTTAGCCTTGAGTGATGCTTGAGTCGTCACTACAGACCCGGGTTCGATCCCAGGCTGTGTCACAGCCGACCGTAATACCCATGAGGCGGCGCACAATTGGCCCAGCATCGTCCGCGTTAGGGGAGGGTTTGGCCAGCCGGGATTTCCTTGTCCCATTGCGGTCTAGTGACTCCTTGTTGAGGGCCGGGCGCTTGCAATCTGACTTCGGTCGTCAGCTGGACGGTATTTCCTCCGACGCATTGGTGTGGCTGGCTTCCGGGTTAAGCGAGAAGTGTGTGAAGAAGCAGTGCGGCTTGGCAGGATCGTGTTTCAGAGGAAGCATGGCTCTCGACCGTCGCCTCTCCCGAGTCCGTAGGGGAGTTGTAGCGATGGGAGAAGACTAACTACATATTGGATATCAAGACAAAAGTTGAATCTAGGCTGAATCTAGTTGATGATCCCTGTTGTATGTAATTTAATTCACAAAAAAGCCTTTTTAGTGTTAAAATAGGCCTATAATTTTGTATAGGCCTAATGACGTTCTGATATTTTAATAACTGTGCACATCCCTTCCGTTCACCCCCATAAATAGCCAGCCACAGAGAGAAAGAGGTGCACGCTGGCATGGTGCCATAATGAGCAAGAAATATGTGCTGAAACACTAATGCAGATGTTCTGTTGTGGAGATCACAGCCATCAGGGGAGCTGTGTGTGTGTGTGTAGCATCCATCAGCATCACGTTTGAAATGTAGATTTGTGCGAGACTGTAGGAAGAAAGAGTGGTCCTCTACCTCACCTCTCCAAGATTACAAAGAGAGAAGAGAGGGGGAGAGAAGAGAGAGGGAGGGGAGAGAGAGAGACAGTGAGCAAGACAGAGAAGGTAAATCTTTTTGAATTCACTCACTTTTTGACCATCCACCACCCCCCTCTTCAGAGTACAAAAATAAACTTTGTTTTGTTGTTAAATGTACATTGTACACACATTTCAATTTTTTTTACAGTAGTTACAAGAATAAAGTAATTTGATATAAATCGTGTTCAGTCATAACTATTATAGAACATGAGCTTTTAAACCCACCCTTCAGCTACTCTCAGTCCACCCACCTAGACGTGGCCAGAAAGTGACTTTTTGGACCTGAATGCCAAAAAGAGATAAGTGTTAAAAGTTGACCCATTTTGCATATCGCACCATACCATAAAACATCCATGTCTTCATCACAGGAAAAGATAAGCAGTTGAGTTTGATATAATTTAAAAGCTTACAAACAAACGGGGGTCAAACTATTTGGTGATTTTTTGGGGAAAAAAATGTTTGTTTTTTTAAATCAAATGATAATTGACATTTAAGGTTAAAAATTGTGTGTATACACATGTGTATACTCTGATGTTGTTTGAAATTCACATGTTGCAGCTAAGATAATACTTCACATCATCTGAGGTTCAAGAGCATGTGTCTCAACTGATGGCGGGCACAACACAAAAACCTCAGATTATGTAAAATAGGGTCATAGCTATTTGCAAATAAACATTTTTAGGAGTTTGTTCATTTTAGGATAATTTTTAACCTTAAACGTCCAATTACCATTTCATTTAAAAAACTTTTTTTTTCAAGAAATCACCAAATAGTTTGACCCTGTTTGTAAGCTTTTAAATTATATAAATCCCAACCATTCATCTTTTCCAGCAATGAAGACATGGATGTTTCATGGTATGGTGGGGGGGGCCTTTATCTATTGAATGTTTTGGCATTCAGGTCCAAAAAGTTACTTTCTGAGCACAATGATAATGGGCAAATATGTACGGAAGGTTTTGTTCAAATCAAAAAGGGGTGCTCTCAAAAAGTGACTGAATTCAAATGGATTTACAGAGGAGGAAAACTTGAGAAATAGTCAACTGACACGCTCTACTCCATGTACCAGATGAATGTATAGATGCACGTAAATACATACTGTAAATGACTGATCCCACAGCTCCATCTCACTCACACAATCACTCACTCTCTCTGGGGGTACTGCATAACTGTGGAGCCCACATTATAAAATACCCCCAAGAGTTTGGATGAAAAAATACACACACCCCTGTTACAACTCAACAATACAAACACACATCCCTGCTATAACTCAACCCACAAATACACACACACACCACTGTTACAATTCCAGAAACCCACATACCACTGTTATAATTCAACAAACACACACCCATTCTAATTCATCAGCAATACACAAATTAACATACATCACACACCCCTGTAGAGCGGGCGGAGATCGGAGTGCCTTGTGATAATTCTTGGCGAGTGGGTAGCCTCTGCCATCTGTTCTATTGGCCAACGTGCAGTCACTGGAGAATAAACTGGATGAGCTACGTTCGAGACTATCCTACCAACGGGACATTAAAAATCTAATGTCTTATGTTTCACAGGGTCGTGGCTGACGACGAGACGGATAATATACAGTTGGCTGTGTTTTCCGTGCATCGACAGGACAGCTGCAGTCGGTAAGACGAGGGGTGGTGGTGTGTCTATTTGTCAATAACAGATGGTGCGCAATGTCAAAAATTAAGGACGTCTCGAGGTATTGCTCGCCTGAGGTAGAGTACCTCATGATAAGCTGTAGACCACACTATCTATATTTTTCATAGTCGTATATTTACCACCACAAACCGATGCTGGCACTAAGATCGCACTCAACGAGATGTACAAGGCCATAAGCAAATGCTCATCCAGAAGTGGTGCACTTTAAAGCAAGCATACTTAAATCAGTTTTACCACATTTCTACCAGCATGGCACATGTGCAACCAGAGGGGGGGAAAAATAAATAAATAAACTCTAGACCACCTTTACTCCACACAGAGACGGATAAAAAGCTCTCCCCCGCCATCCATTTGGCAAATCTGACCACAAATCCATTCTCCTGATTCCTGCTTACAAGCAAAAACTAAAGCAGGAAGTACCAGTGACTCTCTCAATACAGAAGTGTTCAACTGAAGCAGTAGCTACGATACAGGAGTGTTTTGCTAGCACAGACTAGAATATGTTCAGGGATTCATCCAATTGCATTGAGGAGTATACCACCTCAGTCACCAGCTTCATCAATAAGTAGATCGACGATGACGTCCCAACAGTGACCGTACGTACATATCACAACCAGAAGCCATGGATTACAGGCAACATCCGCACTGAGCTAAAGGCTAGAGCTGCCGCTTTCAAGGAGCGGGACACTAATCTGGACGCTTATAAGAAATCCCTCTATGCCCTCAAATTAACCATCAAACAGGCAAAGCGTAAATACAGGAATAAGATTTAATCCTACTACACCGGCTCTGACACTCGTCGGATGTGTCAGTGCTTGCAAACGATCACGGACTACAAAGGGAAACCTAGCCATGAGCTGCCCAGTGACGCAAGACTACCAGATGGGATAGATGCATTTTATGCTCACGTCGAGATAAGCAACACTGAAACATGCATGAGAGCACCAGTTGTTCCCGAATGACTGTGTTAACGCTCTACGTAGCCGATGTGAGCAATACATTTAAACAGGTCAACATTCACAAGGCCACGGGGCCAGACGGATTACCAGGATGTGAACTCCAAGCATGCACGGACAAACTAGAAAGTGTCTTCACTGACATTTTCAACCTCAACCTCTCCCTGCCCGAGTCTGTTTCAAGTAGACCGCCATATTCCCTGTGCCCAAGAAAGCGAAGGTAACCTGCCTAAATGATTACCGCCCCATTGCACTCACGTCGGTAGACATGAAGTGCTTTGAAAGGCTGGTCATGGCTCACATCAACACCATAATCCTGGAAACCCCAGACCCACTCCAATTCATATACCACCCCAACAGATGATGCCATCTCTATTGCACTCCACACTGCGCTTTCCCACCTGGACAAAAGGAACACCTATGTGAGAATGCTATTCATTGACTACAGCTCAGCGTTGAACACCATAGTGCCCACAATGCTCATCACTAAGCTAAGGACCTTGGGACTAACACCTTCCTCTGCAACTGGATCCTGGACTTCCTGGCAGGCTGCCCCCAGGTGGTAAGGGTAGGCAAAAACATCTGCCACACTGATCCTCAACGCTGGGGCCCCTCAGGGGTGTATGCTTAGTCCGCTTCTGTACTCCCTATTCACCTACGACCGCATTTCCAAGCACGACTCCAACACCATCATTAAGTTTGCTGACGACACAACAGTGGTAGGCCTGATCACCAACAACGATGAGACAGCCTATAGGTCGGTGGTCAGATAACTGGCAGTGTGGTGCCAGGACAACAAATTCTCCCTCAACATGAGCAAGACAAAGGAGCTGATCGTGGATTACAGGAAAAGGAGGGCCGAACACACCCCCATTCACACAGACAGGGCTGTAGTGGAGCAGGTCGAAAGTTAAGCTTCTTGATGTCCACAAGCCCAACAAACTATCATGGTCCAAACACACCAAGACAGTCGTGAAGAGGACACAACAACTTTTCCCACTCAGGAGACAGAAAAGATTTGGCATGGGTCCCCAGATCCTCAAAAACTTCTAAAGCTGCACCATCGAGAGCATCCTGACCGGTTGAATCATCACCTTGGTATAGCAACTGCTCGTTATCCAACCGCAAGGCGCTACAGGGGGTAGTGCCTACGGCCCAGTACGTCACTTGGGCCAAGCTTCCTGCCATCCAGGACCTATATACTTTGCGGTGTCAGAGGAAGGCCCCAAAAAGTTGTCAAATACTCCAGTCATCCAAGTCAGACTGTCCTCTCTACTACCGCATAGCAATCGGTACCAGAGCACTAAGTCTAGGTCCAAAAGGCTCCTTAACAGCTTCTATCCCCAAGCCATAAAACTAAACAATTCATCAAATGGCCACCCGGACTATATACTTAAACCCCCCCTTTGTTTTTACACAGCAGCTACTCGCTGTTTATTATCAATGCAGTCTATGTACAAATTACCTCGACTAACCTGTACCCCTGCACATTGACTCGGTACTGGTACCCCCTGTATATAGCCTCATTATTCTTATTTTATTGTGTTACTTTTCTTTTATACTTTAGTTTATTTAGTAAATATTTTCTTAACCAACAATGGAGTTCAAGAAATGGAGTTAAGGGCTTGTCAGTAAGCATTTCACGGTAAGGTCTACTGTGGTATTCAGCGCATGTGATAAATTCAATTTGATCTGTTCAATCATAAACTGTCCAGCTGCACAATAACTAGGGCTGGGGATTGCCAGGGACCTTATGATGCGATATTATCATGATACTTAAATCTAATCAACATTTATTGGTAGCGTATACAGTTTAGCAGATGTTATAACAGGTGCAACAAAATGCGTATTTTACTAGCTCCTAACAATGCAGTAAAATGTCAGACAAGTATACAAATAATTATACCATGTCATAATGAATCCAATTCAGCCAAATAGCACTGTAACATTAATCCACATGCAATCTATAGGTATATACACCGGATGAATTTACACAAGATGTACTAAGAATGATATGCACAGCAGTAGATATAGTAGAATGAGCTATGTCAAGAATCCAGTATATAAATAAATGTGGTGTGTACAAACAGTGTAACTAAAATACAATGCACAGTAGTATAAATAATAGACTAATCTTTGTCGAGAATACAGCATTTAAATACACAGTACAAAACCCCATGACAAAATGGATAGAATTGCAGGAATTTAGCTTCCGGACCAAACTCCAGAATACACATATACATGTATGTGAATGGTGTGTATAGACAGTATATAAATAGAAAAGGTGTGTACATCAGTAGTTATATAGGATGAGCCACGGCTAGAATACAGTATATACATATATAAAGTAGGTAAAACAGTATGTAAACATTAATAAAGTTGGCTTTTTAGGTGCCGATATGATTTGTATAGCGATGATGTATGTATCACGATGCCATATGTATTGCGATCGGATAATGCGATTTATTTGTGACTCAATGTTACAAACATACAGCACATCGTTATGTCAGCTGCAGAGCGACAAGAGAGCAATGAGAAAATAAGTATCGATATATGGTCAACAATAATATTGTGATACTCAACTGTATCGATTTTTTGCCCCATCACTACAAAGAACACACTACCGCCACCAGGTAGCAGAGTGTCCTCAATGTTAAAGCCCTCTTTGGTTCACCTTCCCCGTGCTGCAAAGGGACATGATTTCATAAGTCTGTGAGAATGTGACACTTTGTTTTGGTTTGGGGGTTTTATACCACTTACTGTGATTGTATCCTTCAAACATCACATTTGAAATGTAGTTTGTTCAAGGACTGTATATTGATACAAATGTAAATTGGTGTACGCTGCGGAATATTTTATACAAAAGATGCATTTTGCTCTTTCCTCCCTCCCTTTCCCTCAGATGAGTCTTGGTTTTTATTTGTTAGGCAATTGAGTAAAAAGACCTCTGTTCTGAGGCAAACCTAGACCCATCTGTAGATCCCAGACAAAGCAACAAGGAATCTGACCAGTTCAAAGACTACACACTCACTCCCAACCTATCGGGCAAATTGCCAAGATTCTTCATCATTGGCACTTGTGTTCTTTCCGTTTCTTATAATTTCTCTCAAATGGCATAATTACCGGCATTTCCGTTCAATTTGTCTAATGCAAAGGCTATTGAGATCATAACACTGTTGGGTGGGATTCAAACCGCTGCTTAAGTCAATAATGATGCGATCTAAATGGTCTTAAATCAGACATCTCCTGGCACAGACAGCGTGGTTCACAGGGCGGGCATGAGCATCCACCAACAGCCTGCCAAAGGACTGGCATGGCCGCTGTGTTTAATGTAATTGACCGAGTCACCCGTAGAGGAGATGTATTAGTTAACCAGGGCCAAATAAATTATCTTATGGTTTGTGATACTAGTACTACTACCAGTTAAGAATAAGAGGTGTGCAGGCGGAAGTATGTGAAAAACGGGTTCTAAACTTTTCTATGGCAGGTTTGTTTGAATTGCAGCCTGACCCTGCCTCTACACCTCCGTCTGTTCTATCTTATCTCCCTTTTTACTGTTCGTAATTGAATGGAGGCCAGGCCGCCTCAAATCTCACATGGACACAAGGTCCTCCGCAATCAAACGTTCTTCGTATGCCACAGACATGGTTTCACAACACAAACAGAACTGTTGTTCGTTTGTGAAACTTGTGGTCTAATAGTTTAAACAGCAGATGATTGTCTCATTTCACGAGTTTCTCATTTCACGAGCTACTGCGTAAAACTCAAAGGAATGCGTAGAACACAGGAAGGCATAATGCAGTTGGACTGATGTGAACAAGCAAATATGTCCATTAATGATTCCCTACAAAGTAGGCTTTCGCTTACATGTGTGGCTTGGCTACAATGTTGCCGCACGAGGTAGAGCGAGGTTGTTTTATAATACCAACTATGTTGTAAGCTTCTAAATGTATCAAGGAGTAGGTAGCGATGATGATAGGATACAATAGTACAAGGGTGCATGCAGTAGGCTAGGCTATGGCTTTCATCATTCTGACTGCAAAGATTAAACCATTCACGCAAACCGTTCAGGCTACTCATTTACTATGGAATATTCTTCCCTAATTGTTTTACTGATACATTCATTCCAAAAATATATAAAATCGCTGTCTGAATTGTAGCCACATCTCCTTCTGCCCAGTGACTGCTCGTTGTTACACTCATTGTATGTAACCGCGGGCTATTCCCACAAAGTGCTTTGAAGCGTGAAGAGCAATTGCCTGCAAATCCAGCAGGGCGCTAACAAAGCCTTACCTAGGAAATGTGCCCGTCTTCATTGTTTTCGGGAAAGGTACTGTCCGTTTTCTCCTCCCGTTAACCGAGCTGCACGCCGCTGTTTCAAATCCGATGCATGAATACTGCACATTTGTTGCCTGGCTACCCAGACTCCTCGCTCCGGCCAAACGCCACGCCCACGGACGAGGGAAAAACTATTTAGCGAACACAGAGCAGCAGAATAGTTCAGTTTGAGTCGTCAGGCTAGCACATTCGGTCTGTTTTGTCTGTCATATTGGCCTTTTATCAATTAGATTTGCCCGCCTCTTGCGTCCTCTCTCGCCTGCTTTTGCAAAAGGTCAAAGTTAATCGAGGAGAGTCGGCAAGGAGCGTGAACTTGGATGAAAATGGCTTGCTTGAAATGAGACGGTCCTGCTCCATTCAAGCGTCATTAGGCAAATTACGTTTACACATAAATGCGTAAAGTGCTCAAAACAAATTGTTAGCTGTGCAAGACATTGTATAGGTGAAATAATAAGGATCATATTGTTTTTAACGTGTGCATGTTTTTGTCCTTTGACAAAACAAAAGCTGATTTCAAAACTCTTTCAGTTAGGATACAAGTGGTACTTTAATCCTTTGATGTTTTGGGGAAACCAATAAGTGGTCGAGCATTTTAAAATATCCCCCACCCCTATGTTACTTATTGTTTTATATATGAAATGTCTTGCTCAACTAACTTTATTTGTTTTGAGCACTTTACACATTTATTTTGCGATCCACCCTGTAAACGTTTGCCTAATGACATACAAGTGGAGAAGGACCATCTCGTTTCAAGCAAGTGCATTTCCATCCACGTTCACTCTCCTCAGCATGTCTCCTCAATTAACTTTGACCTTTTTCAAAAGGAGGCGAGACGCAGAAGGTGAGCAAATCTAATTGATAAAAGGCCAAGAGTATCCTCCATGAAAGGTGGCTATCGAGGAGAGGAGGACACTCTTCTGTTTGCCTACTAACAAATTGACACATTCCTCGACCAATCAACCACATTAAATGATATAATGTGAGCTAAACATAAAAATAAAGTACTAATGTTACTAGCCCCACTACAACAACAAAAATACTTAAATGTATGTAATTTTGTCCAATAAAATGTCTGACCGGTGGCTTCAAAGCCTCTCATTGGCCAATAGATAGCATTAGCAACCCAGGGTTTATATAGGCCTACATCATTGGTTGTTACCAGGTTGTAACCTATTTGAAATATAGTGCCTTTAAGTGTGGGGGATCATCAGCCACGAGTTGACTTGAAGCGAAGAACTGCAATTTAAAGAGGTAAATTGTAAAAAAGTAAAACGGGCTAATTTCCTATTTTAGCTACCAATAGATGGTTGGTTGCTTAGCAACAACGCACAATGAGCACTTGTGTCTCATACGTCGTCGTTACAATTGTTGGTAAACTAGATAGCACATTTTTTGCCATATAAGCATTGACATGAAATCAGTCAAAACACCTCAAAACAAGAAAATGGTATCAAGAACAAGATGAAACTAGCTGAAATGAGACACGATTCCCCACATGGCAGTTTCTTGTCATTGTTAGCCATCTGGCCATCCATAATCACAACAACTCAGAGACTTCTGCCCCGTTAAGCCGTGCACGCTGTTTTCATGACGTTGTCAGCTAACCCATCTATAGAGCCTACAATATCAATTTCGATGTAAGAATGGTCCATAAGGTGAGAGACTTTACCTCATAGACCAGGGGTGATCATGTCAAGTCCAAATGGAGACCTAATGAAAGACTTGCAGCCTAATGTGCTGGACTGCTAAATCCTTATGCAGAACTACAATTCCCTGATGAAGGCATGGAGTCATATTATCTCTAGGATGCTGCCTATATAGTAACATCACATCTATGTTGTCCCATGGCCGCTGCATTCGTGTGTGCGTCCGTGCGTGTGTGTGTTTGCATTTGTGTTTATCTTGTCTTTTCCAAGACTTACCTCATCTGGTGCCCCTATATCTTCTAGGATAGAACGGGACCCTGGGAAAAAAGAAAGTTCCAAATTAGGTAGGAGACATAACGCGTGTGCACTTGTGTTAGTTTGCATGCAGTCATGTGTGTATGTTTGTGTGCTTTGATGTGAGTTGGCAAGTGTGTGGATGTTTGAGCTCCACTATTGGTTTGTGTGTGTTGGTCTTTCATTTGTGCTCAAGCATGTGTGTTTATACTGTTTGTGGAAGTGTGGGCATGTGTTTTCCTGGCCCTTTGCCTGTGTGTTTGTGCGCTGCTTTCTTAATTGTCTCATCAGTAAATGTCAAACGTCCAAATGGCTCCTCGGTCCAGATTTATTTATTCATTTGTACTCCATCAGATGCAGCCACTGCTGCGGCACGCTGCAATTACAGCAGAGCACAGAAATATGTCCATGAATAATAAATCACTACACAACTAGAGCTGGCCAGCCGGATGGCCATGTACAGTCACAGTTGCACAGAGATAATCAACATAAATAGAGCAATATTTTTTATTTCATTTTACCATGGCTTTAGCAGGTATACTAGATATATTTGCTGAGAGCATATTGTCTTACAGCAATGACCTACACTTTTAAAAATGAAGGTGCAAGTTGGAACCAAATAAGGTTGCTGAGAGTGATGACATGGTGGAACCATTTTAGTGTCTTTGAAGAATCAACATTGCGAGTCTTCCGGGAACGCTTGCAAAACAGAGCAAACGGACCAGGCCGGGGTTTGGGGTTTGAGTAGTCAATGAGAGAAGTGAAAATTACTGCTTAGCTGTTAACTTTCACAAAATATAAAGGCACAACCTAGATTAGAGCCAATGTCCTAAGTAGTTGAACATGTTATTACTCCAACCTCATGAAAGTGACAAACCGATACATTTTCATTTTTGTCAAAAACTACTTTATAACAAAGGAGTGCCTTTGATTTGACGGCTTGCACATGAGCAGTTCAGCGAGAGACAACCGTTAGACCTGATGATGTGTTTCTGGGCATGAGCTTAGCTAGCCAATGTCGTCATGACAAGTGTGATCGGGGATTTCTATTGGATAAGCACTTTCTGGACATCTTCATATTGTACTGTCTTTGGTCCCACCCATGACGGTATTTTGTAGTGACAGAGAAATGGTTGTTGCATTGATTCATTTTCAGTCCTGTGGACTTCACCAAATGAGTTTCTGAATGAATATACTGTACGTTGTCATTCAAATGTAATTAATTAAGACAATACATAATACGGTGGTCTGAACCCCATAGTTTTGAGGCCACATCAGGCCTACAAGTCACATTATGCTAGTTTGCAAAGTGATGTGTAATTCCTATTGGAATCAAATCAAATCAAATGTATTTATATAGCCCTTCGTACATCAGCTGATATCTCAAAGTGCTGTCCAGAAACCCAGCCTAAAACCCCAAACAGCAAGCAATGCAGGTGTAGAAGCACGGTGGCTAGGAAAAACTCCCTAGAAAGGCCAAAACCTAGGAAGAAACCTGGAGAGGAACCAGGCTAGCTCGACCCTGGGTCTCGACCCCGCCCTGTGCAACTGGGTACTGGACTTCCTGACGGGCCGCCCCCAAGTGGTGAGGGTAGGCAACAACATCTCCTCCCCGCTGATCCTCAACACTGGGGCCCCACAAGGGTGCGTTCTGAGCCCTCTCCTGTACTCCCTGTTCACCCACGACTGCGTGACCACGCACGCCTCCAACTCAATCATCAAGTTTGCGGACGACACAACAGTGGTAGGCTTGATTACCAATAACGACAAGACGGCCTACAGGGAGGAGGTGATGGCCCTCGGAGTGTGGTGTCAGGAAAATAACCTCACACTCAACGTCAACAAAACTAAGGAAATGATTGTGGACTTCAGGAAACAGCAGAGGGAACACCCCCCTATCCACATCGATGGAACAGTAGTGGAGAGGGTAGCAAGTTTTAAGTTCCTCGGCATACACATCACAGACAAACTGAATTGGTCCACTCACACAGACAGCATCGTGAAGAAGGCGCAGCAGCGCCTCTTCAACCTCAGGAGGCTGAAGAAATTCGGCTTGTCACCAAAAGCACTCACAAACTTCTACAGATGCACAATCGAGAGCATCCTGGCGGGCTGTATCACCGCCTGGTACGGCAACTGCTCATCACTCATTCATATATCCTTATGTACATATTCTTTATCCCCTTACACTGTGTATAAGACAGTAGTTTTGGAATTGTTAGTTAGATTGCTTGTTGGTTATTACTGCATTGTCGGAACTAGAAGCACAAGCATTTCGCTACACTCGCATTAACATCTGCTAACCATGTGTATGTGACAAATAAAATTTGATTTGATTTGATTTAATTTGATTTGGCTATGTGGGGTGGCCAGTCCTCTTCTGGCTGTGCCGGGTGGAGATTATAACAATCCTGGAATTATAACAATGCCTGGAATCCAGGCAGAGGGGGGATATCAAACATTTTGAATTTTTATTCTCCCCAAAACCTGCATTCAGAATGAACAGGGTTGGGAAGACAAAAATGTGAAAATACCTTTAACATGGAACAACCATTTCAGTAACAAGTGGAAAAGTTCAGAATTGTTATTTAATTTATGGTTGAGTAGAATAAGATTAATTCATCAATCAATGTACATGCAGAAACATAGATATCGAAACAAACTATTTCAAAAATCAACCTGAAAAGAGCTTGCTGGCAATTATGATATTGATGGGCGTGGTTTTGGTTCAACTCTGGTTATTAACATTAACACTGGGATTCTTTCACACCAATGTGTGTTAGTTTAACTCTTTACAGTGTTTATTAAATTCCTGAATCAACACTAGTTAACACTGGCCAGTGTGCTGTGTGCTATGAAAGCGACACATCTGCATGCTTCTAAACATTTCAAGAACCTTTAGATGCAACATCAGAGGTGCTTTATAGGGCAAGAGATCTCCAAGGAACCTTACGAGCTGAGGAATAACACATTTTTTCAGTGTAGGAAAAACATGTTGCAGAAGAGAGATTTCAGTAGATAGAGCAGCAGAGATGATCAATACAGTATAGACTAACAGAGGATGTGTAGCACTGAAAGACACTCAAAGGCCTTTGCAGAGTGGACTAACATACACACAGTCACAGTGAGACACACACACACACACACACACACACACACACACACACACACACATACACACCAATACTCACAGCCTTTACACGGAAATGTCCATTCATACACATACTTACAGATCTATCTACTGCAAATGGATGAGTGATTACACACACTCACTCAGAGACTTCTCCAGACAGTGACTGTTAACACACACACACAGACCACTCCAGAGCAGATGACTACCACACTCACAGGTGAGCTGTCAGTGTCTGAATTCTCTTCCACCTCAAATTACATAATGTAAAAATTTTACACCCATGATGTGTGTGTGTGTGTGTGTGTGTGTGTGTGTGTGTGTGTGTGTGTGTGTGTGTGTGTGTGTGTGTGTGTGTGTGTGTGTGTGTGTGTGTGTGTGTGTGTGTGTGTGTGTGAACTGTAAACAGTCTGTATGGCCTAAGTAGTTGCCGGATGTAAGTCATAGTAAGTTGCCTTAGGCCCTAGACAAATTATGACTTATATCTTCTCCACCTCACCTCTTTCTTTTCCTCCTGGTCCTACCCTCTCCTCTCCCCCAGATCAGGTGCAGTAGCTGAACACATGAGCCAGGTGCTTATCCTCTTATCCAGGTATGCCATATATGTACAGTACATAGTGTCAATCACCAACACTTTATATCCCTGCCTTTCTCCTGGGCTTGGATTACATCGTGACTGACTGTGTGTGTGTGCATGTTTGTCAGTGTGAGAAAGAGAGAGCATTGTGTATGAGACACGTGTATGTGTGCGTGCGAGCATGCCTGCGTAGCTCACCTTTCAACATACCTCCTCTGAGCAGTCTCTTTGAACATGGCCAACGATCAGGCTTGCTGCTCTAAATACTGTAGGAACCTGCATCTGGCTTCCTGTTGGCTCTCTCTCAGCGCTATGAGTCAGGCTACTCTCAAAGACACACTCCTCCCCCTCCCCCATCTCCCCATTTTCAATGAAATCACCTCTCTGGTTAGTCGGTGAGCTCCTTCACTCTTCCACCCATAGAAGCCGTTTGTACTATAGTTAGTTAACTTCCTGTCTGTGATGTTTTGAAACCTCTACGGTTTCGCTTTTAATCTCCCACCTAATTACTCTCAACTTAATTAGTATCATCATCATCATCATGATCATTATTATCCACTGTATGTCATCACTGTTTTTGTTTTCCACTTGTTCCTACTGTCTTTCTTGTCCTTGTGGTCATCATCATGGATGTCATCACTGTGACGTCCTCTATTTGCGTTTGTCCATCATCATCATCATCATCATCATCATCATCCTTTTCCGTTCAGTACTAGGACCATGTGATGACCATGGAGTTAGGGAGCGTGTCATCTTTAGTCTCTAAGCATCCTCTGAACAGCTGGTCACCGCTCGGATCCATCCCAGAATGCTGTTTCCCGCGACAGTAATCAGGGCCGTTACCACAGCAAACGAGCGTAGCCGTTTCCATAGCAATGGAACCGTCCTATCTTGGCGGTCGTCCCGTGGTTTAAAGCTCTGCTCATTTCATCCCATCTGTTTCCACTGATTAGCGTGCAGCCACTGATTGAATATGAGTCAATACGTCACAAAGCAGTGCTGACACAACGCCCCTCTGGATCCGACTGGTTCTTAGAAGATGGGCTGAAGGCAGGGGCAACAGGAACAGCAAAGTGATGGTAGCAACTTTCTGTAGTGATTCTCGCTATATGAGCCACGTTACAATTATCACCAAGTGGGAGTTTGAATTGGGGTCACCTCCCCGCCCTGCCGTTTGCTACATTGCTGATGGAGTGGGATGGAGCCAGTGAGGCCGTCAGAGAGGTGTGCACACGTGAGGGTCTTGGTATAGAGGAGCGTGGGGACACGCTTCCATGAAGAAGTGGGGTAATGTAGCGACGTTAATACAACACCGAACAACCTCATGAAGTGGTTCGGACCTTTTGGTGTGGCAGATAAGGTGTCGGCGTTACAGGCGTCGGACCCAGGTTCGAGTCACGGTCAGAGCTACCCCCTGAATTCACTACATGTCTTTACAGTGTTCATCATGTTGTTCATGGGTACCTCTGTACATTGAGAGGTTTCTCCATCATTAACCTCTAAAGTTGCAGTTGTTCTTGTTCAACAGTTCTGATGATATAGCCAATCATGTAGCATTCTCATTTGGTCACTGCTGGAGAGGTGTCAAGGCTTTCCAATGAAGATTGTCTCAACTGAATAAGATACCGTGAGTGATGTGGATCAGTAGACATGGTCTGTGGCACATGCAGCATGTGACTTGACTATGAACACTTTCACACGCCTTCAGAAAGTATTCACACCCCTTGACTTTTTCTACATTTTGTTGTGTTACAAAGTGGGATTTAATTGTTACGATCTACACAAAGTTTTTGTGTGAAGAACCAAATTGTTTGCTGTTAATTAGACTGAAACACACATCTACCTTCAGGTCAACTGTGATTGTAAACACACCGCTTCACCTCTGTGTGTGTGCATGCAGCCAGCTGTGTCTCACCTCTCTCTGAAGGCCAATTAGTAGTCCCCCCACATTCCCTTTTTTCTTTTCTCTCTTATCTACAACTCCCCCTTCTTTCCCTCTTTCCCCTCTTTTTCCTCTCCTTCCTTTTTTAACTTGCTCAGAATTTTCACACAAGAAGTTTGAAATCTTTGGTCTTTCCCAGCATCCTTCACACCATCTGTCTTTCTCGGAATCTTTTAAAGATAATCTCTTCTCAATTCCCAGAAAGACAGGGACCTTCCCTTATCACCACCTATCATTTTCTCTGTCACCTTCTCTCTCTCATCCATGACGTTCTCTCTCTTTTCTTCACACCCTACAACACACACGGACACAAACACACACACAAACATATACTCATCTTGCCCCATCCAACAAAACAGTCCCCTACTCCATATACAATGGGAGACGATAATACAACAATTTTGACTCTGATGTCACTACGATAGCAAACACATTCTAATCTTAACGTCTTACACAAGTAATGTCTAATGTTAACACATCATTGGTGTGATATAGTGATAACCGTCGACTAACGTCATTGATGTTTTCTTTTGTACACACACACACACACACACACACACACGCACGCACGCACACACACACACACACACACACACACACACAGTGTGTCAGATCTATCACCAACACTCTGTCCCTTGCTCATACTCAGTAATCTGCTCATTATCAGGCTGGTGGTGATGTAAGCTGGATGTTAAGTCTGTAATGGTTACATGGTGTTTGACAGATTTGCCAAAGGCTTCAAGCTCATTGTCAGGGCTGTCGGAATCAGTCCAATCTGTTAACAGAGACAACCAAAAAGTAACAGGGGAAAGAAGGATATAAAATATGATAGTGAACTATGAGCATCAGATGTGTACATACTGTAAATGTATACACCTGCATAATGCAGGCATACTCAAACTGATTGCTGAAAACACATGGCAACATTCGCGAATACACACACAGGGAGCTGTCCACTTCTATCAACACAAACAAGTTGCCTGTAATGCTCACACACAAGCATAATAAACCTATACCCGGTAATGGGGAAATGTCTATTTTCTCCTCTGGTTCACTTCTAGTTGTTTCAGTCACTGATGCCTCTCTCACAGCTCCACATATGAGCCCCATATGTTTCTTTCTCTTGTCCTCCCCCTCACTCCTTTTAACACAAGCAAACATGGAGTGGGGACGGTAACCACGACACCTTCCTCTGGCGGAGCTCTGTCTTCTTGTCTTCCTCCGACAGCGGCTCCCTTACACTCGCTCGCCACTAGCTCGCTGGGAAGTAGGTTGTTGCCATGGTGACAGTGCACTTGACGGACAGGTTTGTGTATGTATACTGGCGCTCAGTGAGGAACGTCCCCATTACCTGCAATTAGCAGCTCCACTACTCTACACACACACACACATACACACATATTTACAGTTGGCTCCAAAATTACTGGCACCCTGACTGGCAATGTACAAACAATACTTAAAAAAATATAAACAATATAATTATAGAGATAAACTCAAAATACCAACGTGAGAAATACTGTACTTTATTCATGTTTCAGTGGAACCAACCAAAATCATACAATTATTTAATACAACATAAATTTCACCAAAATCAAGGTTTCATAATTATTGGCACTCCTCATTTAGTACTAATGCAAACAACTCTGGCAAGGATAACTGCATGGAGTCTTTTCCTGTAATGTTTGACAAGGTTAAGGAACACATTTGGAGAGATTTTGGACCATTCCTCTATGCAGATCCTTTCAATATCCTTCACATTCTTGGGTTTGCGCTTATCAACTGCCCTCTTCCACTCAGCCCACAGATTTTCGATTGGATTGTGGTCCGGCGACTGAGATGGCCATGGCAGAACATTGATTTTGTTGCCACAACTATTTCTGTGTGGATCTTGAGGTATGTTTTGGGTCATTGTCTTGTTGGAAAGTCCACCTAAGGCCAAGTCCCAGACTTCTGGCAGAGGCAACCAGATTGTCAGCCAAAATTGCCTGATACTTGGTGGAATTATGCCATCAATCTTAACCAGTGCCCCTGGACCTCTGGAATTAAAGCAGCCCCAAAACATCACTGACCCCCCTCCATATTTCACCGTGGGTATGAGGTGCCTCTCTTTGTATGCATCTCTGTTTCGACGCCAAACATGCCGATGCTGTATCTGACCATAACGTTCAATTTTGGTCTCATCTGACCAGAGCACAAGTAGACAAGGAGGACAAGGAGACAGAGCTCCGCCAGAGGAAGGTGTCGTGGTTACCGTCCCCACTCCATGTTTGCTTGTGTTAAAAGGAGTGAGGGGGAGGACAAGAGAAAGAAACATATGGGGCTCATATGTGGAGCTGTGAGAGAGGCACCTTCTTCCAGTCATAATTTAAATGATGTTTGGCAAACTCCAAGCGCTTGTGTCTGTGTCTTGGAGTCAGAAAGGGCTTTCTTCTGGCAACTCTTCCAAAGAGCCTGTGGTTGTGGAGGTGGCGTCTGATGTTGCTTTTTGAAACCTGGTGATCCCAAGATGCCACCAAGGACGGCAATTCTTTCACAGTGATTCTAGGGGATTTTGTTGCTTCTCTCACCATCCTCCTCCCTATCCTGGGGGGCAAAATGCATTTGCGTCCTCTACCCATGAGGTTTTCTACTGTTCCATATCTTTTAAAAAATGTAACAATTGTCCTGACAGTGCTCAGTGGTATATTTAATTGTTTGTGTATCTTCTTGTAGCCATTACCAGATTTATGAAGGTCTACAACCATCTGTCAATTTTGAACTGCCAGTTATTTTGTTTTCTTCATGGTGTTGGAGGACAAAGGGATACTGCATGCTTGTTACCTAATTGTTATACCCTAGTGAAACAGGAAGTGATGTAATGGCTCAATATAGTTCCTTAAGACTTAGATAAACATAAATAAGTGGAATTGAATTCCTGCATTGCCAGTCAGGGGTGCCGGTCATTTTTGATCCCACTGTATATACTGTATATATATAAAAACACCTACACACACACACACACACACCTATATGTCAAAATACACACACACACCTACGCGCACCCACCTAGACTAAATACAAACACTTATAAAACTGCTATACTCTCCTGAAACACATTATACTTAAGTATAACACACATCCACTAATTTGTATAAAAGTTGTATGCATGTGTGTCATGTGATATGCACATACCATACATGCACAGAGACCAGTTGTACAAACATCAACAATGCAGTCACATACTGTACACATGCACTCAAACAATTGGAGAGGCATACAAATATACCCACACACAAAAGCAGTCAGACACACACCACATATTACATACTGTCATACACTCTGTTTTCCTCAGCATATCAGATACTTTTTACACACAAGTACAAACTCCAAACAAACAAACAAATCAACAGCCAGGCCCGCTCAGATCTACACGGTACATTTACAGCAACATTTTTACAGTTAGCTACTGTAATTCTATATTACAGTACTGTACTGTAAAGAGCAATGCATTTTGGGAGCTCAATGGCATTTTGCTACACTGCTGTAAAATTACAACAATTGCTATAATTGTACAATACAATTTCAGCAGAACACTGAATTATGGTGTATTGTGAGAAAATGTTGTGGGTGGTGAAAGAATCTCTGGCTCATAAAAATATTTTGAGGCATGCCTTGTAAGAGGCTATATTTGTTGCACTCATTGGTGAAAATGCTTTACCCCACAGAATACAGTGTCATAACATATTTAAAAATGTGTCCTGTAAATCTATAGTAATTTACTGGCTACTGTGCTACCAGTAATTTATTGTATTTCAGTACCACCTCACAGAATACAGTACCATACCATATTTTTACATCTAAAAACCTTTTGCTGTAAATCTACAGAAATGTACTGACTACTGTGCTGCCAGTAATTTACTGTAATTCAGTACTACACTTATAGAACACAGTACCATACTGTAATTTTGATGTACCAAATACCTTTTGTGTGCGCATGCTGTTGTTGTGGTTCATTAACACAATTTGAGGCGTATCTTGTAAGAGGCTATACTTGTTGCATCCGTTAGTGAGAGTGCTGTACCAATTTAAGTAATATGTGGTAGTAGTTCCCTAACAGTTAAATGTATATAGGGGACAGATCAGATACGTCTCGGACCTTTAATGGGCGTTTAGCTCTGTCGTCACTGCCAGTTTCAAAGCCTTGTTAAGGCCTCTACAAGTGATATCAAACACCAAATATTCATTTGGTATTCTGTAATATAGAATTACATATTTACTGTTAGCAACTGCTATAATTTTATTACAAAACAATTGAACAATAAAGTACTGTATTGCTGTATAGGTATATTGGGGTGGCAGGGTAGCCTAGTGGTTAGAGCGTTGGACTAGTAACTGGACTAGTTGCAAGTTCAAATCCCCAAGCTGACAAGGTACAAATCTGTCGTTCTGCCCCTGAACAGGCAGTTAACCCACTGTTCCTAAGCCGTCATTGAAAATAAGAATTTGTTCTTAACTGACTTGCTTGGTTAAATACAGGTAAAATATTACCTGCACCATTCTGTAAATTATGGTGCATTGTGGAAAAAATGTTGTGGGAGGGGAAAGAGTTGCTGGCTCATTAACATATTTTGAGGCGTGCCCTGTGAATGGCTATATTTGTTGCACCCGTTAGTGAGAATGCTATACCAATTTAACTGATATGTGGTAGTAGTGCCCTGACAATGTAATGGATATAGAGAACAGATCAGCTTGACTGTGTTTCTTGAACCTTTCATGGTTGAATATTAAGTGCTGAGCTGTTATAATGGCCAGTTTTGAAGTCTTTGTTTTGGTCTCTAGAATTTTAAGTGATATTGAACACCAACTAGTATGCTGTAATATACAAATGCCAACCTGCTTGCACTAACTAATCCCATGTAATTACTGTAAAATACCAACATTATTACAGGAGCATTTACTTTTTTAGAGTATATTTGGCAAATATTACAATATTGTACTGTGTCATTGCTCTGCATTATCCAATTACTTACAGGAAGCTGGTTTATAGTTACTGTGAATATTAACATACCTTGCATTGGCCAGAGATTGGCAATGAAACATTAGAAAATGTAACATGTTACAAATAAAAGATATTTTGAAGACTGATGTATCCTTAACTACAACAACATTCCCAGTAACGGTTAAGGAAATGTTTTACTTGCGGACTGTGATATGTAGGTTTTTATCAACCTTAGATGAATGCACTGACACTAAGTTGCTCTGGACAAGAGCGTCTGCTAAATGACCAAAATGTAAATGTTAAAAATAAACATTTGCCAAGCACACTGCTGGATATCATTCTAATGAGCTCCGCCCTTAATAAACTGTTTGTATTTTGATCAAATATGGCCTTGTTTGGAGGCGGTCTTCATTAGAATAATACCCAGCAGTGTGCTTTGGAAGTGTTCATTTTTACATTTACATTTTGCTCATTTAACAGAGACTCTTATCGAGAGACTTACAAACTGTGTATTAAATTAAGGTAAATGTAACGGTTTTCTTCCGTCGAAGGAGAGTCGGACCAAAATGCAGCGTGGTGGTTACTCATGTTCTTTAATGAAATAGAACAAACGAACAATACAAAACAACAAACGGAACGTGAAAACCTATACAGCCTATTTTTTTAAATAAAAAATAATTTATTATCTTCAATACCATTCATTCTTTACAACTCATAATTTTCATACATACTCAAATAATGGTATTTTAATTTAACTAATTTAACTAAACATAAACCCCAAACAAAACCTCAGGGGAGCATCTTCCCTCCCCGTCACCCTACAAAATAACTTTCCCTATCTCCCCGTCCCTAATCTATCCCCTTACAAATCTAAATGACACCCAGCCCTAAACCCCCCTTCCACCTCTCCCGAGCAGCATGCTGCCCCCACTTCCTCTCCTCCCTCTTCATCCTCCCCTCAAATCTCCTTCCACCCTCCTCACTATCCCTTCCACCCCCAATCTCTCCCTGTCTTCACCATGTTCTGCCTGGCTTCCCACAGCCCCCGTTTAAAGAGACTCATGAGAAGCCAGAGCAGAAACCTGTCCCTATCCGTCCCTGTCGCTCTCCCTACACCTCTCCTTAACCTGGCCCACGTCAATACAAAATCCCCCCTTACCAAACCTAACAACACCCGTGCCCTAGCCCATACTACTCCGGCAAAGGCACAGTCCCAAAAGACATGGCGCACAGTCTCCTCCCTGCCAAAAGAGGATCTTGGACAGGTGGGGGATTGCACCAAACTATACCGGTACATGATGGAACGTACCGGCAAGCACTTATGGAGGCTCAACCAATTCAGGTCCTTGAGCCTGTTGTCCAGACCCCGCGCCTGCACTCCCTCCCAGACCACTTCCGAGATTCCCACTACAGGCGCCGGACTCCCTGCCTTTCTGACCTCCTCGTACAGGTGCCTGTGATCTAAACCTACTCGGGCAACTTCAACCTCAGGGTGCGCACGCAGCCACTTGGCCGCATGACCAAAGTGCCATGGCAGCTGTTCCGCCCGAGGACCCGTGTTAGACCACACCATTACGCTTCTCGCCTGATACGAGAAGAACACCCGCAGGAGGTAACCGGACGGGTGTATCACTGGGTGAGCAAGCTCCGTTAACAAGAAAGAAACAAAAATTGTGTCCAGCTTGAGGGGGAAATGTGGTACCCCCTTACCTCCCTCCCCGATGGGACAGATCATGCGTGCCCTGGCGACCCACTCGCACCTGCCACTCCACATGAACTGAAACACAAGCCTCACTAGAGGCCTCCTCAGACAAGCCGGCAATGGGTAGATGTACGCCAAATACAAAAGAGACGGCAACACATCCACCTTTAGGACCAGGACTTTGCCCATAAAAGACAAATACCTAGCCTTCCACATTGCTAGCTTCCTCTGTACCACTGCGATACGCATGTTCCAGTTTAGCGTCGCTGAGCCGGAGGTCTCAAAATGGACCCCGAGAATCCTCAGGGCCCTCTCACAGAGAGATAACCCCCCGGGCACATCCGTTCTACCGCGCCATCTTCCGAAAAACTTGACGGAAGACTTTGCATTGTTCAGAACTGCTCCCGACACTCGGGTGAAATCCCCAAAGATGGCAAGGGACCTTGTCAGGCACGAGTCCTTGCACAGCAGCAAGGAAGTGTCGTCGGCGTACTGCGTCATCTTAACACGCAGCCCACCACTTCCAGGGATCAACAAGCCTTCCACCCCTGTGTCTGCCCTAATGGCAGCCCCCAGAGGCTCCATGTACAGAACGAAGAGGAGAGCCGAGAGTGGGCACCCCTGCCTGACCCCAGACGAGAGGTCAAAACGTCACCCAAGTGACTATTTACACTAACTCGGCACCCCGCTCCGACATATAATGTACGAATCCATCCTATGAACTTCTCCCCAAATCCTAATCGACCTAACACTCTGAATAAAAAGGATCTATTCACGCGATCAAAAGCTTTCGCCTGATCTAGCGCTGCTACCATTAAAGGCAGTCCTCTATCTTCAACCCAAGCGATGGAGTCCCTTATTAACTGTAGGTTCCATCTAATAGAGCGGCCCTCTACCCCGCACGTCTGATCCTCATGGACAACGTAGGGAAGGGCTGTGTGCAACCGGTCTGCTAAAACCTTTGCAAGTAGCTTGTAATCTACACACAGCATGGTCAACGGCCGCCAGTTGCCAAGGTCTGTTACTTCCCCCTTCTTATATAAAAGTGACAGCACACCAACAGCCATTGATCCCCCCGGGACCCCCGTCTCAAGGATGGCCTTCAAGACTTCGAGGACCACTGGTCCAAGTATACCCCAAAACTTGAGATAAAACTCAGCCGGCAGCCCATCCATCCCAGGCACCTTCCCTTTTCCCATCCTCCTAAGAGCGCTCTCAACCTCTTCTAGTGAAATCTGGGCCTCCATCACTTCTCTTATGTCCTCCGGCAACCGCCTGGACAAGTGTTCTAAAAACACATTTCCCTGCTCTATATCTATTTCCCTTTCCTTAAATAAACCTTGGAAATGATCAGTTGTCACCCTGACCATATCCTCTGGTTCTCTAACTATACTACCATTTTCTTCCCTAACGCCATGCATTACCTTCCTACTCTGTCTGGCCCTAACTGACTTAAAGAACATAGCAGAACAAGTCTCATTGTGTTCTAGAAAGCCACTATGCGCACGCTCCAGGAAAGCTCGAGCCTTCCGCTCCTGCAACTCCCTGAGCTGCGCCTTTAGGGTTGCGGATCTCTCCCAGTCAAACGACCCGCCGAGGTTGCCTGCCTCGTACTAGAGTTCAATTAACCTTTGGATACGATCCACCTCCCTCCTCTCCTCCCTTTTTTTCCTCTTGCAATACCCTATTATAAAAGCCCTAATCCTCACCTTAACTAATTCCCACCACTCTAACACCCCCTCGCACATGGACCGGAGGCCTTCAAGCCTCCAAAAGAAACCATAAAACCCGTCAACAAAAGCCTGCTCCTCCAGCACATCCCGATCTAACTTGCAGTACCCCCTACCAAAGAGGCAGACTGGCGACCCCACCTGCAGGAGCACCCCGTCGTGATCCGAAAAGAAAACAGGCAACAGCCGCCCAGACAACTTACCCAAAGACCTCCGCTCAACCCCCTGGAGTTGCGCCATGTAGGACCGGCCATTTTCGGAGTAGTGTGCAGACCACCATCAACCAGACCATGGCAAGCCATTAGCCTGGTGATGGCGCCTGCACTGCTATCCCCCCCTATTCCTAAATCTGTATTTAAATCCCCCCTATCACTAATTTCCTATTTGTGACACACAGGGGCGTCAGACAGTCCACCATCTCCCCCTGTCTGCCACCACCTGTGGCCCATACACCACCACTCATCTAAATTTACAATCCCTTATCGTGACATCCACCCCTATAACCCTCCCCTGCATTACCACAAAAGAATCCTCCACTTTTACCTCCCTGTGCCCACACAAAATCCCTACCCCCGATGAGTGCACCCCCCCAATACCCCAAACCGACTCCCCCTTGTCCCACTCCCTCTTAAACCTACTAACATCCCCTCCATCCCTCAGGTGAACCTCCTGTAAAAAACAAAAATCAAACCCCACACCCTCCAAATAACTAAAAACCGCCCTCCTCTTAACAAAATCCCTTAAACCCCTTACATTTAAACTAACAAAAGTAAAATTAGATGCCATGAAAGAATAAAATAAAATCATGTAATACACTCAAATTCTAAACCCAGACAGAAAAAAACAAAAACAGGAGACTCACCCGATGCTCCCCTGCTCCATATCTACCGGTGAGAACACCATCCGTACTCCCGACATCCCCCCCTCTTCCTCCATCTCACCAACCCAGGATGCAGGAATAGTGTTTGGCTCTGGGGTGCCCTGCACCCTGGGTCTACCCCCACACTCCTCCCCCTCCCCCTCCCCAGTGCTGCAGCTGGTTTGGAAAAAAAATCGGGGAGGCTGAGTCCCCAAACAAAAAACTCCCCACCCCTCCTGTACCCAGTCCTGAGTCTTGTTAGGTGTGTCCCCACCCAACAGAAGTTGAGGGCCTGGGGAAACCAGCAGCAACCCAGAGGTTTCTCCCACCCCCATCACTCTCTTGGCCATCCCCTCCCTCTCACTGTCGGCCAATCGCACCCTCCTCTTCATTCTCTTCTTTGGTGATGGCGGCAGTGGAGAGATACCACCCTCCCCCCCGCCAGCTCCTCCACCATACCCCTCATCTCTTCCACCAGGGTACTTTCCCCCCAGTCCACTTGCTCTTCCACCATCTCCTTCTCCAACACTCCTCCCTCGCTTTCTTCTCTCTCATGCTCCTCCACTCGGTTGCCTTCTTCTGCCGCTTTTCCTGGTTCTCCTACTCCCGTGCCTTCTGTTTCCTTCTCTCTTCCATCCGCCGCTTCTTGCTCCTCCTCCTTCCTTGCGGCCTTCCCCTCTGGACCTGTACTCAGGTCATGAGGCGTGCTTCCTTCCCCTCCTCTTCTTCCCCCATCCCCCGCTCCTGCTCCCCCCCAGCCGCAGACGCATATGACCTCTGACGAGCCGGGCACCCCCGCCACAGGTGTGCTGACGAGCCACACCCGTGGCACGCCTTAGGCTTGTCACAATCCTCGCCTCGTGTTCCTCAGATCCACAAAATCTGCATTTTCTTGTGCTGCACGAGGCGAATATGTGGCCGTAGGCCATACAGCGCCTGCAAAATGGGGGCTGACGTGCATAAAACAACGTCCCCCTGTCAGCCCCTAGGGAGAACATAGCAGGAGGATGGAGGTAGCCACCATGTCCCTTTGGGTCCTCTCTGAGGAGGGCCTGGAAGCCTCTCCTCCCATTCCAAAACCCAAGGGAGTCTTTGAGGTGCCTTGCTGAGGAGACGTTATCCATGTATCGCCCCAGAAAGGCCCTCACCTCTTCGTCCTTAACGTATGGGTTGTAAATGTTGACAGTTACAACCCTAAAGTTGTTCTTCGCCAGGCTTGTTATTTCATAGTGGCTCATCAGCCTCTCACCTCCCACTGCTCTTGCCCTTCTCAGGATATCATCGTGTTTCTCCTCTGTATATAGTGCCACGTCGTATGCTCCCTCCAACGAGTTGCCTTGGAAACAAAACACGTCCTTCACCGTCAGCTTTAGAATCCCCATCAATATTATCCTTCCAAAAGTTTCCCGTCCTAAAGGCTCCAACTCCTTTTCCTTCCAAGCAAACCTAATCGTGTTGGCCAGCCCAATCCCAGGGACCGACCGTGTTGATGGATTTAGCACCATCTCCGCAAGGAGAATGGCGCACGTTCTCTTCTCTTCCAAAACAAGGAAAAAAGAAAAATCAAAGTGACTGAGCCTATTTGGTGAAATACAAACACTAAGACAGGAACAATCACCCACAAACCCACAGTGAAACCCAGGCTACCTAAATATGGTTCCCAATCAGAGACAACGAGAATCACCTGATTCTGATTGAGATCCGCCTCAGGCAGCCATAGACTATGCTAGGCAACCCTACTCAACCACAATCCCAATACCTACTAAAACCCCAATACAAAAACACACCACAAAATAAACCCATGTCACACCCTGGCCTGACCAAATAAATAAAGAAAACACAAAATACTAAGACCAAGGCGTGACAGTAAATAAGAATATACCACAGTCATTGCAGGTAAAAAGATGATGTTACCATTACCGAGAATGTTGTAGTTAAGCGGGTTACTTGCAAGTATATCTTTCTATTAGAAAATACTACAATACATGTATTCTAATTCAACTGTTACTAAATAGGCAACATGAATTGTAGGTCGGTCCAGCAAAATATAAACAACAAAATAGGCATTGAAGTACCTACAGTATGTCAAATATATGTGACATAAATACTGCCTGTCGTTGGTACTAGCTAACAGCACTGTACATCTGAAGCAGTTTACTAAGCACTGTGCTTCCAGTAATGCACTGTAGATTCTAGAAATACAGCATGTTGCTGTAGTCAGGTGTTACAGTAACATGCTGTAAATTTGTGTTTCAGTAAAGGTCCTATAAATCTAAGGTAATGTATTGGCTTCTTATTGGCTGCTGCCAATAATTTACTGTACATTTACAGTAATCTACTTGCTACTGTGCTGCCTGTGCTACTGTTAAAATTACAGAACGTTTTTTACAGTGTATATATATAACACACTGTACTCTCTCCGCTGTTGTCACACAGTTGTCATCGCTCTGCAGGCCTAATCTTGCATATGCAGGAAATGTTGTTTATGCATGAAGTCTGCCTTCTTATTTATAGTACAATAGTTACATCACTGGTCCACACTCAAAACAAGAGAGTTGAAATTATTCTAGTCGGCTATATATTATTCAAGAAGCGGTTACAGACAACCTTGATCTTTTGGCACAATGAGCGCTATTGCTTCAGCATTAGTAAATCAGGTTTGGTTGAACCACGGTCCTGTAGTCTGGCTGCTCTCATTCTTCCTCCCCCAGAACTCCTACTGTGGCCGCAAATCAGAAGACAGCAGAACTTTCCCTCAGAGCAACACATCAAAGGGATTATAACACCATCAGCAAGAACATTAGCAGTTACACTTTACAGAGAGGGTCTATCATGAAGTAAATATGACACTGTCAAATGAATTATATAGCATCGCACATGGGGAACTTGTAACAACAACATCCTCTTATGACTAAAGATAAAAGTTTGACCCAAGATGCTTTCGGTCTCATTTGTCATAACATTGCATCACCTGTCACTAGTTGTGACACAGGATGTTATTCTCACGGCAGCCTTTGTGACTTCAAATAAAGTTTTACAATTCAAAATTAGCCTTCGCGATACATTAATCTGTCTTCTCCAAGTCAGATGAAATTTTCTGCCAAGTGTAATGGTTTTCTAGATGAAAATCCGTTTCACTTGTCAGTGAGACCGCTTCCAGCTGTTTTATAATGACAAAGCTAGGACGGGCGTAAAATGATTACAATTCTCATACCTTTCTCTCTTTCTCTCTCCCATCCAAGTCTCTACCCTAATATTTCACTTATTTTTTTCATCCCTTTTTCCAGTCATTTTTTCGCTTTCCAATTTTTTCGTATCCCTCTCTTTTTCCTCTTCCCGACCTCAAACAGAAATACACAGCTGTGGGAAGACTGCGGCCCTCTCACATTTTGTCTTGCCTTACATCCATAAATACAGACAGAGAATAGAGAAGCCACCTGCAACCTCTCTTCTGTTCACTAGGTTATGATAGAATAGAAGAGCAGGCTGACCAATGAAAAATGACCACGCCCCAGCTATTTCTCTTGAGGCACACATAACAGTTCATGCTGTTATTTAACATGGATTGATGGAAGTCCTAAGTGTTAGAATGTGGTGTGAGCATTTTTAGCACCCGCTCATGAAAATATGAATTTTCATTTTGCAACTCGCTGTGCCTGGCATTCCTTCCCTTGGTGGGCGCTGTGCCACTCGTCATGCCTAGCTCCCCTCAGAGCTTATCGGCACCTGCATGTCATAAAAACAATGGAGGCTGATTGCAGAGAAGCGGAGGGCGTGTGGAAGCCCACGCATGACAGGAAAATATACTCCTCAGAGCCAAACACACACACGCCAGCTCCCAATAAACCCTCCAGGATGAAACACACCTTGGTCAGCTCCCAACACACACGCTAGAACACAGCGTACCTGCTACAGTACCATCCAATGAGGTGGATGACACTTCTCCAAAACAACAACAACCCAGCGTCATGAAACATGTTCTCCAACACACTTCTCTTTGAAAACAAGCATACACCTACTGAATCATATAGTTGAGCTAGAGACATCCATCCAAACATTTACACTGTATTGGTTTAGGTAACGATGGGAGGGGAAGAAGCAGTGAAACACTTAGATGTGAGCAGAAAGCATTACGAAGATCAATTCAGAATGCAGCACGGACACATAGAAATGTGACTTTCTGTCAGAAATGCTGTGGATTAGGGCATCTACCGGTATGCAAAAAAGCACAATGATAAGATTTACAGACATCAACAGAGGGATGGAGGATGGAGGAGAAAATCTCTTGAGAGGACAACAATTCGCCCTCAGTCGTCTGACCTTAAATTCCACACAGCTGAAAGCATGTAGAGTTTGGGCCAAGTTATTATACTGTTAGAGGCAGCATTCAAATTGGTGCACAGTTAATTCATTCAATACTGTTGATAACATCAACCAAGATGAATGAAATATGCCAGATTATGACCACAATACATTTTAGACACCTTTCTGGAAACCAAGGTTAGCTTAAATATATAGCATTCAAATGCACTGCTTGGGTTAGTATAGGTAAGCTGGAAATAGTATGAATGGTTGTATTTGGAATGATAGGAGAGCATTGTAAACCCACCATCAGTGGTGTAAAGTACTTAAGTAAAAAATACTTCAAAGTACTACTTAAGTAGTTTTTGGGGTATCTGTACTTTATTATTTAGATTTTGATTACTTTTACTTTTACTTCACTACATTCCTAAAGAAAATTGTACTTTTATTGTACTTTTAACTCCTACATACATACATCCTCATACATTTTCCCTGACAACCCAAAATACTTAGCAGGACAGGAAAATTGTAAATTGACACGTGGTTATCCTTACTGCTTATGGTCTGGCAGACTCACTAAACACACATGCATCTTTGTAAATTATGTCTGAGTGTTGGAGTGTGCCCCTGGCTATTCGTACATTTTAAAAACAAGAAAATGGTGCCGTCTGCTTTGCTTAATATAAGGAATTTGAAATTATTTATACTTTGACTTCTACTTTTGATACTTAAGTATATTTAAAACCAAATACTTTTAGACTTTTACTCAAGTACTATTTTACTGGGTGACTTTAATTTTACTAGAATAACTTCCTATTAGGGTATCTATACTTTTAATCAAGTATGACAATTGGTACTTTTCCCACCACTGTCCACCATCACCATCACAATGCTCTGCACAATTCAAGGCTACAATATACCACATGCTGTATATGAACATAAGCACACATACAGTGTATATGAAGACATTGACACCTGATACAAACCAGGATATCACTACACCTACTCAGAAAACAGCAACATCACAACACGGGGAAAGTCTCTATAAAGATTGAGTTTATACTAAAACACAGATAATGCTCTCTGTCACAAACCACACACACACACACACACACACACACACACACACACACACACACACACACACACACACACACACACACACACACACACACACACACACACACACACGGAGACTAGGAATCTAGAAACACAAATCATAATACAGGTAGTTATCTCGTATTTTAAGCACAATGGTAGCCATGCCGATTTGTTGCTATTTATGCCATCTTGGAAAATAATGCATTTCATAATAAGGTTGTACTTCACTTTAAGGGAAATAAATGACCATGTATTTACTATGAAAATACATGGTGAGATGGTATTTACACAGCAATAACCAAGAATTATCTGTAGCTAAACAGCTCACTTCACCACAGGCTGACTATGGAGGGAATGGAGGCTGTATGCTGAATGTCCCCTACTGTCTGGACAAACACACTTGAGCTAGAGGCATAAAAAATTCATGTCCAGACCATTAGTTATGGTGGCCTTATGACTCTCTGGAGCACTTAGAGGTGTTTAGACACACACACACACACTTTTAAACACACAAACTGTACACACACAAACTCACACACACCCATATTATCAACACACACACACACACACACACACAGCTTCATCACTATGCTCTCCTCCCTGCTCTGCATGTGGTTAGAAAGTGTGTGTTCAGCACAGATCCTTTTACACTGTGAGGTGCTATAGAAAGAAACTGTGTGGGCATACTGCAGTATACTAAGATAAAGACGATAGATACAACCACTATAGAATGGAAAGGATTCCCATGTGAAGCACATCTCAGATCAACCTATAATCCATGTCAGTGATGATGTCATTGTTAGAAATCCCCATACATCCCTTTACAGATCTTAACCCTTTCAACTTTGTGTGCATGTGTGCGTGCGTATGTGCATACAAGTCCTAAAACTGGGAAGGACAATGGAACCACCATTTCTCTAGATGTAGTACACACACACACACATACACACACACACACAAACACACATCCGGAACATATATCCAAACCACTGAAACATGCCTTCTGCCTTGCTCCTCCACTCTTGCTCCTTTAATTCTATCTACCCATAGTGCACCTCTGTGACTTCCTGTCGAGGGCTGCCCAGGGGCTGCCATTAAGGCTGTGGAATGAGATGGTCTTTCTGTGCGTTCGCCTGAGTGTGACGGCAGGAGAATGGGGGTCAGCACAGACACATTCAAAGCTGGCAACCATGGTGTTGCCCTGGCAGCATGCCTTTAAAAGACTGGCAGACCTTGAGATAACATTTTTACAACCCACCCCACGCCTGACTGGACTACATGGTACAGATTCATGGGATGGGGAGACTGTAGGAGGATAGTGGGGGGTTACCGGGATAGCCTTATATAAGCCTAAATAGTCTCATTGATGATATATGACTTATAAAGTATGGTTACATTTAATTTGCTCTGTTAAACCTATCCTTTGGAATGATGCCAGTAGCAACAGTCAATTTATATAACTTATTAAGATATTAAGATAATAATCATTCTCATGATAGCACATTGGTAGAAGTCAGTGACCAGTGACAAATATCAAAGCTGGGCTTGGTTAAAACCCTTGATGGGAGACCAAATGAACAGCTGTAAATAGATCAACTCTGCAGTAGGAGGTGCTGCCCAGCCAACTGTTTTTTTTTTCTGATAGTGAATATAACGTTGAAGATCTGACGTTGTTTCAAAGGTACAAATTCAACGTATTTTATACAAGGAAATGTGTTACAATGATGACATAATCCTGCGGTTTAAATTCCTCCCTCAAAACAACAGTTTACGCTGATTACTTTTTTTCAAATCCAATATATGATCCATTTCACAATACGTTGGCAAATGACATTGGAACAACGTTGATTCAACCACCTTGTGCCCAGTGGGAGGAAACCAATGTGTCATTTTGTAATTTGGTTGACCTATCCCTTTAATGATTGACAGCACGTTGGCCAATACAGGACAACAAACAGACACCAAGTTAATAAGTATGACCAGGTGTTGGTTCTTCTCCTGTCACGCGGTCCATGTGTTATGACAGGAAATAGCAAGATGTGTCACAGTACTGCGCCTCAAGAAGACTTGAGTATTTTTTTTCTTCTTTCTTTTTTCTTGAACCTTTATTTAACTAGGCAAGTCAGTATTAATACACATGAATGATTCCTCCTCCTGGCAGTCTGTGGTAGAATAACATGTCCACCAGAATGAGGACGCAAACTCAACTAGATGCTTCCTGTCTGCGATGTTATCTGTGTGTCTCCTCGTGTTTATCACACAGAGTCATTAATGAGACATCAACTAAATACGCAGAGACACGAGGGACTGACTGGATCAGCTCAAGTGAACTGAATGAGTTTATTGAAATTATCTGACTCCAAACTGGATTCAACTGACTCCACACTAAACTGAATTGACTCCGTAGTGAATTGAGTTCAAGTTCAAGTTATATTGATTATTCCAGCAGTGGGACATGTATTTGTTTATCAGGTATGCAGTTTAAAAGCACTGAAGTTAACTGATTCCCCACTGAACTGACTGAAATGACTCCTCATTGAAAGACATGAAACTGTGCTGACTCATCCATTAGCGTAATGGACTCATCTGTGAACTGATCTTAATTGAGTTGAATTAATTCTGTACCTAACCTAACCACACCAGCAAAACCAGCTGAATCCAGATATAGAGTATTCATATTTAGGCCATTCAAAACATCAGCAGCACAAAACAATAAAAACAGGACAGAGACTCCAGGCATATTTTCCTGAACTGTCACTTCCTCGTTCTTGTCTTAATATAGGAATATTGTGAGATTCACAGAGTTCAAAGAATCATATGGGGCACGTAATTATATGGGGCCCGTAGTCATATGCGTTCCACACACTTTAGCATGCAAATCACAGATGCGCACACGCAACAATTGCTTAATCAGCATCACTCTGTGATTTGAGTGGACTTCAAAAGGACAAGAATGAGAGCTAATGTGTTAATGTGCTCGAAGTGAGCTGAATTTGAATAAGCTTGTTGAGTAAAATTACTAATTCAGGTTTGCTCAAAACCACTCAAAATCATTATCATATTTCCCAGCATGCTCTATTGCAGATTGACTTTCATAATTGTTTGTTTCAATAGCTGCATGTACATTGATTGGTTGATTAATCTTATCCTACACAAACATAAGTAACATACATTTTTCTAAAATAATCCAATCTGTTAGTAAAGTAACTTCATTGACCCCGTTACTGAGATGAGGCGACTCTAGGATGCTGGCCTTCTAGGCAGAGTTCATCAGTCCAATGTCTTTGTTATTTTGCACATCTTAATCTTTTACTTTTATATGCCAGTCTGAGATATGTTTGTTTCTTTGCAACTCTGCCTAGAAGGCCAGTATACTGGAGTTGCCTCTTCACTGTTGATGTTGAGACTCATGTTTTGCTGGTACTAATTAATGAAGCTACCAGTTGAGGGCTTGTGAGGTGTCTGTTTCTCAAACTAGACACTCTAATGTACTTGTCCTCTTGCTCAGTTGTGTACCGGGGCCTCCCACTCCTCTTTCTATTCTGGTTAGAGCCAGTTTACACTGTTATGTGAAGGGAGTAGTACACAGCCTTCATTTCTCAGAACAAGAATAGACTGACAAGTTTCAGAAGAAAGCTATTTGTTTCTGGCCATTTTGAGCCTGTAATCGAACCTACGAATGCTGAAGCTCCAGATACTCAGCTAGTCTAAAGAAGGCCAGTTTTATTGCTTCTTTAATCATAATAACAGTTTTCAGCTGTGCTAATATAATTGCAAAGGGATTTTGATCAATTAGCCTTTTAAAATGATAAACTTGGATTATCTAACACAACATGCCATTGGAACACAGGAGTGATGGATGCTGATAATGGGCCTGTACGCGTATGTAGATATTCCATTAAAAATCAGCCAGCTACAATAGTCATATACAACATTAACAGTGTGTACACAGTATGTCTGATCAATTTGATGTTATTTTAATGGACAAAAATGTGCTCTTTTCATTTCCAACTGACCCCAAACTTTTAAACGGTAGTGTATATGTGATGACATTGAATCAATGTGGAAAACGGATTTGATTTGCTAAAGAGTAAGCAACATCAGGGAATTGTCTATTTCATCCAACTTTTACCTAAATCCAATGACACTGACATTTTGGGTTGATTTCATGTTGCATTCACTTTAGTTGACAAATGTAAATCAAAATGTTGAACTGACGTCTGTTCTCAGTGGGTAAGCCCTAAAAGAAAGACCTTATTATATATGTAATGTATTGTCATAAACAGTTAAATTTGACAGATTACATATTCACTTAGACCCTCACTTGGTGAAGCCTACAGGCCTGAAAGCCACTAAATGCAAATAAGTTAGAATCAATTCTCAAGTTGAATTGTATGTTAGCTCAATCTAAAATTCAACTAGAGACACCAGGATGGCGCCGACAGAGATGGTCGCCTCGCTTCAGGTCCTTAGGAAACTATGCAGTAATTTGTTTTTTTATGTCTTCCATTGTTAGCCCAGAAAATCTCAAGTGTTATTACATACAGCCGGGAAGAACTATTGCATATAAAAGTGACGTCAACTTACCAACATTACGACCAGGAATACAACTTTCCCGAAGCGGATCCTGTGTTCGGACCTCCAGCCTGGACATGGGATCTTGACCCAAAACGACGTGGTCGCCGCAGGAGAGGCAGACGGACATTGGAGACGGAGCGGCCTACTGGTCAGACTTAGAAGGCGAGCACACCATCCACCGCTTCTGAGCATATTACTCACCAATCTCCAATCTCTAAACAACAAGGTAGACGAAATTAGAGCACGAGTTGCCTTCCAGAGAGTCATCAGAGATTGTAACATTCTCTGTTTCAGGGAAACATGGCTCACTCGGGATACGTTATCAGAGTCTGTACAGCCACCCGGTTTCTTCACACATCTCGCCGACAGAAACAAACATTTCTCTGGTAAGAAGAAGGGCGGGGGTGTATGCCTTACGGTTAACGACTCATGGTGTAATCATAACAACAAACAGGAACACAAGTCCTTTTGTTCACCTGACCTATAATTCCTTACAATCAAATGCTGACCGCATTATCTAACTAGAGAATTCTCTTCGATTATAGTCACAGCCGTGCAAATCCTTCCCAAAGCAGATACCTCGACGGCCCTGAAAGAACTTCACTGGATTCTATGTAAACTGGAAACCATATATCCTGAGGCTGCATTTATTGTAGCTGCAGATTTTAACAAAGCTAATCTGAGAACAAGGCTTCCTAAATTCTATCAGCATATTGAATGCACGACATGAGCTGGTATTTATTTTAAAGTGTTATTTTATTTGACCTTGCTTTAACTAGGCATGTCAGTTAAGAAACAATTCTTATTCACATTGACGGTCTAGGAATAGTGGGTTAACTGCTTTGTTCAGGGGCAGAACGACAGATTCTTCGTCAGCTCAGGGATTCAATCTTGCAACCTTTCGGTTACTAGTCCAACGCTCTAACCACTAGGCTACCTGTAGCATTCTGGATCATTGATACTCTAATTTCCGCAATGCATACAAAGCCCTCCCCCGCCCTCCCTTCGGCAAATCTGACCATGAATCCATTTTGTTGCTCCCAGCCTATAGACAGAAACTAAAACAGGAAATGCCAGTGCTCAGGTCTATCCAACGCTGGTCTAACCAATCGGATTCCACGCTTCAAGATCGCTTCGATCACGTGGACTGGGATATGTTCCGGGTAGCCTCAGACAATAACATTGACGTATACACAGACTATGTGAGCGAGTTCATTAGCAAGTGCATCTGTGATGTTGTACCCACAGTGACTATTAAAACCTTCCCCAACCAGAAACTGTGGATTGATGGCAGCATTCGTGCAAAACTGAAAGCAAGAACCACTGCTTTTAATCATGGCAAGGCAACTGGAAACATGACCGAGTACAAACAGTGTAGCTATTCCCTCCGCAAGGCAATCAAACAAGCAATGCGCCAATACAGAGATAAAGTAGAGTCACAGTTCAACGGCTCAAACACGAGACGTATGTGGCAGGGTCTACAGTCAATCACAGATTGCAAAAAGAAAACCAGCCCCGTCGTGGACATCAACGTCCTGCTCCCAGACAAATTAAACAACTTATTTTCTCACTTTGAAGACAATACAGTGCCACTGACATGGCCCACTACCAAAACCTGCGGGGTCTCCTTCACCGTGGCCAATGTGAGTAAAACATTTAAACGTGTTAACCCTCGCAAGGCTTCCGGCCCAGACGCCATCCCTAGACGCCAGCCCAGACGTGTCCTCAGAGCATGCGCAGACTAGCTGGCTGGTGTGTTTACGGATATATTCAACCAACCCTATTCCAGTCTGCTGTGCCCAAATGCTTCAAGATGGCCACCATTGTTCCTGTTCCCAAGAAAGCTAGTCAACTGCATCTTGGCTACGCCGCACGGCCATCGCTCATCCATATATTTAAATGTACATAATTCTTATTCATCCCTTCACGTTTGTGTGTATAAGGAAGTTGTTGTGAATTTATTAGATTACTTGTTAGATATTACTGCACTGTCGGAACTAGAAGCACAAGCATTTCGCTACACTCGCAATAACATCTGCTAACCATGTGTATGTGATCAATACAATTTGATTTGATTTGAGAATGTATGTTGGTTCGACTAAATGCCCAAATATTGAACCAACTCAGTGCTATTGCAGCTGGTTGCCTCAACATATGTTTCATGTCATACACACATCATGCCTGCACTTACAAACTAAAACCACACCCACATACACAATAAGTCAGCAGAAACAGTAGTTGCAGTAGAAAGACCCAGCATTGCTGTGCTAGGGAGAGCTTGAGGAGTTGGTCTAGGTTTTAGTAGTTTTAGCTGCTGTGACCTGAAGGAAAGCCCTCTTTTAGAAACTTAGCTTAAACAGCTCTGCACACACACAAACACACACAACGGCAGTCACAACCACACAAACACACACACAAATGCATTCACATACATATCACACAAACAGATATTGTACACAACCAACTGTAACCAACTGTAGATGAAGAGGGCATGTGCCTGAGGATGATGACTGTGTACAGTGTGAGTCTGGGACAAAGGTAGATAACGATACGGTTAGAATGTCCGTCCACGAACAGCCTCTATAATCATCTCATTGACGTCACACAGAAGAACATTGTGCACACAGAACATAAACATCTACGTGGATGTATCACACAAACACAGAACACAAAAAAACAATCATCACGTATGTGTCGCGCTCGTTGAGCCCTGACTGCACAGGGTTCCATTTCCCGTCCTTCATCATAAAGGAAGATTGCATCACAGAACAGAAATGTCATTTTGATCCTGTAAATAAGAATGAATCAATTTGTGGTGCCCTGGTGAAATGTACAATTGAAGTTGGAAGTTTACATGCACCTTAGCCAAGTACATTTAAACTCAGTTTGTCACAATTCCTAACATTTAATCCTAGTGAAAATTCCCTGTCTTAGGTCAGTTAGGATCACCACTTTATGTTAAGAATGTGAAATGTCAGAATAATAGTAGAGAAAATTATACTTTTGTACTATTGTTTGTACAGATGAACGTGGTACTTTCAGGTGTTTGGAAATTGCTCCCAAGGATGAACCAGACTTGTGGAGGTCTACAATTTTTTTACTGAGGTCTTGGCTGATTTCTTTTGATTTTCTCATAATGTCAAGCAAAGAGGCACTGAGTTTGAAGGTAGGCCTTGAAATACATCCACAGGTAAACCTCCAATTGACTCAAAGTATGTCAATTAGCCTATCAGAAGCTTCTAAAACCATGACATCATTTTAGGAATTTTCCAAGCTGTTTAAAGGCACAGTCAAACTTACTGTATGTAAACCTCTGACCGACTGGAATTGTGATACAGTGAATTATAAGTGAAATAATCTGTCTGTAAACAATTGTTGGAAAAATGACTTGTGTCATGCACAAAGTAGATGTCCTAACCAACTTGCCAAAACTATAGTTTGTTAACAAGAAATTTGTGTAGTGGTTGAAAAACGAGTTTTAATAACTCCAACCTAAGTGTATGTAAACTTCCGACTTCAACTGTATTTATCAAATGTTTCATTGAGATAGAACGTCTTATTGAGATGAAGTCTCTTTTGCCAAGTGTCAATCTTGTTTACGATACTCTCGTTAATATAAAAATCTCATTTGCAATAGTCTTATTGAAATAAAATCTCTTGCAATACTGTGATGTGAGTCACTGAGGCAGATTCAGCGGTTTAGAATAATAGTGTGATGTTGTGAATGGCCCTCTCTGGGTTTCCCTCCGTAACCCACTCCTCCCTCCTTAAAGTCTGTGACAGATACTGGAGGGCTGAGAGAGAATAACTGTTTTCCAGACTACCCCTGGGGTCAACCAATTTGCAGGGCTTCCCTCAGCTCTTCCTGCCTCACGTCAACTCAACACTCCTGCTATCTCTTTCTCTGTCTGTCTCTATCTTCCTCTCCTCCTCTCTCCCTTTGTATTTCTTCCCTTCTCTCTTTAGTACTCTCCCCCTATCTTTGTGTCTGTCTTCTTCTTCTTTCTCTCCAGCTCTGTCTCTCTTCCTCTGTTCTGTACCATATGTGTTTATGATGTCGGATGTTCTCTGCTAGAATATATTACAAGGGAGCTACTTGTTCAGGACTCATATTTTCCTTAATATTCCACAGCTCTGTCCTCTCTGTAGGAACACAGCTCTGTCCTCTCTGTAGAACCACAGCTCTGTCCTCTCTGTAGGAACACAGCTCTGTCCTCTCTGTAGGAACACAGCTCTGTCCTCTCTGTAGGAACACAGCTCTGTCCTCTCTGTAGGACCACAGCTCTGTCTTCTCTGTAGGACCACAGCTCTGTCCTCTCTGTAGGAACACAGCTCTGTCCTCTCTGTAGGAACACAGCTCTGTCCTCTCTGTAGGAACACAGCTCTGTCCTCTCTGTAGGACCACAGCTCTGTCCTCTCTGTAGGACCATAGCTCTGTCCTCTCTGTAGGACCACAGCTCTGTCCTCTCTGTAGGAACACAGCTCTGACCTCTCTGTAGGAACACAGCTCTGACCTCTCTATGGGACCACAGCTCTGTCCTCTCTGTGGGAACACAGCTCTGTCCTCTCTGTAGGAACACAGCTCTGTCCTCTCTGTAGGAACACAGCTCTGTCCTCTCTGTAGGACCACAGCTCTGTCCTCTCTGTAGGAACACAGCTCTGTCCTCTCTGTAGTCCTTATTATGCACTCTTATATCAGAGAGAGGAAGTATGTTTTTCATATCCCCAGATTTGAAACTTCCGGTTAGGGACAGAATAGTCAGCTAAATGTTTCCATGTCCCACTAGTTGAGGTATCTGCAGAGGCATTTCCTATGTGACTTCCTGTCCATCTGGACCAATGAGACAGGTGATAAATCTCCACAAGGGAAGAAATGTGTGTTGAGGGGGGAGCAGGAGGAAGGGAGGTTAAGACAGAAGGGCAGAGAGAGGGAGGAGTAGAAATAGGAGAAGAAATGTGTCAGAAAGAGGGGAAGAGCATGACAAGTGGTGAGGGATCAGTCAGAGTTAGGGATATGGTGGGGGGTTGAGGTGTTCAGGGGTGAAAGGGGTGGAGCAGAGGGGTCATTAGACAGCTTCATCCTGTGATAAATCAGAGAGCACTCTGCCTGCTTTTTTTACATCGGAATACAGACGTGACAGGAGGGCAAGAGGACACAGTTCTCAGAGTTACTACATCACACAGACTCTCCATGCATGGGAATAACAGAACGAGAGAGGGAGAGAGAGAGGACAGCAAGAGGAAGAGAAAAGAGACCATTTTCACAAAGAATGTAGACACACAGACACAGGGATTGAGAGAGGGACAGACAGGCAGTGACAGTAATTGAG
Organism: Oncorhynchus tshawytscha; assembly: GCF_018296145.1. Lineage (NCBI taxonomy): Eukaryota > Metazoa > Chordata > Actinopteri > Salmoniformes > Salmonidae > Oncorhynchus > Oncorhynchus tshawytscha. The sequence goes on along the minus strand of NC_056454.1, from coordinate 20,992,147 downwards.
GGATGCCGGCGGATGAATATGATGGATAAAAAGGAGAGAAAGACGGATGATATCTGTCCATCCCCAATGAAAGCAATATATCTACTGCTAGGGGAATTATTAATGACTTCCATTGATTTACGGTGTGAGACAGATACCCAGCAAACAACACATTTATCACCTGTCTCATTGGTCCAGATGGACAGGAAGTCACACAGGAAATGCCTCTGCAGAGAACCTTCAGTTAAGAGTCTCATTAGGTCATTACCTATGTTTTCAAAGGAATGTTCCCGTGATGTGCAAGGAATATTTCCAAGAGACCATTCCTTTAATGTCAAAGGGGCCTATTCCGACTTCACACCTGTCCAACTCACTTGTCAGTATTTGGTATTCAGACTTAACTTATTCAGTCGTGTAATGCGCTCTGCAGGTGTGGCTACCTTGTGCTCTCTGAATACATTTAATTAAATCGCTGAAAACCCATCCACTTGCTGGCCAACAGATTTTCTCATGGAGTTTTCATTCAACAGGCTTTTCAGTACATGTATCTTAAACCATCCCTTTAAATACAGTGTACGTTTAATTAGAATTGTGTGAACAGACTCAATAACATACAAAGAGAGAAAGGGTTCAGGATATATGGGTCCATGGAAAGAATGCCGTCTATATATCTTAGTCTCCGTTTCAGCACCAACTGGTAGATTTAAAAATACTCTGATCTTGTAGATTGTTTAGGCACATTTTAGGGCTTAGGGAAGTTTGTACGAATCAATAAAAAGGAGAGTTTTTAAGGAAAAAATATAATGGTGAATAAAAAATACAGTGGTTTGATTCATCCTGAAAGTTGTCAATTTCTTGTTCAATCCATGAAATATTGGAAGGTGGAGAAAAGTGTACAATAGGGGTTGAACAATAGTCCTATAAATCTACCCTAAACCTCACTAATCATGTAAATGTATGGCAACGGTCCAGTCATCGTGAACCAGGCTCCAGGTTTAACCTGTGTTGTGCCAGGCTTCAGGTTTAACCTGTGTTGTGCCAGGCTTCAGGTTTAACCTGTGTTGTGCCAGGCTTCAGGTTTAACCTGTGTTGTGCCAGGCTCCAGGTTTAACCTGTGTTGTGCCAGGCTCCAGGTGTAACCTGTGTTGTGCCAGGCTTCAGGTTTAACCTGTGTTGTGCCAGGCTTCAGGTTTAACCTGTGTTGTGCCAGGCTTCAGGTTTAACCTGTGTTGTGCCAGGCTCCAGGTTTAACCTGTGTTGTGCCAGGCTCCAGGTTTAACCTGTGTTGTGCCAGGCTCCAGGTTTAACCTGTGTTGTGCCAGGCTCCAGGTTTAACCTGTGTTGTGTGGTCTGAGTTCCATAATCATTCAAATAGGCTACATGTCCCAAATTATTGCACAACATTAGCCTAATGTGATCCACTAATGCTTGAGACCTTCAGGAACACCTAAACAGACGTGACAGAGGACAGAAAGGTAAATGGAATGGAATGATGCAAAATGTAAGTTACACATTGAAGAGAACTAACACTAAAGTGACCGTTATAAATGTATGTGGGTATTACTGATGGTGGCTCCCGATATTTAACAAATTGTAAAATAAATCAGAGAAAAGCCTGGGCATAGGCCAATTAAACAGCCTGATCTCATAGACTAGACATAACGTAGTACATGTAAATAGTTAGAGTGTTGGGCCAGTAACCAAAAGGTTGCTAGATCAAATCCCCGAGCTGACAAGGTAAAAATCTGTCATTCTGCTCCTGAACAAGGCAGGTGTGAAGTCGGCAAGGCACTGTTCCTGGGCACCGAAGAGGGGTTGGGCTAGTTTGGTTGGGCTAGTTTGGGCTAGTTGGGCTTGGGCTAGTTGCTGCGGGGGGTGCAGAGCTGTTGGCCTGGGTTGTGGTAGCCAGGTGAAATGCATGGCCAGCCGTAGAGAAATGCTTCTTGAAATTCTCAATTATCGTTGATTTATCAGTGGTGACAGTGATTCCTAGTCTCAGTGCAGTGGACAACTGGGAGGAGATATTTTTATTCTCCATGGACTTTACAGTGTCCCAAAACTTTTGGGAATTAGTGCTGCAGGATGCAAATTTCTGTTTGAAAAAGCTAGCCTTAGCTTTCCTAACTGACTGTGTGTATTGGTTCCTGACTTCCCTGAAAAGTTGCATATCGCGGGGACTATTTGAAGCTCGCGCAGTACGCCACAGAAACTTTTTGTGCTGGTCAAGGGCAGTCATGTCTGGAGTGAACCAAGGACTATATCTGTTCTTAGTTCTTCATTTTTTGAATGGGGCATGCTTATTTAAGATGGTGAGGAAAGCACTTTTTAAAGAACAACCAGGCATCCTCTACTGATGGGATGAGGTCAATATCCTTCCAGGATACCCGGGCCAGGTCGATTAGAAAGGCCTGCTCGCTGAAGTGTTTTAGGGAGCGTTTGACAGTGATGAGGGGTGGTCGTTTGACCGCGGACCCATAATGGACGCAGACAATGAGGCAGTGATCGCTGTGATCCTGGTTGAAAACAGCAGAGGTGTATTTAGGGTAAGTTGGTCAGGATGATATCTATCACGGTTCCCATGTTTACGGATTTAGGGTTGTACCTGGCAGGTTCCTTGATAATTTGTGTGAGATTGAGGGCATCTAGTTTAGATTGTAGGACGGCCGGGGTGTTAAGCATATCCCAGTTTAGGTCACTAGCAGTACGAACTCTGACGATAGATGGGGGGGCAATCAATTCACATATGGTGTCCAGGGCACAGCTGGGAGCTGAGGGGGGTCTATAACAAGCGGCAACAGTGATGGACTCATTTCTGGAGAGATGGAGCTTTAAAAGTATAAGCTCAAACTGTTTGGGCATAGACCTGGATAGTTTGACAGAACTCTGCAGGCTATCTCTACAGTAGATTGCAATGTTATGTTTAAGGTCAGAATATGCATAGAGAAGAAAGTGCATATAAAGGTCATTAAGTTCCATTTACGCTTAAATCGGGTCAGAATCGTGGCTAAATAGAACTTTCCCAAAACGTGGTTAACATGGTCTCGGATCTTAAGATATTAATGTTCTAGACACGTTTCATGGGATCGTTGCAAGGACATTCATGTGTCCAGTTTCCTGTAGGTTAGGAGAATATTCCATCAACGTCCCACCAAGCATACACAGAACATGAGAGTAAGGTGACTCCCCTAGCAGGTGTCGAACACAAGCCACCAGCACCAACGATGAACACCCTAACCTTTGTCACAATAAGGGATAGCTTGCAGCATTTCCCCAAACTCGGTCTTCGGGACCCCAAGGGGTGCATGTTTAGGTTTTTGCCCTAACACTACACAGCTGATTCAAATTTTCAAAGCTTGATGATTAGTTTATTATTGGAATCAGCTGTGTAGTGTTAGGGCAAAAACCAAAACCTGTACCCCTTGGGGTCCAAAGGACCAAGTTTGGGAAATGCTGTTCGAGGATATGTGCTTATTCAAATCAAATCAAATGTTATTTGTCACATACACATGGTTAGCAGATGTTAATGCGAGTGTAGCGAAATGCTTGTGCTTCTAGTTCCGACAATGCAGTAATAACCAACGAGTAATCTAACCTAACAATTTCAACAAAATACTGCATAGTTTCCTGGAAAGGGCCAGTAGTTAGGCCCTTTCCAGAAGAAACCCTAACCCCACCTCCCTAGGCACAGATCTGAAATAACTTGATAGATGTAAGCAATAGGGTGAATGCACTTTGAAGTAAATCCACAGATTATCTATTATATTGACCAGATACTCTAGTGGCCGCTTTAACAATGAAAAGTAAAGTATTCAAAATTGGAAGGCAGTCTGGAGGAGGCAAGATCAAATGGGTCCATTCTAGCCAGTAAGAGAGCAGATACGAGTGTGAACAACAGGCACAACGATTTCCACTAGTTCCACAGCCACAAAGTCAAAATTGGCTATATCATAAAAAATGTATGAAGACATTTTTAAATGTTTTATTTTAATTTAAGGTTAGGGTTACACATGAGGGTAGTAGTGTGGCTAAGGTTAGGGTTACACATGAGGGTAGTAGTGTGGCTAAGGTTAGGGTTACACATGAGGGTAGTAGTGTGGCTAAGGTTAGGGTTACACATGAGGGTAGTAGTGTGGCTAAGGTTAGGGTTACACATGAGGGTAGTAGTGTGGCTAAGGTTAGGGTTACACATGAGGGTAGTAGTGTGGCTAAGGTTAGGGTTATGTTCTATGGGTTATAGTAAGTCAAAATATCACAAATATATACTTACATTCAAAAGCAAATAGCTAAATAATCAATGGTATGACCATCTTAAAACAATTCCATATGCTAGCTTAATAGACCTTTCCCTCCTCTATTCAATACTGACCATATAATTCTGATAAAATAAACATTCTTAGAAAAGCCTAATTGACTCCTATATCAGTCAAGATCTCCCCGGAACACTGAATATTTCAACCTTACAAACATTTTAGTTATCTACCTCACCCACCTTAGCCCAGTTGATCCCTGGTTCATTGAACTAGGGAATTATTTTATAAAGATATTTGGTTGTAATTGTAATGTTGCAGAGTGGCCGACCTCCTCCTGGAGAGTCCAGGAGAGCTACTGAGGGTGCAGGCTTTTGCTCCAGCCCTGCTCTAACACACCACATTGTAAGAAAAAATCAGCTGCTCAACAGGAGCTTGATAAGCTGTCTGGTGTGTTTGAGCAGGGTGGGATCAAAAGCCTGCACACCCAGTAGCTCTCCAAATGAAGGATTGATGGACCACATGTGTTTTATACAGTAGCCCATCAGTGCAGTATTTTACATTGGGGGGGCATTGCTCAAGGCCACAATGGCAGAAGACATAATTCATGGGATCAGAGACCAGCAGCCTTCCATTTTGAAGTGGTTCCTTGTATCATACAATACAATTTCCAGTCACCTTTTTGGCTCATGATGTTACAAACCTTTTTGGGGGGAGGGGCAGCTACTCTTCCAATGGGCCTGCAAAATTAAGGCAGTTATCCAATTTTTAAAAACACACTACAATACATTTCAAAACAGATTTCACAACACATTAAGTGTGTGCCCTCGGTCCACTATTGTACTACTACATATCTACAACACAAAATCCATGTGTACATGTGTGTATAGTGTGTCGGCAATCATGTGTGTGTATGCATGTGTCTGTGCCTGTGTGTGTGTCTCTTCACGCTCCCCGCTGTTCCATAAGGTGTATTTTTATCTGTTTTTTAAAGTATGATTCTACTGCTGCATCAGTTACCTGATGTGGAATAGATTTCCATGTGGTCACGGCTCTATGTAGTACTATGCACCTCCCATAGTTTGTTCTGGACTTGGGGACTGTGAAGAGACCTCTGGGTGGCATCAAATCAAATCACATTTTATTAGTCACGTGCAGAATACAACAGTGAAATGCTTACTTACGAGCCCGTAACCGACAGTGCAGTTAAAAAAAATATGGATAAGAATAAGAGATAAAAGTGACAAGTAATGAAAGAGCAGCAGTAAAAAATAAGAATATATACAAGGTGGTGCCGGTACAGGGTCAATGTGCAGGGGCACCGGCTAATTGAGGTTGTATGTACATGTAGGTAGAGTTAATTAAAGTGACTATGCATAGATGACAACAGAGAGTGGCAGTGGTGTGGAGAGGGGAGGGGGAGCAATGAGAGTAGTCTGAGTAGCCATTTGACTTGATATTCAGGAGTCTTATGGCTTGGGGGTAGAAGCTGTTTAGAATCCTCTTGGACCTAGACTTGGCGCTCCGGTACCGCTTGCCCTGTAGTAGCAGAGAGAACAGTCTATGACTAGGGTGGCTGGAGTCTGACATACGAGGCAGTGATGCAACCAGTCAGGATGCTCTCAATGGTGCAGCTGTAGAACCTTTTGAGGATCTGAGGACCATGACAAATCTTTTCAGTCTCCTGAGGGGGAATAGGTTTTGTTGTGGCCGTTTCACGACTGTCATGGTGTGCTTGGACCATATCAGCTTGTTGGTGATGTGGACACCAATGAACTTCAAGCTCTCAACCTGCTCCACTGCAGCCCTGTCGATGCGAATGGGGGAGCGCTCTGTCCTCTTTTTCATGTAGTCCACAATCATCTCCTTTGTCTTGATCACGTTGAGGGAGAGGCTGTTGTCCTGGCACCACAGGGCCAGGTTTCTGACCTCCCTATAGGCAGTTTCCTTGTTGTCAGTGATTAGGCCTACCACTGTTGTGTCATTGGAAAATTGAATGATGGTGTTGGAGTTGAGTGAACAGGGAGTACAGGAGGGGGCTGAGCACGCACCCCTGAGGGTCCGCTCTGTTGAGGAGAAGTGTGGCGGATGTGTTTTTACCTACCCTTACCACCTGGGGGCGGCCCGTCAGGAAGTCCAGGATCCAGTTGCAGAGGGGGGTGTTTAGTCCCAGGGTCCTTAGCTTAGTGATGAGCTTTGAGGGCACTATGGTGTTGAAGACTGAGCTGTAGTCAATGAATAGCATATTCACATAGGTGTTCCTCTTGTCCAGGTGGGAAAGGGCAGTGTGGAGTGCAATAGAGACTGCATTATCTGTGGATCTGTTGGGGCAGAGAGCGTGATCACACAGTCGTCCTGTATGTCTTGCGGGGTATGCATGGGTGTCCAAGCTGTGTGCTAGTAGTTTAAACAGACAGCTCGGTGCATTCAACATGTCAATATCTCTCACAAATACAAGTAGTAATGAAGTTAATAACGCCTCTACTTTGAGTCAGGAGAGATTGACATGGATATTATTAATGTTAGCTCACCATGTACATTTAAGGGCCAGCCGTGCTGCCTTGTTCTTGGGCCAATTGTAATTTTCTAGTCACTCTTTGTGGCACCGGACCAGTCATGGGCTTGTAGGACCTGCCTTGTTGATAGCGTTGATAAGAAGGCAGAGCGCCACTCTATTATGGACAGACCTCTCCCGATCTTAGCTATTGTTGCTTCAATATGCTTTGACCATGACAGTTTACAATCCAGGGTTACTTCAAGCAGTTCAGTCTCCTCAACTTGCTCAATTTCCACATGATTCATTCCAATATTTCATTGAGGTTTAGGGTTTAGTGAATGAGTTGTCCCAAATACAATGCTTTTAGTTTTTGAAATATTTAGGACAAATGTATTTTTTGCCACCCTTTCTGAAACTGACTGCAGCTATATATGTTAAGTGTTACAGTGATTTCACTTGCTGTGGTAGCTGATGTGTATAGTGTGATAGAGTCATCACACAGGCTTTACTCAGAGCCAATGGCAGGTCATTAGTAAAGATTGAAGAAAGTAAGGGGCTTAAGGCCTAAAGTAAGGGATGTAAATCTATAACACATATTTTTCCAGCAGCAGATTATGATCGATAATGTCAAAAGCTGCACTGAAGTCCAACAAAACAGCTCCCACAATCTTTTATTATCAATTTCTCTCAGCCAATCATCACTAATTTGTGTAAGTGCTGCATATGTTGAATGCCCTTTCCTAGAAGTGTGCTGAAAATCTGTTGTTAATTTGTTTACTGTGAAATAGAAATGTATCTGGTCAAACACCATTTCTTCCCACAAGTTTACTAAGGGTTGGTAACCGGCTGATTGGTCGTCTGTTTGAGCCAGTAATGGGTGCTTTGCTATTCTTGGGTAGTGGAATTACTTTAGCCTCCCTCCAGGCCTGTGGGCACAGATTTTCCTGTAGACATAGAAGAGATGACAAATAGGAGTGGCAATATCGTCCGCTATCAACCTCAGTCATTTTCCATCCAAGTTGTCAGACCCAGGTGGTTTGTCATTGTTGATAGTCAACAATATTTTTTTCACAGTTTGCCTTTTTGCCCAAAATGTAATTTAAGGTGGTCCAAAGCTTTTCTCTATCATTCTTTATATAATTTATATTTGGATCATAGTACAGTTTCTTCTGCTTTTTGTTCATTTTATTCAGATGATTTCTCAATTTACAGTAGGTTTGCCAATCGGCTGTACAGCCAGACTTATCTGCCATTCCTTTTGCATCATCCCTCTCAACCAAACACTTTTTCAATTCCTCATCAATCCACATCTATTTAACAGTTTTTGCAGTCATTTTCTTAATGGGTGCATGATTATAAGTAACTGGAATGAGCAATTTCATAAATGTGTCAGCGTCGGGATGATCCTAATTACACACCACAGACCAGCAAATATTCTTTACATCTTCAACATAGCAATCACTACAAAACTAATTGTATGACATCTTATACACTATATTAGGCTCCGCCTTTGGAACTCTGGTATTCCTATATTTATTGTATTGTATTTTTTTAATGTAACCTTTATTTAACTAGGCAAGTCAGATAAGAACAAATTCTTATTTACAATGACGGCCTAGGAACGAACTGTCACGACTTCCGCCGAATTTGTTCCCTCTCCTTGTTCGGGCGGCATTTGGCGGTCGACGTCGCCGACCTTCTAGCCATCGCCGATCCACTTTTAATTTTCCATTGGTTTTGTCTTGTCTTCCATCACACCTGGTTCCAATTCCATCAATTACATGTTGTGTATTTAACCCTTTGTTCCCCCCATGTCCTTGTCGGTAATTGTTTCTTGTAGTGCTTATGCGCAGTATGCTGGTGATTACCAGGTTTTGTTTGACCCATTTCATGTATTGTTCTGTTGATGGTGGTTTATGTTTATTAAACGATACCGTTGTGAATCAGTTTTCGCTCTCCTGCGCCTGACTTCTCTGCTGCCAGTACGCACCTCATTACAGGTACAATGGTTTAACTGCCTTGTTCAGGGGCAGAACAACATATTTTTGCCTTGTCAGCTCAGGAATTTGATCTAGCAACCTTTCGGTTACTGGCCCAACGCTCTAACCACTAGGCTACCTGCCGCCCCAAAGTATATATGGTTACTATATTATGATCACTACATCCAATGGATTTGGATAATGCTTTATAGCAGATTTCTGCAGCATTACTAAAGATGTGATCAATACATGTGGATGAGTTCATTCCTGTGCTGATTGTAAATACCCTGGTAGGTTGACTGGTAACCTGAAGCTTTTTCTTGAGTGGGCAGCTTGATTTAAGCCAGTCAGTATTTAGGTCACCAAGAAAATATACCTGTCTGTTGATATCACATACACATATCATCCAGATACTGATTGTGTGATCCTGTTTGTGTGAGTATCCCTAACCTTGCCAACAGACAAAAGGAACTGTGATTGGATCAGTGGTTCACCAATCAGGGCCTCCATGGGCTTAGCAACAGTAACAAGACGTGATGTGTAATTCAACTTTTTGAGGGGATAATGTTTTTTTGAGACCATCAGGCGACGTCCTGACAAATGATACACAGAAATGTTCTTGCAGCATTCTTATGAAACGTGTCTAGAACATTAATATGTTATACTCTGAGAACATGGCAGCCATGTTCTATGTATGTTTGGTGGGACGTTGATGAAATATTCTCCTAACCCTCAGAAAACTGGGCACATTAATGTTCTTGCAACGTCTCTAAAAACACGTCTGGAACATTAATGTTGTATATTCTGAGAACACTGTAACCACGTTCTAGATAAGTTCTGTTTGACATTTAAAGGAACGTTCTCCTAACTTTAATACCGAAAAAGGTTTGCAGAAGGTTTTTGCTAACATAGATAGAATGTTCCCCTAACTAACGGAAAACTGGACACTCAAACATTATGTGTAACATTCTCTCTCCCCAGAATTGTTAGCTGAGTATATTCCAGTGGTCTCTCTCTCTCTCTCTCTCTCTCACTCACTCACTCACTCACTCACTCACTCACTCACTCACTCACTCACTCACTCACTCTGTCTTCTGTTAATCGGAATGTCTATCATCTCCCGCTCTAACAATTCTCCAGAATTACATTTAAATATGCTTTATTTGAAGGTATCTCTACATATTGACAAAGAGAAGACTGAAATCACCTCACTCCCCAACCCTCTGTGTCTCTCTCATTTAAGTGAATTGCTTACAGTTTCTCAATCGCATACAAGCAATTTTGCAATCTGTGTTGAAACGTATCTATAGCAGAACAGCAATCATCAAGTGCTCAAATACATTTATAGAACTTCTGACATTTGTATTGCCTTTGTACCTGCCTTGCATATCTTAGACCACCTTTTGCAAAACTTTAAATGCATATGTCATCAGTGAAAACAAAGTATTTTGTTCACAGAATATTAAAGAGATTCTCCAGTAATTTTGAAATACTTTTTTAGCCAGTAGTTCTGAAAGTATTCCCAAAAATTGTCGCTTTCAAACTAGGGATTGTAGCCAATTGAAGTAAGACAGTAATTTTGCTCGTAGGTAATGCATGTATTTTTTAATGTTTGAACTAACACATCCAGCCCAAAGCGGAAGGTTTAAAAAATACTTAGTAGTCGCATGAGTTCTAGAGCATATCTTTAACCACTTATTAACATATTGTTTTCATCAGAAGAGAAATGTGTGCAATTGTATTCACTGTTTCCAGCGATCACTGAATACTAAATACTAGTGCAAAAAAGTCTAAATCACCACATCAGTGTCATACCATGTACAATATAGCCAAAGATCTACCCACTGGGCACACAATGGTTGAATCAACGTTTTTTCCACATCATTTCAATGAAATTACATTGAACCAACGTGGAATAGACGTCTATGCCCAGTGGGTAGGCAGTGGGGATTATCTCATTTATATGATTTAAAAAATATTGTGGATTTGCAGAGAATGAAGTTGGGGTACTTCTAAGTAAATTTCTGGGTTACTCCTAAGTCATCAACTCCAACATTGTGACCTTACATTATAGAGCTTTGCTTTGGTGTGGATTGAGGCCTATACATTCATATCACTTTCCTTCTTTCAACTGTGGATTTGTTTCTGTGTGGCTATAGAAAATCTACAAAACAATGAGCAAACCTGCAAATTTATTGAATTACATGAAACTGGATTCTGATGATCAGAGTCCTGTGCACAATGTGCTTTTTTTAAATTGTCTTTTTTACAGTTTATCTTAATTGCGTACAAGCATTTTTTTGGAACAATGTTATTGATTTTCTAAGTAAGACACATAAAACTGTCATTTTGAAAAACTGAATGCGTTTTCAAAATGTAGTTGCCTTCTCAAAACATAAATACATTCCTCAAAACTATATTATACACATGCAAACAAAAATGAGTCATTCTGATACACACACAGTGCTTTCAACTTACCTATTTGACAGACATGACTACATTGTGTATGTTTAATTACACAGTAATTATTATTCTACATGTTCTAGCCTGGGATTTGAACTCATAACCTCTTAGTTCACGACATTCCGATCTTTCTGCTACACCACCATGTCGGTGTCAGAAACTGATATTCCTACACTTTAAAGTAAATCTCAGCTTTGATAAAAATACACTCAAGAAAAACGATTATTTAAAAAATCATAGATATTCAGGAGTATCATTAAAAAAGAATAATATGCACCACCAACATTAGACAACTATACAGAAAAAAAAATGAAATTGCTTAAATAATTACATTAAATCAATGATGAGAGAATAATCCGAATAACTGATAACTACTGATAGCAGTGCAGATGGCACTCTTTTTGTGCAGAGATGTATTATGGGTAATTCATGTGTAGGGAAATGCTACCGACCCTCTGGCATGCAGAAAGATTAGCGTACCCCATATCCAAATGTTGTGAGGTCATAATTTAGCTAAACAGATACATTTTAAAACATGTGATCATATGTGAAGTGTTTCAAAAAACCCAGATTTTCACATGTGAAATGTGAAGTGTTCCAAAAACATGCTTTCACGTGTGAAATGTCACGTGAAGTGTTCCAAAAACACGTTTTCACATGCGCACTGTGCCCAGCCTTCGCACGCTAACCAACCCGAGGTAGGCTGCCTGTTCCCATCTTACACATCTGCGCGGCACCTTCAGCATTCAATTGCTAAAATGACTTGCACGATTTTAGGCTTTATTAGTTGAGTGACAACCTATGTAATTTGCTAGGTTATTCTTATCTATGCACTGTTGAAAATAGTGTTTTACTGGAATAAAAGTAAGCTACCAGAGACACAACTCCCATCTGGCTACACCTGCTGAACTAGGTTTACGTTGGATTTTATTTCGATTGTTCAGGTTCACCATCAGACGTAGATTTGCTTCAAACAATCAGGGTGTATGGGCATTTTTAGATATACAGGGTCAATTGGATAATTTCATAACGAGGACAGCAATCATATTGCGTGGCGCACTGCATGGCCAAAGCTGTAGGAGAAAAGAAGTTCCCTCGAAACTTCCAAACGCTCAAAAACCATTTGATTTTGAGATGGGTGTGAAATCTGAATTTGTGTTCCATATTCATTGGCTATGTCAAAGCTAAATTGTAAACGATACATATTGATACATTACTATCTCAAACACCTAAAGATGCACTTATGTCACTTTTTGGGCGACCTAACCAGTGGCGGAAAAAGTACAAAATGTTCATTACTTGAGTAAAACTTAAGATACCTTTACAGAAAATACCTCAAGTAAAAGTCACCCAGTAAAATATTACTTGAGTAAAAGTCAAAAAGTATTTGGTTTTAAAAATCCTTAAGTATCAAAAGTAAATGTAATTGCTAAAATATACAAAAGTATCAAATTCCTATATTAGCCTCACCAGACGGCACGGTTTTCATTATTTTATTATATTCACGGATAGCCAGGGGCACACTACAATACTCAGACATAATTTACAAACGCTGCGTTCGTGTTTAGTGAGTCAGCCAGAGCATATGCAGCAGGGACGACCAGGGATATTTTATTGATACGTGTGTGAATTGGACAAGTTTCCTGACCTGCGTCAAAATGTAACAAGTACTTTTGGATGTCAGAGAAATGTAATTTATAGATTTGTCATTCTCATTGAAAGCAAGTCTAAGAAGTGGTAGATCTGTTCTACAGTATGTGTGCTATTTCTATGCTTCCCGTTTTTAAGTTTAGTTTTTGCTCTTTTACTTTTGGTTTTGTACACCAGCTTCAAACAGCTGAAAATACAGTATGTTTGGTTATGTAAAATATATTTCACAGCGGTTTAGATGGTACAATGATTCCAGTGGAGGCTGCTCATAATAATGATTGGAACGGATCAAAGGGAATGGCATTAAACATATGGGAATCATGTGTTTTTTATGTATTTTCTACCAATTATACCTGCCCATCATCCCCAATTATACCTGCCCATCATCCCCAATTATACCTGCCCATCATCCCCAATTATACCTGCCCATCATCCCCAATTATACCTGCCCATCATCCCCAATTATACCTGCCCATCATCCCCAATTATACCTGCCCATCATCCCCAATTATACCTGCCCATCATCCCCAATTATACCTGCCCATCATCCCCAATTATACCTGCCCATCATCCCCAATTATACCTGCCCATCATCCCCAATTATACCTGCCCATCATCCCCAATTATACCTGCCCATCATCCCCAATTATACCTGCCCATCATCCCCAATTATACCTGCCCATCATCCCCAATTATACCTGCCCATCATCCCCAATTAAGGTGCCACCAACCTCCTGTGAATGATTCTCTACACCCTTCAAACTCAACTCTGGACCTCGAAGCCAGTTTCACTGCGTTTTTTCATTGTTCCCCTCTAACAGGGAATGATTTAGACCTGTCAATTAATTATCGGAACAGAAAGCCAGCAGACCTGGGGTAAGAGTTGAATACGAAATTCTTGCTTGTTCAAATCAAATTGTATTGGTCATGTACACGGTGTAACAGTGAAAATTCACAACAATACACACAAATCTCAAAATCAAATCAAATCAAATCAAATTTTATTTGTCATACACATGGTTAGCAGATGTTAATGCGAGTGTAGAAATGCCAGGTGGGTGCAATTAATTATCATGTAGAACAGAAAGCCAGCAGACCTCATGGGGTAAGAGTTGAATACCCCTGCTATACACTATACTTGCTTGTTCAAATCAAATTGTATTGGTCACATACACGGTGTAGCGAAATTCTTGTGTTCCTTGCTCCAACAGTACAGTAATATCTAACAATTCACAACAATACACACATCTAAAAGTAAAAGAATGGAATTAAGAAAAATATAAATATTAGGACAAGCAAAGTCGGAATGGCTTGGACTACAGTAGAATAGTGTACAGTATATACAGTACATATGAAATTAGTAAAGCAGTATGTAAACATTATTAAAGTAACTAGTGTTTTCAACCCAATGTCACACTCTCCTTCTCTCCCACTGGGCTTGAGACACAGTGGGATGTAGTGGAGGGGTTAGAGTGCCAGTGAATCATCTACTAGAAAACTATGCTGCATCCTCCCCCTTTCCCTCATCCATCCCCCCTCTTATCCACCCCCACCCCTCTCCTCACCCTCCTCTCTACACAAAGGCTGGTGGTGCAGCTCTGATCCAATCTGACCAGACAACTCTGGGGACAGAGGACACACAGCCAGGACTATCTCAACACTCAGGGCACATACACACACGTACACACGCATGCAAAGGTCACAGTGTGACTGACTGTGTAACTGAATGAGTGACTGATAGAGAGAGAGTGCCATGGAGACAACACTTTTCACAGACACAGAGGTCAAACTCAGAGTGATGAAGGAGGGAAGAGAGGTTGGAGAGAGGGTGAGAGAGGGAGAGACCCTCCACTGGGACCACAGTCGTAATCAATGGGAAAGAGGGATGAGGAGGGGGATGGAGAGAAAGAGAAGAATGCAGTCAAGAGGGAGGTTACAATCAAAAGGAGAGATGGATGGAGGAGGAGGAGGAGGAGGAGAGAGAGAGAGATGAAAAAGCAAAAAGAGAAGTTTAGAGTTGAGTTGTGAATTTCTTTACTTCCTGTAATCAGGGAAAGCGCTCTCTCTCATCAGATGCCCTGAGGTAGATCCACCCTCTCCTTTAATCACAGAGTCAGACAGAGAGAGGGAGGAGAGAGAGAAAGAGAGAGAGGGGGGCAGTTAGCCATCAAGGTTAGACAAAACTTCTCTCTCTTCTCCACTACTCTCCACTTCTCCTTGTGTTTCCTCTATTGTCTTTGAATGGGGCACATGGCCGTGAACTAGTGACACATTTTAATGCCAGGTGTAACTACGACTTGCCCAGATATGATTGTAATCTGATCATCTGTAGTCGTATCTGTTCATTGCAGTCAGGTATAAGCAGGATATGTTCTGACATCCTCACAGCTCTCTCCGTCACCCAACTCCCAACCATTTGTTACCTAAAAATCCATTTCTCCCAACCGAGCATTTCGAAGGATTAGGAGGGCCATCTCCAATAATGCACCAGAATTGTGTAATCTGCCGAACACACCAAAACTTCCCTGTTTGATGTCATGGCTCTTTTAATTTCCTAAAACTGCAGATCTATTGCTACCTCGTGATCCTTGTGCATTACATAATTGAGGTAGAACTACTGTAGAAACTGGATATGTTAAACAATAAATGGTGTTTATCTTACTATGATATCCCTGACAGTTTTATGGATTCATCATTGTTTGGTTAAAGTACCATTATGTGGCTGGCTGAGTGTAAGCCTCTCTGTCTTGTTTGTCTGTGAGACTGGCCTGTTTATTCACTTGATGAATATTCATCTGGTTTGTTGTGGAAAATTTGATCCAAAGATTAAAGCGGAGACTATTTAATTATAAAATAGAAAAACATGTCATGCAAAAGCAGCTGCAGGGGAGATCTACCTCTCAAGTCTACACATGTCATAAACCCAATTCCTCAAATAGAAATACAAGTGAATGGCATGAGGCACGGACACACTGGTAGCGTTTGCCGGCCGAGAGTACTTAGCCCCTCTGAATACAGAGCCGGACGTAATTTCAGAACAGAGTGAAAACTGATTCAACATGTAGAAACAGTCTAGAACATCATCAGTAAGACACCTACCGGCAGACGGTCCCTTAAACAAACTGCGCTGAACGAACGGCAGACCCTCATTCGGTGAGATGTGTTTTCTCCTTAATGAAAGATTTGTATCCACAACTAAATGACTGGCATACACATCTCACAACCTATACACATCTCACAACCTATACACATCTCACAACCTATACACATCTCACAACCTATACACATCTCACAACCTATACACATCTCACAACCTATACACATCTCACAACCTATACACATTTCACAACCTATACACATCTCACAACCAATACACATCTCACAACCTATACACATCTCACAACCTATACACATCTCACAACCTATACACATCTCACAACCTATACACATCTCACAACCTATACACATCTCACAACCTATACACATCTCACAACCTATACACATCTCACAACCTATACACATCTCACAACCTATACACATCTCACAACCTATACACATCTCACAACCTATACACATTTCACAACCTATACACATCTCACAACCTATACACATCTTTTGTGTCTTTAGATATGTTTGTCAGATGTTACTATGGAATACTGAAGTATAATCACAAGCATTTCATACGTGTCAAAGGCTTCTATTGACAATTACATGAAGTTGATGCAAAGAGTCAATATTTGCAGTGTTGACCCTTCTTTTTCAAGACCTCTGCAATCCGCCCTGGCATTCTGTCAATTAACTTCTGGGCCACATCCTGACTAATGGCAGCCCATTCTTGCAAAATCAATGCTTGGAGTTTGTCAGAATTTGTGGGTTTTTGTTTGTCCACCCGCCTTGAGGATTGACCACAAGTTCTCAATGGGATTAAGGCCTGGGGAATTTCCTGGCCATGGACCCAAAATATCAATGTTATGTTCCCTGAGCCACTTAGCCACTTTTGCCTTATGGCAAGGTGCTCCATCATGCTGGAAAAGGTATTGTTCGTCACCAAACTGTTCCTGGATGGTTGGGAGAAGTTGCTCTCGGAGGATGTGTTTTGAACGTCGTTTTCCACTCGTCCCCCTCTCTGATGCGGACCAGATGGTAGGCAGGTCGAGTTTGGTGAACACCGTGGCACCATGGAGGGGGGCAAAAGCAGAACTGATGAGTGGCAAGGGGTACTTGTTCTTCACAGTGGTTATTCAGCCCACGGAAGTCTATGCAAGACCTGAGAAGTGGAGGGGAGCGTGGCAGGAGCAGATGTAACAGCGACTTTGGGATGCTGGTCTTCTAGGCAGAGTTCCTCTGTCCAGTGTCTGTGTTATTTTGCCCATCTTAATCTTTTTTTTTATTGAGATATGGCTTTTTCTTTAAAACTCTACCTAGAAGGCCAGCATCCCAGAGTCGCCTCTTCACTGTTGACATTGAGCCTGGTGTTTTGTGAGTACTATTTAATGAAGCTGCCAGTTGAGGACTTGTGAGGCATCTGTTTCTCAAACTAGACACTGTAATGTACTTGTTCTCTTGCTCAGTTGTGCACCGGGGCCTCCCACTTTTTCTATTCTGGTAATGCGCTGTTCTGTGAAGGGAGTAGTACACAGCGTTGTAATAGATCTTCAGTTTCTTGGCAATTTCTCGCATGGAATAGCCTTCATTTCTCAGAACAAGAATAGACTGATGAGATTCAGAAGAAAGTTCTTTGTTTCTGGCCATTTTGAGCCTGTAATCGAACCCACAAATGCTGATGCTCCAGATACTCAACTAGTCTGAAGTAGGCCCGTTTTATTGCTTCTTTAATCAGAATAACTTTTCAGCTGTGCTAACATAATTGCAAAAGGGTTTTCTAATGATCAATTAGCCTTTTAAAATGATAAACTTGGATTAGCTAACACAATGTGCTATTGGAACACAGAAGTGATGGTTGCTGATAATGGGCCTCTGTACGCCTATGTAGATATTCCATTAAAAATCTGCCGTTTCTAGCTACAATAGTCATTTACAACATTAACAATTTCTGATCAATTTGAAGTTATTGTAATTGTCACATTCTGACCTTAGTTCTTTTATTATGTCTTTGTTTTAGTATGGTCAGGGCGTGAGTTGGGTGGGTTGTCTATGTTCCTTTTTCTGTTTTGGGATTTCTGTGTTTGGACTGGTATGGTTCTCAGAGGCAGCTGTTTATCGTTGTACCTGATTGAGAACCATATTTAGGTAGCCTGGTTATACTTTTGAGTTGTGGGTGATTATTTTCCGTGTTAGTGTTTGTTACCACACGGGACCGTTTTGTTTGTTTCACTTTGTTATTTTGTATTTTTGTAGTGTTCAGTTTGTCTTATTAAAATGGACACTTACCACACTGCGTATTGTTCCGACCTATCTTACTCCTCATCAGAGGAAGACGACGAACGTTACAGTAATGGACAAAAAAATGTGATTTTCTTTCAAAAACAAGAATTTCTAAGTTTCCCCAAACTTTTGAACGGTAGTGTATATGTATATTTTTTCATCCCCTTTATTGGATCAAGACCCCACACTACAGTACATCACCATTCAGCCCTCATTTGTCATGCTCAAATATGAGAACACATGGTAAAGAGGATTTTTTTTAAACTCCAGAGCTCCCTCATCGACAGAGCACAATGCCCCCCGAAGGCCCCTTGTACCAATGACGGTTCCCCACCAGCCTCTAATAGGCATACTTAACCCTCAGCCTTGATACCAGCATCCCCTTGAGCATGCCCACCACACCACAGACCCCTGTCCCTGTATGCAATTTTACTTGGTCTTCCAGATAGCTAGCTTGGCTGCTCCTGATATGAAGTTGTGTAGGACTACCACTCCCCTGAGCCTAAAACTATACTTCGGTCTAAAAGAGAACAACCTGGAAGAGAAGACCTCTTCCAAGGCAGAAAACCAGCTGGTTAATGGTGTAAACAGCCCCTCCACTCTGGGACATTGTACAAAAAGATGCGCTGACTCGGGACAGAATGGACAACCCTCCCCAACGCTAGGATCTAGGTGTACCAGATGTCAGTTGGTGGCTATCACCCCATGTATTATCCTCCATTGGAGGTCAGCTGTCGGTTTATCAATTGGCAGCTTATATAGAGACCGCCAGCAGCCTTTCGGGGAAGCACCTTTCCTCCCATTGCCGTGAACTCCCCCAGTTCTGGGGTCTTGAATGGCAGCAGCAGCCCCTCACCCTCCTGCACCGCCCCCGCAGCAGGGTGACGTCATTCAGAGTAGGGACAACGTAAGCTTGGCTCTTCTTCTATTGGTCAGCGTGTGTGTAATTGGACACTTATGCCTGATAAGTTGCTGGCAAGGATTCAGAGACCTCTGTTACCAACTGCTTCAGCAGGCTAAATCTTCCACTTCTGAAGACTTGACAAGATTGGATATAAGCAATATGGTAATTGCTACACCTTCTGATTAGCTGGGTGGAATCTTCTCCATATTGTTTACACCTTGACACCCACAAGGTTTCATGGTTCCTTGAGGTTTCATGAGATGTTGTGGAAATTAATATTTGTGTCATTCTCAAAACTTTTGGCCACGACTGTATAATATTTCTCTATCCTGGCTCTCTCTCTTTCCTATCACTTTCTTGCTCAGTCTCTTCTCTCTCTCGGGAGGATAAGTTAAAAGCACATTACTGGGGCTACCTGAGAGCTGAGGATTCTTGCGGAATGTTAAACAGTCTTATCAAATGGCACTCCGCATGACATCCCAGGGCCCTAGACACTGCTGGTCAGAGGTTGGCATAGGCATTTCTGTCATCTGTTCAACTTTATTTTCAAGATTAGCTTTTAAAATATTATTCAAAATGAAGGGGAATTCATTTTTAACACGTTGCAACACACGTGCGCACACACTGTCTCACCACTTGGTTTTTCATCCCAAATCCGACTGTGTCGTAAGTCTTCATATACAGGCCCAGCCGTGGGTGAAGCTTGTAATGATTCGTTTGGGACGCCTGGATCAATATGTTAGCTGAGCTCCATATCGGCAGCTGGGGAGATGGTTTGTGTGTGTTTTCTGATCAGGCGCAACGGAGCAGGAGTTATGACTCAGAGGCACTGCAGCATTAAATACCCTGTACACACACACACACACACACTCCACTCCCCTGAACTGAACTCAAACATGGTCCACAGTGCTGAGTCAGAGGCCAGAATAACATTGTTCTCTTTTGAACAACAAAATATAGTTTTTCCTGGTCTTCATTCCGCCTGGTCCTATTGATAAGGTTTCAGAAAAAGGCCCCTCTCAGAAGATTATATTACAGCCATTAGAAGTAACAGACGAACTCTCTGTTCCCATTGTAACTAGCTAGCATGTATTTGTCCTTTAAAGAGCGACTGCCTTTAAAAAGCAACAAATCCCTTTGAAAACGTCCTATGTGGCACCGATATGAGTCAGAAACAGTTATTCTAGTGTCAACATTGACTACAAAGTGTAAATAGTATCATTTTGGTCATAAAGTCAGTCTCGTATAAAATGGAGTTTGGATCATCCATGCATCACACTGGGTAAATGTGGAGGTTGGGTTTTGATTTGACGATGTCCATGTTTGCCCACTAACATGGGAATAGCTGCAGTGATTGCTCTCTATTCCAGCAGCTCTGACCTTTCACATAAGACAAAACGTTGCTAATTCTTTTACACCTTAGTTAGATGTATAATTGTGCAACTAAAACATCCTCGGCCAAAACGTCAAAATGTATTACAGATTTCTTGAGTTTTCTTAGATTCATTCTGGGGATTTTGAGGAACTGAAATAGGCTTCTCGTGGGAATAACAACATGAACTAAATAACCAAATGCGAAATCAGTCAGGAAACAGACCTCTAAGACTGAAATCTAAAAAAAACGTGCCAATCAGTGTGTTCAGTGGCTCTTTCAGACTGATACCGTACAGTGGTAGCTCGGGTGGTAGAGCATGAAGCTTGCAATGCCAGGATAGTGGGTTCGATTACCCACATGTGCAAAATGTATGCATGCATAAGTTGTTTTGGATAGGAAGCGTCTGCTTTCTAAATGGTAATCGAAACCAAAGCTGAGAACAGATACTGAGAAAAAATTGCCAAACAGGTTCGTGAAACGGTCAAATTGTCACGACTTCCGCCGAAGTCGGCTCCTCTCCTTGTTCGGGTGTCTCCTCTCCTTGTTCGGGCGGCGATCGGCGGTCGACGTCACCGGCCTTCTAGCCATCGCCGCTCCATTCTTCATATCTCCATTTGTCTTGTCTTGTTTCCATACACACCTGGTTTTCATTTCCCCAATCAATCTACTGGTATTTAACCCTCTGTTTCCCATCGTGTTTTGTGTGTAAATGTTTCATGTTATTGTGGTGTTTTATTACGCGCTTTACTTTTGTTATGTTCCGTGTTTTGAGCGCGTTTGATTTATGTAGTGCTCTCGTTTTACATCACGCTACTCTCCTGCACCTGACTTCGCCTCTTATACACCCGCTGACACAAATTCTAATCAATGGCTGACTACCTACAACCACAGACTATCTGCACTGACTCTATGCACACTCATAAACTCTGTCCAAACACCCAGACACTGTCGCACCCACACACACTGGCATACTCACATACTGACGCTCACACCCTATCACCATGTACGTTGCTGCTACTATTTATTATATTTATTTAACCCTTATTTTACCAGGCAAGTTGACTGAGAACATGTTCTCATTTATAGCATCAAACTGGAGAATAGTTACATGGGAGAGGAGAGGGGACGAATGAGCCAATTGGAAGCTGCGGAGTCACTTTAAACCCTGATTACACACACATACAGTGCCTTCGGAAAGTATTCAGACCCCTTAACTTTTTACACATTTTGTTACGTGCCTTATTCTAAAATGTATTAAATACAAAAAAAACTCTGCAATCTACAAACAATACCCCATAATCACAAAGCCAAAAAATGTCTGCAGCATTGAAGGTCCCCAAGAACACAGTGGTCTCCATCATTCTTAAATGGAAGATGTTTGGAACCACCAAGACTCTTCCTAGAGCTGGCCACCCTGCCAAACTGAGCAATCGGAGGAGAAGGGCCTTGGTCAGGGAGGTGGCCAAGAACCTGATGGTCACTCTGACAGAGCTCCAGAGTTCCTCTGTGGAGATGGAAGAAACTTCCAGAAGGACAACCATCTCTGCAGCACTCCACCAATCAGGCCTTTATGGTAGAGTGTCCTGACGGAAGCCACTCCTCACTAAAAGGCACATGACAGCCCGCTTGGAGTTTGCCAAAAGGCACCTTAAGTCTCTCAGACCATGAGAAACAAGATTCTCTGGTCTGATGAAACCAAGATTGAACTCTTTGGCCTGAATGCTAAGCGTCACGTCTGGAGGAAACCTGGCATCATCCCTACGGTGAAGCATGGTGGTTGCAGCATAATACTGTGGGGGTGTTTTTCAGCGGCAGGGACTGGGAGACTAGTCAGGATCGAGGGGAAAATGAACAGAGCAAAGCACAGAGATCCTTGATGAAAACCTGCTCCAGAGCGCTCAGGACCTCAGACTGTGGCGAATGTTCCCCTTCCAACAGGACAACGACCCTAAGCACATAGCCAAGACCATGCAAGAGTGGCTTCGGGACAAGTCTCTGAATGTCCTTGAGTGGCCCAGCCAGAGTCCTTACTTGAACCCAATCAAACTTCTCTGGAGAGACCTGAAAATAGCTGTGCAGCAACGCTCTCCATCCGAACTGACAGAGCTTGAGAGGATCTGCAAAGAAGAATAGGAGAAACTCCCCAAATACCCAAGAAGTAAATGTGATATTTTTATTTTATAAATTAGCAAAACATCTAAAGCCCGGTTTTTGCTTTGTCATTATGGGGTATTGATGAGGGGGAAAAACTATTTTGATCAATTTTAGAATAAGGCTGTAATGTAACAATATTTGGAAAAAGTCAAGGGGTCTGAATACTTTCCAAAGGCACTGTAGCGACCTCAACTTTCACCAATATCCTTGCCATTGATTTTGGGACTGATATTGACCCTGTATATAGTGTATATATTCATGTATGTATTAATCTATTGTCATGTGTGTTTTATCATCTGACCTAGTATTATTGCATTGTGTGAAAAAGCATTTCACTGTACTGTTTACACCGGCTGTATCCTGTTCACGTGAGAAAAAAAACGTAGATTTGATTTGACACACACAAACGCACGCGCACACATACACACACACACACAGTGTAGTAGTAGGACCTCTCCTGGCAGTATGAGAGGTCCTGTTAATGCAGTTTTAATGGGGCTCTGATGGCCTGTCGTCTAGCAGGGTTTAAATGTTTTAATGTTGCTATTTCTCACTCCACTACGTTCAGCCTGGGAGGAGTGGGACCAGGGAACCGCCTTGGGGTTAAAGAGCTCTAACTGGAACTATGAGCTATTATAGCTATCCATTCCTTTCCAAAATGCTTAGAAGTGGCTTAAAGGGATACTATGGGATTTTGGCAATGAGGGCCTTTACCTACAGTACTTCCCCAGAGGCAGATTAACTTGTGGATACCATTTTTATGTCTCTGTGTGCAGTTTGAAGGAAGTTGCGTAAGCGCAATGCCTGGAAGTCGATGGGTATAGCATGCTAGCAGATACCCATAGACTTCCAGGCATTGCGCTAACACTAGTTCGTGAAACTACCTCTCTCTAACTTCCTTCATACTGGACACAGAGACATAAAAATGGTACGAGTTGATCTGTCTCTGGGGAGACATTAGAGCTGGATTGCCAAAATCCCTAAGAATCCCTTTTAAGGCATGAGGAAGTAAAGCTGAGAGTATGGGGTAATCAAGAGATTTTACCTTTATTTAACTAGGCAAGTAAGTTAAGAACAAATTCTTATTTTCAATGACGGCCTAGGAACGATGGGTTAACTGCCTTGTTCAGGGGCAGAATGACAGATTTTTACCTTGTCAGCTTAGGGATTTGAACTTGCAACCTTTCGGTTACTAGTCCAATGCTCTAACCACTAGGCTACCCTGCCGCCCCAGATGATGAGGAGGTGAGGATACGGGGTTGAGAAAGAGGTGAATGATGGGGGGAGGAGTTATGGGGAGATGAGGGGACATGGGGGGGCAGTCATGTTTCTGAGAGGAACACAGAGGGTCTTTCATTGTACCCTCACACACAGGGGAACATTCCCCTAGCTACCCCTGAGAGAGGGAGAGTGGGGGTGAGAGAGGAGAGGGGGTTACGAGTTGAGAAACCCAAGAACACACTCAGCACTGAAGGACCACAGCTCTAATGAAGAGTACAGAAATTATGAGTGTATTTATAAGTACGGCCAAGAGTGTGTGTGTGTGTGTGTGTGTGTGTGAATGCACCTACATGTTAAATGAGTGGTGAGTGTGTGGTGAGACATAATATGTGTGTGTGTGAGGAGAATGACTGTGGGGTCAGGTCTGGTGAGTATTTAAAAAGACATTCTACTCCAAAATTAGTGAAAATAAAATGATGCTGACATCTAGAACATCATTCCCCTGCAGAAATGAGCCCAATAACATATTGGTCCATATTATCAGGCAACTGTGCTATTTAGCAATGAGCATTATCACCTGTAGTTCCAGGTAGAATCCTTTTGGATGTTCTCCCTGGAACCAAAAGGAGTTCTCCTATGGGGACAGCCGAATAACCCTTTTTTCTAAGAGTGTAGGTGCCTGGTTTTGGAACTGCCGGAACACAGCCTGATTGAACCCCTGCATGCATTCGTATGGACACACATGCACGTGTTTGAGGACAACCTGTGATCCCCTGCCAGTACAAACACACCTCCATTCCATCACCTCGTCTACGCCAAACTCCAGCTGCCTAGAGACTCTTGTGTGCTCTGTGGAAACATATCATGCAATACCGTAAGTGGAGAAAACTCATATTGGAAACAATTCATTGCATTGCATACGGTCATAAACCGTGTGTGTGTGTGTGTGTGTGTGTGTGTGTGTGTTAGGCATGAAAATGAAAGGAGGAACTGTGATATTTCCCCAGAGGGGTGTGTCAGAAGTTGTGTCTTATGCCACCTGCCTGTTCAGAAGGGAGCAATGTTTTGTAGAGCAGGGCCCAGATTCACAAAACCTTCTTAAGCAGAAATGTATTCTAAACTGCCATTTTTTCCTTAACTATAGACAAGTAGAAACTTAAGCAAAGTGCCTATTCCTCAAAAAAGGTTTCTCCTTAAGCAAAAAGTTAAGAAGAAATTAGATCCTTGAAAATAAAGTTATTGGAAATGTTGTTAATTCCAAGACAGCTAAACCCTTGTCTTAAACTGAGGGTAGTGAGAGATAAAGCTCATGAAAGCGATTGTTTAATTCACTCCCGAACTTCATCTGAAAGTTTCAGTATTGATTATTTTGAACCCAAGAACATGTTTTAGGACAGCAATCTCAAGAAATATGCTAACGTGATTGCCATTGTTAGCTAGATAAAACGGTTGCCTAGCAACAAACCTCTTAAGAAGATTTGTAAGAAGATATTTGAGAAGTTCGTAAGAAAATCATTAAATATTAAGATATTGTTGAGGAATTGCACTTAGCAAACTATCTTATGAACTTCTTTTTTCTTAAGAAGCTCCTTACATTTTTGCTTAAAAAGTGTTTTGTGAATCTGGGCCCTGATATGATATTATGTCATGCAGAATTAAACTGGGGATCATGTCAGCACTATTCATTACATTTCTAGATGCAATGCTTCACCTTGCTGAATACATTCCAGATGTGATGTCCCAGGAGCCTTGGCCCCACTCTATTGTGATGCTTCCTGTTTTTCTTCCTCAGTTAAAGTCTGTTTTCTCAGTGTGATGTGATGCATGGCTAAAGGCTAGGTGACAGAGGCAAGCACAGAGAGACAGGGCAAGGGCACATCTTTAAGGAGACTTTGTTTCAGGCTTCTGGCTGTCAGCCATCATCTTCCACACACAGTAGCAAGACCACATTCACACATTCGGTGGCAAGACCAGGCTCCCACACACTGTGGCAAGACCACATTCACACACAAGTGCATGTGTACCAACAAGTTTACGTCAGCGGAGACGCACACAAACCATTCCAAATATTTGAATTAATGCTCAGAAAAACAGTTCAAGACCCCCACATGTAGAGGCAGCAGAACAACAATAAAATAACAAAATGAACAATAGTGCCGTAGTTTGTAGATCACTAATAGATACTGTTATACTGTATACAAGTTGACAATCTTTGCTAAGGTCTTTGTGCAGTCTGCCCCAGATAAATATCCTACACTGTACCGCCACCTGGTGGTTCAATCATGTAAAAAACAACAGGAGGAAAATCTGTGCCTGATAACAGCTTGAACATGTTAATTTCTTTTTGCTGACTACTTAGTACCTACCTACCTCTTTGTTCCTTGTAAATTATACAACATTTTAAAACTGAATAGAATCAGTATGAGGTTCATGGCCAAACTTAGCATTTTGTCAAATAGAAGGCATCATGTGGTAAAATAACTTTAATTAAAAACTAGCTATCTAAAAATGGTCAGTGCATAGACACCTGTTCAAACATCACATATCCTTCATCACACACATCCAAAGCCGCAAACAAATACTTTAAAAACATAATTATAAAAGCATCTCTGTAAAACAACAATAATAATACACATCGTTGCTTCTCAATACAGCCATAAACAGCAGAATGTTATATAAAGCACAAAAAGAGAAGAGTACACACAGCAAGTGACAGTTTTTGTGTGACAAATATATCATTGTGCATCATCCTTTGGCCACTAGGCGGTGTAAACAAGCTAAAATATGTATGTTGAACAATCCACCCTGCGTGTGTGTGTGTGTGTGTGTGTGTGTTGGAGGGGGACTTTGTGTGATTTCACTGCTTCAAGCTTTGATTTGAGTTTCACAAAGGAAACCCTCAAATCATGAAGGACTGGGTGTGCTTGTAGTTCTTGGGCTGCAGAAAGGGAAAGAGTATCCATCAGTTCACTAGACCTGTTGGTATTATCAACAACTCAGTCTTATCAACACGGTGGTGTGGTCAACAACTGCTCAAAGACCAGTCCAATGTAAAACATGACAACTTCTCTACCAAGCCCATACTGATAGTAGAAGAACTAGGGTTGGGAACACACTCACGTTTCTGGTGGGAGGAGGAGGTGGATTGTAGGAGTTGGTGCTAAAAGAAAAAATACAAACACCACTATGAATTATTTATCTTTTTTTTCTAATGAAATGAACTAATGAAATGAACTAATGAAATGAACTAATGAAATGAACTAATGAAATGAACTAATGAAATGAACTAATGAAAAACACAATGATAAGTTGCCAGAATGGATGTCTGAAACACGAACCTTCTTCCTTTCTGCTCCTCTGTTGGCAAACATGAAGAACAGGACAATTAGAACATATTGCTAATGTTATCAGTCAGTCACAAGCTCAGTCAGTAGTGGTAAGTGCTCACGCTTTTTGCAGCAGCCCCGTCGATGACAGAGGCACACACCCAGGCAGCACATGACAACGAGCAGGAAGAGACCTACAGCTCCGGCTATCAGTGTCGTCATACTCAACTGATCTGAAAGAGGGGGCACAGAGGCCAAGACGAAGAGATGGGATAGGGGCCGAGAGTGAACAGAGAAATGCAAGAAAGATAAGCATGATTGATGATTGGAAAAGAGAGAGAGGGTGAAAAAAAGGAAGAAAAAAGACAGAAAGGGTTCAAATTTCCACAAACATTCTAAAACACACACACACACACACACTGGATTGTACATACATTCTATGACCTTCATGTGATGGGCCACACAGCTCTTTGGCGCCCCCACACTGTTGGATGCCTCACAACGATACTGGCCTGAGTCAGCCTTGGACACACTCTTGAACTTCTGCTCCGGAGACACACAGGGAGAGTAGAGAATCGGTGTGGACAGAAAGAGAGTATGCAGTGTGAGAAAACGTCATTAACGTGCCTTTGATCAGGCACGTGAACCACCTCCATTACATGTTACTCACCAGTGTTCCCTTGTCAGTGTCCATGCTAAAGGAGGTGTCAGTTGTGTGTGTGGTGCTCAGCGCCTTGTTGTCTTTGTACCAGATGTAGGTAGGAGGGGGTACACTGAGTTTATCCTTACAGTGGAGCTCTACCCCTGCCCCAGACAAAACTGAGCTGGGCACCTCACAGGACGGGGTGTGGGGGGGCACTGGGGGAGGAGGATAGGATTACTAACGACAGCACAAAGGCCCCTCAGCACAAATACACAGACACCCTCAATCTCTCTCTCACACACACATCCACACGCACACTCTCACCCAGTACGTTGAGGGTGACGTTAATCTCTCCCAGGTTGGTGTGGTCTGCTGGAGCACTGACCTCACAGCGGTACAGCCCAGAGTCCTTCTGGGTAACGGCGTGCAGCGTCACTGTCGCACCCTCGATGTTGGCCCGACCTGCAAAGGATCCTGGGATACCACAGGTGTCAAGGGTTACAAAGATGAGAGAAAAAGTGTAGAGAGAGGAAAGAAGAAAAAACAACAAGAGGGGGAGGAATGTAGTAAGAGATGGTGTTAGAGGGGAAGAGATAAGAGAGACGGAGGAGAGGTGGAGCGGTGCAGTAGAGTAGAATCATGAAAAAGGTTGAAGAAAGAGAGGCGAGGAGGAAGAGAGAGAAGGAGGTCTTGTGGTCACCGCTGAATTTGCCATCGAAATAAACAAAGGTGATGTCCTTCCCTTTCTTCTTCCACTCGATACGAGGGTTAGTCTCCTTCTCTGTCTTGAACTGACAGGACAGCACAGCGTCTGACAGAGACCGAGAAAATAGAGAGAGAGAGACAAAAACAATGAACAAAACAGTTCATGAACTCACACAATTCATCCCCTCCCCTTCTCTTCGTCATCTAACTCCTCCTCTCATACCTGTGTTCTCATGGACCACCACTTTGGCCTTACTGGTGCTCACTGTCAGAGAGAGGGAGGCAGGACCTGAGACAGTGAGACAGTGAGACAGTGAGAGAGAGAGAGAGAGAGAGAGAGGTGATTCAAGAGTAAATAATACACACAGCAGCACTCAACATTAACTATCTGTAGCAATGTTTCTAACTTCTAACTTTCTTTCTTAAATACAAAAACTTTATGTAAACATGAACTGAACTGAGATTTTGTACTACACAGTCCAGATTGGGCTGAGGGGGGTATTTCAGAAGGTATTTGTTTGAGAAAGAGCAGACACAAATCCAGACACAGACAGACAAAGAGGCACGCACACACACACAATGAAAACACTCATTCACTTACTATACACACTCACTAACACATGTACACACACACAGAGCGAGGCGGTGTAAACCCACAGAATAGATATGCCCTGGTGCCTGGTGTTACCAGTAGGAATGTCGTGTGTAGGAGGAATGGAGGTGATGGATGGCAGACCACTGATCTCTACATGACCTGATTAACCTGCACACACACTTAAACTAACATTGGAATATACACATACTGAAACAACACGCACATATCAACACAGGAAAACATTCTGGGAGATTATTTGTTTACTCTCTCTCTCTTTCAGACACACACATTTTACATTTGAGTAATTCAGCAGATGCTCTCATCCAGAGTGACTTACAGTAGTGAGTGCATACACACGCAGACAGGAGATGGAGACGGCTGCTGGTCATCCACTATCACTGTCCTTAATATTTTTGACTCTGTGTTTGTGTGTGGGGGGGGGGGGTCCCATCTATACAAAGCCTCTCTGTATCACAGTAACTCTACACCAACATAGGGGTTTTAACTCTCTCTCTCTCTCTCTACCTCACACACACACACATCAGTCATCTAACCTAACTGTAATTGCTGATATTACATCAGATTTCTTTGGACCAGTGAACAGTGATAACGATTCCCATGGCTGTTTGGAAGAACAACCTCAAACACTACAGACAGTCTGTAACCCTTCCAGATAGCAACTGATTGAATCTCTGGCCAATTAGCAGCTGGGTCATGGAGGGGCTATTGACAACATTAAACAGGACCATTGCCTGCCTACACCAGGCATCAGAGAGGTTGGCTCTCCAGAACCCTGGAGCCCCTCAGAGATCTGGCCTTTCATCAGTCTCTGGGTCTCTGGGCTTGGACAGCATCAGAGGGTCTAAGGTAAATAGAAGATCTGTATGATTCCCGTCCCACTCTTCCCAACCCCAACCCACTCCCAGTCCAATCAAATCAAATCAAATCAAATGTATGTATAAAGCCATTCTTACATCAGCTGATATCTCAAAGTGCTGTACAGAAACCCAGCCTAAAACGCCAAACATGCAGGTGCAATCCCGAAACACATTACACACACTTCACCAAATCAAACTGTTTAAAGTGTGCTTAGTCTCAGGGACACATACACAAGAACATACAATGCACGCAATGCATATATATATATATATAGCTTACACACACACATACAGCGTGAGAGGCAAAGCTATGGTAAACACTATGATGGAAAATGAAGTGGGAGGCTGTCAATGTTTTGACCCACATTTGCACCCCAGTTCCCCAAACCCTCTTGCTGCTTAATGTGTAACCGTATGTGTTTAAACTGTAGTGCTCTGTGTTGTAAATGTGTCTGAAACTTTGTGTGTTCCTATTTTGACCAGGTCTCTTTTGTAAAAGAGACTGTTCATCTCAATGAGACTAACCTGTTAAAATAAATGTCAAATAGATTGAAAATCATCAAACATCAATACCATATAGCCTGTATGGTATTGAATACAACTATCCTGTATTAGTCATATGTATGAAGGTTGCAGTGTGCATGACAGCTCATTGACTCCCCTTGAAATCATATTTTCACAGTGGTATAAAGTACTTAAGTAAAAATACTTAAGTAGTTGTGGGGGGTCTCTGTACTTTACTATTTATATTTTTTACAACTTTTATTTTTACTTCACTACATTCCTAAAGAAAAGAATGTACATTTTACTTGTTACATTTTCCCTGACACCCAAAAGTACTTGTTACATTTTGAATGCATAGTAGGACAGGAAAATGGTCCATTCACACATTTATCAAGAGAACATCTCGGTCATCCCTACTGCCTCTGATCTGGTGGACTCACTAAACACACATGCTTCGTTTGTAAATTGTGTGCCCCTGGCAATCCATTAAAAAAAATGTCTTGTGCGGTCTGGTTTGCTTTATATAATGATTTATACTTTTACTTTTGATACTTAAGAATATTTTAGCAATTACATTTACTTTAGATACTTAAGTATATTTAAAAACAAATACTTTTAGATTTTTACTCAATTAGTATTTTACTGGATGACTTACACTTTTACTTGAATACATTTATATTAAGGTATCTTGACTTTTACTCAAATATGAGAATTGGGTACTGTATTTTCAGACAAAATATCCATTGGGCCAAGATAAAACAAATAAAAGTCTGCATCTCCATCTACTCACTCTGCAACAAGACGAGGAAGATAAGAGACAAAATCCCCATGCTGTCCATAGTTCTTCCAAACGAGTAAACAGTGTCCAGTGAATTTAAATAACTTAGAAAGATATTTGAGTGTCTGAGAACGTTCGCTCCAGACAAGACTGAAACACTTCCAGACGTTCAGAAGTTCTTGAAGTTTTCTATGTGCGCGCTCCCGATGGAGACCATTTCATCGAGCGGAGATACTCAGGCGCGCCCTCACCACGACACACGCGTCTGTGATTTTGGCTATAGTAGACAAACGTTTTGTCCTCGAAGAGGATTTTACCTCTTCAGTGTGTGTAGGCAGTAAACGGTTATGTACAACGTTATTAACGAATAATGGGCCAATGTATATACCGTCAAATACACCACCCAGCAAACACACAACGTTCTCTAAAAGTTGTGGGACTTAAATATGCACTATGCAGAAATCCACCATTTCCTAGTTGCAAAAATTCTAATAGTTAGCCTAATTTCAGTTTATGTGACAAAACAAGCAAGCATAGTGTAGAGAATCACTGTATGATCTACTAAACTGCTGTGAAATATATTTTCCATAACCAAAAATATTGTATTTTCAGCTGTTTGAAGCTGGTGTACAAAACCGAAATTAAAAGATGCAAAACAAAATGTAAGAATGGAAGGTATAGAAATAGCACACAATACAGAACTACTGCTTCTTAGACTTTCTTTCAATATGAATGCCAGAACTGTAACACACATTTCTATGTGAATTTGGTTGGGTCGCCCCAAAAAGTGACATATTACAGCTTTAATGTGTCATTGCTACTATCATGTATGTTAGATATAGCCTACAGTAGCCAAAATAGTGATGATCAATTTGTAATTTTCTACCAATTTGTAGCAAACATCTTTTCTCTATCAATTTGTGACAAAGGTGTACTTGTTGTCTTGTTGAAGTAACAAGTTCTAAGTTGTGATAACATTCATATTTCTGTTTATGCTCATTGTACAATCTAGGCTACAGCACTGTTTTTGCACATTTTTATTTAAAAATATGTGGTTGTTGTAAGTAGGGCCATGCTTTTTAGGTACTTTTTGAGACACTTTTCTTTTACCGGTATTTCCAGCATTATCCACTAGTGTTGCTGCAGGTAAGAAATCCTAGGAAATGTTATTTAATTGAGATAAGCTGTCTCCAATCAACCAATCAATGTCTGGTTGTGCATGTGTGCAGGCCTGAACCAGGGTAGACGTAGCTCTGAGAATGTTCTTCGCACAAAAACTATTATTTGGCAGGGAATGCTATTTGTAGATCAGTAATTCTACTACACCTCACTTTACTCAACCTGATGCTCTCCAACGGACTCGGAAGTTGTAGCTAGAAATGTGTCAATTAGGGGCAGTTAAAGGGGAGAGTCAATGAAATCAATCAAGTATATTGTAGCGAATTCAGGTGTAGCCCCGACCGGGACTTGAACCAAGGTCTAGGTGGGGGGTTTGGACCTATTGGCGTAACAGTTAAGGTGTTGGTTTGACAGTCTCTGTAATGCGATGCTACTGGCGGCAGAGAAGTCAGGCACAGGAGAGCAGAAACTGATTTACAACAGTTGTGTTTAATAACCATAAACCACCATCAACAGAACAATAAAATAAATGGGTCAAACAAAACGCGGTACATACCAGCATACCGTGCATAATCACTACAACAAACAATTACGGACAAGGAAATGGGGGGGAACAGAGGGTTAAATACACAACATGTAATTGATGGAATTGGAACCAGGTGTGATGGAAGCCAAGACAAAACCAATGGAAAATGAAAAGTGGATCTGCGATGGCTAGAAGGTCGGTGACGTCAATCGCCGAACACCGCCCGAACAAGGAGAGGGACCAACTTCGGGGGAAGTCGTGACAGTCACTGGACATTACAGGAGGCTGCTGAGTTGCGGATGGCTCTTAATAATGTCCGGAACGGCGCAAATGGAATGACATCAACCACACGGAAAACATGTGTTTGATACCATTCCACAAATTCTTCTCCAGCCAATACCACAAGCCCGTCCTCCCAAATGAACATGTCACCAACCTCCTCTGCTGGCGCATTCACACACACAGATGGAGTCAAGAAAACACACTGCCATTGTTCTGTCCTATAGACAGAGGTGGCTTTGGGGAGGTCAATAGGTTCCACACACACACACTCACACACTCACACACACACACACACACACACACACACACACACACACACACACACACACACACACACACACACACACACACACACACACACACACACAGGGGATCAGAGAGGGACAGCTGGATGGGCTACTGTGTCTCTGCTCCCCTAGATCATGGGTATTATGTGTCTCACCACTCACATTCACACAGACAAGTACATACAGTTATGCATTTAACATGTAGGTGCATTCACACACACACACACACACACACACACACACACACACACACACACACACACACACACACACACACACACACACACACACACACACACACACTGCTGTGGCACCTGTTTCCAAGCCACTGTCTGTGCAGCTGCTGTGTTGAGAGAGGACCCTGCTGCTGTTAGTTCAACACACACACACACATGATGGAGGGGTTGACAGGAAACCCCATTGCTATTACCCACAACCATTCCCTCTGACCACAGGGAAACATTAATCAACAGCTATACCAGTATTTTTACCATATTTACTACCTTTTCTTGTAAGGCTACTAAAATGGATAAGAGACTGATTACAAAATGTAAAGCTGCAATAAATAAAGTAGCAGATCAAAGCACACGAAACAAAACGTGATAGATAGATTAATGACAGGCTGATAGATCAAGATATAAATGCAGCATAATTCCTTGTTTTTGCTAGCAATTTCTTTAGGAGCTAAATTATCTGTAAACTAAACTAATAAACACTGAAGGGGAGGGACTACTGGGTTGTTTTAAGACTGGACCTCAGTCTCTTGTCCAGTGTCCTATCAGACACTGGACAAGTGTCCGGCTGTTGTGTAGTGACCTGAATCAGGAGGTTGATCCCTAGTGGGATTGGATCATACCAACCAATACTGTACTTCTGTCTGACATACATTTTCATTTCAGAAAACAGGTTTGGCTAAGTCCATTGTCATTAAATCTTTAATCACATTCAAAATACCAAAAGGAAATTGACAATTGCAGGATTACAAAACAATGACCACTTTACAGTTACATTTCCATTCTGTAGCCTGGTATTATACATCTGCCTCTGTGACAAGCAGGATCTACATTTACTATTTCATTTTATGTACATTTTATAGACTCATTCTGCAAGGCCCCACACACGTGACCAAAATGCGCTGTTTACAAAGAGTCTGCCAGCGACTGTTGCTGATGTATAACATGATAATTATTACATATTGAGATAGGGATATTGTTTTTTTTACTGTAAAGTCTGGGAAACCAGGAAGCAGAGGGAGAAAAATAGAGGGCTGCTGAAGAGATACTGAGATAGGGGACAAATGTGTTTAGGAATTTACCTGCACATGATAGGAGTGGAGGGGGGATTTAGGGGAGGGTGGTAATAAAGGACCAGCTCTTTATAGGGCCAGGAGAGCTCAAAACAAGATCATACAGAGACACACATCACAAAGCAGACAATTGGAGCCGTTACCTTGACTACATTCACAGGTAAGGCAATAACAACAAAGCATGAAATTATACTTTTTTTCTTCACAAAGAGCAAGGTTGTTGATTTGTTCAGTTCAGGCTGACATCAGAGTGATATGAGGGATATTATACATATATTTACGCACCTCCAAGACATATGATATACACTAATGGTCTTGTTACTTTAGACATAAACGAATGTAGGGAGGTCGGTCGCCTAGCAATCCAAGGGTTGCATGTTTGAATCTCTTCAGGGACAACTGTAGCAGTTGAGCTAATCCTTCTTCTAACATTTTATGTAAATTCTCCAAAACTTTGTCATTACAATGAAAAAAGCAGCCTGGCCTCAGAGAAAGACGTATAATACTATACCTCCTCCAAGATGTATGATAATGTCATGTTCTGACCTTAGTTCTTTTGTTATGTCTTTGTTTTAGTATGGTCAGGGCGTGAGTTGGGTGGGTTGTCTATGTTAGTTTTTCTATGATTTGCTATTTCTATGTTTGGCCTGGTATGGTTCTCAACCAGAGGCAGCTGTCTATCGTTGTCCCTGATTGAGAACCATATTTAGTTAGCCGGTTATCTTTTGTGTTTCGTGGGTGATTGTTTTCTGTGGTGTGTCTGCACCAGCCAGAACTGTTTTCGGTTGTTTCTCTTTGTTATTTTTGTTATTTTCCGTGTTAGTGTTTGTTACCACACGGGACCATTTTGTTTGTTTCACTTTGTTAGTTTGTCTTATTAAAATGGACACTTACCACGCTGCAAATTGGTCCGACCTCTCTTACTCCTCATCAGAGGAAGACGACGAACGTTACAGAATCACCCACCACCAAAGGACCAAGCAGCGTGGTAACGGGCAGCAGCAGCAGCAGTGATCTCAGGACTCCTGGACATGGGAGGAGATCCTGGACGGCAAAGGACCCTAGGTACAGCCGGGAGAATATCGCCGCCCCAAGGCAGAGCTGGAGGCAGCGAAAGCCAAGAGGCGGTGTTATGAGGAGGCAGCGCGGCTGGAAGCCCGAGAGGCAGCCCCAAAAATGTCTTGGGGGAGGCACACGGGGAGTGTGGCGAAGTCAGGTAGGAGACCTGCGCTAACTCCCCGTGCTTACCGTGGAGAGAGAGGGACCGGCCAGGCACCGTGTTATGCCGTCACTTTGTTATTTTGTATTTTTGTAGTGTTCAGTTTATCTTATTAAAATGGACACTTACCACGCTGCGTATTGGTCCAATCTCTCTTACTCCTCATCAGAGGAAGACGACGAACGTTACAGAAGCTACATTATACAATTAGTATGATATTGTACAACCAGGTAAGGCGTATGATACTATAGATCCTCTAATTTATATGATCTTGTACGACTGTTATTCCATTCATAAAGTAACGTAATATATCATACTAAACTAATGGAGGGAAACAAATTTGCATACCAAATCCTACATATTGCTTACTCTGTGTTTCTAAGTGTTATTTGTCTCCCTGTCTAGATGAATATGAAGACTCTGGTCTTGCTATTGTTAAGCCTAGCAGGCAAGGTGTCTCAGAAGTTCTACATTTCTATGTTCTATAAAGTTTTCTAAGTTATCTCATACAATATTCTACCGTCAGAATACCCTGATAATGGTTTCCAAAGTTCTTATTCTTCTACATAGTGGTGTGCTGAATGCATGACAAATGAGTAAAACACCATTCTCTGTCAGATCGCTGTGGCCCCTCTGTGCTACTACATGTTTTGTGTGCACTCTGTTTGCAACACCAGTACAATAGTATCTTATTTTGAACCAGTTTGCTACATCAGAAAAATTATCTTGGGCAGGCAGGCAGGTGCAGGCAGCGATCGATCGGTTGAAGAGCATGCATTTAGGTTTACTTGTATTTAAGAGCAATTGGAGGCCACGGAAGGAGAGTTGTATGGCATTGAAGCTTGCCTGGAGGGCAATTGTCCCAGCTTTGTCTGGGTTAGTGGGCGGTGTAAACTGTCATTGTAAATAAGAATTTGTTCTTAACTGACTTTCCTTGTTAAATAAAATAAAAAATGTACTCCGTTCCATCTGACTGCGCAATCCACTGTCTCATCAGCCCAGTCAGGCAAATTATAAACTTGATCTCCACTATAAAAAGCATCGATACATTATCTCATATTTCTTTTAGACTAACATTTAGTTTTCAAAAGAGGAGATTTGTATTAACCTTGCTGTCTGTCTCTCCGACATTTGCAAAATCAAATCAAATCAAATGTATTTATATAGCCCTTCGTACATCAGCTGACATCTCAAAGTGCTGTACATATTGTTTCAATATTCAAATTCAATTTCCAGCTGTCTCATAGTAATGAACGTGTAGGAGTCGTGAGTCAGGATGACAGACAGACAGCGTTTCTCAGCCAGTCGAAATCATGAATCAGCTGGCATAATTTTTTTTATGGATATATACAAAGAAATGTCAAATGAAAAAAGGTGAAACGAAACGAAGTGCAGCTAGTTTGCAGTCTTCACAGCTTCAGTGTTTGAAGTTATTGTGTTAGCTGTGTTGTAGCTCCTCTGAACAACAGAGTCCTGACAAGAGAGCACATTTTCTATGCCAGGCGAAATCACGCCTCATTAGCTCATTGTTATGGATGTGTACAAATAAATGTCACTAGAAAACAGCTTATGCAAATGCGAATGCGGCCACTGTTATTATTTTTGACGTTGACATGACTTTAAATTAGCCGTAGTTGGCTAGCTAGCAAGTATGGCAATGGAACATTTAGAACGAATGTCTGTAGATACAGAACAAAAAGACTGAAGGACTGGGTCGCGTCTCTGGCAACCGAACCGATAGAACGCACAAACGACCAGCCGGCCGGGGTAGCAACCCCTGCCAATATATCCTCCAAACACCAGATAATCGGGCATTATCACTTAAATAGTAGTACGCCAGTGCTACATTTGTAGCTGAATTTCAACGAATAGAGTACATTTTGCTAATGTAACTTCAGAATGAAAATATTAATTGCACCTATTTTTTACATTCTGGCAATAAAGAGCATATGTTTAACATAATAAAAACAAGTTTTCTCGTCTTAAGGGGTAAAACCCCCAAAAAGTCTATAGTAATTGCCAATAAAATGCCATTGAAGTAACAAGGTTGTGGTTTTCATCTTAAATCAGCCATAAATCCACTTGTGACGGGGGATGCAAGCTTGTGTGCAACAGGGTGAGGCAGTTGAATATATTGTTAAAACATTTGTTAAAGAATTTCTAGCCTATAAGGGTTGTTTTGCTCAACATGATCAGTTTTCCACCATGAAACAAATCTCCACAAAGAGTAACCAGCCCACCTGCTTTTACTCTATGACTATTATATGTTCAATGTTTCTTTTGAAAAAATAATTTAAAAAGTTATAGTTTCACCATATTTAAACAAGAGTTCAGTTCACATAACAGGGTTGAAGTGAGAAAAACAAGAGTTTTTTTTCTTTTCTCAATCTGATTTATAGAGTTTTCCATGTGGTCTATATTAAAGGGCACTTCCTTTAATATAATGGCTTCTTTATTTTATTTATCCATTATTTTACCAGGTAAAGTGACTGAGA
The DNA here is from genome assembly GCF_018296145.1 of Oncorhynchus tshawytscha. Classification (NCBI taxonomy): domain Eukaryota; kingdom Metazoa; phylum Chordata; class Actinopteri; order Salmoniformes; family Salmonidae; genus Oncorhynchus; species Oncorhynchus tshawytscha. The sequence continues at coordinate 20,953,630 of NC_056454.1, read as the reverse complement.
ACACGTTCTGATTAGCAGCAATGACCTGGGGAATAGTTACAGGGGAGAGGAGGGGGATTAATGAGCCAATTGTAAAATGGGGATTATTAGGTGACCGTTTGAGGGCCAAATTGGGAGTTTAGCCAGGACATCAGGGTTAACACCCCTACTCTTACGATAAGTGCCATGGGATCTTTAATGACCTCAGAGAGTCAGGACACCCATTTAACGTCACATCCGAAAGACGGCACCCTACACAGGGCAGTGTCACTGAGCCTTCCAGTGCAGGAGAATCTAGGGGATCCCAGCCTGGATGTGCAGGTGATTCCAGTAAGTCATGAAAAGTCAACTGAATGGATGCCAGTGGTACAGGAGAAACCAGAGACAGAAGACACTGTGGGGCTGGAGACCCAGGAGGATCTAATGGAACTGAGCCCTGTCGAGCAGGAGAAACTAGAAGAACTGAGCTCTGTGAGCCTTGTCAAGCAGGAGAAACCAGAATAACGTATCCCTGTGAGCCCTGTCAGCAGAGGAGGCTCAGCCTGAGCAGGAGATGGAGGCTGAGATGGAGGGGGACCTACTGAGGATGGAGATGGAAGATCCAGAAATGGGGGAATTAGAGATGGAAGAAGTAGAGACGAAGAAGATACAAGATCCAGAGCAGGGGTTAGATATGAAAAACCAGAGATGGAGATGGGAAAACTAGAGATGGAAGAACCAAAGATGGCAATGGAGGAGCCAGAGATGGAGAAACCAGAAGTACAGATGGAAACAAGGGTATAAATGGCAGCTGAATTAGAAATGGAGCCAGAGGTGGAGATGGCACTTGCAATGGACAAGGGGCTAACACAACAAGAGAAGGGCCCTCTTATAAAGGGTGAATATGTGATGGCTGAAGAGCCAATCATGGAGTTGGAACCATTTGGGGCGGCAGGGTAGCCTAGTGGATAGAGCTGACAAGGTACAAATCTGTCGTTCTGCCCCTGAACAGGCAGTTAAACCACTGTTCCTAGACTGTCATTGAAAATAAGAATTTGTTCTTAACTGACTTGCCTAGTTAAATAAAGTTTTTAAAAAATATTTAAAAAATACTACCAGAGGACGGTCTGATTTAAGAGTATGGGAGAGGAGGCAGGCCTATGGATGACAACAAGATGGCTCCAGAGATGATGTATCAGTTTGATCTGGAAGATGAGCCAATGTCAGAACTGGAGCCATTGCTAGGGGAGGGGCCTGGTTTGGAGGAAGACGATGTGTATTTAATGGCGGAACAACCAAATCATGGAGCTGGAGCCTGGGATTAGGGAGATAGCCTTTGGAGAGGATCCAATCATGACAGATTACACCATCACAGGGGAGGAGCCAGTGATGGAACTGATGCAAGACATGGGGCTTAAGATAGAGGGGGAGTACTTCCTGACTGAGAAACCCATCATGGAGCTGGAACCTGGAATGAGGGAGGTGCCTTTCAATCAGCATTATCCAAGGACAGACTAAGGCTGTGATGGTAGAATAACCAATGATGGAGATGGATCCACTAGAACAAGGGTTCTCAAACTTTTTCACCCAGGTCCCCCTTTCCAGCATTGGGGAACATCCCCCCCTTGCGCGTGTGCCCATGTGCCACGTCTATTTCTATAGGCAAAAGCACTGTTCATGGCACAAACTGTTCACACCTCTCTTTTTGATGGAGAGAATTTTGCATGTTTAAAGCAAATTTTCTTGCAATTCTATATAATTTTGCCATGCCTAATGTGTATTCATGTGATATTCAAGTGACTAAAAAATGACAATATTTATTGGCTGAAAAACAAAATAGAAATAGCCCTCTAAGGTATGTGATGACTAACGTGGCAAGAGGAACTGATGATGCACTGCCCAATTTCGAAATTGCACCTTGTGCATTCTACTATTACAACTTTCAAGAGTAAGATTGAGTTCCTTTAAAAAATAATTAACAAAAACACTTTTTGGGGTGGGGGTGGACCCTCGCCCTACAGTTTGGGAACAACTGCTTTAGAAGGGGAGACGCCTCTTAGGGAAGAGAGTTTGCTATTGGTGGAGGGCTTTCGAGTAAGAGAGAGGCCTCTCATGGAGCAGCCAAGCATGGCGAGGGCCCCATGATGGTCGGAGCAGGGTACATAGTGGTGGAGCCAGAGCCCTCAGAGGTGGAATAGGGAAGGGGGGGGCTAATGAAGAACATGGCCCGAATTGAACCCACAGGTTAGAGGGGTGGGAGGGGGGGAGGTCCACACACTACATGTAAAATTATGTTGCAATTCTGCTTTCTACCATAGGGAGGAGCTCCTGCAGTGGTGTGGTCCTAGAGGGTAAATGCTACTAATTCTTTAGAGGCACAAAAAATGCTGCTGATGCAGAGGTGAGTGGAAACTCATTCCTCCTCATGTTGTATTTAGTTTTCTCAATCTCTCCAGCTTGTCTCTTTTTGAATCATTCACCATCTCTAATTCAACAAACATGTAAACATTTAATCAGTGTTTTCTCTGCTCCTCTGCAGTTCTACTGCCAGGCTAACTTCCCTCGTGGCCACCTGGCATCTATCACCAGTCAGACCATCCACAGACAGGTCATGGACCTAATGCTTCAGCAGAATTGTGAATACACACTCCTGGGTGTGAGGGCTGCACTACCTGGATGTGAGTGTTTGTGCGCATCCTGTTTTTTTTCTTCATATTTGTGTAGACACTATTTTCTATTCTTTGCTCTGTCAGACTGGTGCCCACTGCCCTGAGGATTGGCTGCCTGAAGAGCCAGTGGAGGATTGTCTGGAGCTTTTGGTAGTTGGTACGTATGACTGAAAGCCAACTAATCATGCAGTGTTTTCTTAAATACTGTATATCCATATTGCGTATTGGGAATGGAAGGATAGCTATGGATAGTATAATGACGTATACAATTAAATAATACTTTGTTCTTCTGCTATTATTAATTTGTTTGTTTGCTGTTCAGGAAAAGGGAAGTTCAATAATATGCCATGCTGTGATCTGCAAGTGTTCATCTGCACTTACCCTGTCTAGAAACGGAGTAGGACAAAGTTGCCCCTAGTAGAGACTGATCTAAGGTCAGATTGCATTCTTCACCCCAATGTTGATGATTTGGGGAGGGTAAGCTGATCCTAGATCTGTACCTAAGTTCATCCTCTATCCCGAGCTCTAGGAATACAGCGGTCTTAGTTTCTGTGACCCTTGCACTTTGAACCTGTGGCCCCTCTTGAACCTATGGCCTCTCAACTGTCAGTTCCACTCTGAATCTCAGGAAGTTTCTAGTTTGAGCAACTTGGGATTCAGTTCCCTGACTTGGTGAAAGCCATTCTTAAACATGTCACTGCATTCACACTGTAAGATGTTATTTCAAAAATATTAGTTATTTCGTTTACTTTTAGGGCTATAGGAAGACACTTGTTATATTTTGAAGACGGGATAACTATGTTCATATGTTAGTGTAAAGGTTATATAAGTGACTAATTAATTATGTAAATAGTACGACTAACTTCTCTAGTGTGGGTTTTGCTCATTGGTCTCCTTTTTGATGACTCCATTAAAGCTGCACTTTAGGGTCATAGCAAAGGGCAGACTGGGGGGAGCTTTGGCTGAGCACTGTTTACTGACAACATACAACCCATACACTACACAGCACATACACTGAGTGTACAAAACATTGCTCTTTCTGACCAGGTGAAAGCTATGAACCCCTATTGATGTCACCTGTTAAATCCACTTCAATCAATGTAGATGAAAGGGAGGAGACAGGTTAAAGAAGGAATTTGAAGCCTTGAGACATGAATTGTGTATGTGTGCCATTCAGAGGGTGAAGGGATGGGCAAGACAAAATAGGTAAGTGCCTTTGAACGGGGTATGATAGTAGGTACCAGGCGCACCAGTTTGAGTGTGTCAAGAACTGCAATGCTTCTGGGTTTTTCACACTCAAACAGTTTCCCATGTGTATCAAGAATGGTCCACCACCCAAAGGATGGCCAGCCAACATGACACAACTGTGGGAAGCATTGGAGTCAACATAAGCCAGCAACCCTGTGGAACACTTGCGACACCTTTTAGAGTCCATGCCCCAATGAATTGAGGCTGTACTAAGAGGAAAAGGCGGTAAGACTCAATATTAGGGAGCTGTTCCTAATGTTTTATACCCTCAGTGTATACAACCCATATTAGACCCATATATGACTGACATTCAGCCCATATAAATAGTGTATCTGTGTGTGAATATGTACCAGTGTTTTTGAGAAGTTGAGAGAATAGACTGAACTACTGTACGCCCATCCATAGATCTCCATCATAATTAGAGGAGCTTAGCACCCTTTCAAACACACACACACACACACACACACACACACACACACACACACACACACACACACACACACACACACACACACACACACACACACACACACACACACACACACACACACACACACACACACACACACACACACACACACACACACACACACACACACACACACACATAAAGCCTGCTGGGACTCCTACATAGTTGTGTATGAGTGTGACTAATTTTCCATTGGACTACAGAGGCTGTTAATGAGCTTCTGAGAAAGAGGCAGCATTAGCAGCTCTCAGGTGACAATCAATCATGTCTAATCATTTGAATCACTAATTACCACGCACACAGAGATATCACATGCAAACTCATAATACAAATTCTCTCACGTACAAACACAAACTGAAATGGGCACCCATGCTCTCTTTCCCCCTCCATCCCTCTTTCTCTCTCTGTCTAATTCCAGCCAGTGGTTGAGAAAGGCAACCTTTCACTGTGAGACAATTGAGGCCTGTTTGGGTGATGATCAGAAACAAGGTCATTGTTCATGTACCGGGAACCCGGCCTTTGGCAGGGTTTAGGAGATCAACCCTCACAATACAACTCCAATCTATTACTGGCGTTGAAATCTAGACCAGCTTTGCATCGCATTACATGAAAATGGCAACCTTATTCAATCATATCTGGAGATTAAACACATTCAGGACAGGTTAGTCACAGTCACTCAACAGTGTTCCTCTGAAAAATGTTATACTGTTGAACCCTTTCACCACCTGATGACTGTAATGCTGTATTTTGCAGACATAAAAACATTTACAATCAAGAGCAATTTTGACCCACAGAAGTTTGATAAAAACTTACTGTAATATGTGCATTCCATCAAAGAGAGGGTTCCTCTTGATACATTTTCTAGGATGCATTTGAAATATTTAAAATTGTCCAAATAATGCATTTCAGAAATATATATTTAATACATTCAAACATATTACAGAATGTATTTCAAACAAAAATATAAACACGACATGCAACAAGTTAAACATTTTACAGAGTTACAGTTCACATAAGGAAATCAATCAGTCAATTTAAATAAATTCATTACATCCTAATATATGGATTTTACATGACTGGGCAGGGGCGCAGCCATGGGTGGGCCTGGGAGGGCATAGTCCCACCCACTGGGGAGCCAGGCCCAGCCAATCAGAATACGTTTTTCCCCACAAAAGGGCTTTACTACAGACAGAAAGACTTCTCAGTTTCATCAGCTGTCCGGGTGGCTGTTCTCAGACGATCTAGCAAGTGAAGATGCCGGATGTGGAGGTCCTGGTCTGGCGTGGTTACACGTGGTCTGTGGTTCTGAGGCTGTTTGGAAGTACTGCCAAATTCTCTAAAACAACATTGGATGCAGCTTATGGAAGAGAAATTATCATTCAATTATCTGGAAACAGCCCTGGTGGGCATTCCTGCAGTCAGCATGCAAATTGCCTGATCCCACAAAACTTGAGACATCTGTGGCATTGGATTATCTTTGCCAAGGAGAAATGCTCACGAACAGGGATGTAAACAAATTTGTGCACAAAATGTAAGAAAAGGAAGCTTTTTGTGCGTATGGAACATTTCTGGGATTTTTTATTTCAACTCATGAACCATGTGACCAACACTTTACTTTATGTTGCATTTATATTTTTGTTCAGTATATAAAGTACCAGTCAAATGTTTGGACACACCTACTCATTACAGGGTTTTCCTTTATTTTTTACTATTTTCTTCCTTGTAGAATAATAGTGAAGACTTAAAAACTATGAAATAACACATATGGAATCATGTAGTAACCAAAAAAGTGTTAAACAAATCAAAGTATATTTTATATTTGAGATTCTACAAGTAGCCACCTTTCGCCTTGATAACAGTTTTACACACTGTTGGCATTCTCTCAGCCAGCTTCATGAGGTAGTCACCTGGAATATATTTCAATTAACAGGTGTGCCTTGTTAAAAGTTAAATAGCGGGACTTCTTTCCTTGCGGAGTGATGGTATACAGAAGATAGCCCTATTTGGTAAAAAACCAAGTCCTTATTACGGCAAAAACAGTCCATCATTACTTTAAGACATGAAGGTCAGTCAAACAATAGTACAAACAATAGTACGCAAGTATAAACACCATGGGGACCACGCAGCCATCATACCGATCAGGAAGGAGACGCGTTCTGTCTCCTAGAGATGAAAGTACTTTGGTGCGAAAAGTGCAAATCAATTCCAGAACAACAGCAAAGGATCTTGTGAAGATGCTGGAGGAAACAGGTACAAAAGTATTTATATCCACAGTAAAACGAGTCCTATATTGACATAACCTGAAAGGCCGCTCAGCAAGGAAGAAGCCACTGCTCCAAAACCACCATTAAAAAGACAGACTACAGTTTGCAACTGCACATGGGGACAAAGATCGTACTTTTTTGAGAAATGTCCTCTGGTCTGATGAAACAAAAATAGAACTGTTTGGCCATAATGACCATTGTTATGTTTGGAGGAGAAAGGGGGATGCTTGCAAGCCGAAGAACACCATCCCAACTGTGAAGCACGGGGGTGGCAGCATCATGTTGTGGGGGTGCTTTGCTAAGGGAGGGACTGGTGCACTACACAAAATAGATGGCGTCATGAGGAAGGGAAATTATGTGGATATATTGAGGCAACATCTCAAGACATCAAGAAGGGAGTTAAAGCTTGGTCGCAAATGGGTCTTCCAAATGGACAATGACCCCAAGCATACTTCCAAAGTTGTGGCAAAATGGCTTAAGGACAACAAAGTCAATGTATTGGAGTGGCCATCACAAAGCCCTGACCTCAAGCCTATAGACAATTTGTGGGCAGAACTGAAAAAGCGAGTGCAAACAAGGAGGCCTACAAACCTGACTCAGTTACACCAGCTCTGTCAGGAGGAATGGGACAAAATCCACCCGACTTATTGTGGGAAGCTTGTGGAAGGCTATCTGAAACATTTGACCCAAGTTAAACAATTTAAAGGCAATTCCACCAAATACTAATTGAGTGTATGTAAACTTCTGACCCACTGGGAATGTGATGAAAGAAATAAAAGCTGAAATAAATCATTCTCGCTACTATTATTCTGACATTTCACATTCTTCAAATAAAGTGGTGATTCTAACTGACCTAAGACATGGAATTTTTACTAGGATTAAATGTCAGGAATTGGGGAAAACTGAGTTTAAATTTATTTGGCTAAGGTGTATGTAAACTTCCGACTTCAACTGTATGTAAGAGTGATTTTTCATTTTTTTTATATATACATTTCCAAAAAATTAGAACAGCTTGTTATTGCTTTGTCATTATGGGGTATTGTGTGTAGATTGATAAGGCGGGGAAATGAAATACATTTAAATATATTTAATGTCACATAGAATGTATTTATTTTTTCTCCTATGGGTAGGCTTAATCTGTGTCTGGGAAACAGTCCCTCTGTATTAAACCAGTATTTTTGTATTCCATTAAGATGAAACTTCTTCTGCAGCTGTTGCTACTGTGGACGTGTGTGCACTCTTTAAGCCCAGACACACCTGTTTCTCCAGAGGCTATGAGAATGAATAAGCCTGCAGCCTGCCTGACTAACACACACACAGGCTGGATTAGACTCCACCCCATCAACGCTCAATCATAAACTACATGAGCTATAGGCCCATCCATATTTGGCATACTCTAGCCTCTCAACTGTTCACCAGACATCCATTGCCATAGTCTCACTGACCCCAAACCAACTGTTTACTGTAAGTCAAACAAGCCTGATCATAAAAATTACAACTACATCTCCCACATAGTACAGTCCCATGATCTATTCTACTCACCTGTTTCTCTTGGATACAACTGGGAATGGTATTAACTCACATGGTATTCCAAGCCTCTCCAGATCAGCTATTATCCAGCGGAGTGACAGGAAATCAGAATCCTCTGATCCATTTTTGGAGGAATCTGCTCATAAAAGAGGGAAGCCATTGAAACAGGCTGTTCTGTTCTCCTGTACATAATCACCAATCAAACAACCCTCTTATTGTCTAACGTAAATCAAACTATTTGAGTGATCCTGTGCTTAGACTGGTATGAGTGTTTTGATATTGAGCAATATCATTTACATGACAACGAGCCTGGTTTATAGATTTACACACTCAGAAATCCTCTCATCTGTTAGTGTCAGCTGGCTCTAGTCTGTGTGTCGTTATCCGTGCAGGCCAGAGAGAGGGATGGTGGGAGAGAATACAGGCCGGGGAGATGAATGACAGAGACAGAGAGAGAGAGAGTGAGTCAATTGTGGTGAGAGAAACAGGAGAGGAGAGCCAACTCATTCCCTGGTCAGTGCTGACAGGGAGGAGAGGGGGTCAAGTCCGGGTCAGTGATACTTGACCCCACAAACTAATGTCACACAGTATACTAACTTCATAAGACTTCCACAAAGTGTATAGTGTAATCTGAGCCATAGGCAGTAACCACGACAGGCATGCCTTAAGTGTGCCCTTGCTCCAATTCTCATATTATTGTCATACTCTCATAAGTCTGGTTTCAACGGGCTGCAGATGGTCAATATAGGATCAAACCCTGCTTTCCAAACTCAGTGGAGGAGGGTATTGCAATGCAGAGGCTCTAAAACATTCCGAACGGGGGTTACAGGATACTGCTGGATTTCATTTCATTACAGCTAACCACACGCACACGCAAGCAAGCACGCACGCACACACACACATACACACACAGGTGAGAACAACGAAGTCTCAACATATACATGAAGAGTGACCCTCTGATATCGGACACCAGTTCCCAATGTGCCCCCCGAACCAGAGTGCCCAGGCCATTCCCTGGTATGGGCACTGTGTTGCCAAGTCCGCTGTTTCATTTAGACTAGCAGAAAGTCATCCTCCACAAAGGTTCTAACCTGGACACACACACCAGTGGAGGCTGCTGAGGGGAGGACGGCTCATAATAATGGCTGGAACGGCACAAATAGAATGGCATCAAACACCTGTAATCCATGTATTTGATCCCATTCCACTGATTCTGCACCGGCTAATACCGTGAGCACGTCCTCCCCAATTAAGGTGCCATCAACCTCCGGTGGAACACACACATAAACATCTCTGAAAATGGTGACTTCACTTGGCTCCATGTCAGTGGGATCAGTGAAGAGTGGAGAGGGCTTTAGTCAAAGTGGGGGTCTGGCTTTAGGCAGCATATCTGTCTCCCGTTCTCTCTGACTGTCACTCTATCATACTAGCTTAGTCTGACGTTCCCTCCCTTCCGTAATTATAGCTCCGTGTTTTGGGGACATATTTAAAGGGATGCTGGCCAGCTATAAACACAGGATGCAGAAGGTCAGTCACAAAGACAGAGAAAGAGACCACCACCTCACACAGGTCTGTATTACATATCGTACATCATCCCATCTTATCTCACGCATTCTGTTCAATTTCATTCAGCTTGATTAATGATCTATGAATTTGCAAGCCTCCTGGACATTAGTATGTGGAGATTAACGTGTCTGTAAAAGCCTTGTTACATTATAACTTAACTTGTATTAATGATGCTCCATTCTGATACTTACAAACACCGTCTTAGCGAACAATGGTTTGATGTGAAGTCTGGTGATTGTATGTGTGGAGAAGATAAACTGTAAGAGCATGGAGCTGAGGGAGGTCGGTGATGTATTCCCTTTCAGAGCGGGAGTGGCATGCTGCTGACGGTTGGTTATAAATAAGTATTTCTCTGGGCCAGAACCCAGACAACCAGACCCAGGGGAGATAGGGGAGCAGCGGAATCACCATTGCCCAGTCCAAGCACAGGGTGGCGATGGAGACCTCCTCTACAACCAAACAGTCTGACCAGGAGGTTCCCAAGAAAGAAAGGACAGATGGAGAGCCTGGTGAGAACAGGGAAGAAGAAGAGACAGTGGAAAATGGAACAGCAGGTGAAGGCAAGCAGTGGTTTCCTAACCTTAACAGTAAGGAATGGTGACTGTGATCTAGTGTAGAAGAAAATGCGAACTAAGACTCACACTTTTGCTACTAGCACGGACTTTGCTGATGACTATTTCTTCTCCCACTGCCAGCCACTTGGCTTCCTCTCATCACCAAATTTGGTGGTGAGTGGAAATGCCACCCGGATGCTTCAGATTTAAACATCCGGTGAAACATCTGTCTCATTGTTCAATCTGTGGTTGTGTGTAATGGTCAGTCTTATTTTGTGACCCTGTGTACTATAGTATTGATTATTAAAATGTTGGCCATCCAGTGTGGTGTAGAATTCCTGGTTGTATTGTGGTCCTGTTCTCTACAGTGGTGTCTGACTGTAAGCAGATGGCCAGGGAGGCGTTGGACTGGCTGAACGTCTGGGAGCCCAGTGTTTACTACACCCTGGGAAAAGAGTCCTTCTTCATCGCTGGTCATGAGATCTGCATCCGAGAGTCTCTGGACTCCTACGGCGCCCTCATCTGGCCGGGGGTGAGTTCTACAGATGCACACCGACAGTGGAATATGATGATAGAAACCCATTTTTACAAGGAAAAATGTAAAGGCAGTGCACTTAATTCATATTGACTGATCTGGATTTACTAACAATCATTGTGCGATAGTTGATTGTAGTGATGATGATGATGATTGTGTGTGTGTAGGCGGTAGCTCTAAGTCAGTTCCTGGAGAATAACCGGCAGCAGGTGAATCTCCTGGATAAAGCAGTTCTGGAGATCGGGGCAGGCACAGGCTTACTGTCTATTGTGGCGAGTCTACTGGGTGAGTCTGTCCTTCAGTCTCTTAGTCTCTCAGTCTGCCTAACTGTATAGTGGCCACTGGCCAGTCTACTGGGTGAGTCTGTCCTTCAGGCTCTTAGTCAGTCTGCCTAACTGTATAGTGGCCACTGGCCAGTCTACTGGGTGAGTCTGTCAGTTGGTAACATGGTTTGATAGACTGATTGATTTGACTGATTGACTGACTGATTGTTCCCTTGTGTCCTGTTTTCCAGGAGCCTGGGTAACGGCCACCGACCTGCCCGAAATCCTTCCCAACCTGACCTTTAACCTCTCTCGTAACTCCAAGAGCCGCTGCCGCTACACCCCCCAGGTGAGGGCCCTCACCTGGGGTCAAGACCTCGAGAGAGACTTCCCCTGCACTTCCTGTCGCTACGACTATGTTCTGGCAGCCGATGTGGTGTATCACCACGACTACCTGGAGGAGCTGCTGGCGACCATGCGCCACTTCTGCAGACCAGCAAGTGGCACCACGCTCCTGTGGGCCAATAAGGTGAGGTTTCAGTCAGACCTGAGGTTCAAGGAGAGCTTTGAGAGTTGTTTTAGTACGACGCTGCTGACAGAGCTGAAGGAGGGGGACGTGAGGATCTATAAGGCCACTGCACGGGAGTGAGAGGGAGGAAAGGAGGGAGAGAGGATAGACGTGGAGGGGATAGTGAGAAATGAAGGAGAAAGAGGGATGGAGAGACCAGGGAGGATAGGAGCTAGACTCAAGGAAATGAGGTGAGAAATAGAAAGAGATGGAGGTTGTTCTCCACCGTGGATGAAACAGGAGCTCAATAGCTCACTACAGAGAACGGACTGCCTGGAGCCCATTCTGTGGTGCTAAGTCATCCTCGGGATGGGTACATTCACCTCATTAGCATATTAGACAGACAACAAAAGCTGATTCTGTGTTTCAATGACATTCCTGTGAGTTACATTATATTTACAATATATCATGCAGAAACTCCATGTGACTTTTCAAAAAACTATTTTATCTACCAGTGGTTTTTTTTCTTCATATATTTGATAGTGACAAATGTTTTGTTAATAAAATTTGCTTTGCAATACAGTGTGAAAAATGTGTTCCTTTCTGCATTGGCATCACCACAGATATATTAAAAGTTACTGTATAAAGTTAGTGTCAAATATTTACAAGACAGTATCACCTCCATATACGACAATGGTCAAACACTTCCACTAAACATGAAAACAGACTAGTTTAATAAGAAGCTAAACACTTATTTTTATATACAGTGCCCTCATTAATTATTGGCATCTTAGGTAAATATGAACAAAAATGGCTGTGAAAAATGTCATTGTTGTTTATCAGCTTGATCTTACACTTAAAATATCATATGAATCTATCCTTTGAGTTAAACATTTTCAAAGAAAATCAAATAATTATTTCATGATGATTTTATGAAAAAATTTGTCACAATTATTGGCACCCCTGCACTTAGTACTTTGTGCACCCTCCCTTTGCCACAATAACAGCTCTGAGTCTCCTATAATGTTAGATAAGACAGAATTAAGACCATTCCTCCATACAGAAACTCTTCAGATCCTTCAGAGTCCTTGGTCCTCGCTTGTGGACTCTCGTCTTCAGCTCACCACACAGGTTTTCAATAGGGTGTGCCCTGACCTCGTCACAGGTGCCGTTCTTGAAGCATAGTCTCTGGTCAACCTGTTTCTCCAGCAGCCCGGAGCAGATGGACTTGCCGTTCACACAATGTCTCTGGGTAGACCACCGTCACAGTCATGATTACGCTCCTTCAGCTCTTCCTTCCAACCTGACCAGAAGACGACTGCAGGTTAAAGACATTACATCAAAGTCATAGACCAACTCTGGACCAAGAGAGCTACTGGGTGTACAGGATTTTGTTCCAGCCCTGCACTAACACACCTGGCTCAAATAATCATGGTCTATGAATGAAGAATGATAAACAGGTGTGATAGTGCCAAGATGGAACAAAAGCCTTCAGACTCCAGTGGCTTTACAACATGACCAGAATTGGAGACCTCTGAATTAAACGGATTAGCCTTCACACTCATCAGTTTGAAGAGTTAAGACATGGAAGGGAGGCTGGATAGAGTGGGTTACCTTCTACCCTTGTTCCCTCAACGGGTTCTTGGCGGCCATGAACTCAAACAGCGTGACCCTCGGGGTGAAATAGTCTACTGAGGTGTCATACTTATCCCCCTTCAGCAGCTCCGGGGCCATTAAACCCTTGGGGCAGAGGTCAAAGGTCAGTCACAAGAGACAGAGTGGCGCTTCTTGGAGACACTAAACGTGAGCCCCATTGTAAGATAATGAGGTCGGGCAGGTGAGACTGACCTAGAGTTCCGGCATAGCCTTCGCTTTTTGTCTGGTCCACTTTTAGTTCAACCACCAGACCCAGGTCAGAGAAACGCACATTACCTAAGGACAACATCGCATCACAAAGCATCACGTCAACGTGTGTGTGTGTGTGTGTGTGTACATAACTGTATCAGTGTGTAGCTTCATTATCCAGGAGGACGTTCTCAGGTTTGAGGTCTCTGTAGAGGATGCTCTTCTGGTGGAGGTGCTCCATGCCCTGGATGATCGGAGCAGAATAGAAACAGGTTCTGGGCTCCTCAAACCCTGGGTTGTTCTCATCTATCAGATAGATGTGATATCTGGGGCAGTACGATAACAAACATGTTACAGATCTATTACAAGAAACAACAAATAGGATAGTTCCTGCAGTGTGTGTGGGTATGTGCTTTGTGCATGCGTTTACTTCAGGTCACCTCCATTCATGATGGTCATAACCAGACAGAGTATTCTAGGCCAGCAACACGATGAAGTGACTGTGAACCCTGACAAGGATCCTCTTCTCCACCATCGCCCCCTAAAGCAGAGGGGTCAAACATGATAATGTATAATACAGAGGGCCAAGACAGAGTCTAAAGTGATTAAGACCATTATCTCCTCATCACTTACTGGAGAACAGGTAGTGTAGCCTACATCAAAACTGCTTCCATGAACATAACCATTTCCACTCCAGATAAGGGGGTTCTAACAGTCACAGAGGCAGAGACACTGTAGCACAACCCTCCATGTCTTTAGTCATTGTGTTTACAATCCTATTCTGATCTAGCATTAATAGTCTACAGAAGCATACTGTGCTCTAATGAACTAAGTTCCCCCTTTAGATTGTATCTTCTCTCTCACACATCAACTATAGCAGTGGTCACCGATTGACTGGACAACCTTCAAGGCACTCCTTCCTAGTCGATCACCAAACATTTCTGGAGAAAAGCCAATGATAAAAGGCACAAAGGCTTGCGACCCTCCCCCCCCCCGAGTTGCTGGTGGGTGCTCTTGATTCGGAAGCCCTGTGAACAGGGGAAGCAGTGTTCCCATTTTGACCCATTTGTGTCTGAAAAGACGAACTCAGCCTACCTGACGGACGAGAACTGTGGCTACTGCGCTGGCCAATCAGACAGCGTAAATCACCGTACCTACAGCTTCTACGACCCTGGCCACAACAAAGTTTGATACTAGCCTACGTGAGATTTAATACGTTTTAAAACCATGACCAAAGAGAGACTGTCAAAAATACAGCAAAGAGCTTGTGTTTTTATGAGTGAGTTCATGTCTAAGTTCTATACAACACTATTACAAAACGCACTTCACTCTACTTCCACTCGCCCTGCAACTGCAAGGAATGAGTAGCCATGCGTTTTTATTAGTATTACCAGCTCGCCGTGTCTATTTTAATATCGAGGAGTATTTCACTTGCTCTGGTCGTAGTAACAACATTAATTTGTGCCTGAGGCAGATGCGGTGCAAATTGAGTTTCGCCATCAGGTTGAAGACTGTGGCCCCTTTCTCTGGTCAGTCTAGGAGAGAGCAGGGCCTGTGAGATGCGTAACCTCAGCTGCTCTCTCCGTTGAGACTAATGCCGTGTTCAAAACAACTGGAAACTCGGAAATCTCCAACTCCTGAGCGTTAATGACAACTGGGAACTCGGAAATAAATGAGATCCGACTGTGGGAAATAGTTTTGAGGAGTCATCCAAATCAGAAACTCCGGCATCTTTCTAGAGCTTCGACCTGAAGTTCACTAACATCATGATTTTAACTCTTTTTTTTCTGGAGTTCCTAGTTGTCTTGAACGCACCATGACCATCAGACGCAATTAGTCCAGTAAAACTAAATTAAATTTGAAAATTTCAATTTATGCTCAGCTTTGCCTCGCAAGTGCTGCACCAACTGATCTATTTTGTTATCAAAGCTCGAGTTTTGAAATATGGTCTGTATAGAAGAACAATATCGTCAGGCCAGGCATATAGCCAATATGCTGTGATATGGTATTAGGGCTACTGCACAAACCTCATTCTTACATAACATTTTTTTTAACAAACTAATAAAAACAGTTTCGCTGTAGATCTCAGCTTGCTTTTTGACTTGCATAAGTGATCTTGACTCAAAAGTTTGGGGACCACAACTACAGTAAACATCAGGAGACTAGACTACAGTTCAGGTGGGGCATACTAAAGACACTCACACCTCATAGCCTTTCCTCTTCTTGTTGAGCTTCATGCAGGCGTACAGATTCCCTGTGGCCTTCATCTGACAGGCAGACACATCTCTGAACCCCCCCTCCACTGAAGGAACCTCTTCAGGAACATGCTCTCCAGGAAAAAGGTGGAGGGAGTATCCTAGAGGTAGCCCAGTACTGAGGTCAGTGTTTGGGCAAAGAGGCCCTCCACCTGGTTCACCGTCTCTGGAGTCAGAAAGGGACAGTAGAGCCTCCAGGTAGCGCTGGACGATACTGAACGCCTTCTGGGCCCGGTCTGAGCCTTCTGCTATAAGTGGTACTCCTCGATGTCCAGCCACAGGCGGCAAGGACCATGGATTCGGGAGCAGCCTCAAGGAACACGTGGAAGAGGCGTTTGCCAATGGGCTGCTCCACGCAGACTGACTAGAAGGCCAGGTCCAGGGTTTCCTGGATGCCCTCACACACCGATGTGGGTCAGACAAAGCCGCTAGGTTTGAGCCATCGAAGCTGCCACGGGCATTGATGTAGGTTGAGTTGGCAACCACCGTGGTCAGGCTGCCCAAATCCATGGCAATGGAAGGAGAGGGGCTGCCTGCAGCACTCAGAGAGCATGATGAAGGAGAGATAGGGTGAGAAGAGTGAGATAGAGGTTCAAATGTGAGAGTAAAAGGTGTTAGAGAAAGGGAGTGAAGCCGTTAAAGGGAGGATTAGAGAAAGGTAAGATGAACAGAGGGAGCGATAGGAAGGAGAAAGATCAGTGCCTTCAGCAGGACAGAGGACACAAGAAGATCCTCCTCATGTCCCAAGGCATACTTGCTGAGCGCTTTATTGGTCTCTCTCTCACACACACACCTGACTCAACACCCTTCAGACAGTAATGCCTTTATCCACTAACTCCCTAATACCACAGGCTGAGAGTGAGCCCAAGCTGATAATAATGTATTCAGTCCCTGTGGCTGGAGTAGCACCTGTTATCTAAAGAACAAGAAGCAGTGGTGCAGCACAGTATAGGGGGGACATGCACAGCCTACAATGGACAACTCTGGACCCTTCGGAAAGGCCCCTAGCCCTCGGAAATGAAAGGTTCAGACAGGTGAAAGCAACACGGTTATGGCTCCCTCTAGCCCTCAATTCTTCCATCATATCGCTCACACATTCAAATAAAATAAAATTGTATTATTCACATGCGCCAAATAAAACCTTACAGTGAAATGCTTACTTATGAGCCCCTAACCAACAATGCCATTAAAAAAAAATATGTCTAAGAATAAGAAATTACAGTAACTAAAGAGCAGCAGTAAAATAACAATAGCGAGACTATATACAGGGAGGTACTGGTACAGAGTCAACGTGTGGGGCACGGGTTAGTTGAGGTAATATGTACATGTAAAGTCATTAAAGTGACTATGCATAGATGACAGAGTAGCAGTGGTGTAAAAGGGGGAGGGGGGGGACAATGCAAATAGTCTGGGTAGCCATTTGATTAGGTGTTCAGGAGTCTTATGGCTTGGGGGTAAAAGCTGTTTAGAAGCCTCTCGGACCTAGACTTGAAGCTCCGGTACCTCTTGTCGTGCGGTAGTAGAGAGAACAGTCTATGACTAGGGTGGCTGGAGTCTGACAATTTTTAGGACCCTCTGACACTGCCTGGTAGAGGTCCTAGATGGCAGGAAGCTTGGCCCCAGTGATGTACCGGGCCGTACTCACTACCCTCTGTAGTGTTCAGCGGTCGGAGGCGGAGCAATTGACAAGGCAGTGATGCAACCAGTCAGATGCTCTCGATGGTGCAGCTGTAGAACCTTTTGAGGATCTGAGGACCCATGCCAAATCTTTTCAGTCTCCTGAGGGGGAATAGGTGTTGTTGTTCCCTCTTCACGGCTGTCTTGGTGTGCTTGGACCATGTTAGTTTGTTGGTAATATGGACACCAAGGAACTTCAAGCTCTCAACCTGCTCCACTGCAGCCCCGTCGATGAGAATGGGGGCGTGCTCGGTCCTCTTTTTCCTGTAGTCCACAATCATCTCCTTTGTCTTGATCACATTGAGGGAAGGTTGTTTTGGCACCACACGGCCAGGTCTGACCTCCCTATAGGCTGTCTTGTCGGTGATCAGGCCTACCACTGTTGTGTCAACTGCAAACTTAATGGTGTTGGAGTCGTGCAGTCATGAGTGAACATGGAGTACAGGAGGTGACTGAGCATGCACCCCTGAGGGGCCCGTGTTGAAGATCAGTGTGGCGAAAGTGTTGTTACTTACCCTTACCACCTGGGGGCGGTCCGTCTGGAAGTCCAGGATCCAGCTGCAGAGGGAGGTGTTTAGTCCCAGGGTCCTTAGCTTAGTGATGAGCTTGGAGGGCACTATGGTGTTGAATGCTGTGCTGTAGTTAATGAATAGGATTCTCACATAGGTGTTACTTTAGTCCAGGTGGGAAAGGGCAGTGTTGAGTGCAAGAGATGGCATCATCTGTGGATCTGTTGGGGCAGTATGCAAATTGGGAGTGGGTCTAGGGTTTCAGGGATGTTGATGTGAGCCATGACCAGCCTTTCAAAGCACTTCATGGCTAAAGACATGAGTCCTACGGGTCGGTAGTCATTTAGGCAGGTTACCTTCGTGTTCTTGGGCACAGGCACTATGGTGGTCTGCTTAAAACATGTTGGTATTACAGACCAGGACAAGGAGAGGTTGAAAATGTCAGTGAAGACACTTGCCATTTAGCTCAGGATAGTCACCCTGGGCACCATTATCATAACGCAGTCAATTAAACTGCAAGTTAATGAACACAGATTTCCCATTGGATTTAATAGGTTTGACACATTTGAGGTTTTACTGTCCTAGTTCAGCTATTGAAGACAATTGAGAAAATACCACCCAACTGCTTTTCAGATTAGAAGTTATAAAACCGCACATAACACTCGCTGAAGTCAACTTGTTAAAACATTCTCTATATTTAATTTTCAAACTTATATTAGATTACAGAAAAGGTATTTTGGAAGAATCAGTACATGGGTTGTTCAGTTTGAAAAAGGAGATCTTCGAAGTGAGTCCATAGAGACCTACACAACCCACATATTTGATACATGGATCATGTCCAGGCCTTCCTTCCGCCACTGACCTGTAAAGGATGCTATAAACTACAATCTTCACAGGATCCATTTACATTTCACAAACAAAGCCTAACATTGTCCTATAGTTAGCGTGGGTAGGAGTTATTTTCTTCGCTGGTGCCAGTCATTTGTAAACACTACCACGGTGTGACAGGGTCTGAGGGATTGAGTCGCTGCTAAAACGCTCCAAAAACAAGGACCAGAAAAGCAGCTGCCTACAGAACTGTGGGGAACAGATACAATTGCTCTGCTTGAAATCAATGCCACAAATAGCAGGGGAGGTGTAACAAAATAGTGTCCACACTTTCAAAAGGGCAGTCTCAATCATTCTTAGGGCGTTGTGGCAACTAAATCAGCCATTTTGGATCCAGTGAATGTCCTCTGAGCCAGCGGTCTGGTGCAGTTACACTGGCAGCCATCTTGAAACAGTGGTTCACCATTGAGTCTCTCCAACGTAATCAAAACATAATAAAGATAACTATTTCACACACAAGGAACACTATACATTCTCCAACAGCAATGAGTTGGCTGGAAGATTTTTTGTTGTAGCTTTATTCTCGGGTGGGATGGCTTGCCAAGAAGAGGGTGATAATACACAGAAAGGACGCAGCAGTGCCAAAGCCATAAACTACACTTCCCAGAGAGCCATTGGCTATCATGTGATTCAGGACCCCGCTCTGAGAAGAGGGTTGAACAGCCTCCATACTCAAACATTCTTCAACGCCCTTGAGAGAAAGCGATACAGAGAGATGCAGAGACAGACTGCACGTTGGAGATGAGAAATGCGTGGAGTTGCAGGAGGTTAATCTTCATCGTCATTCTCATCATAGTCATCCTCCTCGTCATCATCCCCCATGTACGACACAGGGGTCTCAACACGGGAGCCGCTGTAGTGAGAGTCATTAGAGCTGGAGGCCAGGGTACCATCTGCACCACTGTCACTACAGAGAGAGAGAGAGATAGAAATATGGTAACTCTTCCTCTCCCTCTATGTGAGCGTGCTATAAAACACCCTGACTAGGGCAACAGTAGAGGAGAGAGACTCACCTGCCCTGGCCGTGATGGCGCCCCCCGTTGGTGGAGGATCCTCCAGTGATGTAGACGTTACTGATGGGGCCCTGGGCCATCTCTGTTTGAGACATTAGTTCACATATATACCTTAGAGAAAACCAAACAGGACCAATCTACACCGAATTAGCAACATGTTTGAGTATTTCATGCCCAATTAACCTCACTTTGATAAGGATCATGTGTAGCTCAATGACTTGACCTATGGCTGAAATTTAAGCATGCACTATGAACCCTGACCCCTATGGTCTCTGACCTGTGACGTAGGGCTCCAGGGCTTTGGGCACCAGGCTACGTGCCACCTTCAGGTCCTCCGGGGAACACTTGCCCACCTCCAGGCCACAGGCCATGCCCATACGCTTCAGCACCTCAATGTCGTCGTGGATCTCAAACATGCTGTCAAAGTTGAACAGGTACTCAAACCTGAAGAGAATGAAAGTAAAGAGGTGAATATAATGGCATGGTTAGAACATGAATGAAAACATTCAATCCTGGAAAAACTTGAGCAGGGTGTTGCCATTGCCTCAATACGATACTTTATTGGGGGGGCGGCAGGTAGCCTAGCGTTTAGGAGCATTGGCACAGTAACCGAAAGGTAGTTGGTTCGTATCCCTGAGCTGACTAGGTAAAAAAATCTGTCAATGTGCCTTTGAGTAAGGCACTTAACGCTAATTGCTCCCGTCCTCCAGTCACACTGGATAAGAGCCTGATAAATTTACATTTTAAATGGTCCATTTACATGAAAATCTATTTGGTGAAAATTCTGTGGGACAAAATAAAAATGTCTACATGAATTAAGTTGATGATCAATTTACACAGACACTCAAATATTAGTCACTCACTTGTCGTTGGAGATGCTGCAGTCGATGACAGTCTTCTTGCTAGTGTTGACAATGATGAAGGGGAGGTGGATGAGAGAGTTGGGGGGTGGAGGTCTGTTGGTCTGCTGTTCCGTCTGTCGGTTCCGCTGCACCAGGTTCTTAAAGGCTATTTGCTGCAGGAGAGGATCATGGATAGAACATTAGAACAATGTTAAAGTGCCAATCGACAGTTGAAACAATAAAGCATTGTCACCACCACTGTTGTTTCGGTAGAAAGCTGAGGGATGGGGCTCGAGAAATATAACTCAAATTCAGACAAAGCTATGGATGCATGGACATGATATCAAAATTATAGTTTTTTTTATCAATAAAACAGGCTTATATTTTGGATTCTGATGGGGTACGGCAGTTCAGCTAAGCTATTGGGGCATTCCTAAGTTAGTCTTAAAGAATCAATGGGTACATATTAATTTAAGTCTAAAAAAAGGTATGTAGCAACTGCTACAGAGGCAAGCTAGTCCTGTAACAGGAGGCAAGCTAGTCCTGTAACAGGAGGCAAGCTAGTCCTGTAACAGGAGGCAAGCTAGTCCTGTAATAGGAGGGAAGCTGATCACCTGTAATATAAGCTCTTGGAGTTGTGACTGCTTCTGCTTGATTCTCTCCAGTCGCCTTTGTCTCTCCACCTACAGAAGAGCAGAACACAGCCAGGGTGTGAGAGCGTATTAGAAAAGAGGGGGTGAGGGAGAAGAGAGTTCATGGTGTACCAGGTGTGTGTATATACACAGTGGCTTCGGAAAGTACTCAGACCCCTTGACTTATTCCACATTTGTTACGTAACAGCCATATTCTAATATTGATTAAAAAAATTTTTTTTCTCTCTCCTCAATCTACACACAATACCGCATAATGACAATGAAAAAAAAACTGGTTTAGACATTTTTGCAAATTTCTATTAAAAGAATTAGCTGAAATATTACATTTGCATAAGTATTCAGACCCTTTACTCAGTATTTTGTTTTAGCACATTTGGCAGCGACTACAGTATTGAGTTACAGCATCGAGTCTTCCCCATCCAACCCGACAGAGCTTGAGAGGATCTGCAGAGAACTGGATAAACTACCTAAATACAGGTTTGCCAAGCTTGTTGCATCAAACCCAAGAAGAGGGGTGGGAGGTTGCCTAGTGGTTAGAGCGTTGGGCCAGTAACTGAAATGTTGCTGGATTGAATCCCAGAGCTGACAATTAAATAATCTGTTGTTCTGTCCAGAACAAGGCAGTTAACTCACCGTTCCCCGATAGGCATTCATTGTAAATAAGGCTGTTATGTCACAAAATGTGGAAAAAGTTAACGGGTCTGAATACTTTCTGAATGCACTGTGCATATACACTGAACAAAAATAAAAAAGCAACATGCAATTAAAAAAGATTTTACTGAGTTACAGTTCATAAGGAAATCAATCCACTTAAATAAATTAGACCCTAATCTATGGATTCCACATGACTAGGAATACAGATATGCATCTTTTGGTCAATTAATAAAAAGGTAGGGAAGTGGATCAGAAAACCAGTTAGTATCTATCTGGTGTGACCACCATTTGCCTCATGCAGCATGACACATCCTTCGCATACAGTTGATCAGGCTGCTGAGTGTGGCCTGTAAAATGTTGTCCCGCTTCAATGGCTGTGCAAAGCTGTTGGATATTGACGGGAACTGGAACACGCTGTCGTTCAAGTCAATCCAGAGCATTCCAAACATGCTCAACGGGTGACATGTCTGGTGAGTATGCAGGCCATAGAAGAACTGGAACATTTTCAGCTTCCAGAAATTAAGTTCAGATCTTTGCGACATGGAGCTGTGCATTATCATGCTGAAACATGAGGTGATGGTGGCAGATGAATGGCAGGAAAATTGGCCTCAGGATCTCGTCACTGTATCTTTGTGCATTCAAATTACCATCGATAAAATGCAATTGCATTTGTTGTCCGTTGCTTAAACTATAACCTCACCGCCACCATGGGGCACTCTGTTCATAACGTTGACATCAGCAAACAGCTCTCCCACACAACGCCATTCACGTGGTCTGTGGTTGTAAGGCCAGTTGGTCGTACTGCCAAATTCTCTAAAACAACTTGAGGCTTATTGTAGAGAAACAAACATTCAATTATCTGGCAACAGCTCTGCATATTCCTGCAGTCAGCATGCCAAATGCACAGTCTCTCAAAACTTGAGACCTCTGTGACATTGTGTTGTGTGACAACTGCACATTTAAGAGTTGGCTTTCATTGTCCCCAACACAAGGTGCACCTGTGTAATGATCATACGGTTTAATTAGTTTCTTCATTTGCAACAACTATCAGGTAGATGGATTATTTGGGCAAATAAGAAATACTCACCAACAGGGATGTACAATTTGTGCACAACATTTGAGAGAAATAAACTTTTTGTGTGTATGGAAAATTTGGGGGATATTTTATTTCAGCTGGTGAATTATGGGACCAACACTTTACATGTTTAGTTTATATTTTTGTTCAGTGTATATATTAGACTCACCTCTAGGTTCTGGCATTCCTGGGCCGAGTTGGTGGGCAGACCAATCCACTTTATCTCTTTCTTCTCTTTAGAGATTATGTTCATGGCCATAAGCACATTGAGCGCGTCGTACACACGCCTACGGATGTTCTTCTGGTCATACACATGCTACAAGGAGAGGGGGAAGGGGTTAATCTCTGACTCCTGGGTGTGCAGAGCGCTTCCATTGGGTTTGGTGTCATAATGATCATGTGGATTTGTCATAATGAAACCAGTGTGCTAAAGCCTAATTTACTACTTCCGTTTTAGCATGAGCGAAAACATCCGCTTCAGTCCGCACTCCGAAATCTCTTTCGGACTTTACAAGGTGGATGAAGCGGAACACTGAGGATGCCAGCTGATGTTTGAAGTCCGAACACCAAAAGCAAAAGTAGTGGACATAAATTAGGCTCGAGGAAGACCTCCATGTCATCACTTCATTTCCTAAGTAGGTTTGTTGTGTCTGAAATTGTGATGTCATATAGAGATTTGTTTTGTCTAAGAGTAAGGCTGAAAAACGTGATGGTTGTCAGAGAGTGATGTCATAACGAGGAGTTCTGTCAGAGGAGTTTTAAGAGTGATGCAACAACGAAGAATTCTGTCTGACAGTGTGATGGCATAATTAGGAATTCAGACAATGTCTGATGTCACAGAGAATTATGTCTCAGAGAAAGTGAAGTCAAAGACTTCCCCAGGCTGTTTTGAGGAAGAGCCCTGTGCATTGTGCATACAGCTGCAAAACTCACAGAGTCATTGGGGGAGATGTGGTTGTCTGCAGCGCTGAACTCCGCCACCAGCTCGTCTGCCACCTCATTGTACGAGGTGACACCCTTCTTTTGCACCTTCTCACACACCTTCATGGAGAAATGCCTCAAGCCCTTGCCATTCTTCTCCCCCTTCTTACCACGCTTCCTGTGGACAAAGGTGGTTAAACACAGCTATATACTTCTAGACTACACTGGCATATCACACAGAATAAATCAACTAAACTCACCCCGATGACCAAGGCGACGCGTCGGCCGGCTGGCTCTGTGTGAGGAACTGGGAGCTGGGTGTGTGAGGGCTGTTCACCAGTATGGCACTGGAAACACTGGGCCTCTGGGGCGTACCAATAACCTACAGGGGGAGGGGGGCTCAACCAATTCAGTTTTAGAGTACTAGAAGCTTTATAATTCAAAAGAGTAATTTGCTTTGCAGCAAGCTGTAAAAAATAATGTACATACACCTACAACACACATCAATATGAACAGACCATCATAGTCATACATCATTGAAAAGGTTAGTGTAGGGTTGGGCGACAATACGATTGCATTATCTATCAACGATGATTGACAGCCATCGTCAACGGTGACGACATTGTGATTAGGGCTGGCACAGTTACTCTATAACAGTGTAACTAGATGAAGATCTTCATTCGGCTTGTCACCTAAAACCCTTACACATTTGAACAGATGCACAATTAAAAGCATGCCTGGTACGCCAACTGCACTGCCCACAACCGCAGGGCTCTCCAGAGGGTGGTGCGGGTCTGCACAGCACCGGAGGCAAACCACCTGCCCTCCAGGACACCAACAGCACCCGATGTCACAGGAAGGCCAAAAAGATCATCAAGGACAACAACCACCCGAGCCACTGCCTGTTCACCCCGCTACCATCCAGAAGGCGAGGTCAGTACAGGTGCATCAAAGCTGGCACCAAGAGACTGAAAAATAGCTTCCATCTCAAGGCCACCAGACTGTTAAACAGCCATCACTAACAGTGAGGACACATTGAAATCATTGGCCACTTAAATAAATGGATCACTAGTCACTTTAATAATGTGTTCAAATCTTGCATTACTCATCTCATAGTATATACTGTCTATTGCATCTTGCCTACGCTGCTCATTTGCATCCACATATTTATATGTATACAGTGCCTTGCGAAAGTATTCGGCCCCCTTGAACTTTGCGACCTTTTGCCACATTTCAGGCTTCAAACAAAGATATAAAACTGTATTTTTTAGTGAAGAATCAACAACAAGTGGGACACAATCATGAAGTGGAACGACATTTATTGGATATTTCAAACTTTTTTAACAAATCAAAAACGGAAAAATTGGGCGTGCAAGATTATTCAGCCCCCTTAAGTTAATACTTTGTAGCGCCACCTTTTGCTGCGATTACAGCTGTAAGTCGCTTGGGGTATGTCTCTATCAGTTTTGCACATCGAGAGACTGAAATTTTTCCCATTCCTCCTTGCAAAACAGCTCGAGCTCAGTGAGGTTGGATGGAGAGCATTTGTGAACAGCAGTTTTCAGTTCTTTCCACAGATTCTCAATTGGATTCAGGTCTGGAATTTGACTTGGCCATTCTAACACCTGGATATGTTTATTTTTGAACCATTCCATTGTAGATTTTGCTTTATGTTTTGGATCATTGTCTTGTTGGAAGACAAATCTCCGTCCCAGTCTCAGGTCTTTTGCAGACTCCATCAGGTTGGTCCAGAATGGTCCTGTATTTGGCTCCATCCATCTTCCCATCAATTTTAACCATCTTCCCTGTCCCTGCTGAAGAAAAGCAGGCCCAAACCATGATGCTGCCACCACCATGTTTGACAGTGGGGATGGTGTGTTCAGGGTGATGAGCTGTGTTGCTTTTACGCCAAACATAACGTTTTGCATTGTTGCCAAAAAGTTCAATTTTGGTTTCATCTGACCAGAGCACCTTCTTCCACATGTTTGGTGTGTCTCCCAGGTGGCTTGTGGCAAACTTTAAACTACACTTTTTATGGATATCTTTAAGAAATGGCTTTCTTCTTGCCACTCTTCCATAAAGGCCAGATTTGTGCAATATACGACTGATTGTTGTCCTATGGACAGTCTCCCACCTCAGCTGTAGATCTCTGCAGTTCATCCAGAGTGATCATGGGCCTCTTGGCTGCATCTCTGATCAGTCTTCTCCTTGTATGAGCTGAAAGTTTAGAGGGACGGCCAGGTCTTGGTAGATTTGCAGTGGTCTGATACCCCTTCCATTTCAATATTATCGCTTGCACAGTGCTCCTTGGGATGTTTAAAGCTTGGGAAATCTTTTTGCATCCAAATCCGGCTTTAAACTTCTTCACAACAGTATCTCGGACCTGCCTGGTGTGTTCCTTGTTCTTCATGATGCTCTCTGCGCTTTTAAAGGACCTCTGAGACTATCACAGTGCAGGTGCATTTATACGGAGACTTGATTACACACAGGTGGATTGTATTTATCATCATTAGTCATTTAGGTCAACATTGGATCATTCAGAGATCCTCACTGAACTTCTGGAGAGAGTTTGCTGCACTGAAAGTAAAGGGGCTGAATAATTTTGCACGCCCAATTTTTCAGTTTTTGATTTGTTAAAAAAGTTTGAAATATCCAATAAATGTCGTTCTACTTCATGATTGTGTCCCACTTGCTGATTCTTCACGAAAAAATACAGTTTTACATCTTTACGTTTGAAGCCTGAAATGTGGCAAAAGGTCGCAAAGTTCAAGGGGGCCGAATACTTTCGCAAGGCACTGTATATTCCTATTCCATTCCTTTACTTAGATGTGTGTATTAGGTAGTTGTGAAATTGTTTGATTACTTGTTAGATATTGCTAGACTGTCGGAACTAGAAGAACAAGCATTTCGCTACACTCGCAATAACATTTGATTTGATGAAAATAAAAACCTTAACCGTTTAAAAATAATGACTAATGGGGACACCTGTTCTTTCAATCTATTTCTATTGCAGCACATGCTGTCAGGAGCTGAAGGAGAAAATGTGTTTTAATGTCATATATTTTCTCATTTGAATGGTCATTACAGTGATCACTGTCATTTGGCTGGCCAATAACCGTTATCCAAAAAGTCATGACCGTCACAGCCCTAATCATGATGTGAAATGCGTTAGCTTAGACCAGGGATGTCAAACTCATTCCACGGAGGACCAAGTGTCTGAAGGTTGTCATTTTTTCCTTTGAATTCCTTACTAATCAGTCATCTTAAATTCATCAATCAAGTACAAGGGGAGGAGCTAAAACCTGAAGACACTCAGCCCTCCATGGAAGCAGTTAGATACCTGTGGTTTAGCCCAATTGATTTTGTTGCTCACACTGATAACATATTCAAACATTTCTCTCCACCTGATGCCAAAATGTGTAGCATTGCCAGAAATGAACGTACACTTAAATTTGTTCTCTCCGCTGTCAAGATGGGGAGGATGTGGGTACGCAGACCGGCGAGCCACTGCGGCCCCTCACAAACAGCAGTGTAAAGTATTTCAGTAAAAATACTTCAAACTACTACTCAAGTCATTTTTTGGAGTATCTGTAATTAACTATTTATATTTCTGACAACTTCTACTTCAATACATACTCAATGAAAATATTGTACTTTGTACTCCATACATTTTCCCTGAAAACCAAAAGTACTCGTTACATTTTGAATGCTTAGCAGGACAGGGAAAAAAAACTGTCAAACTCACACTTAAAAAGAGAACACTTGAGCTGTGTTCAAATACTCATACTAACTGCACTAACTATACTATTTGCGATGTAAATTGAGT
This sequence comes from Oncorhynchus tshawytscha, assembly GCF_018296145.1. Lineage (NCBI taxonomy): Eukaryota > Metazoa > Chordata > Actinopteri > Salmoniformes > Salmonidae > Oncorhynchus > Oncorhynchus tshawytscha. Next base: position 20,925,908 of record NC_056454.1, on the reverse strand, counting down.
ATATAGTATGCTTATTGGTGATAGTATGGATACAGTTAGTGTGCCAAAAGTTCCCGGATGTCGTATCACATTCGCCAAAATACGAAGTGTACAAGCACTGGACACTATTTCAGTGCTTTTAGGGCCCAGAATGCAATTCTGGAAATGGGTGTGGCTTCACAACATTTTCAGATTTGAAGAATATATGCAGCCGAAGTCCAACGAGGGCAGAAACAAATTCATTGCTTTAACTAATTACGACAAATGTTAAGCAATGTATTAAAGTAATGACTTTTCAAATGGGTTAACTTACATGTTATGTCTGACAATTTTAGAGCTATCCTTATGAACTACAGAAGTATCTACCGGTATGTTAGCTAGCTACCTAAAGTTAGTTGGCCTACTAATACATCAAACTTGCCAGTATATTAACTATATGCTAACTAATTAACTACACAACAATAATTGACTATTATTCCCGTCATTCTTAGCTTAACTAAGTGGTATAGTCGTTGGGCTTTCTCAATGGACATTCGGGTGCATTCGTAAATTCGCTCCGACTATCTACTCTGATTTCAGAGCACTCTCCTCTGAGTACCAGAGCGCAGAATAACTGATGAATTTACAAGTGCTCAACACCCATTGAATTGGATGCTTGACTGCCGTTGTAAGCCCACAACGCTTGAATCCTCGGCCCGAGCATCCAGTGTGCGCTCCGACTAAACACAAATGCATCTTTTGTAAATCATGTCTGAGAGTTGGAGTGTGTCCCTGGATATCACGGTGTCAGCTTGTATATCAATGTTTTATGGTTGGGTGTATCTCCCAAGAGACCATAAGAAACGGAAAGAGCATTATTCCGCTGACTCATAATATACCAAGTGCCTGTGGTGGAGTGAGTCTTCTCTGAGGTGAAGAGAACTTCCTGCTCAAGTGAAGTACGGGAGGCAGGCCAGGTAAGTGATCTATTCCATTGTCTGCTGGCCGGCCATCGGGTGATACCTAAACCGATTCCCTCCATGTATATATTCTCATGTATGTAATGGGATGGTGTGTAATCCTGCTGACTGCAGAGGTTGATCAGCTTAAGCTCATCCCCGGTCACCTCACAAGGCTAATGGTTTGGGCTTAGAGACCATGAAGTATGTGTGTGCTTGTCTATAAACTGATAGATTGTAGCTGTGAAGCGCTTTGGCCAAGTGTACGCAAGTGGTGAGCTTGCATTTTTTTAAATGTTTAAACCTTTATTTAACTAGGCAAGTCAGTTAAGAACACATTCTTATTTTCAATGACGGCCTAGGAACAGTGAGTTAACTGCCTGTTCAGGGGCAGAACGACAGATTTGTACCTCGTCAGCTCGGGGGTTTGAACTTGCAACCTTCCGGTTACTAGTCCAACGCTCTATCCACTAGGCTACCCTGCCCCCCCCCTGCTGTATTGCAGTATATTTCTGTCCATTCAGGTAAATAGTGAAGGTAGACAGACACACTCACCATGTGTGGAGCAATGTTGACATTGGAGAGCCCCAGTGTTTTGGGCAGTAGTTGTTTGGCCACAGGGACAGATGCAGGATGGACAGCAACCAGAGACAAGACACCTAGGAAGGAGCAGAGTAAACACTAGGGTCAAAAGGGTAATCTGGAACCACTGTCAACAAAATGGCTGCCTCTCTTCATATCCATTTCCCCCAGGTAGATGGTAACAGAGAACAGGCAGGAGGCCCTATGGGATGCAAACTTACTGGCCCAAGTAAGGGAAAACATTTATTTGCAGGTACACAGATATTTAGAACACCTGCACTGCCTGATATGGAAACCAGTAATAAGACGAGCAGAAGTTGGGAGGGGAGTAAAATGAGAAACTCCTGTGTAGTCTTATTGCCCCCTGCTGTTGATTTGAGGACATATACCGGACATAGACAAGGTTTGAATGACATGGATCTGTATTCTGGAGCACAACACTGTGCTTTGCTCACCTTTACTAGGACTCAGATTCTGGTCAATAAAAACCTTCAGTTCTCCATTGGTTTCCATCAGACCAACCTGTGGGGAAGACACCATCAACATCTACTCCAGTAAAATTTCAACAGCTGGTCTCTATTGAATCTCTCAAATGTCTAAGTCCCCCAGGACCAAGGTGGAAGAATACTGCATCTGGTTGTCTCTGATCAGACTCACATCTTTGGCCATCATCCTGTCGGAACAAAGTAAGGCTCTGTCTGAAGAAAGGGAAGCTCTGATGTCACCAACAAGTTCCCTGAAACAGAACAACCATGATACAGCAGGGGTGTGTGTAATGCAATGACGAGAGCTGGATTTTTAGCTGTCCGTGCATAAAAGTACACTGTGGAAACTACCCATTTAAAGTTGGCTTTAACCTGAATAATTCCAAGAATGCATTGGACAAAGCAGGACGACTTTGGTATGGGGAGCAATTGAGCAAAAAATGATCAACATACATGAGCATAAATAAAACATTACCCAGGAAATTCCTCCCCTCCCGAGTTGGTTAGGCCTCGGGTGTCATGAGAATGTCACACAGGTGTACTATTGCACATGTATACGAACTGCATATTGTACATGAAATGTTTGCAAAGGTAGGCAGCAGATTGCATTATCGATCAAAAATCAAGGCCGCTAGTATGCAAGCAATATATTGCACAAAAGCACTAGCTGGCTACATCGCTATAGCCTGAACAAAAACATTGCTAGCCGACTAAATTGTCTTTGGAAAGCAATTTCGATTGCATATTTCAAAGTGATGAGTTCGATCATCTGTGATATCTATCAAACGTCCTCATTTTTATATTTCTGATATCTTACCATAACTTTTATCATGCAAACTGTAAGGCCTAGTAGGTGTTGTTGACCACGTCCTAGACCCGAGATTCCCCACGAAGTTTACGAGGCAGAGCAGAAATTGCTAGCCAGCTACAACAATGCACGTTGTCTGGCTGGCTATTTACTTTTTACATGGGAATTTGTTTCTATCCAGCACTCTGCGACAGCTAACTCAAGGGGCAAACTGATGCTAACTAGCTAGCAAGCTACCCACCTAACGTTAGCGTTAGTGATATTACAGGCCAGCTAGTTTAGAGGCACATTTTGAGACTATTCCAAATGCAATTGAGATTGTGTAACTATAAGAAAACGGATTCAAATATATCATGCGTGCATTATAATAATAAAAGCCAACACATGCATTTGCAATAAGGAATTACCAAACAATTTAAGGGTTTCATTTGATATGCACTTACGAGTGCACTCTTTTCGTCTGCTTCTTCGACGGCTGTTTTGTTGGCATCGAGGACAGAGGAAGAGGTCTAAATCCCTATCGCCAAACAGGAAACAAAACTATACGTCAAATTATCTTGATTCTGAAATAATGAATTTAAGCTTCTAAGCAATTCAACACTCCACGCCTGAGGTATGCCTACATGCATAGTTTGACCTTAACGAATTAGTTAGGCAGCTTTCTGGTCCATCATGTCTCAATCTCAAAATGGATGCTTTTCCAAGTAACATCGCTAGCCACCGAGCTAATAACTATGAATTACATTAATAGCGCTCGGATGCCTCGGGCGTAAATGGTAAAAAAAAAATAACGAAATGGTCTAGTTTGCTAGCTATAATCTAGCTATCGTACGTGTAGTAATTGGTCGGTAGGCAAAGACTAGAAGATTACCGTTAGCTAGCAAGCTAGGACAAAACTTTGCCTACCAACGTTATATTGTAGGAATAAATCTGCAACCATCAATGACAACGAAATATTTCATAAAAACAACTTGACACTAACGCGCAAGAGAAAGTAACTAAGTTATATTAGCTATGACTGGCTAACTACAATAACGCGATTCATATTTTGATGGTCAGCTGGTGGGCTTGATAACTATAATGGATAGTTAGGTGTACCAGTCTTGCAATTCTAGCCGGTTGGGTAAATTAGCCAACGTTAGCAAACTGGCTAGCCAACGCGGTCAACGCACTAGTTAGCAGTAGCAAGTGGTTAGCTAACTTGCTAACATAACAAGTTACCTCCAAGTTACAAAGCAGATAGCCTATCTTTTGGAGAGATCGCTAGATAGACAAATATCCCTTTCGAATGTCAAATGTATAAATTCCCCCCTTTCAATCAATAAACACCCAAGTCTATTGCCTTTGCTAGCCGTTAGCTCGAGATTCGTGTTCAGCTGTTACCTTCCACCGTCCTAGTATGAAAACCAATCTTGGCGGTGTATAACATCTGAAGTTTCGGATTGGATAGCTTCAATATGACGCAGGCAATCCATGCCGCTAAAGCCACGCCTTTGGCGCGTTCTGATTGCTTCGCGCACTAGGACCTCCTATCCCGGGTTCACCCATTGGTCTCCAGCTTTTCAGCGTTTCAGAAGCCTTTTCCGGGATTTAAAACTGAGTAAAAATAGTAACAGCTAGTAACAGTGAGAAGCCATTCGAAAACATCGCAAATCAGAGATCAATGTCATAATAAGTCATCTGTTCAGTTATATATGCTGGTATACATGCTCAACTGTCTTAAACACTGATCTAGGAACTGCTCATATTCCCTGAATATGTACCTTAACCTTTGGGGGTAGTTGCAGCACTGACTTTAGATCAGTGTTCACAGAAAACCTCATCCAGCACCGTCAGTTTCCTGAACCCTTACATACCAATCCTTTATTTTATCTTGTGACAGATGATGAACTGTGTTGATTGGGGAGTCAACTGTGAATTGTCGATTGTTTATTACAACCACAACATTCAACACATCTATTTAGAGGAGAGAATGAGACTGTTCAGCTAAAGACTTAGTTAAAAAATAAGCATGTGGTGTTTGTGTTGAAAATAACTTATGGAACTTTCTTGGTTTTCTGTTGAGAATAACTTATGCTCAGCTCAATACATTACGTTTTTATCTGAATAACATGTTGATACCAGTTAAATATTTTCCTGATTACATCTGAATGTGAGTGTTGTACCTATGGTCTGTATGTTGAAGTTGATTGTGAAGGTGAGGTCTCGCTTTTAAAAGTAATCCTATGAGCATAACCACGTACACCACAACAACCATAGATTTTTTTTAACACACAGTCTGACAACCATATATAGCAGAATGGCAGCGCAACCAGCCTAGTGGTTAGAGCGTTGAGCCAGTAACAGAAAGATTGCTGGATTGAATCCCCGAGCTGACAAGGTACAAATCTGTCGTTCTGCCCCTGAGCAAGGCAGTTAACCCACTGTTCCACCGAAGATGTGGATGTTGAGTTAAGGGAGTCTCCCGCACCTCTCTGTTTCAGAGTTGGGTTAAATGTGGAAGACACATTTCAGTTGAATGCATTCAGTTGTACAACTGACTAGGTATCCCCCTTTCCCTTTTCCCTGATTCATTAAGTGATAGATAGAACACCCTTCTCAACTGAGCCTCCCAGTCCCAGCTCAGTCATTCATGAACCCCTCCAACCTGTAATCATAGAGAGAAAGATATGTGAGTTGTGTCCTCCCAACCTCACCTGCTAGTCACACACACAAAAAGAAAAACGTACAACATGCAACACATGTAACATAGGCCCTAAACCACATTTAGTGATGCTTAATAGTGTGGATGGATTTCAGTTGTGATAAAATGTTGCAGAAGAAGATTATGTGGGAGATTTCTGTTGAGAGATGCATGTAGGCTAAATTTGGACTACTATTGCCAATCTGATTAGATCTATTTTTAATTGAACCTTTATTTAACTAGGCAAGTCAGTTAAGAACAAATTATTATTACAATAACGGCCTACCCCAGGCCAATTGTGCGCCGCCCTATGGGACTCCCAATCACAGCCGGATGTGATACACCCTGGAATCAAACCAGGGACGCTTCTTGCACTAAGATGCATTACCTTAGACCACTGCACCACTAGGGACCCCTGCTTTTAAACATGCAGCCAATTTCTGATATTTTTTTTCCACGAATTGGTCTTTTCCCCAATCACATCAGATCTTCTCACTTATCAGATTTCAAGGCATGAAGCAACTCCTTTCATGACGTCTGCTTTACTTGGATATTGGGAAATGTGTCTGGTTTGCAGCCCCACACAATTTCCCCTGGCCCAAAGACCAATATTTCCCCAACCTCGACGGTAGGCCTACCTGAGGTATGTACTTTAATCGAACAGTCTGCTAATGAGCTTTGTGTACATAAAGAAGGGCTCCTTCAACTTCCAACTTTTAGATTGCTAACGTTAATCCAATAAACGACTGTGGTTTAGCTAAATTGAATGCTGACACCGAGACAAGTTTATTAATATGATAGCAATAATAGGTATTAAGGGGTCTAACATACATTTAAAATTAATAATATGTTTTTAGCACACATAAGAAAAATACTTGTTGATCTTAGACTTGCTTGCTAGCTACTTCCGAAACAAACATACGTTGCATTTCGGGATATGTAGTCTTCGTGACTGATCGGTAGCCAGATCAGTTGTCATCCTTCTCTTTTGTAGATTTTTGATTGATACAGTGGCATCCGTATCTAGGTTTGTGCATAACTCGAGTCCACTCGACAAGTGTTACTTGTCAAAGTTTCATTGTTATCCCGTGATATCTGTAGGATATTTACTCAAATGACCTCGACGTGCAACTCTACAAGGCAAGGGCTGTCAGAGCTTCCGCGCAAGCGCATAATGAGCGACTGGCTATCAAATTGGTAAAAAGCCGTGTGAAAATGGTAGGTAAGGAGGGCATTAATAAACAGATTCTCAAACATAAACCGCTGCTGTGATGTTGAACCCTGGGATTATAACATGTTGCGCAAGGTAGAAATTGTTCCGTCGCAGCTCACGGACTGTCTCCTGTCTGTCTGTATTGCCATTGTTGAGCTGTTTCACTTGACTTAACGTATTTACCAGGGAAAGGAAAGGAAGGTCAGTTGGTGGTATTTTGAGACCTAGAACCGCATTCGTCCAGCGCGCAGCTAGCTGGTTACGACTCCCTTTTTGGTAGTCTGGAAATGCGAGCTAGTCAGACGCTCCAAGTTGAGAAGTTGGTCGTGGTTGACGGCGGTGGCCAAGCCGGACCAGTGAGCGCGCAGGACGGATAGTGTTTTCTCACACACCCGTTATCCTATGGACGCCCGATCTGTTGTTGCATGTTTTTGATGATTACGTTTCCGTCCGAGGTAGATGTTTGTTTGCTCAACAACATCATAGTTGTCGCTTTTCACGCACACGCTCAACAGAGTAGTTATAACCGAACTAAAATTCACTCTGTTGAAGGCAGTTAAGTAGTTATCAGTCTAGAGTTATCCAACACCCGGTGATCATCGTTTACAGTTGTTGACTGTCTATTAAAATAGATGCATGTCTCGAAGTTATGGAAATATGCTTAACTTTTAACACGCAAGCAGGACTGCATTACATGTTTAATTGTGCATGCACTCAGTTTGAAATGAACACACCTGGTCACTTCATTACACAATCTGCTTAGTGCTTACTCTGCAAAGTTGGAAATAACCCCTGTATATCTGGCAGTAGCATGGTGTGTTTGGGACCATGGGACGTCCTGGAACAGTTGAGCAGTGAGGTCCCATTGATGGCATCCCCCTACTCGTGTTACATTACATTCCACTAGACGCCCCATATACTGGGGGCCTTCTGGGGTGCACGTGCTCTGAGCTTACCCAACGTTCTCCACTCTCAGAATAGTTCTAGGTCTGCCTTGCTTGTTGACTGGACGCCCAAAGCTTGTTTGCTTGTCTGTCTGTTTGTCGACTTGTATCTCATCATATGAAGTGAGTGTCTGTCTGTGACCACCTACCCTTATGTCTGGTGTCCACATGACCTCGGCCTGAATGTCTGTGGATGTGTGTGTGCCCCTGTGTATCCTGGTGTGCGTCTCAGTGTGTGTGTGCGTCTTGCTGTCGGTGCTGCACGGTCTCTCGGTATCTGACAGCCCGTGTCCTGTCTCCGTGCAGCATAAGCTGAAGTCTTCGCAGAGGGACAAGGTCCGGCAGTTCATGTCCTTCACGCAGGCTGGGGAGAAGACTGCTGCTTACTGCCTGATCCAGAATGACTGGAAACTAGAGGTGGCCACAGACAACTACTTCCAGAACCCAGACCTCTACTACAAGGAATCAATGAAAACCCCTGTGGAGAAGAAGAAGCTGGAACAGCTCTACAACCGCTACAAAGGCAAGTGGGGGAAGTTATAGAGGAATACAGCCCGTGGAGATTGTGTGTCAAAGTTTATGTATCTGTTATGGGTTAGTGTGTAGTATGTATTTGTGGTGTTATGCATTGTATTGGTTATCCTGTTTCTTGAAAGAGGAAATTTGTAAGTTTTTCTCAAATCCCTAAGATGATTGTATATACATGTCATTTCCATAGATCCCCAGGATGAGAATAAGATAGGCATCGATGGCATCCAGCAGTTCTGCGATGACCTCACCCTGGACCCGGCCAGCATCAGTGTCTTGGTGGTGGCGTGGAAGTTCCGGGCCGCCACCCAGTGCGAGTTCAGCAAGAAGGAGTTCCTGGATGGCATGTCCGAACTGGGGTGAGCGAGGGGTGAAGTCATCACTCTGCGACGCAGCTTCGTTTGGTGGCATGACAGTGTGTTGTTGGTTAATGCCAGTACATGTTATTGTGGTGTTTGTTGTTAGTGTGTTCACATGGTGGGGAGAAGTTCTATATTTAGACTCTGAACTTTGGCATTAATACTGTGTGTCTTATGTTTTGTGTGATGCCAAGTCAGCGTAGGTTAGCTCTGGGTCTTATTTAGTAGGTACAGAACAGGAACATGTTTTTAAATGGAAATTGAAAATAAGTGTTCTTATTGGACAAGGTTTGCTACTAAAGGTTATCCTGTTTTGTGCCTACCAAACACTGCCCTGGGGAACCCAATGGATGGGTAACAGATCATAGCACAAGAACAGTTTAGGAACCACTGGATTAGAAGAGGTTTGTGTTTTTGATTGAGATCCATTTACTTGCCCACTGTATTTATCTTCTCTCAAGGTGCGACAGCCCAGAGAAGTTGAAGGCTCTTCTTCCCAGGTTAGAACAGGAGCTTAAAGACAGTGGCAAGTTCAAGGACTTCTACCAGTTCACATTCAACTTCGCCAAGAACCCTGGACAGAAGGGTTTAGGTAAGCACAGATGAAAGTTAGTTACATTAGTGTTCACAAGAGTTATTGGAGTTACATCAGTGTTTCTTAACTCCAGTCCGGAGGACACCTGAGGGTGTGCAGGCTTTTGTTTCAACTCAGTGTGAACACATTTGATTAAACTATAGTGAGATAACAAGGTGTAACTCTGGCTGTGTTTTAGATCTAGAGATGGCTGTGGCCTACTGGAACCTGGTACTGACAGGCCGCTTTAAGTTCCTGGACCTCTGGAACAGGTTCTTATTGGTGAGTGAGTAATGTTATGCATCCCAATCTAACATTACATTTTGAGCTGGACTCCTTGCTTGCTATGTACATCCTGTGTCTTGTTTTCTGCTTGTGCGCTTTTCCCACTTTTGTTTTCTCGTGTTTTATATAGGAACACCACAAACGGTCGATTCCCAAAGACACATGGAACCTACTCTTGGATTTTGGCAACATAATCGCAGACGACATGTCAAATTACGACGAGGAGGGTGAGTTTAAAACCTGTGGTTACCTGGAGTGTATTCAGTAGGGTACAGAGTAGTCATGGTTCATTGCTGTTTGCAAAAGTGCAATACACTGAATGTTGCTCTCAACTGAATATACACAATGACAGACTGCAGTAGTCATCAAACCTGGTCCTGGAAAGCTACTGAGTGGGCAGGCTTTTGTTCCAGCTCAGCACAAACACACCTGATTCAGCTAATCAAGTTTGTGATGAGCCGTAAATGAGTTGAATCAGGTGATTCAGTACTAGGCTGAAACAAAAGCCCGTAGACCCTGCAGCTCTCCTGGACCAGGTTTGGTGACCAGTGACCACTGCTTAAGATGAGACACTGATTTAAGGTCAGTTTTGTTCTCCCCCCATGCCTACAGTTAGGATGTAGAGGGAGTCAGCTGTTTTGAGGTCTGGGCTAAGGGTAACTTCCATCCAAGCGATGGATTAAGAGAGTCAATAAAGTGACCGCTAATCATACGTCTCCTTCCTGTCAGGGGCGTGGCCAGTTCTCATAGACGATTTTGTGGAATTCGCCCGGCCGATCGTAACAGGATCCAAACGCAAAACCCACTACTAACAACCCAGCTCTTGAAAGGGGGACTGAACTTTGGTTCCTCTTCATTGACTTTGTTGGATTAAAAAAAAAAAAAAAAAAACTTTTTAAGAGGAAACAGAGAAACACTTGAATCCGTGACACTGCACAACTATCAGGTAACCAACCTATGAGGGAAGAGTGAGAGGAAAACACAGGAAGCAAGGCTTTATTTCTATCCTTGTTTGATGGGAGTCGCCACGTGCACATTGCCAGCTGGCAGTACATGTCCCAGCCTGAGGGCCAGCTGGGAAGAGGCCTTGGGGATATCAGTGTTCCAGGCAACGCTCCCTTTGGAATCTCAGTATTCCAGTGAAGAGGAGAAAAGGAGAGATTCCTCCCCTGGCACAGTCTCGCTCTCTCTCTCTTGCAGCTCTGAGAATTTGAATTTACAAGTGTGAAAAAATGTGTGTTTTTGGGGTTGATCCTTGTTAGTTAGCTTTGTGTGGCACGCAGGGCTCTGAGGGGACTGTTCAGAACAGGTCTTGTTTCTAACAACACCAGCGTCAACAAAACTGTTACTTATATACTGTATATATTATACTGTCTTTTAAAACAGTATGTACAGAGAATTATATAAAGAATAATATAAATAAGTTACATTTATGAATATAAGAGATTCATCTTTTTGTGTAAATTAAAAATAAAATAAAAGATCTGGTATATGATGCCTCAATAACATTTGATAGAATTTTAGGTCTGGTGTGTACCAAGTCATTATTTTATTTCAACGTTTGGGTTGGAAAAATTCCAACATTCTGTGTTTTAGAATCTTCTTTTGGTTCACTATGTTATATTTGTTTTAAACAAATACATTTCAGCCATTTTAAGTAAATGGACCATGACTCTAAATGTTTGTCCCATTCGACATCTGTATATTAGGGAAAGGCTGTTCATTCTGGCCCACAAAGACTGAAATACTGTTCTGTTGTTTTGGAGGTTTGGATAAAACAAATGTAATGCAGTGTCTGCAGGCCAATTAATGACACTAATTTGTCAATTAAGTGTAGGCACAAAAGACCAGCAGGACTGTGGACCTCAATGACTGTGAATTGTGCGCTTCTGCATTACGTAATTTAAACACCCCAAAAACGGAACCACCAAGCAGTCACTGGGGGGCACTGTTTGTCATGCATGATGTGTGTGCGAGAGGGAGCGCTTTGGACAGTGCTTACGTGTGTTGAAAAGGTCCCTGCTGCCCATCCATTTTAGTATTAATGCCTTTGTGACACGCATTTATTTACACTTTGTCATTCACTAATCACACAGGTATTGTTAGTTTGGAAAGGAATATTGAATAAAGCATGTTTTTATCAGACATTAAGAGGCTGTTCTGCTGTAATGTGATGATTCAGTCTCATGTTTTAAGTGTCTCTCTTGCTATTTGCAAAATGTTTCACCTACTGAACACATTCCTTCTGAACACATCCACCCCAGCAGACTCAAGTTACGCACCACACACACTGCATCATGATTATTTAAGACCCAGTCCAATTAGCTGTTGCCCTCTAATACTGTCTTCCTCCTCCACAAGCACCTGAGCTTCATTTACACATCACACAAGGGCCTTATGCAGGTTGAAAATGTCCCAGAACACTCCAATATAACCTACTGTATTGTGTAGATTAGAACATACATTCTCTGTTGTAGGACAAGACTAGAATTTGGACTAATGGCAGGTTACTATACTGATGGAGGGAATGAACAGATACTGTATTGTTGGCATTGTTACTTGTGTAATGTTTAACCAACATATTACATTTGCTATGGATGTTATCACCATCCCAATGTTGCTCTTAGGCACATATCTATGATCTGCTTAGCCTACCTTTTACAAACCCTAAGCTTAACCATTAGGGGAATCCACAACTCTTATACACCCAGAATGCAATGTTTATTTTGTTTGATCAACTGTTGAACATTAGTCTAGGCTACTGGAGAGTGGAAAGTAGGTTTGTCTTTTGTGAGTAAATAAATACACAACACTGACATGAAGGCACAAAAGTGGCATCTGTTGCTGTCATGGCTTGATAGAACCAAGGAGACCATTGAGGATGGAAAGCGAAACAAGCACTATTTAGACATGAATTTGCGGCCTGCAGTTGCACGCTATTGGACTATAAGCCAAGTGGGCTGAATGTAGAGTTTACTGAATGGATATACCTGAGGTGGGGGAGGTTTACAAAACAAGTCCCGCCTCCTGATTAATCATTGGCGAGATAGGGGAGAGGAATCGTATTCATATATGGGCTGAAGAGCGGTAGTAGATTAATGGACTTTTCCATGTTTTTTGTTTCAACATTTTATGGCAAGATATTTCATTTCACATTAGCCTGCAAGTTGTTTCGTGACATGGCTTGCTCCTGATTAACCTTTGAGCATCCGTGTCGTTACAAGTCCGTCGTTTTTTTTGCTCCTGCTGACTGGCAGCTGGCAATGAATGATAGTAGTCTATGACTTTCTGATGTGACTGCAACTATTGGAGTTGGTGGATCAGAAACTTAAGTTCGAGAGTGGGTGTCACGTTTTCACATTTTACCGACAATTCGGAGGAGTAGGCTACAAGCTATGGAGAGTGAAACGAACGGTAACATCTCGATCACTTCCCAGCTTCACCTGAACAACAGCACCAATGCGAATGACAGGTAGGGCCCTAACAGTTTTGACATTTCCTTGTGTGATTTTTGTGTTGTTGCAATGATGAGTATCATACATTTATTTGTCTCCGACTTATCCGTGATTATTACAAGCAATGAAAAGTTATACAGCATCTGTCATGAAGTTGTGTATCAGGTGACAACGTCATGGCATGACAATAATTAACCAGGTGGGCTTTTAGTGTAGGGCCTGTCATCTGGCTTTTACTTTGCTGTCTACAGTATGTCACAAAGTTTGCATTTACCAGCTGAATTGCCATTAAGTACACAATTGTGAAACCTCTACCTTTTTGTTTTATTGCATGTTATGTCTGTTTGGGATGTTTGAACTTGTCTTCATCTTCCTTCTTTTGGCTTGGTTTTTGATATGCAGTTTCAACCTCTAGGGTTGTAATTTCACACTGGTTGATTGAACAGCATGTCATCTGATCCCAGCTACCTGTCACAGTAATCCCAACCACCTAGCTCAGGTTATTGTAGCTAAAGCTTGGCCAATGTCATGTCACCTGACTGTCACTATGCTATAACAGTTCCAGGCTTTCAACCCACACTGACATCCCTCTGTGATCAATGCAGTCTACTGGGTCTAGAATGTGGGTCATATAGATCCATAGTTTTTTTTCTGTGGGTGTGTATTCTCAGACTGACCCTGCTTTATCTCTCTAGGGTGGACTCGTATGGGTTTGAGATGCCTGAGGGTTATGAGTCCTATGAGAAGATGATGGCTGAGTATGTAGCCGTGCTCACCAGAAGGTCCATCAAGTGGTCTAAACTCCTACAGGGGAAAGTCCACGTGGAGAAGAACCTGAAAGGTGTGATGCACACACACACACAGATATATATATATATTATATATATATATTATATATATATATATAACATATATAATATATATATATCACACAGACAGGGAATCAACACATACATATATTGAATAAGAATTGTCATTCTATATTTGAATTCTGAGTTTTGACTGTAGTCATGGTTTCGGTTCTCTTAGTGAAGCGGTACGTGCGTAAGGGTGTGCCCAACGAGCACCGGGCCCAGATCTGGATGGCAGCCAGCGGGGCCCAGGAGCAACTGGAAAATAACCCAGGGTACTACCACTCTCTGCTGGGTACCGAGCAGCAGCACGATGCCAAGCTGGAGGAGACCGTCAGGATAGGTACTGTAAGCAATATAAAATGTTTTATGGGCAATTCCACGCCAGCAGGGGTGGAAAATATTTTTGGAATCTGATTGTTCTGGCAATTGTTAAATAGGAACTTAATGGCATGAGCAGCAGTGTGCTGCATTTTCCTTTCTGTTTTCTAGGAAGGATGTTTACCATGCTTTTTACATTTGTATCACAAATTTCATGATGAAATTGGGCCATTTTAGGCCCTTTTTAGACCTATACACTCTTCCTATAAGACCCTATGTTCTGTGAACCATAAATGATACAGGCATTTATACTCCTTATAGTGTGCTCCCAAATATGGAGTATGTCGTCATTATGAAATACACATTTTCACATTCATTCACATTTATTCAATATGGTACTTTTTATGATATTCCCTATTTTATTCATTGCAATTGACATTATAGGTCATTAACGAAGGTCACAACCCTCCTTTAGGATTGCAATTTCAGTCACCAGCAAATGGAGTTCCCTTTGAATCCATTTTCCCATTCACTGTGTTGGTGGCGCTCATAAAATGTATTATACCTTCAGAAGTAGCAAAGAGCCCACTCTGGAATTGTGATGTACTTGTAGAGTATATTGTTCCAAACAATCTGTCTTAAAATGAACAAAATCAAAAAATGGTAGTTTTGAGATATTAGTTTAATGTGTAAATTTATATTTCAGAATCAAGACCTACTCCATATTTCAGAGCACATTATAAGGAGTATAATGACACCAAGATGTCTATATCAAATACGGTTCACAGATCGGGTCTTACAGGAGACATGTACAGGTTAAAAAGGGCCCAAAATGGCCACTTTTATCATGAACTTTAAAAAAATGTGATAAATGTATAAAAAGCATTTCAAACATCCTTCTTCCCAATGGAGTTTCTATGTGAGAATTTCCAGAACAATCTGAGATACCGAAGATATTTTCCGCTCCTGCTGGCGTGTAATCGCTCTCTTGCATCTTGCAACAGAAAACAGAATTGCTGTCTAATGAACAAGACCCTGATTGTTCCTTTACTATGATTGGCTGATGGCGGAGTGCCCTGTCTCGCCAGACATGCACAGAACGTTCCCTGACAACGTGCAGTTCCGGAACAGCTCAGAGCCCTGTCTGCAGAAGGCCCTGTACAATGTGCTGCTGGCGTATGGACACCACAACCAGGCTGTGGGATACTGCCAGGTACTGGGCCTTATAGCTACTATAAATCATCTGTTGGATGGATCTCACCGGTCTCCTGTGTCAGTCTTGCTTACCTTTGTTTACCTAACGTGTGTACAATACGTCCACTGTCGCCTCTTCCATGTGTACCTGTTCTGTCCCCTGTGGCTGTAATAACTGCCTATACCTCACCTGTCCTCTAAAGTGTGTGCATTGTGGGTACACACCATGTGTGCACAAGTTTCTGTTTGTGTGTGAAGGGAGTTATTGTTTTTCTCTACTCTAGGGTATGAACTTCATTGCAGGCTACCTCATCATCATCACTAAGGATGAAGAGAAGTCCTTCTGGCTCATGGACTCTTTGTTGGGAAGAATACTCTCTGGTTAGTCCCACACGCTCCTGTTGTGTCTGTCTGGTTGTGTGAGAGGATACACGTGGTGAGGTTTGCATAGTCATAGTAGTAGACCCACTTGTTTGTTTGAAGGTTTTCCCTTCTGTGTATTTTGGGAGCTGCTAATGTGGAATAGCGCCATGGTCACGAGGCTTGTGGTAAGACTGTTGTTGGTATGTCGAGCTCTCATTACAACATGAGCAAACACAGGATGTATCTCAGGTTTCAGGATATATGCCATCTATGTACACACACACAACCTCTTGTCAAACACTGGACTGAATTAACCTGACACGTTCTTGTTGTAGACTACTACAGCCCGGCCATGCTGGGGTTGAAGACGGACCAGGAGGTGTTGGGCGAGCTGGTGAGGGTCAAAGCCCCGGCTGTGTGGCAGGCCATGGCCCAACACAACGTTATGTGGACCCTGGTGGTCTCCCGATGGTTCATCTGCCTCTACATCGATGTCCTGCCTGTAGAGGTGAAGGGGATTGGGATAGTGTGTGGATGTTTTGGTAAAGTCTGGGTCTATCATCACCCTCTGTATGATAATTATTCTCTTGTCTTTTTTCTTCTCTTAGACGGTTTTACGGATCTGGGACTGCCTGTTTTACGAGGGCTCTAAGATCCTGTTCCGCGTGGCCCTGACTCTGATCCTCCACCACCAGGCTGAGATCCTGCAGGCCCGCTCCATGGTCGAGGTGTGTGAGCGCTTCAAACTGATCACCCAGGGAGCCTTCACATACGACTGCCACACCTTCATGCAGGTAAGCTACTCCAGAAGAGAAGTAACCTTAGGCAAAGGTCTAGGGTCTGTTCCTAACCTTAATGTCAAATGCAGCCGGGTGACAATTAGGTACCCTACTGTGATTGTTTTCAATTAACATGGTCAAAAAGCTTCTTAGCGAAGACTAATTTCTCAAACGATAATTTTGCTAGGACTATCTGGGAGGGGAAAACTTAAAGCCAGCTGTTATTGGCAGAGCGGTTTGGAACTCTTTCTTATTGGTCTGTTAACTAATTTACCACCTGGTGATGTCACCAGGCATGCCAAAACGCCATCCCACCAAAACAGGCTAAACTTTCAGGCAGTCTGTTCAAACAGCTCTTGCACGAAAAGGGCATTTATGTTTCACAATTCCTCAGTATTATTATAACCTCATAATGTGGAAATGTATAAATAAAACACAGGAAAAATCACATTTTTTGACTGCACTGGACAAAAGGCACATCTCAATAGGTGGTCCAGGTATAACATTGCATAAGTAGGGGGGGGTGTGTGTGTGAGCCTTTCCTCTTTTGACCTGTATTGCTTGTCTATTGTTCCCACAAGCAAGGGGGAGGAGTGAAGTTGGTCTAAAACAGGGGTTCTCAAACATTTTCACTCGGGCCCCCTTCCAGAATTGAGGAACATCTCGTGCCCGCCACGTCTATTTCTATGGGCACAAGCACTGTTCCTGACACAAACTGTTCCTGTCCCACTACAATCTATGGGCTAAAAAATCTAGCTCAAAAATGTTAGCTGACATGGGCTAGTTGATCTGGACATTTGACGAGTTATAAATAGCTCTAAGGTATGCAATGACTGACATGACGAGGGAAACTGATGATGCACTATCCAATTTTGAAATTGCACCTTGTGCATTCCCAGGGAACCACTAGTCTAAAAAACACTTGCTCCAAAACATGTTTTACCCTCAAGTCTGTGTACATCACAATTTATACTTGGGATATCATTTAACAGGAAAAGGTCAAAAATAGCTGAAGTGCATCTTTAACCATGAGTAAGGAAATGCGAGAGACTTTAGATCAGCATCTATTGACAACTTCACCGGTGA
Source organism: Oncorhynchus tshawytscha (assembly GCF_018296145.1). NCBI lineage: Eukaryota > Metazoa > Chordata > Actinopteri > Salmoniformes > Salmonidae > Oncorhynchus > Oncorhynchus tshawytscha. The sequence goes on along the minus strand of NC_056454.1, from coordinate 20,908,481 downwards.
ACTCTGGCCTTTCTCCTTTTCTTGATATTGACAGGAAATCTTCAGGGAACCAGGAAGTCTCTCCATGGCAACCATCACTAAGCTAAGGGAGACATGCCGAGAACACATAGTGACTGAGATGTCCAGACTCCGCCCTTGACCACTCCTCCACCACTAATAACCTCTTAAGGCAATCACCCTGTGGTTATCCTGGGCTTGTTCCAGGTCATCTTCATTGTAGTTGAGCTACAGATGATCAGATTTCACATTTGGAGAAATGACCAGGAACCACAAATATGATGACATGGCAATCACTCTTGAGATGCGTGATTGTAGTACCCCCATCTAGCCAAATATTATTTGTATTGTAAAAAGCATTAAACTGTAATCTTGCACTTTTCCTGTGGTAGGATCATGGGAATGATAAGTTGTGGTTTGACAGAGTGGAGAAGCGTTGTAAATAATGAGATGTCAACTCTAAAATGAAGTCAGGGGATGTAGTTAAATTTTCCACCCTTCTCCCCAAAGGGTACCATATTCCAGTCCAACCCAGGAATTGCCTGGGGAGGAAAATGTGATAACTCTAGACCATACTTACACCATCCCAATGCTTTAAAATCCATGAGGGAGAGTGAGCAAGTGCACACAAGTTCACACAATCTTGCATTGACTCAATGTATGATTTATGCCATGTCTGTGCGATCATACCTCAAGTTGGAATTTGACTGGTTTAATTGGACCAAAGTTGACTCTTTTCAACAAAGGGCTGCTCTCTCACTGTAACCTTAAATTGGAAGTTAATTACTGTCGATTACATTTAAGCAAAATGTATTGATTTGTGTTCCAATAGAACCAAGGGTTCTGTCAAACACCAAGACAAACTACAGAGCTCATTCCTCACCTCTTATTTTATTTGCTCCGCTTTTAGAAAACAATTAAAACATTCTCTTTTAAACCTTAAGGGCCGGATCCAATGTGTATCGCGGAACAGCCGCGTTAAAACTCAGGTAATTGCTGATTGAGTTGACATGTAGCGCTTACGTTAATGCAGTCTCCAAACGCGGGAACATCTCGCTCTGATACTGATTGAATCCAGCCCTGAATCACTACATATGGATATTAACACTTCTAAATGAGGGGTGGAGTGAAAGTTCACATCCTTTTCACTTCCCCATTTCACTACAAACAATGCATCATCTAAGATCATTCAATAGGCCAGGCAAATCAACAAAGGGAATGTCCCTAACAAGGTCACATGCTGTGTAGATAGAAAGGGTATATCCCCAAAGAAGATGTGCACTACATGGGGAATAGGGTGTAATTTGAGACATAACTGAGAGAAACTATAACATTGGCATAGATCCCATCCTTCTTGCAAGTGGGGAGGCACAGATTCCATTTGGCACAGGCATTTAAGATGTAGTATTCCTCTCAAATGGTGTTGTACTATGGACAGTAACGCCAACTCCCTTATTGTTCTAACTATAATCGCCTGAATCCTAACTTGAGAAAACCTATAACTATTCACTTAAATGTCCGGTTACATTTTAAACTAGTATTCGGCCTTTGTGAGCACCATGTCATTTTACTTATCTCCCCTTAATATAATCACTGGAAGTACCAACAAAAAAAGTAGCCTTAATGTAACTATAATTGGTAGTACCAGTATTCATAAAACCAGGTTTAAGTCACTGCTACGGGGAAAGAATTGGCACATAATCAATTAGGTAGTAACATGGTAGTCATGTTTCATAACAGCCATGGTACAGTGCGCTGTAATACCAATGTCTAAGTGGAGCACACGCCCACCACGTCCCATCATTCTAGTGTAGCGTGTGATGCTCGTTCTGTCAATTCAGTTTCACATTCCCTCTTAGAATCATTGAAAAAAAATCTGAGGCCTGGTCCAGAAACAACCTCTAGCCCCGCAAATATACTAATCAGACTCCAATTCCAAGTTATTTAGGGGTTATAGGGTGGTTTGTGGACTTTGATCACCATAAATTAATGAGTCCCTCTCTCTGCAGACAACTGCTTTACCATCCAATTACCTTCATCCTTGTTCCTCAATCCATTCCGAGGGGAACCCAAAGTAAACAAAATGTGCCCCTATGGATTGACAAACACTACCATTCCCAATCTACAGCTGACCTCCGGTCCCAAGCTAAGCCCCTAACCACAGATCTACGGTCAGATTATTCAGCTCCTAACAAACACGATACAAAAATATCTGACCCTGGACCAGCGGTTAGAGGCAACTTCAATCAACTCCATATTCAATGGATGTTGCAAACATTATGCAACAAGTTAACTTTCATTGGTTGAGAGAGGGGAGCAGCCAGCTACAGTCATAATATTCCCTTCACACAAGAGTAACAGTGACCTATTATGTGACTGACAATGGCCACCATCAAAAACAGAAAAAGCCATTGAAAACAGCAGCAGCAATGCTTGTAAACAAACAATCCCTCAGAATTCCCATGTCAGACACCAGTAAAACGTAAGCATGATAAAAATACCTTAGGCTACGCAGAGTGTGGATTATAATTCAGCATATGGTTATCACGCCACCACACCATCCCCTCCTGCAGTGTTGAGTGACTGTGTCGAATGTTTCGTTATGTCACTACAATCTGTCAGCATACAAAGGAGCAGTTCAGTTCTGAAAGTGCAAATCAACCCCATGGAGACCAAACGTGGAGTAAGTGAGTACAAAGGGGAGGAGGTGGCAGCAAGGATTCTACGGTAAGACCAACTGAATGGGGTTGGGGAAGTTCAGTTGAGGGTCGGAGTGAGGTTCAGTCAATCGGGTGGGGGGGGGTCAATTGACATGAAGTAATCTCAGATAGTCTGGTACCCGGCGTGGCTCCTCTTCCTGCCGATAAGGTAGGCCACAAGGACGATGAGGACCAGGCTGGCCAGCGCAGTGCCCACGATGATGGGGATCAACATGTCATCCTCATCCAGCTGACACTCCTCCGCTGGAGAGATTGAGAGAGGAGAGACCCCAATGGAGAGAAAGAAAAGAGCAGGTGAGAGACAGGTGGAAAAAAATGGAAAGACAAAAAGCAAGAGTTGAATTAGTGACCATCTATTACTCCAATCTCAGAACTTTGGATAACCACTTTCCTGAAATAAGTCCCATAGTAACACCCAGTATAGTACCTGCTCCAAACTGGTCCCCGGTTAGGCCGAAGGGCTGCACCTGCAGCTGGAAGGTGTTGAGAGAGAAGTTCACAGCCACAGCCAGAGTCTGCTCCTCACGACACATGTAACTACGCCCCAGGGTACCACGCAGGTAGTCCAGACTACTGTTACTGGCTGAGAAGGGCTCTGGAGAGACAGTGAGGTTATAGGTGGGGTGAGAAAGGGAAGAGAAAACAGGCAGAATGGAAAAGAGGAAGAAAAGAGGGGGGGGGGATAAGGACAAGAAGTTACAGTAGGACCAGGTGGGGGATGGATTGTGGGAAAGGGAGGATTATAGAAGGGTTCAACACTGGAAAAACTGCAGATGGAGGTTAAGAGGATAGATGGATCATGTATTATTCACTATATTATATGCTGCAGAGATGATCCATTGATTGGTGAACTATGGATCCAGACTCACCACTCATGTCCGGCCAGGCTGCAGACAGAGTCACTCCACTCAGGTGGTACTTACTGGATGTGGCATTCTGCAGACAAGAGAACCAATGACGAGACACGGTATGTACATCAAACACATACACAGGATTACAGAGCCAAACCCACTCCATTTAAACCAGGATGGAACAAAATAAATCACGAGTGCCTGTTCGCTGCTTGTTCATTAGGCTCCATCTTGTGGCAGTCAGGTGTTAGTGCAGAAAGGTTTGTACTACTGATACAGAAGACTACCTTAAGCATGTACTGATATGAGTAAACAAATCAATTCCCAGAATGTTTTCCTGTGTTTATTTGCGTGTTGTTTCAGTATGTGTGTATTCCTATGTTAAAGTGTGTGTGCAGGTTAATCAGGTCATGTAGAGATCAGTGGTCTGCCATCCATCACCTCCATTCCTCCTACACACGACATTCCTACTGGTAACACCAGGCACCAGGGCATATCTATTCTGTGGGTTTACTCTGCCTCGCTCTGTGTGTGTTCACGTGTTAGTGAGTGTGTGTCTGGTAAGAGGTGAATGGTACAGCCAAAGATGAGAAAAACAAAGTAAAGAGAAGCTAAAAAAAAGGTAGAGCGCTCTGACCAGGGAGAAAACGAAGGTGAGGTTGGTTTTCTCCTCAGCCATCAGCAGCAGGGTGGCACTGTCTGAGTCACATGACCCTGAGCTCTTAGTCACGTTGGGCTGGAGGTTCAACACGTCTTGCACAGTCTGCACACACAGGACAAGACACAAGTTAGTGTGAGGGTGCGAGAGAGTGCCTGGGCTGCAAGTATGTGCAAGTCTGTGTCCGCGTGTGTACATTATTGAGAGAGGCAGAGCTGAAGCGGATGTTGAGCTGCAGTCCCATGCGGGCCATCAGACAGACGGTCCCATTGCCGTTGGTTACAGTGTAGTTGCCCCTCTCAGGCCGGGCTGGGGGCGCAGGAGGCGGAGCCGTGGTTTGAGGGGCAGCAGCAGTGGGCGGGACGTCAGTGGCAGCAAAGCTCTGATGCAACGTGACCACTGTAATGTAACAATAAGTCAATAAAGTCAAACAGCCAATGCCAGTCTACAATCAGAGTACATGCATGGATAGAAAAAAAGATACAGCTCGGTCCGATCCTCAGCTAGCTGGTGGTTAGGTCTCACAGGGTACATCTCAATAGTCTTGAGTGTTGTCCTCTATCTGTATAGATGTGAAAGAACTAGACAAGCAACCTCTGGAGGCATTCAACGCCATAATGTTGCTTTCACCTATCATGCGTTATCAGATATGAGGAGATGAAGTGAGACACTTGAGATGCACCCATTGAGTAGGTCAGTAACTTTGGAGTAATATTGTGGCTAATTCCTTTAATGGGTTGGCTTAAAACTGGGTGGTAACAAAACACTGGTTCTGTTTATTTTGCAGTCAAATTCCAAGCGCTTTAGGGTTGCAAAGGGTTGGAAACTTTACAGTAAATTTCCATTGAAGTTAAGCCTGGGAATTTTGCTTAAATTATTATTTTTTTAAAAGTTGGCTTAACAGGGATTCTAGTTCTTGTGGCATATTTTAGTAACACTATCCCCAATTCAATGCAATTGCAACTCTCTGCATGCATTCTTCCATCAGCTGATTCTCCAGATCTTGCACACTAATGAGATGCTATTGAGCCCATACTACTACACTGAGCCAAGGACTACATGCCTTCTGGTAAGTTTTGATTACAATACTGGGTGGGGTGAAATATATATTTTATGACATGCATGATTTTGTTAACTAGTAAATAGTAGCCTACAGGAAAGTGTGTTTTAATCATTTCTAACAATTTCTGCAAGCTAGTTTTTGCTACCATGTGGTTTTTTGCTTGCTTGAGCCCCCCGAGGAGTGATAATTCACCTCTTTCCACACATGTTTCATTTTAAAATGTATCTTACAAAGGAGTTGTATAATCTAACTGCTTAACCATTTATCTATACATGGAATAGGTTTTTTTTTTTTACTAATCTTTACAGGAAAATGGCACTGGCACGATCGGATGTGTGGAGACATTTCACTGCAGCTAATGTAGAAGGTAACGCTGTGTACATTTGCAAATACTGTGCCAAATCATATGTGAAGAATGCAACAAAGATGCAGAATCATCTGGCCAAGGGCATAAAGTTTCCTCAATGCTCACAACAAGCAACCTCTGACAAAAGTCCCTCTACTTCTATTCAAGGTGAAAATGAAGAATCAGACACCTTATCGATAGCAACAGCTCGTGGTCCTCCTGGAATCAGAAGTTGACTCAATGGAGGAACGTAGTCAGAGAAATGCTGATTAAGGTCTTGCTCGAGCTGTGTATGCAACTGGTTCACCCGATGCTCACAGGCAATGTGTATTGGAAGAGACCCCTCCATACACCCCTCCAATCAGACATGCTTTATCTAGTAATTTGCTGGATGCAGAGTTCAAGTGAAGGTCAAGCAAATCAGAGAAAGCAAACTTTATTGCAAACATCTCTGATGGGTGGTCGAATGTTCTTGGGCAAGGAATAATTAACTACATAATCGCCACCCCTCAACCAGTATTCTACAAGAGCACAGAGAAGGGACAACAGACACACTGGTCTCTACATTGCAGATGAGCTTAAGGCAGTCAATGACCTTGGACCACAGAAGGTATTTGCACTGGTGACAGACAATACTGCGAACATGAAGGCTGCTTGGAGGAGTCCTACCCTCACATCACTCCCATTGGCTCTGCTGCTCCTGCATTGAAGGTGCTCCTAAAGGACATCATGGCACTGAAAACAATGGATACAATCTACAAGACAGCCAAGCAAATGGTTAGGTATGTGAAGGGTCAAGTTATTCCAGCAATCTACCTCACCAAGCAAAGTGAGAAGAATAAGAGCACCACATTGATGCTGCCCAGCAACCCCCCTTGGGTGGGGAAGGAGTCTCCAAGAAATGGCCATATCGCAGTCTGCCGATATGGACAGCCCCATCAAGAGGATCCTTCTGGATGATGTATTTTGGGAGAGAGTGGTAAGCAGCCTGAAACCTATAGCAGTGGCCATTGCAGCGATTGAGGGTGACAATGCCATCCTGTCTGATGTTCAGACTCTGCTTGCAGATGTAAGAGAAGAAATCCATACTGCCCTGCCCACTTCACTGTTGCGCCAAGCAGAGGAAACTGCAGTTCTGAAATACATCAAAAAGCATGAAGACTTCTGCCTGAAGCCCATACACGCCACAGCGTACATGTTGGACCCCAAGTATGCTAGCAAGAGCATCCTCTCTGGTGCAGAGAAACTAGGCCTGTGGTGTCAACACTTCCGTGTCTCGCCACCTTGGCCTGGATGAGGGCAAGGTTCTCGGCAGTCTGGCGAAGTACACTTCCAAGCAAGGGCTTTGGGATGAAGATGCAATATGGCAGTCATGCCAACATTCTCATCAGTCACCTGGTGGAAGGGACTTTGGATCTTTCCCCTGTTGCCTCCATCATCCTCCAAATCCCACCAACATCACCCGCCTCAGAGCACAACTGGTCCTTGTTTGGGAACACACACCAAAGCACGCAACAGGCTGACCAATACAAGGCTTGAAAAATTGGTGGCCATCCGGGCAAACTTGAGGCTTTTTGAGCCTGACAACAATCCATCCTCAAGGTTGGAAAGTGACAATGAAGATGAGACCCCAGAGTCTGATGTTCAAGAGGTGGACATTGAGGAAGTCCAGGGAGAAGCCTGAGGAAAACAACCAAAGCTTTATTTTCAGATGTTAAATGTTTTTGGGAGATGCGATGGATCATTCAATATTCCTTATCTTTTGTTCAGAGAAATCATGTGAAGAGTCAACTCAATTCAAATTCAATTCAGAACCAAATGTTTTTTATTTCTATTGGAAGGATTTAAATCATTTGAAATTGTTTACTTATGACAAGGTAAAAGGTTCATGTTTGTCTCCACATGATAGTCTCCATATGGTAAATATATCCTATACAAAAAACATACATATATTCCTGTTAATTCCCACAGAAAGTTTCCACCTCTGAATATTCCCCAAAATGTGAAACCCTTGACTCACACAAGTGTTTTTTTTTAAAGAACCATTGGAATGAAGAAGCATCTGTTCTGCTTGGTTCATTTGAAAAAAATAATTCTAAAATACGGTCACATTCATCACTATTAGCTTCATGTGGCTTCCAAGGCTACATCATTGGTGATGTCATCACTCACATTCTCTTTGGCCAATGTCAGTCTATCTCCCTGTGCAGAGGAAAATACTAGTGAACTGTCACCACTACCTCGCTTTTGTAGGAATAGAGGAGGAAACTTTAGGCTAAAATGCAAAAAATATTCAGCAACTTGAGGACAATTAAGTTTAGAGCTGGGCAATATAGACAAATCCATATCACGATAAATTGACAAACACAACAGTAATTATTTTTATATTGCCCTTAAAACTACTACTACTTTGAATGTTGTGGCTATCAATTGTCCTGTTGGCAATAGCCCATATTAGCAGACTTATTTAATTTCAAACTCCACATTCCTCTAGTAAAAGTCTATTTGTGGAAAACATCACCCTGATTAACTATTTACTTATGGCTTTGCCTACACCTAAATATTTTATTTATTATATGAGCAAAAGATATTCCACTTTATTTGGAACGCCAAGCCAGAAAATTGAACAGGCCTATTTATGTAATGAATATGGATTTGGAGGGCAGAAAATATTAAAGCATATTGGACCACTTACTAAAGACTTCAGTCATACAAAAGCTATACTTAAATCTGAACTGGTTCTCTAGCAGATTTGTAAGAATGGCTCACCCCGTGTTCCAGAATGGCCTTTTTCCCTTCAGTGTTTACATCTCACTTTTGGTTACTTAAATTAAATCCCAAAAAATATTGCTATATTTAAAACAAGCTGATTGCAATTTTAGTATAATCCACCAGAAAAGAAAACAAATATTACAATAAATATTAAACAAACTAATTGATAATAAAACAAAAAATATATAAAAGATATCTTTCAAATTCTGTAATAAATAGAACTGGTGGAGTCACATGTGGCTAACAGAAATATATGGAAATGCCTGCTCTATCCAAAATTGCAGCATTACTGCAAAAATGGAGGCGGCAAGTGGAAGGGGTAGAAGGTAAGGAACTTGTCTGTCAGCCCTGCATTAAAGACCAAAACTGATTAAAGAAAATTGTGATTAAAGTATACCCATGTAATTTAAGCACCAAAAATAGACCGCTGCACCATACAGCTTGCATTAGATCACTTGTTTTGGTACTGGCCTTATGTAGCTTGTTTATGGATGCACATTCATGAATGGCTGAAGAATTGCAACATTTACCTGGAGTTAAACGCTGCAAATATTTCTGCTGTTTGACTTAAAGCCATAAATCAATCAATGAAATAATACTCTTAACAAAAATGTTCATCTTTAATTTAAAATATGTAGAAACTATGAGCATAGAAAGGTTCAGAACTTTTGTGAAACAGTCAGAAAAATATATGGCCACTAGAAATCAAAGCTGGATGGTTTTCAGATATAGATAGGAGGGGTTGAGGGCAACTACAAAAAAAAAAAGTGTAAAATATACTGTCAGTAAAATGTATACAGTATGTATCAGCTGGACGTAGAAGCCTAAGTATTGTTGGCCATTAGTTTACTCCAATTAGGGGAGGGGTGGTAGGGATAGGGAGAATAAATTAGTAAAATATATTTAATAAAACATTTAAAAATGTGCCTACACTTAAAAAAAAATAGGGGGATTGGAAATGGACAATTACATTGATAGAAGCCACAAGCTGCAATATTAAAGCTGACCTACTCCCGAAGAAAAATAACTAATTTATAGTTATTATTGATCTGTAAAATGTCCCCGGTAAATCATTGGTTCGTCTGTATCGATAATTTATTTTTCTGTCTCACTTATTACCTCAGACAAATAGACAATCAATTTCCACAATATTTTGACATTATATTAGTTGCCTGTACCCATTTAGATTACATTTAGGCCCAGTTTGTCCTACAAAGAGAAGATTACAAAGGACAGGCTGTACACATGTTACTGCAATCTAATAGCATGGCCTTCTACAGCACATGACTCCCAGCTTATTGCCCAAAGCACTAAATCGGTTACTTGCCAAGAAACAAGCATAGAATGTAATAAACAAAACAACCGAGTGCAGTGACATCAATAATGATACAGGTCATAATGAATCCAGTTTTTTAATTTTTTTATCACTGTCACAGCACTTTTGGAATCACGTGAGGGGCCCATTGCCACAAAAGCGCACATGCACCGCTTGACTTCGTCATGCACGACAGCCACTAAGCAAGACAAACAACTCAGTCTGGACCCGCATCGACCTGTAACATAGGGCAATGCAAGTCAAAGGGCAAACGAAGAACCAGCTTTACACGTTTACATAAACCAGCAAACGAGGTTAAAATAGGTTAGAGGACCGAATTCTGGTGTATTCGCGTTAGATTCATTGTATTTATTGTGCCCATCTAGCATCTATACTCACCTAAAAACGTGATGAACGCCAGGAACAAGGGTTGTTTGCGGTTGTGTTGTTTCATATTTTTTATTCGGTTGTTTGCCAATGCGAATCACAACAGCATGCACACGACCCAGAGACAGGAATGCAGGACGGTCTGTGAGCTAGCTTTGCTAGAAACAACGCAAACCCACTGTTCGTGCTCTCTATTTGCTACCGCGAGCAAGAGTCCTCTGGAAACAAATCTTCGGAAATATTTCCTTTCCCTTTGATTACTTTGCTCTTTTTGCTTTACCTCGTGCCGATTAAATTGATGATCGTTGTGTTTGGACCGTCACATACCACGGATGATTTATGCTCTGCACCAAGAAGAAATGACAACGGTCATGTAACGGAGAGTTTAAGAACCGCCCAGGATAAACACGTGACATGAGTAGTGATTCGTGTTGACGTTCGACAGCTGTGGAGTTACAGATGTGACGTTGGTTGCGATGTTGCCATGGAGATTTAATGTTGGAAGTGACGTGTTCTGTATTTTGGTCGCGGTAGTTTGCCTCATAAATAACAATGCTACCGTTTTCTCCATACAGGTTATTTTCTGAAAAGAAAAGAAGGAAAAAAAGAAGAGCATATTCGTTTTGAAACCAGCTCATCCAAAAATGTGTCCCAATAGACCTACACCATCACTCTCTTCACTCATTAAATGTTTATATTGAAGAGGATTTTTGCTCATCATTTAGACCAGTTGTGGTCCATCTTCCATAGTCAGATGATGCCGGGCGAGCATTTCACACAGGGATGTCAAAATGCTTTGTCATCCACTTGCTATTTACCCCCTTCTTCACCTCAATTAGGTCTATTGACACTCAAGCTGCAACCTCCAACCTCCGTTCTGGTCTTCTTCAAGTCTCTAACGTCTTAAATGAGTGAAATAATTAGATTCTTAATAAGGCCAGGTCGAATCTTTATGCACTCATGATTCCAGTCTATGTTCTCCAAAATTCGCTGAATTTCCTTGTGAAAGCCTAATACTGTAAAATCGTATTTTATAATTTAGCTAGTCATGTTGGCAATAGAACAACCTTTCAAATTATGCCCATCTGACCCAGATTGCGATTTATAATGGACTGTTATTGGATTGCGTAAACAGCAAAAGTAATTGTGTAAAGCCATGTCTTAATTAATGAAAAAGGTAAATGGTTGAGGTGGATATCATTTGAAAGCCTATAAACAGGGTTGTCAAACTATTCTATGATTTCTTGGGGGGAAAAGTTTTTAAACATAAAATGTTCTTCTTTTTTTTTTAAACCTGTAACGTCGATTATCTAAAAACGCATAGATTACTATGCCACTAGCCACTTTAACTATGCCACCTTGTTTACATACTCATCTCATATGTATATACTGTACTCGATACCATCTACTGTATCTTGCCTATGCTGCTCTGTACCATCACTCATTCATATATCCTTATGTACATATTCTTTATCCCCTTACACTGTGTATAAGACAGTAGTTTTGGAATTGCTAGTTAGATTACTTGTTGGTTATTACTGCATTGTCGGAACTAGAAGCACAAGCATTTCGCTACACTCGCATTAACATCTGCTAACCATGTGTATGTGACAAATAAAATTTGATTTGATTTGATTTACGATTTTTATCATTTTCACGTTTAAGTTTAGACACTATTTTACATTATCTGATGTGTCTGTGTTATGCCAGTCATCGGTTGAGACACAGCATACTCTCGAATACAGGCTAGGTGTCATTTCAATAATAATAATACAAATATGAATAGAATGAACCTATCCCTTCAGACCACTGCAATTTAGCTGGTACACCATTCAAATGTAAATTTAATTTTTAACCGTCTAGTACTACCAGAAATATGGCTGCTGGTCCACCCAACATGGAAAGTCAACTTGAATAGGAAGGTCTATTATATTATCTATATTTCTATGATTTCAATAGGTTACCTATGAAAGATTGACAGCTAAGTGTATAACAATGGATATTCCCACTCAAGTCAACATTCTCTGATGTGTGGACCTCCAACCATCGTTGTGGTATCATTTGAAAGTTGAAATGTACATTTTATTCACATTTATCAGCCAAAACATGACACCCAGTCTGTATTCAAGAGTATTTTGTGTCTCAACCGACTGCGAAAACAGAACAAACACCTCAGTACGAAAGACTATTGAGACTCCCGCCCACCGGGAGCAGAGCATGCTGGGTGATCTCTAACTGAGGAGAAGGTAGTAAGGAGAGAAAGTACAGAAGCGGTGATAAGTCAAATCAAATCTAATTTTATTGGTCACGTACACATGGTTAGCAGATGTTAATGCGAGTGTAGAGAAATGCTTGTGTTGCTGGTTCCAACAGTGCAGTAATAACAAGTAATCTAACAATTCTCCAACCTAATACACACATATCTAAAGGGATGGAATACGAAAATGTACATATGGATGAGCGATTGCCGAGCGGCATAGTCAAGGTGCAATAGATGGTATAAGGTACAGTATATGCATATATATATTTTTTTTAATTTTATTTAACTAGGCAAGTCATTTGAGAACAAATTCTTATTTATATGAGGCTGGGTGTCGCGATAAGTTCCAGCCATCTCCTGTGATTACCTTTAGTTCGTGTTCTTTGTTTTAGCCAAGGCCAGTGTGCGTCCTTCAGAAATGTGATTTCATATTTCTTACAATTATGTGTTGTGGACGCACTCCTTTGTTATGCTAAATCGCGTTTTTACCGCGAGCTAGTAACTAAACTTTCTAACCCTGTTGTTTCTGTCATCTCATTTCAGACATTTAGCATTTCAGTGTCTAGTCTTATGCCCAGTGGTTATGTGGATGTATACTGTATAGATTATGTGGGTATTTTGTTAGCAATGAGCCTTGTGGATGCATAATACATTCAAGTTCATGCAGTTGTGTAAGGATGATGGTGCTGCTCAGTAGTACTGTGTACTGTAGTTGCACACCTCTGATCATTCATTAGTGAAGTCACAGCCATGTCATTAGGTTGTATTGGCATGTACAGCAGATAAGCTACAAATAATATTGCTACAATATGTAATGTAATTGGAGGTTGTATTAAGCCTATACCTGCCATTTACTATTGTACTTAATTTCCCCCTTTTCAGAACCGTACACACTCTTGGTTAAAACACAATTGTCAAGCAATACACTGTGCTGTGCCGTTACTGCTCTATGTGAATCAGCGTCATTAAACAACCTCAACTGGAATCCTACCGGTCTGTCATCTGTGCCCTTACCAGCACCTGGAAGAGAACGCAGTGCTAAGTAAAACCTAACCCTAAAGAATATCCAGTCCACCAAGTCCTCAACTACAACTTCCGAAGATTTAAAATAGGGTCTAAGCTGCAACATAAACTCAGCAAAAAAATAAACATCCTCTCACTGTCAACTGCGTTTATTTTCAGCAAACTTAACATGTGTAAATATTTGTATTAACATAATATTTAACAACTGAGGCATAAACTGAACAAGTTCCACAGACGTGACAAACAGAAATGGAATAATGTGTCCCTGAACAAAGGGGGGGGGGGGGTCAAAATCAAAAGTTAACAGTCAGTATCTGGTGTGGCCACCAACTGCATTAAGTACAGCAGTGCATCTCCTCCTCATGGACTGCACCAGATTTGCAAGTTCTTGCTGTGAGGTGTTACCCCACTCTTCCACCAAGGCACATGCAAGTTCCCAGACATTTCTGGGGGAATGGCCGTAGCTCACACCCTCCGATCCAACAGGTCCCAGACGTGCTCATTGGGATTGAGGTCCAGGCCCTTCACTGGCCATGGCAGAACACTGACATTCCTGTCTTGCAGGAACTCACGCACAAAACGAGCAGTATGGCTGATGGCATTGTCATGCTGGAGGGTCATGTCAGGATGAGCCTGCAGGAAGGGTACCACATGAGGGAGGAGGATGTCTTCCCTGTAACTCACAGCGTTGAGATTGCCTGCAATGACAACAAGCTCAGTCCGATGATGCTGTGACACACCGCCCCAGATCATGACGGACCCTTCACCTCCAAATCGATCCCGCTCCAGAGTACAGGGTTCGGTGTAACACTCATTCCTTCGACGATAAACGCGAATCCAACCATCACCCCTGGTGAGACAAAACCGCAACTCGTCAGTGAAGAGCACTTTTTGCCAGTCCTGCCTGGTCCGGTGGGAACGGTGGGTTTGTGCCCATAGGCAACGTTGTTGCCGGTGATGTCTGGTGAGGACCTAACTGACCTACCATCTGTAAGCTGTTAGTATCTTAACGACCGTTCCACAGGTGCATGCTCATTAATTGTTTATGGTTCATTGAACAAGCATGGGAAACCGTGTCTAAACCCTTTACAATGAAGATCTGTGAAGTTATTTGGATTTTTACGAAGTATCTTTGAAAGACTGTCCTGAAAAGGGGATGTATCTTTTTTTTGCTGAGTTTATATAAGCACAAAAAAATAAAAACTCACCTGTTGATATCAATGGTACACCATTAGAGATCAAGTTATTCTGTACCTTAGCTTTGAAATGTTTTGATAATTTGATATCCTTGCTCGCTGTGTACAATACTGGAGCTGGCACCTTGCCATGGTGGGGTAGATTGCACGTTTTTGTGATGTGTCCCTGTGGGCTGTAACAACAGCAACCGAATTTAGGCTCTTGCAGGTTTAACAATCCAGTCGTGCCAATAATCACAGTAATGCTTACCCTCTTGTTTATTATTGCTTTATTTGACAGCCGGAGGAAGCACACAGTACCTTTTAGAAAATGAAGTTGATTTTTACATTCATAGGCTGTCTGTTGATAAAGCCTGAAATCTGTTACAAATGGAGATACTGAGGAGCTGAACTTGCACTACGGAAAAACAAATGCTAAGAGAAAGGGATAAGGGCGTAAAATAGAGAAAGAGTGGTGGTTAGAGAGAGGAAGAGACAGCGAGAAAACTAAGACAGAAAAAGACAAGTATATATGCTTAGGGAGGTAAAAATAAGAAGCTTAGATAGATGGAGAGAATGTAGGAGAGAGAGGGGGGGGCAAATGCATTGGTGTCAGTGCAGCCACTTCCTGTGATCAGAGAGAGAGAGAGAAATGAAGAGAGCCCTCTAGAGCTAGCGCCCATCATTCAGCCCAAGACATAAAGAGAGGGATCATCACCCGTGTCCTTGCAGAGAAATAGAGAAAAGAGGATGACCATTACATGGAGGACAGGTGTCATGCTGATGCTGATGTTTTTTTCTTCTGCAGGTAAGTGCCAACCTAGATGTATTACGGTAGTCACTAAATAGCCATGGTAGACTGCACAGAAGTGGCGATACCATCAAAACTGTTCAGCAAGTATATGAGCTGTTGGTTCTGAATTCATGTGGGAGGGCTAAGGTTAGGAAAATGGTACATTAAAGTTGTTCGTTTGGTTATAAATAGACTTCAATGCTTTCTTGTGTGGCTAGATAGTACGTTTCCTGTGCTACTGTGTATATGCTCTGTCCAAAGCCCTTCGATGGCGTTCCTCTCCCACCCTCACCGCCTTCACCTCCTTACCCACCCAGAGGTGCTCTATCCTGAGTACGGAGAGTGTCCTCCCCCTGGTCAGGAGAGAGAGGCAGGCTCCAGGAGATTTAGTGCTCTGTACCCTACCTATCTGTTCATGTTTGTGATTGAGTGGCTACCTTTCTACGCATCTATTTTTAGAGTCTGCGAAGAACATGAAAGCTTAGACGTGGCCTTGTTCGTTTCCGCATTACCAGAATGGCAAAGTCACAGACATACACATATGCGAAAGAGTAGCACCTGTTGGTGTTTGATAACTGAAAACTAGAGAGTGATTATTCTGAGACAGTGTTGCTGCTGAATAAAGAGGGGGACTCAATAGTGAATTTGAAATAAAGTCCTTGATGCAAAATCAAAACTCCAAAAAGTGAATCTTTCCAATGAAGTAATCCTAACATACCATACATACCATACATTCACGTGTGCAGGTCAATATCCTCAATTAGGTGTGTGTGTGTGTCTGCATGCGTGCACCTGTACAGATGTAGGATCTTAATTGATCACTATTTTGTTGCTGAGAATTTCCCTGCAAAGAAGGAAAATCAAACTTGTAGTGTATTTGAGTTTTTAAAAAGTGGGAATTAAACAGACTTGATTTGCCCTAACGAAAAATTAATCAACCCCTAAAAAAATGTATATTTATTATAACCCACGTAATAATTCACATTTCCTGTTGCTGTAGGATTATTTTCTTGCTGTAGCAAACTGTCTCTGATTAAGATCCTACATCTGTAGAAATGTAGATGATCACCAGCTGGCCCCAGCTAAATGGTCTCATGCATTCCCCCCCCACACCTTTATTACACTAATAAGTGCAAGAAATTACCCAAGCAACAGCTTCTCTAGAAACCACTGAACGACATAGTGTGGAGGCAAACCACAGAAAGATTGAGAGAGATATAGCGCTCCCCCTTTTTAGTGACAGGGAGACTGTTATCTATATTTCCGATTACATGCAGACTTTCTCTTACATTAGTGTACTGTGGTAAAATGTCTCCAAATTCCACCTATGTAAATATAGGTACAGCTCTGTGCTCAGTACTACCCCATTCTCCTTTCTAGTTAAGTATCCAGTCACCTTTTTACAGTTTTTCTCAATCGAGTACAAGCATTTTTTTTGTAACAATGTTGATTTTCAAAAACGGTCCACAAGACATACAACTCTGGCATTTTGCAAAACAGTAAATATGTTTTCAAAATGTAGTTGCCTTCTCAAAACATAAATACATTCATCAGAACTATATTATACCATGCAAATTGCAAATACATCCATCAAAAGAACAGTACTGCCTGCAAAAGATTAACCCAACCTCATATACTTATACTGTATCTTGAGTCCAAGCACACAAACAGAAAGTTTAAAAATTCCAGTTGATCAAAACATTTTCTTTGCCGTCACTAAATCATGATGATCAAAATTGGAAGAACAACTATCCAACGGTGCAGAATTATGGGCAATTATTCTGTTTTTTTAATGCAAATTTCACCCAAAAATGTCATACACATCAAATATTCCTGATGAAATAAGCACATTCATTCATCGGTACTATCATAATCAAATTCCATCTATTCAATACAATGGCTGGTTTGCTTATAGTCGGAGGTTAACATACACTTAGGTTGAAGTCATTAAAAGTCGTTCTTCAACCACTCCACAAATGTCTTGTTAACAAACTATAGTTTTGGCAAGTCGGTTAGGACATCTACTTTGTGCATGACAAGTCATTTTTCCAACAATTGTTTACAGAAAGATTATTTCACTTATAATTCACTGTATCACAATTCCAGTGGGTCAGAAGTTTACATACACTAAGTTGACTGTGCCTTTAAACAGCTTGGAAAATTTCCAGAAAATTATGTCATGGCTTTAGAAGCTTATTATAGGCTAATTGACACAATTTGAGTCAATTGGAGGTGTACCTGTGGATGTATTTCAAGGCCCACCTTCAAATTCAGTGCCTCTTTGCTTGACATCATGGGAAAATCAAAAGAAATCAGCCAAGACATCAGAAAAGAAATTGTAGACCACCAGTCTGGTTCATCCTTGGGAGCAATTTCCAAACGCCTGAAGGTACCACGTTTATCTGTACAAACAATAGTACGCAAGTATAAACACCATGGGACCACGCAGCCGTCATACCTCTCAGGAAGGAGATGTGTTCTGTCTCTTAGAGATTAACATACTTTGGTGCGAAAAATGCAAATCAATCTCAGAACAACAGCAAAGAACCTTGTGAAGATGCTGGAGGAAACGGGTACAAAAGTATCTATCATGTTGTGGGTGTGCTTTGCTGCAGGAGGGACTGGTGCACTTCACAAAATAGATGGTGTCATGAGGGAGGACAATTATGTGGATATATTGAAGCAACATCTCAAGACATCAGTCAGGAAGTTAAAGCTTGGTTGCAAATGGGTCTTCCAAATGGACAATGACCCCAAGCATACTTCCAAAGTTGTGTAAAAATGGCTTAAGGACAACAAAGTCAAGGTATTGGAGTGGCCTTCACAAAGCCCTGACCTCAATCCTATAGAAAATTTGTGGGCAGAAGTGAAAAAGCGTGTGCGAGCAAGGAGGCCTACAAACCTGCCTCAGTTACACCAGCTCTGTCAGGAGGAATGGGCCAAAATTCACGCAACTTATTGTGGGAAACTTGTGGAAGGCTACCCTAAAACGTTTGACCCAAGTTAAACAATTTAAAGGCAATGCTACCAAATAGTAATTGAGTGTATGTTAACTTCTGACCCACGTTGAATGTGATGAAATGAATAACAGCTGAAATAAATCATTCGCTCTACTATTATTCTGACATTTCACATTCTTAAAATAAAGGGGTGATCCTAACTGACCTAAAACAGGGATTTTTTACTAGGATTAAATGTCAGGAATTATGAACAACTGAGTTTAAATGTATTTGGCTGAGGTGTATGTAAACTTCCGACTTCAACTGTATTATTATACCTCCCCCTTCTCTGCGCTCGTGTGTGTGCCCTGTCTGTGTTTTAAAGACTCTTCATCTTCTGTGTGCCCTGTAGAGGCTTCATTGAATGAACCGGTCATCTGCTACATACTGGACGGAGTCCTGATTCTCTACTCCATCATCACCACCGTTCTATTCTTCAAAGTGAAGGTGAGTCACAATACAGGTGGGTAATGCCTTCCATTGTCTACCAATGATGAGGTACTAGTTATTTAAGTGTATACAGTGAGGATGAGTTAGTGCACATGTTACAGAGGCGTGTTATCGTTCAATTGAATACATAGAAATGGATGTAGAACAGTGTTATCCACTCCTTGTTTCTGCTCCTCCCCTCTTCTCTCTGTCTACAGTGGGGCAAGTCTGTAACTGCACCTGTGGAGGACTCCACATATGCAGTGAGCTACAATGTCCCATACCCTGTGTGTGTGTGTGTGTGTGTGTGTGTGTGTGTGTGTGTGTGTGTGTGTGTGTGTGTGTGTGTGTGTGTGTGTGTGTGTGTGTGTGTGTGTGTGTGTGTGTGTGTGTGTGGTGGCATCATGGACAGGACATGGTACTGACATTCTGAATGTACAGTACCGGTCAAAAGTTTGGACACACCTTCTCATTCAAGGGTTTTTCTTTATTTTTACTGTTTCTACTTTGTAGAATAATAGTGAAGACATCAAAACTATGAAATAACACATGGAATCATGTAGTAACCAAAAACGTGTTAAACAAATCTAAATATAGTTTATATTTTAGATTCTTCAAAGTAGCCACCCTTTGCCTTTATGACAGCTTTGCAGACTCTCTCCATAGTATTCTCTCAACCAGCTTCACCTGGAATGCTTTTCCAACAGTCTTGAAGGAGTTCCCACATATGCTGAGCACTTATTGACTGGATTTCCTTCACTCTGCGGCCCAACTCATCCCAAACCATCTCAATTGGGTAGAGGTCGGGTGATTGTGGAGGCCAGGTCATCTGATGCAACACTCCATCACTCTCCTCCTTGGTCAAATAGCCCTTACACAGCCTGGAGGTGTGTTTGGTCAATTATCCTGTTGAAAAACAAATGATAGTCCACTAAGCACAAACCAGATGGGATGGCATATCGCTGTTGTAGCCATGCTGGTTAAGTGTGCCTTGAATTCTAAATAAATCACTGACAGTGTCACCAGCAAAGCACCCCCACACCACCTCCATGTTTCACGGTGGGAACCACACATGCAGAGATCATCTATTCGCCTACTCTGCGTTTCACAAAGACACGGTGGTTGGAGCCAAAAATCTCAAATTTGGACTCATCAGACCAAAGGACAGATTTCCACCATTCTAATGTCCATTCTAATGTCCATTGCTCGTGTTTCTTGGCCCAAGCAAATCTCTTCTTATTATTGGTGTCCTTTAGTAGTGGTTTCTAATGCAGCAATTCGACCATGAAGGCCTGATTCACAGTTTACTCTGAACAGTTGATGTGTCTGTTACTTGAACTCTGTGAAGCATTTATTTGGCCTGCAATTTCTGAGGCTGGTACCTCTAATGAACTTATCCTCTGCAGCAGAGGTAACTCTGGGTCTTCCTTTCCTGTGGCGGTCCTCATGAGAGCCAGATTCATCAGTGCTTGATGGTTTTTGCGACTGCACTTAAGAAACTTTCGAAGTTCTTGAAATGAGAGTGTGCAAAGCTGTCATCAAGGCAAAGGGTGGCTACTTTGAAGAATCTCAAATATAAAATATATTTTGATTTGTTTAACACTTTTTTGGTTACTACATGATTCCATATGTGTTATTTCATAGTTTTGGTGTCTTCACTATTATTCTGCAATGTAGGAAAAAAAAGCAAAAAAATTAAACCCTTGAATGAGTAGGTATGTCCAAAGTTTGACTGGTACTGTATGCTTTTGTAAAGGAACTCCTGACGGGTACTATTGCTGACGACTATGAGGATCTAAGGACTGACCAGACTGCAGCTACTAGACGGGTGAGTGAGAGGGCTATTATGACTAGAGTGTGAAAGAGGCTGTGTTATAATTCTGAGCACAGTCTTTTTAATGCGTTCATGTTTGTGGTTGTCCCTCTTAGAAGCGCAGACAGGAAGCTAGTAGCGACACATACCAGGTAAGGACTACTCCTTATATACCACAGGCTTATAACCGTGTTCCAATTCTGAGATGTTGCAGAACACTGTGATCCTAAATGTAGGTTCATCCACTTCTGCAAGCCTTCCATTCCAGGGGCGCTTTATTCATTCATTGACCAATACCATAAAACTTGTTTTGTTTTCTAGGCTCTCCAGATAAAAGATGATGGGAGTGAGGCCTACCAGGTGATCGAGTCCAAGGGGAGGGTAAGAGTCACATGTAGTGAACAAAACACATGACTCAGCCCCCTGTGCTGAGTCATGTGAACTACATATCTGCATTTACTGGTATTGTGACATAGAACATTGAAAATCTATAGGTTATGTACATTTGAGAGATGGAAAGATGAAATCTCTACTCTGCCATCCATACCCTATACTGTGGATAGTCATCAGCGTGTCATAAAACTGCTATCAAACTTACATGACAAAACTAGGGCAACACAAGTGAAATGTTGTTGTCCAACTTAATCTGTAGAAAAGCTCCTGAAGGCTATTAACCTACACATTCTTCCTGTGGGTTCTCTCTTCTCACAGACTCGCAAGAAGGACAAGAAAGCCAAGGTCCCCCAGCCTCTCAGTGCAAACACCCAGACTCAGACCCGGCCCTCCGCCCTGCCACCACCTCCAAACTGATCTGACCCAGTCAGCCCTCGGCACGGAGGCAGCTGTTTACTCCATTGGCAGATCTCCCCTGCACTGATCCCAGTCAGCCCTCGGCACAGAGGCAGCTGTTTACTCCATTGGCAGATCTCCCCTGCACTGATCCCCCAGTCAGCTTATATCTCTGAAGATAACAGCATAAAAGGTTATCTGCTTTCTAGCTATAGCAGTGTTCTACTCCTGAGCTCAACTCCCTGCTCTGTTATTGCATGTTACAAATCAGCAGAAACGTGTGCATGTCTTATCTATGTGTATTATCATGTCATTTGTTAAGTTTATTGACTGCTTTCTGTGCCCTTTATGGCTGTATGTGGTAATGTTGATATTTTGAACATAATAAAAGACACAGTACACATTCCAATGTTAAAACACTTGGAAAATGGTTTAATGATGTTTACAACTAAAGAGAACTGTACAGTTACAGTAAAATATTGTTTATATATATATATATATATATATATATATATAAACAAATAAAATACAGCAGACAAATGCATCAAATCTACCATGTGTCCTGATTCACATACTTTAAAATGTTCTACACAATCTTTCAGTTCTATATGCCACCACCCGCCATGTCTGGAGGGGGGCGTTTCGTAGTCGGATCTGAGGCATGTGTCCATAGTGAGCAGTGTTCTAGTCCAAACTGGAACGGTAGAACCGCGCATCACAACGACAGCGTGGCTCCCAGAGTTCTAGAGTGACAAGACGGAGATTATTCAGAGGAAAGACTACAGTCTGGGACGATACAGTGGACACATTCCTTTAGTTTAGCCCAAACTTATTTTACAGAATGCATTTCTCAAAAATCCACAAACAGAAGTAATATGTACAGGTTTACCTTATTTTGTTTTTTATATATTTTTTTAAACCATGGTCACTTGGGCCGTGTTGACTGATATGATCACACACATAATTTGACACACCCAAAACATACAAAAATACTATATCTTTAACCTACCAAGTGTAAGACAGTTCTGCAATTAGTTCCATGCTGTGACAGAAAAAGAGCGATACACCAAACAAACGAGATGTTTTTCATTTAGGTTTCTCAGAAATATACCAAAATATACATCTATGCTTTGGAATTACTGAGGCTAGAACTAAAGCCAGTGCTGGGGTTGTCTCTTAATACACAAGCTGCAGGGTGAGAGGAAGGGAGAGAGAGCGAGTGACAGGGACAGAGAGTTATCTTTGGTATCTGCGTTTGTAAAACATTAAATATTTGGATATTTTTGCATTGGGATAATGCTTGTGAGATCCTACAACTCCCCACTTGGAATAAAGCATCAAACAAAGCTTCCCTGGGACCCCATTGGCCAAAGAGTTTAGCCAATCGGACACAGGCCATGCAGAGTGAAGGACCATAATGCATAGTGTCAAAGCTGAACAGAGAGAATCGAGAAACATAATAAGAAATGAGGGAGGGAATGTAAGAAAGAAAACGGCGATGAGACAGAGAGACAGAAACAGTACCCTAGAACCAGAGAATGTGTATCTTAGACAATGTGTCCTGGCAACTACAATGCACTGACTTGGAGCCAAACAGACACACTGTACCCAAGAGGCAGAAACAGTGTATTTTTGTGACAGTCTTTGAACATGTGTGTCCTAGCAACAGTTCTTCAGACAGACAGACAGAGACAGTGAGTCCTGAGCATAAACAGTGTGCACAGGATCAACCCTCAGTGTGTATTAACAAACATCACCCAGCCACCACGGGATTGGTTAATTGACCTGGCCATCAGAGAAGCCCACTTTGCCCCTCCACACTCAACCTATCCCCATCCACAGGCACTGCTACAGGTACCAGTTGTGTCCACGGTGCACACACAGCTCTGCCATATAGGTGTATTGACTTTACAGGTGTGCACAGCTGAATGTGTGTATCATGGGATAGTGAGGCAGAGAGGGGTGAGAGATGGTATAGTCCATATACAATCACTTTAGAAGTCTTTGGTTAACGTTCCCACAGGAAAGAAAGAGAGCACACCAGGTGAACAGACACACACACACCAACATCTACATTCAGAATCTAAATTAGAATAAAATAGGGCAGGATTGTCAAATCATAGAAAACAGAATGGAGGGGTAAATCAAGTACATACTAGTGGTAAATATTTCAGAGGTAAAACCAAAGAAAAATGTGGATAATACTTTCAGCCTTATGAGACAATTGGAGGTTGAGGTCTGAGAGGCCAGTGTGTTTAGGGAGACTGATGGTTATGCTCTTGTAAAAAAATATTATAAAAAATAAGCAGACATCCTGGTACTGGTGCGTGTCTCCCCCCGGTGGCTGCAACTGACACTGGACATCTGTAGGCTTCTCTGACAGGACCTTGATGTTTATGTTTATGTTTTTTAAATAATTTTCAGCTTTACATGTTTTTATTTCTAAAGTAGATTAAAGCAGGTTTCACTTAGTCTCGAGTTAAAAATGAGGTATACAACAGCTCCCTTAACCCAGCTAGTTAACCCAGACTTACTGGTGCCGTTCTGCACTTTCCCTTTACACCCACCACACAGGGGGGTAGACCACATGCATCAACACAGATCCACTTCTAGAGCATCAGACGAACCAGAGAGAGATCCACAACTTCACAAGTCTTATACTCAAAGGAAACACCTATTCAATATTATCATCCCCTTCTTCCCTTGAATGATTTTATCATAATCTCATCTTTCTCTGTAAACTGAAAACAAACGCACCATCATGGTCTGCAGTCAGCACTCCCTTCTCTCAATCACACACACACTCACGCACACACACACGCATGCACGTGCGCACACACACACACGTGCGCACACACACACACACCTCTGCTGGAGTTCAGTTATTAGTAAAGCTTTTCTATAGGTATTCCGACCTGTATGAGTCACCCCTAAAATCATAGGTTGCAACATAACCGCGACAGAACAGCACTCTCCCAAATTATGCCTAAAATACACTGTAGATTTTCAGCAAAGACTTATGCACTGAGTGAGCTAGCTAAACACAAAAGCTAGCGAGGAGGTAGCCTCTCTCACTAGATTACTCTCATACACTGTCGCACAAACAACAATATGCTACAATGCTTGTCTTCTAAATAACAATAAGGCATAAATGTCAATGTTAATCTTTTGTCAAACCTAGAAAGACAGTGATCTTGTCCTCTCATGCTATACAAAACAATTAAAGGCATAAGTAATTTTTAAAAAACATTCAAATGATTGTTAAAAACAGCACATCAAATCAAATCCATAGTAAACCAAACAACCAGACAAAAAAAAATTAAGATTAAGATCAGGCGCATCAGTCTGTTTGTTCCCCTAGCTACTGCACAAGCAGGGACTGTCCGACTGAAGCACCACAGCAAGCCTCTCTCTCAAGAGACCACACCCACACATGTAATGGGCACAGGTGTCCGCAAATCACGCACCAAGGGGGTGCGGTCAAAGTTTTTGGTCTTGACATTAATAAAAATGTTTTTTTTAAAGTTTTTTTTGTATAAGCATGACAAAACATTACATTCAGTCTTGATAACATACTAGTTCAAATATAAAATATGAATATCTTACATAAGTTGTATATATATATTTATCTCTAATCCTTTAGTCGTTCCTCAGATAAATATTTCAGTAACTTCCCATGTTGCCAATGGCCAATGGTTCACGACTACAAACAGCACTACAAATAGGACTACAAGTCCCATTCGGCCTGCCATGACCTCAAGGACAGAAAACCAGTGAAGTGAGCAGCATCGAGACATCAACCCAGCCGCAGAGAGAAAGGCTTTCACTTTGCTTTGGCAAGGATCACAAAATAATGTCAAACCTGTTCAAACCTGGAAATACCCCATAAGTAGTAGTACTAGAAAATAGCAGTAGTAGTTTGTCCTAGTTTTAGATAACGATTACTCTTTTGTTTATTTTTAAATGGCAAAGCCATTCGGTACGTGTACCAGTGGAGGCTGGTGGGAGGAGCTATAGGAGGACGGCCTCATTGTAATGGCTGGAATGGATTCGATGGAACGGAGTCAAACACGCCGTTTCCATATTATTTATATGTTTGATACCGTTCCATTGATTCCATTCCAGACATTACAATGAACCCATCCTCCTATAGCTCCCCCCACCAGCCTCCACTGACTTGTACATTCTACAATATTCTACGGGTGTGAGATTTCTTAAAGTGAACCTAATGTTTAAGTGATGCTGAGGTATTCCGTCAAAGTAATTCACGATTAGAAAAGGAGCACATAAAAATGTATTAGCGTAGAGAGATGTCTCTGCTTTTTCAAACTAGGCAGTCATTCATCTGGTTACGTTAGGGCCGATAGAAGAACACTATTGTTGTGTGGGGTTGTTGTTTACGAAAGGGGCAGCTCGGTAAGGGCGGCACAGGGCTAACATCTTTACTGGTGCTGACAGGGGATGAGCCCCCATAGTAAAGTTAGTTGGGCGATGAGAGGAAGGGCTTCAACCACGTGACCTGAGAGCTGCTAACAGGATGTGGTTAGAAAGCTAGAAGAAGAAAACGTGCAGGTCCTTGTTCCTTAGAAGTGGGTTAGAGGCGGGGGATGCCAAAAGGATTCAAATAGGTGGGTATAAGAGAAGAAAACTTGTCAGTAGTAATGTGTAGGTTAGTGATCGTGTGAACAGCAACTTGCGCGAGCACACAGGCACAGCAGCTAGTGAGAAAACAACTTTGGTTCAAGCTTTTTATTTCATGGCTAAAGATTGGTAGAAAAACTAAAACGGACAGCCCCTACCCGACTACTGAATGCCTGACTACAGCCCAAACTGCTGCCAAAGCAGATACACCAGTCTAGAAAGGATCACAACACAGTCCGCCATATCATCATAGGGGGAAACGTAGAGAAACAGGAAAGATTATTGAGGGCAAGCACCCACTGATATCATATAACCACTACCATTCAAACCTAAACACCACTCAAATATATTAACTTTATACAGGGGGACAATACCCCTGATCTCCCTTCTTCCCATCCCTTTCTATTTGGATATTTGCGCTGCCACTTTAAAGCTGAGCAGGGAGAGCCTTAGTCAAATTAAAAAATAAGTTTGTCTTTGGAAAGTGATCATCAAAATATTGCATTTTTATCTCCTGTTGTCTAGAGGGAGAGCTTGTACTCAAATATTGGACTAGGCTAAGCTACACTGACAATACACAGCAACAAATATTTTTGGTACAACTTGAAGTAAGCCAGTCAAAAGACTGCAGAAATAAAGGACAGAATGTTGGGACAGAATGTTTAACTTCTCTAAAACAGGCAGACTACAGTTCATAAATCCAGTTTTTTTTGGTACAGATACTGTGCACAAGTAGATAAAGCGGCATTAAAAAATCTATCAGAGCAAAAACAGACAACGACCCCATCTACCTCACACCAACTCCATCCAGTTGGCATGAAAACCATAGACACCAACCAACATAGCAGTCAGAGAACACTCAGGCATAGAACTCCATGGATCATACAGCTAACCCCCTGCCCCCAAACCAGTTACAGCTCTAAGCGTTGTCATTTCAGTCATTTCATATCAGTGTCTACGGTCCACACCTAGACTACGGTTTACAAAATAGTGGCAGGCAAAATATATTTTTTTATATAAACAAACTCAGTGTTACCAGACAGAAGACCGGAGAGAGAACACATGGTCAACCCCGCTCCTTAAAGCAACGATAACCGTTATATCGGCCATTTATTATTACTCGGTTTTAAAGCCTTATAACCACGATTAGAAATTGATATACAGTACCAGTCAAAACTTTGGACACACCTACTCATTCCAGGGTTTGTCTTCATTTTCTACTATTTTCTACATTGTAGAATAATAGTGAAGACATCAAAACTATGAAATAACACATGGGGAATCATGTAGTAACCAAAAAAAGTGTTAAACAAATCTAAATATATTTTATATTTGAGATTCTTCAATGTAGCCACCCTTTGCCTTGATGACAGCTTTGCCACTCTTGGCATTCTCTCAACCAGCATCATGAGGTAGTCACCTGGAATGCATTTCAATTAACAGGTGTTCCTTGTTAAAAGTTCATTTGTGGAATTTCTTACTCTTATCAGTTGTGTTGTGACAAGGTAGAGTGGTATACAGAAGACAGCCCTATTTGGTAAAAGACCAAGTCCATATTATGGCAGGAACAGCTCAAATAAGCAAAGAGAAACGACAGCCCATCATTACTTTAAAACATGAAGGCCAGTCAATGCGGAACATTTCAAGAACTTTGAAAGTTTATCAAGTGCAGTCGCAAAAACCATACAGCACTTTGATGAAACTGGCTCTCATGAGGACCGCCCCGCCACAGGAAAGGAAGACCCAGAGTTACCTCTACTGCAGAGGAAAAGTTCATTACAGTTACCAGCCTCAGAAATCAGCAATTAACTGCACCTCAGATTGCAGCCCAAATAAATGCTTCACAGAGTTCAAGTAACAGACACATCTCAACATCAACTGTTCAGAGGAGACAGTGTGAATCAGGCCTTCATAATCGAATTGCTGCATTAGAAACCACTACTAAAGGACACCAATACAAAGAAGAGACTTGCTTGGGCCAAGAAACACAAGCAATGGACATTAGAACAGTGGAAATCTGTCCTTTGGTCTGATGAGTCCAAATTTGAGATTTTGGTTTCCAACCACCGTGTCTTTGTGAGATGCAGAGTAGGTGAACGGATGATCTCCATTGGTGGTTACCACCGTGAAGCATGGAGGAGGTGTGATGGTGCTTTGCTGGTGACACAGTCAGTGATTTATTTAGAATTCAAAGCACACTTAACAAGCATGGCTACCACAGCATTCTGCAGCGATACGCCATCCCATCTGGTTTGCGCTTAGTGGGACTAATCATTTGTTTTTCAACAGGACAATGACCCCAAACACACGTCCAAGCTGTGTCAGGGCTATTTGACCAAGAAGGAGAGTGATGGAGTGCTGCATCAGATGACCTGGCCCCCACAGTCACCCGACCTTAACCCAATTGAGATGGTTTGGGATGAGTTAGACCGCAGAGTGAAGGAAAAGCAGCCAACAAGTACTCAGCATCAAGACTGTTGGAAAAGCATTCCAGGTGAAGCTGGTTGAGAGAATGCCAAGAGTGTGCAAAGCTGTCATCAAGGAAATAAAAAATAAAAAAGTATTTAACCTTTATTTAACTAGGCAAGTCAGTTAAGAACAAATTCTTATTTAAAATGACGGCCAACCGGGGAACAGTGAGTTAACTGCCTTGTTCAACCCCGGCCAAACCCGGACGACGCTGGGCCAATTGTGCGTCGCCCTATGGGACTCCCAATCACGGCCGGATGTGATGCAGCCTGGCAAAGGGTGGCTACTTTGAAGAACCTAAAATATAAAATGTATTTTGATTTGTTTAACATGTTTTTGGTTACTACATGATTCCATATGTGTTATTTCATAGTATTGATGTCTTTACTATTTTACTACTATGTAGAACATAGTAATAATAAAGAAAAACCATTGAATGAGAAGGTGTGTCCAAACGTTTGACTGGTACTGTATATCAGAGTTAAAGCTTAAATTAATGTTAGATGTACAAAGTTCTGAAAATGTCCACTCACACACACTAAAATAAGGGAAAACAAACTAAGCGCCTCTAAAATATAACTTTGATATGATTTGTGCTGAGGCCTGTCCAACAGAGCCCGACACAAAATAAATTCAAACTATAGACGGGGAAACACGCAAACCCCCCTTTTAGTGATGATGTAGATAGTGAACTTTAGTAGTAAATCATTTTTGTTAGAAGAAAAAAACGTCAAAAAAGTTAAATCAAATTTTTGGTTAGAAGTATTTCAGAAGATGTTCTGAACAGGGAAGAGGAAGATATATACTTTTGAAAAAGGTGACAGAGAGGAAAGAGGGAAAGCTAGGTGGTCCCTCAGGGGTCACAAGGAGCACAGACCATAGAGTTCAAGATGATCCTGCCTCAGAAAATGGCCGCCCCAGTCCTCCTGTGTGACCCGCTGCGTACACCGACAAAAACATCCTGGGGGTCGCACATCGTTTTTGGAGTACAAGGGAAAAGAGAGAATGAATAATGAAATAAAAACGTAAAATATAAATTCCAACCCTCTTCACAGAGGGTTTCTTTTTGGTGGCAGCAAAAGGATTAAATAATGATAGATGACAGGCAGAAGGACAAGGAGGAAGAGGATGAAGAAGTGGATTGAGCAAATAGCCTAAGGGCAAATCTTAAACAACAGCCCTATTCCCCATGTAGTGTCTTACTATGGCCAAAGCCATCCATATCGTACGCAACATTTAACCAAAAGTAGTGCACTAAATAGAGCATAGGGTGTCATTCGAGGCAATTTGAGCCTTCAGCTTCACTGGGCCTTGGAGGCAGTGGTGATGGTGGAGACGGGCACTGGGACGGTCGCCGTGGTGACCTGGTGGTTGGCTGTGACCTGCAGGGCCCCTCCCCCGGCGGCTCCGGCCGACACCAGGCTGACGGGGTTGCTGGTGAGCAGGGACAGGTTCTGGGGGTTCAGGAAGAGGGGCTGCACCAGGTTGGGGGTGCTGCCGGCCGAGGTGTTAGCGAACAGCAGGTTACCACTCCCGTCCAGCGAGGTGATGGGGAGAGTGCCACCCGATGCCAGAGCTACAGGGTGAGGAAAGGAGGGACAGAGGGGGTTAGCTAGCTATTTAGCCATCGTCAGTTGGAGGAGAGTTACAGTAACTGTGGATTAATGGGGATGGGTAGTGTAGCTAGCTAGCTGCCGGAGCTGTGAAGAGTTTTGATTACGTCTCAGACACAACGATGTCAGTGACGAGACCAACGTGTGGTGAAGACAAGGAGGGCAGGTGCACGAGTGTCAGGTATAGACTAGTTATACAGGTAAATAAATGTAAGGCAGTGGTTTTCAACCCGTGGTTTTCACATTTTTTACAGAATAGGTTGGGAACCGCTGCTGTAAGGTACCAAGCAAAGAGAAAAGTACTTATATATATTGAGGTTGGATATACAGTATAAGTTCCAGCTATATAACATGAAAATAGCATATGTATATACAGTACTTTCAGAAAGTATTCAAACCCTTTGACTGTTCAACATTTTGTTGTGTTATAGCCTGAATTTTAAATTGTATGAAGTTTAGATTTTGTGTCACTGATCTACACACAATACCCCATAATGTCAAATGTCAAAGTGTAATTATGATTTTAGAAATGTTTACAAATTAATTAAAAATGAAAAGCTGAAATGTCTTCAAAAGTATTCAACCCTTTTGTTATGTAAAGCCTAAATAAGTTCAGGAGTAAAAATGTGCTTAAAAAGGCACATAAACTGCATGGACTCTGTGTGCAATAATAGTGTTTAACAGGATTTTTTAAATGACTACCCCATCCCTGTACCCCACACATACAATTATCTGGAAGGTCCCTCAGTCGAGCAGTGAAATTCACTTCACAATTTCAAGCAGATTCAACCACAAGGAAGCCTGTACAGAATAAAAATATTCAAAAAATGCATCCTGTTTTGCAGTAAGGAACTAAAGTAATACTGCCAAAAATGTGGCAAAGAAATGTACTTTTTGTCCTGACTACAAAGCGTTGTTTAGGGCAAATCCAACACAACACAATGAGCACCATTCTTTGTATTTTCAAGAATGGTGGTAGCTGTATCTGTCACACCCTGATCAGTTTCACCTGTCCTTGTTATTGTCTCCACCCGCTCCAGGTGTCACTTGTTATCCCTGGTGTTTTTATCACTGTGTTTCCTGTCTCTCTGTGCCTGTTCGTCTTGTATGTTCCATGTCAACCAGTGTGTTTTTTCCCATGCTCCTGCCTTTTCTATTCTCTTTTAATAGTCCTCCCGGTTTTGACCCTTGCCTGTTTTCTGGACTCGCGTCGTCCGGGTTAGGGAGGGTTTGGCAGGTAGGGATATCCTTGTCTCATCGCGCACTAGCAGGCCCGGGTGCAGTGCACGCTAACCAGGTCGCCAGGTGCACGGCGTTTCCTCCAACACATTGGTGCGGCTGGCTTCCGGGTTGGAGCAACGCTGTGTTAAGAAGCAGTGAGGCTTGGTTGGGTTGTGTTTCGGAGGACGCATGGCTTTCGACCTTCGTCTCTCCCGAGCCCGTACGGGAGTTGTCGCGATGAAACAAGACAGTAACTACGAACAATTGGATACCACGAAATTGGGGAGAAAATGGGGGGAAAAAAAGAAAGACTCACAGCTGTAATTGCAGCTGTATTGTACTCCGGGGGTTGAATACTTATATAAATCACAATATACAGTGGGGCAAAAAAGTATTTAGTCAGCCACCAATTGTGCAAGCTCTCCCACTTAAAAAGATGAGAGATGCCTGTAATTTTCATCATAGGTACACTTCAACTATGACAGACAAAATGAGAAAAAAAAATCCAGAAAATCACATTGTAGGATTTTTAATTAATTTATTTGCAAATTATGGTGGAAAATAAGTATTTGGTCACCAACAAACAAGCAAGATTTCTGGCTCTCACAGACCTGTAACTTCTTTAAGAGGCTCCTCTGTCCTCCACTCGTTACCTGTATTAATGGCACCTGTTTGAACTTGTTATCAGTATAAAAGACACCTGTCCACAACCTCAAACAGTCACACTCCAGAGGTATGGCCAAGACCAAAGAGCTGTCAAACGACACCAGAAACAAAATTGTAGACCTGCACCAGGCTGGGAAGACTGAATCTGCAATAGGTAAGCAGCTTGGTTTGAAGAAATCAACTGTGGGAGCAATTATTAGGAAATGGAAGACATACAAGACCACTGATAATCTCCCTCGATCTGGGGCTCCACGCAAGATCTCACCCCGTGGGGTCAAAATGATCACAAGAACGGTGAACAAAAATCCCAGAACCACACGGGGGGACCTAGTGAATGACCTGCAGAGAGCTGGGACCAAAGTAACAAAGCCTACCATCAGTAACACACTACGCCGCCAGGGACTCAAATCCTGCAGTGCCAGACGTGTCCCCCTGCTTAAGCCAGTACATGTCCAGGCCCGTCTGAAGTTTGCTAGAGAGCATTTGGATGATCCAGAAGAAGATTGGGAGAATGTCATTTGGTCAGATGAAACCAAACTAGAACTTTTTGGTAAAAACTCAACTCGTCGTGTTTGGAAGACAAAGAATGCTGAGTTGCATCGAAAGAACACCATACCTACTGTGAAGCATGGGGGTGGAAACATCATGCTTTGGGGCTGTTTTTCTGCAAAGGGACCAGGACGACTGATCTGTGTAAAGGAAAGAATGAATGGGGCCCTGCATCGTGAGATTTTGAGTGAAAACCTCCTTCCATCAGCAAGGGCATTGAAGATGAAACGTGATTGGGTCTTTCAGCATGACAATGATCCCAAACACACCACCCGGGCAACGAAGGAGTGGCTTCGTAAGAAGCATTTCAAGGTCCTGGAGTGGCCCAGCCAGTCTCCAGATCTCAACCCCATAGAAAATCTTTGGAGGGAGTTGAAAGTCCGTGTTGCCCAGCAACAGCAGCAAAACATCACTGCTCTAGAGGAGATCTGCATGGAGGAATGGGCCAAAATACCAGCAACAGTGTGTGAAAACCTTGTGAAGACTTACAGAAAACGTTTGACCTCTGTCATTGCCAACAAAGGGTATATATCAAAGTATTGAGATAAACTTTTGTTATTGACCAAATACTTATTTTCCACCATAATTTGCAAATAAATTCATTAAAAATCCTACAATGTGATTTTCTGGATTTTTTCCTCATTTTGTCTGTCATAGTTGAAATGTACCTATGATGAAAATTACAGGCCTCTCTCATGTTTTTAAGTGGGAGAACTTGCACAATTGGTGGCTGACTAAATAATTTTTTGCCCCACTGTACTAGTGTACTATTTTCTATTTAAAAAAAAAAATATATATATATATATATATATATATATCTTCCACTTTGTATAGATTGATGACAAAAAATTACAATTCTATTCATTTCAACAACTAATTTTGTAACAACAAAATGGAAAAAGTCCAGGAATACTTTCTGAAGACACTGCATGTGTGTGAGATGCAGAGTAATTAAACAGGTGTACTTGCCGCTCCATAGACCTTGGATGGTGGCCAGGGTGCTGTTGCTCAACATGGCAGGGTTTATAGCCCCTCCAAGCCCACCCGGAGCTAAGCTCAGCAAGGCCCCCCTACACACAGAGACAAGTATAGTCAGACAGACAGAGACACAGTGATTCCAGTAGAGATTACCCTGAATTCCTTATGCCTCCCTCAATCCCTGAGATTATGATGATCATAGCAATGAGCGTTCAACTATTCAACTATTCAAAATAGTTTCAACATGGCTTATATCATATTTTAGATATACATGGGCACTGGAAATATCTTCATGTAGTTTGACGTGTGTTGTGATCCTGCTCTGAAACCCTTTCCCGTCCTACTCACCCAGGAGTGAACTGTGAGGATGCCATCAGTCCTGGGTTAAGGCCAGCCATGGAGGCGTAACTAGAACTGGTGGGTAACTGGGCAGCTCCTTGCAGGGCCGCTGACAGCCCCGGTCCAGCCACCATCACCTGACCTGTCCCCAGATTGGTTGCTAGTGACGATGGCGCCTGCATGACCACCGTGTGCTCCTGGGTTCCATCCGTCTCCGCTGCCGTGGCCTGGAGGGCCGTGGGGGAGGGGCTTAGCGAGGTGGAGCTGGTCACCGCGGTAACCATGGGTGCCGTAGAGATGACAGATGCCGTGTTTGTGGTCGCTCCGATCGTCGTGCCTGAGACGGAACCCGGAGGGTGGTGTTTAGTTTTTAAGTACCAGGTGGGAAACGGGAAGGGAATTATGCCTGAATCCTAATTTGAGATTTCTTTCTTCAAATATGATCCTGTCCCTCCCCTTTCCCCGTGTACCTGTTAAGGTCAGGCCGGAGACGCTGGTGCTGGTGAGAGGCATCACTGGGTTTAAAGTGAGTGTGGTTGGTGTGTTACTGGTCACAAGGCTTGCCGTACTGGCCACCTGCACCAGGGAAAGAGAAGAAAAAGGCTTGAACATAGAATAGAAAAAAATACACTTTACTTGTGTGTGTGTGTGTGTGTGTGTGTGTGTGTGTGTGTGTGTGTGTGTGTGTGTGTGTGCATGCTTACACTGTGTATGTGTCCATGCATGCAAGTGCAAGTGTGTGTGGTACATGTACATGCCAGTGTGTTTTGTCAATACCAAGGGGCTATTGGGGGTGAAGATGGTTTTGATGGGGGTGCTGCCTGTCCCTGTGATGCTGTGTCCGCTGCTGGGGGGGTTGATCCGCTTCTCTTTTTGCCGACGGTTACAGAACCACACCCGGATCACCTCCTTCTCCATGTTGAGCTGGTCAGCAATTATGGTGATCTCCTCAGAGGTAGGTTTTTGGTTCTGCTTGAAGAGGGCAAAAGACCAGGTATTCCATTTCAGTATGGGGCAGTTCCTTTCAGTATGGGGCAGTTCCTTTCAATATGGGGCAGTTTCTTTCAATATGGGGCAGTTTCTTTCAGTATGGGGCAGTTTCTTTCAGTATGGGGCAGTTTCTTTCAGTATGGGGCAGTTTCTTTCAGTATGGGGCAGTTCCTTTCAGTATGGGGCAGTTTCTTTCAGTATGGGGCAGTTATTTTCAGCATGGGGTAGTTATTTTCAGCATGGGGCAGTTATTTTCAGGAGGGCAGTTTACCAGACACGCTGAATGAAGTCTTTTCCATTTCATTGATTCCCTTCCTAATGGTTTAAGTGCTAAAATTGGTTGATGAGGTAAGTTAGTGAAGACAAGTGAGCGCTAATCTAGACTGTAACACTTCACTCACCTCCAGAAAGCTCTTTTCTAAGGCCACGCGGATGTTGGTCTCGATGCTGGTCCTCTTCTTGCGTCGGCGGTTGAGCCCCTCCATGCCCAGACCGGGGGACCCCAGGCCGCAAGGGCTGGACAGGGCCAGGTCAGACGACAGATTCTCTGCACAAACAGCACCGCGACAAGGGACAGGGACGGAGGTAAAGACCAGGTACTCTGCAGTGCATAATATGGTACACAATAGAGTACAAACACACACAGCTGTCGGACAGCTCAGAGACATACCTGCATCGTTGAGCCACTTCTCCAGAAGTGGCTTCAGCTTGCACATGTTCTTAAAGCTGAGGTTCAAGGCCTCGAAGCGGGAAATGGTGGTCTGGCTGAAGTCGTTACCATACAGCTTGCCCATGGCCAGGCCAACATCCCCCTGGGGGAGACAGAGAGGGTTAGGTAGAGCTCCGCTGTTAACACAAACACACGTATGCACACTCATGCAAGCATACACACACACACCTTCCTGCAGTTCGCTAATACCCCAAACCACACACACAGAATGTACACACGTACACACACCTTCATACAGCTCCCTCACAACACCAACCATACACCCACCTGTGTGAAGCCCAGTTTGATGCGTCTCTGTTTGAAGGTCTTAGCGAACTGTTCCAGCTCCTCCAGGTCGCTGGGCTCCTCCAGACTGGGTGTGTCCAGGCGTTTGGGCGGGGTCTGACTGTGGGACAGGGGCTGGATGGGCGTGGCTGCTATCGTGTGGGACGGAGTCGCTGGCTACAGGACGGAAGTATGGGGTTAGGGCTGAAAGGAAATGACAAACTAAACATGGTAGTGATAGTTGTAGTGTCTGACCTGTGAGGCAAGGTTGATGCTTGGCTGAGTCTGCAGGAGGTTGGCTTGGCTTTGAGGTAGTTGAGTTAGAAGATTATGGGCTTGCAGGAAACCTGTTGAGAGAATTATGGAGACCATTTAAGAGGTACGAAAGGAGGGTGAGAGCGAGGACGGGCGAGTGTGTATGTTTGTGCACGTGTGTGTGCGTGCCTGTGTCCATGTGTGTGTGTGTGTGTGTGTGTGTGTGTGTGTGTGTGTGTGAGTGTGTGTAGTACATACTCTGCGTTGTGTACATACTCTGCTGGCCCTGCGGCGTCTGTGAGATGATGAACTGACCAGGCTGCAGCTGGGTGGCGATGTGGTGGCCAGGTTGAACCAGGACAAACTGGGGCATGGTTAGGTTCTGCTGCTGCAGCTGCTGTAACTGCTGAAAGTCCTCACGCACACACCCACCGGGAGAAAGGAGCACACATTACTACAGGCACACACAGACACGTATAGTCACACACCACTCATGCTGATGTTGGTCATCTCACACACACACACACAAATACAGGAAGTGAGGAACCCTCGTAACTACAGGGAAGCCAGTATTTATAAGTCTAGTCCTACAAGTAAGGGGGGTACATGTCTACTAGAGGTGATACTGTAGCTGCTGCCTGCTGGCCTTTATTCTAGCTTCATTCTACAGGTGCACTCATTCATACAACAGAGATCAACAGAGGAAAGTTTTCATTAAGCTTCCACAGGGAGAAAAGGTTACAACGTACTACAGCATACTTATAATCATTCATATAACAGTGTTATACATGAGTACTACTAGGTAGATTTTACAGGTCCAGTCATTCATATAACAGTGATATAAAGGTGTACTACAGGTAGGTAACTGCTGAAGGTCGCCATCTCATACGGGTATCCCAGCTGGCTTAGCTGGCCTGGGAGATGAGTAGAGACAGAGGGAATCTGAGGGGGAATGATGTGAACATTACAGCTCTGTGTTTCCTGCATATTCAATTGATGACACTGTGGCTGTTATATGTTTTGAGGCAGTATTGGGTTTGACTTCAGGATTTTATTTTACACCCCTTTCTAGAGCAGGTAGCAGGATACTCTGCCCCCTGCAGATTCCGTCGAGCCCTAGTGATGGGATTGTGTGTGTGTGTGTGTGTGTGTGTGTGTGTGTGTGTGTGTGTGTGTGTGTGTGTGTGTGTGTGTGTGTGTGTGTGTGTGTGTGTGTGTGTGTCTATACACATTCTCATGTATTTGTGTGTGTGTATCTCTCTTACAGAGGTGATCTGGACGGGCTGGGACAGGGGCAGCTGTGTGATGGGGGTGGCTGCGGAGGCAGAGATGCTGGCCCCCGTGGTGCTGCTCTGCTGGCTGGCTGATTGCTGCTGCATGGCTGCTGCCAAGAGCTGGGCCTGGGCCTGCTGCAAAAACATCTGCTGCTGCGCTGGAGACAGGGTCAACTGGAGAGGGAAAGCGAGACGGGGGACGGGGGGTCAAAGCGAAAGAGACGGGGAGACAGCGAGAGGGGGGGCAGAGAGAAAGAGGGAGATAGAAAGGCAGAGATGACAGATATTGTGGAGAGAGGGCAGAGAGAATGGTAGAGGGGGGCGCAGAGATAAAGAGAGAGAATAATATAAATGGAGTGAGCGGTTGGAAGAGAAACAATAGTATGTCAAGACAAATGCCCCTCACATTCATTTCAAAACGTCAAAGGTCTTTCAAGTTGCAAAGGACTACAAAACTAGCAGTACATGTGATGCAGTGACTGAGTGCCTTAGGGCCCAACAGACGGAGAGAGGAGAGGACTCATGCATTTGGACGGGAGATGATGTTGGTGTTTGGAGAGGTTTCTCATCGCAGCCACTGGCTGTCTGATCTTTAGGTTACATGACTCTATCACATGTGAGGGCTTTCTGGCCATGCGACAGAATGATCATGGATGAGTATGACGCCTGGGCTCCCGGTCGCTCACACACAAACCAAAAGATGGTACCAGGGTGATGTTTGTCGTGGGGTTGGCATGATTGCACATGTGCACAAGCCCACACAGGCTACGTCCCAATACTCTTCTCTCAGTTCCTCCCACCAACACTGATCATAGCAGGAATTGGTAGAATGAATAAGGTAGGTAGATCAATTCCCATTCAATCTTTATATCGAATCACCGGTCACTAAGGAGAGGAAACAAGGAAAATAGTATTTGGACATAACCCCACCCTCTCTCTGGGTGTATCTCAATAGTCTCCTTCCGTTCATATGCACTGATCTGAGAACAGTGAAACCAATATACCGACGATACCTCCTGAGCATTTGCTATTCTTTTAGATCAGTGCAGATGAGGAAGCCATAGAGATCCAGCACATTACAGACAGACAGATGAACCGACAAGCAGGCAGGCAGACAGCATGACACTTACTCCAGCTATCTGTCCCCCAGCCAGCATGAGCTGGGCCTGAGGCAGCACCCCCTGCTGGACGGAGGTCGGAATTGCACCCGAGTCTTCAGACTTGGACTAGGAGCATAGGATACATAGGATAACCTTATATAGAATAACCTTCCCAGATACATGTCATATAGACACAGGCGACTCCTGATAACTGTAAACTCGATGAGTGCAATACAGTTTTCCAGTCTCAGTTCAACTGCATTATTTTACATTGCTCCTGATAACGACATGTTCCTGTTAAGTCCAGTCTCAAGCCGTTGCATTTATCACGAGTCGTCTGTACATTATGTCGATCTGTTTTTGAATAATGATGTTGACTGATACTTATTGTACTCAGATGCCCTAATTCTTGCAACTATATCTGTCAGAGTCTTGACTAGAGATAAGTAGCAAGACCCATATTTTTACTGTTCAACATTGGAGTGGAGAAGAAGAGAAAAAACATATACACAGCAAGACAAACCACAATCCCACACACACTGCCACATAAACACAAAAACAGGGTTTCAATAATAGGTAGCACACTGAAGGTATTCTCTAAATAGAAAATGATCGACATAAGGAAAGCAGGAGAGGAATGTACTGCAGCCCACAGAGAACAGAGAGAGGAAAGAGGGAGGGGTGAGTGGAGAAGTTAATTTAAAAAACTGTTATGCAGTGCATGTAAATTCTGCAGAGATTTGCATATTCTTCGCCATCTGTTTCCGAGCAACCGCAGAGCAGCTAATTAGCATACAGGGTTGATTAATCTGCCTTGTTGCCAGGCGATACCGAGAGAGCCTGGCTCATTTACATGTACTGTGTGTGTGTGTGTGTGTGTGTGTGTGTGTGTGTGTGTGTGTGTGTGTGTGTGTGTTAGAGCTGGGATGGTAAACCGAAAATGACGGATATTGCCTTCCTCTTACCGAAACATTTTACCTACGAAGGTAATTTTCTGTGATTTTGCTACACGACATTCCTGTAGATTGTTGTAAAAACAATATTTGGTCAACAGTAATAGCCTATGCATTATGTTGATTCCTGCTATGAAAGTATCTGCCCCATTTCGCTGTCGTATTTTGTGTGAGCGAGCCACTCTCACTCCCTCATCCTACTGTGAAGCACAAGCATATGACAGTTGCTAAAAATGTAATTGCGGGAATTAATAATTACAGTTTTCAAAGCAACTACTGTTGTTGTAGTTACAGAGGAGAGTCACAGCTTTCTGGGAGTATATCATGTATTTCTCACCTCTTGAATTCATGGCACAGTTAGTATGGTGCGCAAAGCAGAGTGTGCCATTTATATAAATTAGCCTAGACCTAGTCCTGAAAGGTTTTTGTAGGACATTAGCCTACATTCACTGATAGCTTAATCAATTAGCCTACATGGCTATATAGCAACAATATCATATTTAGAGTAAGCAATCCAGCCAAGTGTTTTGAGTTCCCACTTCCTCAGGTTGAGAATAATACAGCTTATAGTCCAATATGCACAAAGATGTCGGCAGATTCTCTGAAGAACCAAAAATAAATCTGATCCTTCTGGATCCTATTTGACAGGTCGCAAATCAACATATCAACCGTGCATTCCCTGGATATGTTAGATCGAATAGCTGACTTTTTGAATCATGGCTACCATCTCAGTTTTCTTACTTCGCACTGAAACTAAAAAATTATAGTGCCCTGCCGCTAATGTAAAGTAATAAAAATAAACGTTTCATATTTACTGTTATCGAGTAAAATGGTTAGATTTATCACGAAATGGATTTTCTGTCCACATCGTCCGGCTCTAGTGTGTGTGGCTCTGTTCTGTTGGCATGTCTCTGTCCCCTCTCCTCATTTCAACTACACTTCTGCCAGCCTGGGCACGTGCAAAAAATACACCCACATATACTCAGATCACACAGACACACACACACACAGACACACACTCCCTGGTAAAAGCAGCAAACCTGTGTGTGTTTTGGTCTGAGTGAGTGAGTGAGTTACCTGTTGGAGCAGAGCCTGTGCATGTGCATTGGTGATTGCGTTTGTGGCCTGCACCGTCTGCCTCTGAAAGTCCAGTCCATTCGTTTGGACTCCTGAGAACAGAAAAGCAATTAAGTCATCAGAAAAAAAAACTTTCACATACACACACTTTCACATACACACACACAGCACACACAAATCGACATGTGTGAACATAATACGCACACAGTAGCCTCTAATTACAGCAACAGCACAACAACCCAATTAACTTTCACTGAACCTCTCTCTCTATTAGGTTTCTCAATCAATACAATAAAAACACACACTCTGTAGGACATTGAAGTGAGCAGAGTACAGACCCGGGGGGTGTTCAGAGGGCACCAAACAGGACCACAGGTTTTTAAACAGAAGACCATTACCTGAACTTAAGAGTCTAATAACCAAGGACATTTTCTCTGTCCGTTTGTGACTATTTGAAACCGTTTGTGCCTCCTGAACGTCACTCCAGGTGCGGGCAGCCAGAGCAATGCAGCAGCAGGTCACAGCAGGTAACTCACCTGTGTTTCCGTCCCCACTCTGACTCTCCATTGCACATTTACTAGTTTCTGATGGATTACTCATTCTAGAATCTGAAAGAGGCAGACAGACAAAACAGACAGAGAGAGAGAGACTTTCACTCAACTGTCATCTAAAAGTAACGCCCCACCATCCCATCCCAAACCAGCGCCTAAAGCCCACATCTTTTAAATATCTGATGTCGTATGCCGCACTTAATACAATAACACTAGACAACTCCCACTCCTTCCAACAGAGTCTGATAATAATGTTTTCTAATGGGCTACACACCCACAACTACCTCTAGCCTACATGCAGAGTATTGTTTCCATACAAAACCAGGTTTAAAAAATTGCGCCAGGTGAAAATCTTACAATTAGAAAACGCCCCATTTAATACAGTGGAAATCAACATCTTCAACAATGGCAATTAGGGGATACACTTTGAAGCATGCCTTTACATGCATAAAAGCCCAGCAGGACAATGTTTCATCCCCTTTTGACTTGTTCCTTGACGATCTCTCTCTCTCTCTCACACTCGCACACACACATTTGACATACTTTATTTGAATCTACCAATCAAATTGACAATGAAAAGATCCAAACATTTCAAAAGGTCCCTTTATGCATGGCATGTAAGGGTACAGAAAGCACCTCCCTCTCCAAACAGCTAGGCTGCCCACGACAGCTGAAACAGTACAGTATCTAGCCAATTGCTTTGCCCTAGTTTTTATCAGGCCCGCAATCTGGAGGACACGCACTGCAAGGCTGTGCCAAATATCCGCGGCACCAGCTTGCACCTCTACCCGAGGATGTCCAAGCCTGCCACCAGGAGCTGGTATTTAAGCACCTTCTCGGCAAATGAGTAGCCCACTTCCAAAATGAGCACCTCTCCCTGGCCTCCCCCCACAACAACAATATCTGGTGTATTTGGTACCCCATCATCATCAACATCACAAACACACAACACCGGACCACAGGACTCACCCACTTCTGTTGAACCTGTATTTTCCAGCATGCTTGCAAAAGCTGGCGGCGGCAGATAGGCTTGGTTCCGCCGGACAGCACACTGCCCCTCCTCTCCCTACTCCCTCTCTTCACTATCCACTGGTCAGTGCAGAGTCCAGTCAAACTACAGCTACACACACAAGACACAGACAGACTGGCACAGTCCACTGAACGCTCCACTGAACAACACTGAGACACAGCCTCAGCACTCCACTTAAGCCAATGGGTTTTAGACTAACAGCTCTCCCTCACTCTCAATCAATCTTTCTCTACCTTTCCTTTCTTCTCAACAGTCTCCCTCCTTTTCCCTCCCTCTCTCCGATTCGTGGCAGGATTGTCGCAACTACTGAAAAAGTTCTCTCTCCCTCTCTTTCTGGAAGAAAACAGAAACAACTAGTGCAGCTGGCTCCTCTCTCTCTCCCTCCACCCACCCCATTCTATAATGGAGTATAATCAGTATTCAGCTGATTAAAGCTGTATGCAAATCAGGCCCTACCTCGTTAGCGATTCAAGGCTTTGAAGTCCTGTAAGCAATTCATTTCACACCGGGCTCTGAAAGCTTTCTGCATAATTTAAAATCCATAAATATGTATCATTTCATTAGCATATTAATTGGATGGCTTTTTGGAGAACAATAAAAAACAGGGGAATATATATATATTTTTTTTAAAGATGTCCGGCCTCAAACTAAGCCCAATTACCGGCAGAATGCAGGCAGCAGAGTAATTAGCTGAGAGAGCCAGGTAAAAAAACAGGGCAAACAACTGCCCAGAATTCAGTGCGAGGCCTGTCGGCAGTGGTCTGGGCACGTTGGCGTGGAAAGGTGGCGGATGCTAATAGAACTAATAGAATGTCTCGGACTGCTGGTCCCAAAGTCCGCCAGGAGTCACAGAGACCAGGCCTGGTTATTAATGAGGGCTTGGAGGTGGGGGGAATAAATAACTCCACCACGAGCCTGTCATTACTACCAGACCCCCTGTGGCTATGGCATTCCACTCTGCACAACTACTGAGACAGAGAGAGAGAAACAGAAATGGGAGGGGGGGGGTACTATCAGCTATGTTTATGAAGCGTGTGAAGATTAGCATATTTAGATTAGCTTTAAATTCCATTAGGCTAGTTGTTCTCATTCAGACGGCTTTTTTCCCATTTCACTCTTTTTAATCTAGTGTAGAAGAACATGCCTTGGAAGTTAATGTAGCGAGCAGGCAGGCGCCGACTGACAGAATGGGGTGTCAAAGCAATGTTAAAATTAAATCTGACTGTTTTGTGGGGTAGACCTCTGAAAAATAGGGGGATGAACGTGTGGTTTTGCCTTGCTCAAAAAATCCTCAATAAAAAACTACACCGAATTTGTCTCTTTTCTTGGCTCCCTTATCACACTAGTGACTAAGACAAACAGAGACTGAAGAAAGGGCATGACAAAGCAGTAGGGACAGTAATCAACAGTATGGACAGTAATCAAACAATAGCCTAAAAACAGTGTTTTTGCAGTTACAGTGTGGGGCATTATTAGATTAGTTTGTAGTACTTTCAGCCAAGGAAGCTAACGGCTAACCATTTTCTTCAGAAGGCCGATTTAGGCCAGGTTACGACACTGTCACGCCCTGATCTGTTTCACCTGTCCTTGTGATTGTCTCCACCCCCACCAGGTGTAACTTATTTCCCCCGGTGGATTTATCCCTGTGTTTCCTGTCTCTCTGTGCCAGTTCGTCTCGTCTGTTTCAAGTCAACCAGCGTGTTTTTCCCGTGCTCCTGCTTTTGCTATTCTCTCTTTTGCTAGTCCTCCTGGTTTTGTCCCTTGCCTGTTTTCTGGACTCTGTACCCACCTGCCTGACCAGTCTGCCTGCCCTGACCTCGAACCTGCCTGCCACTCTGTACCTCTTGGACTCTGATCTGGTTTTGACCTTTTGCCTGTCCATGACTATTCTCTTGCTTTTGGAACTAATATATATCAAACACTCAAACCATCTGCCTCCCGTGTCTGCATCTGGGTCTGGCCCTGAGCCCTTATGGACACTTAA
Organism: Oncorhynchus tshawytscha; assembly: GCF_018296145.1. Lineage (NCBI taxonomy): Eukaryota > Metazoa > Chordata > Actinopteri > Salmoniformes > Salmonidae > Oncorhynchus > Oncorhynchus tshawytscha. The sequence continues at coordinate 20,864,407 of NC_056454.1, read as the reverse complement.
ACTCACGTTCTCAAAGCCACAACAAATGTTTCAACCACTAACTCTCCAAGTGTGAATTTGTTGATGGAAAAAAACAAGGTTCCCTCCCATGAAACAAGGACAGAGATACCCAAAAAAACAGACACCCCATCTTCCTTCCTTCCTTGCAAACCACAACCACCCACTATACCCTCTTAATGCAAAACAAAAAGAGAAAACAGAAGGGTTCAGAGGCAAAGAGAAGTAAGGAGAAAGGCACTTTATTTAAACCACACTTGCTAGGGTGGCTCGAAAAATCCAACTGTGGATCGAACAATTCATTATGCAAATATTTTAGCAGAGAATATTTAATAGGTAAGTCATTAGCACTTTTTTATGGAAAGGCTGAGTGAATATAGCGGAACAGCTAATGTGAAAGGGAGACATTCAACGTGAGGCATAGCGAGTGTAGAATAATAAGCATATTCAAATTCCACTGACATTTAACTTCACCCATGGTATGTAAGTCACGGCAACACTTCAAACTAAGTTCCCATTAATATCATGTAGCTGAGTTAAGCCTATAGGCCTAAACTAGTTTGTTAATACAGTACATAGCATGTAACTGTGTGTGCATAAGGCATTTCACTGTTCTACAATTATGGTGACCAAATCTTTCTCCATTTGTCCTATTGATCATGCATGTCTCTCTCCTACTATTATAGACCTTTTAATAAAACAAGACGTTTTGCCACCAACTTTAACACTTTTTGGCAACTTGCATTTATATCTGAAAGGTATTGCCGGCAACATAGCCTGTACTTTTATTTTCCGCCAACCAACCGAGTCATGATTGTGGTAATATGTGTAAAATGTCCCGCCAGACCCTCAGTATAAATGTCCCCTATCATCATATAGCGGCTTGGCACACTTTCAATTATGAACATTCTATTGTTGTTCTCCGACATCAAACTTGTTCTTGTTATTAAGAAAAAGTATAAACCTGGTATAAACACAAAAACGGCAGTCTGCTTGACATTGAAGCATCCGAGTCCAAATAGCAGCATTACCTGCAACATTTTTTGCACAAAAAAAACATTAGTTTTAAATTGTATTTAGGATATGTAAATCTAGCAAGCCAGGCAACTAAAAGACACTTTCTATACAATGTTTTGGGTTGTTGCAGTTTTTTTTATATTTAGCTAACAGCTATCTAGCTAGCCAGCTCATATACATTGAGTGTACAAAATATTAGGAACACCTTCCTAAAATTGAGTTGCACTCCCTTTGCCCTAAGAACAGCCTCAATTCGTTGGGGCATGAACTCTAGAAGGTGTCGAAAGTGTTTCACAGGGATGCTGGCCTATGTTGACGCCAATGCTTCCTGCAGTTGTGTCAAGTTGTCTGGATGTCCTTTGGGTGGTGGACCATTCTTGATACACACAGGAAACTGTTGAGTGTGAAAAACCCAGCAGCGCTGCACTTCTTGACACACTCAAAACCGGTGCACCTGGCAACTACTACCATACCCCGTTCAAAGGCGCTTAAAATATTTTGTTTTGACCATTCACCCTCTGAATGGCACACATACACAATCTATGCCTCAATTATCTCGAGGCTTACAAATCACTTTAACCTCTCCTCCCCTTCATCTACAATGATTGAAGTGGATTTAACAAGTGACATCAATAAGGGATCATAGCTTTCACCTGGATTCACCTATGTCATGGAAAGAGCATTTTGTATAATCACTGTAATTACCTAGCTACAGACAGGTTATATCACATTATCTAGTGTACAAAGATTTTTGTCCATTACTGGTCGTTACAGGAAAGCCCCATACAAACCACCGCAATAGATTTTTCAACTAATCTGTATTATTTTTTAAATTTAATTTCACCTTCATTTAACCAGGTAGGCCAGTTGAGAACAAGTTCTCATTTAAAACTGCGACCTGGCCAAGATAAAGCAAAGCAGTGCGAAACAAAAAACAACAGAGTTACACATGGAATAGAAAAGCGTACAGTCAATAACACAATAGAAAAAAATGAAGTCTATATACAGTGTGTGCAAATGGCGTGAGGAGGTAAGGCAATAAATAGGCCATAGCAGCGAAGTAATTACAATTTAGCAAATTAACACTGGAGTGATCGATGTGCAGATGATGATGTGCAAGTAGAAATACTGGTGTGCAAAAGAGCAGAAAAGTACATTTAAAAAGAATATGGGGATGAGGTAAGTAGATTGAAAGGGCTATTTACAGATGGGCTATGTACAGCTGCAACGATCAGTTATCTGCTCAGATAGCTGATGTTTAAAGTTAGTGAGGGAAATATAAGTCTCCAACTTCAGCGATTTTTGAAATTAGTTTCAGTCATTGGCAGCAGAGAACTGGGAGGAAAGGCAGCCAAAGGAGGTGTTGGCTTTGGGGATGACCAGTGAGATACCTGCTGGCAATACCTTTTAAATTATTTGTTAGGCCAGACAAGCTCACAGAACGGGACCGCCGAGTGCTGAAGCGCATAAAAATTGTCTGTCCTCGGTTGCAACACTCACTACCGAGTTCCAAACTGCCTCTGGATGCAACGTCAGCACAATAACTGCTTGTGGGGAGCTTTATGAAATGGCCGAGCAGCCGCACACAGGCCTAAGATCGCCATGCGCAACGCCAAGAGCCGACTTGAGTGGTGTAAAGCTTGCCGCCAATGGACTCTGGAGCAGTGGAAACGCATTCTCTAGAGTGATGAATCACGCTTCGCCATCTGGCAGTCCGACGGACGAATCTGGGTTTAGCAGATGCCAGGAGACTACCTGCCCGAACGCATAATGCTAACTGTAAAGTTTTGGCCACATTTTTATTCACCATAACAGGAAAATTAACACATTAGAAGGTAATTATTTACAAAAGATTTACAAGTATGGCAAACTGCTAACTTACTGTTTGTGGATGTGAAGAAATTAAAGCAGTTAATTTGCATTCTGTCCTATCTGAGAAATATAGAACTTGATCAATGCTGTTTGCTGCTTCAGGTTAGCATGACAACTGTTGCAGCAACAGGGTCAAAGTTGAATGTCTCTTTGCTCAGTTCCCGCCAAAGTAGTGGCTCTGACTAGAGGGAGTACAGCTTCAACCGGAAGTTAGGAGTTAGGAGAACTTACGCATCAGGTTAGGATAATTAACGTGGCAGGTTAGGAGACTTAGGTTAAGGTTAGGAAAAGGGTTAGAGTTAATTGGAGACTTAGTTGGAGACTTATATTACTTTACAGGTTTCTGTACAGCACTTTGAGATATCAGCTGATGTACGAAGGGCTATATAAATACATTTGATTTGATTTGATTTAATTCAAATGCTCTCCTAACCTGCTACGAAATGTAACTTTCGGTCATAGCTGTACTCTCTCTAGTCACAACCCACGATCATATAAACATTTCCCAATTGTTTTTAAAGGCAAAACACTGTGAATCCTATGTGAATGGCCTAGCCCAGTGTTAGCAGGGCTACTGGCAAACCGGATTATAGTACATTCCAAAAAATTATACCTGAACAACACTATATATTTTCATTTGTCTTTTGCCCCTTTGAGAATCTTTTTGGCCTTCCTCTTGTCCTAGCCTAGGCTACATCCCACACAGCTGTCTGGTCCCTTATCTTACCAGGTTAACTTTACCATGGTAATCTAGTACCAAGCCTACCTACTATCCATCTAGTCACATACTGTATAGTATATCACTATGTGCACATGACATACTCCTCTCGAACTAGAACAGCTTGTCTGTACGTACTTCATGCATACTTTTCAGATGCCTTGCATCTATTACTGAACATAATGCATTATTCATGAAAACCATGTTTACAACTATGAATATTCATAGACGGAACTCTCGGGATGGAATGGGATGAAAATATAAAACTGTGAGGAAGTGAGGAGGGTGAGTGTGAAAATTAGAAAATAATTTCTCACCACAAAGTAGCTTAGTTCATAATCGACCCAATTTTGTAGTAAAAGCCCCCCCCACCCTTTTTTTTTTTTTTACAAAGGACTTACTGAATGCTTCCCACAACAAGACAGGAACCCAACAAAATAAGTGAATGCTGTGCTACAGTGACAAGGATAACCTGATTTCACACTTTGCAAAAAGCACAAGACACAACACAGCAACATGAATACGATTATTTTTAATAAGTAACAGGGATGTAGCCTACAACTAAAATATGGACACAAACACACACAAACGCCTAGCCTAAGCAGCAAATAGTTTGCCTGGCTACCCAAACTCCTTAATCCGGCCAAATGCTACGCCCACGGACGTTAGTTTATAAATCTGGATCTGAGTACCTCCCCACTGATTTCTAGAACGCATACACACTCAAACCGTTCTGTTTGGTCCCCTTAACCGATGGGTTGGGCCAGAGCTATAACACACCTGGATAAAGCAGCGTTTAAAAAATGTGTCATCGGCTTTGATAATCTGATTGGTTAGTGATGATCAAATCACTGATGACTTTGTTTTGTATAACATAACCAGAAATTACTTCAACAATAGCAGTCTTAGACTGAAGTACAGTATGTAGTGAACATAGGGCAGAGGAAGAATTCAGTTTGAGTGCTTGCTGGCTAGAATGTTCATAAAAGTTGAAGGGCGACAATAGACCTATAATATGACATCACATCAGAGCAAAAAGATTTGAACTACTTCAGCAAATCTGTATGTTTGTCTTAAGTGTTTATTATCATGGAGAAAACAGTGTCACAAGAAAAGAAAATGGGTGGGAGGCCTTGTCTGCCCTTTCATCAAACTGAGACCAAGACATTCATTGGATGTGGGCCTCTCTTGTGCCACTGGCTGTCACGGAAGTACGCATGACCCCTCCCGGGAAAAAATGGCACAGGTAGAATGGGCCTCGCCGACATGGATTGTAAAGAAACGGCATTCAAAACTGATGCTGAACACGGGAATCGCTCTCCACAAGAGGTGGGGAAATCCAAGGCATCGTTTTTAAAGATCGGAAACGTCCCCAAATTAGGCATTCTACTGAAGTGTTTAATATATTCAGTCTGCGTAAACAAACGCCACCGATACCGACGCACACACAACTCAAGACAAGAGGGACTCGGTTGTGTGGGGCGAAACTTCAAAGCTCTCATCCAAACTCAAGACTAGCGAACGGCGAGACAATGGCGGCAACTATTGTTTCCCTTTCGACCGTGAATGTTTTTAGTGGATTTATGGCGGCAGGATCAGCATTTATATAACTGTCATTGCTATATTTTGGGGAATGTGGTCAAATTAAATAATCTAAATAAAATAAATTGAAAATCGTTTATTTCTTAAAACACATCCAGGAGGTAGGCAGCACCAATACGTCCTAAACATAAACAATACTAGTTAGGTTATACATTTCTTAAAGCGTTTAGGCTTTTATCTGCTAAAGAGAGCAGTACTATTGTTGATATCACGCTTCTGGAAAATAAACTAGCTCACGGGCTAGGTGCTGAAAATGGGCAGATTTTAGCTGCCACCATGGAGGGAAAAAATATGGGTTAGCCTACTGTTAACCTAAAAACATGATCAATAGGCATATAAACTTAGTGGAGACAATAGGCATGGTCTATAACCGCCAAACTAAAGGTTTTGACATATTTTGCGGCGATCGCGAGATAATGTCGAATAGTTCATGGTATATGCTGAACCCCGCATTCTCTATGACTACGTTATTATGCTCGGACAGGCCCACATGAATAACACAAAACAGGCTACAACGTCTGTATCGAGCACAAAGGCTGGGAAGATATAAAAACACGCTGCGGCCCTCCGATATCAAGCAAGTTAGCTTCTCGGCTTTCTATTATGCTACTGTAAATATGATTATAATGTAATATGCACAGCCGCTGGCTGTTGTTGGAAAAATGAATATGCAAACCTCCTCCAAGAAGCAGATAGGTTAACGCCACAATAAGCATAAACAGAAAGCCGATCTGCCTAGTTTTAGCAGCCAAGCTAGCCATCTTATCAAGCTAGTACAGCTACAGTACAGTATTTGAGCAATATCTGAATATGGCATGTATAAAAACCACAGACACGTCGCCAATTACTAATAAAATATGCTAAATCGCATTTGTAGACAGGGGTATGAATATGTAGCGGCGTACAGTGCTCTAATCACACAAAGAAGGGATGCATGTTTTTTGCCTTTAATTTGTCATCGCACTGCAATAGCCCGTTTACCCCTCTGTCAAATATCCGCTAGCTGTGAATTAACTAAAATTACGCGTACAACAGCAACATTGGGCTAACTCATTTTGTTGTCGCGTTTCTTCTGTGCTACATGGGTTGAGAGAAAGTGTTTGAATATGAGTATGAATATGTAAAATTCTGTAATGATTACCTGGTCCTGAACTCTCATCTTGACTCGCTGCTCCTCCATCCGCCATTTTGAATATTTAACCCGAAATCCCATCCCTGGTAGGAGGAAAGAGAGAAAACTACACACCCTGCGCGACTCATGTGCAAGTGCACTGTATTTACTTGATAAATACAGTTGGAGAAAGTATGCATAAATTATGTTTTTTTTTTTAAATAATTGTATTATGTTTGCATGTGTTTATGTAACCCATGTTAGTCATATTCATATTATCTTACTATGTTAAATTGGAACTAAATTCATCTTAAAATATCCTTAATGTTGTCTGCTGCAAATAGGTATAATATTTAAGGAATCATTAATGGGGGGCTATTAGGTGTTCTATGGAAAATAATGAACGACGTGGAAGGTATGTTCCACGACGCGCTAGCGTAACTGACCTTCCAGGGAGATGCATTGTTTTCCAGAAAACGCATAGAGCCCCTAGTTGATTTTTCATTTTAGACCATGGCCGTGGGGACCCGTCATTCTGGGCATTTAGCTTAAAAATATATATATATACAGAAAAATCCATGTTTTTAAGGGGGGTACCTGTGTCACATATCAGTTTGCAAACAATGTAAATAAATAAATAAATAGAGAATTCATTGAGTTAATAAAGCCGCATACAAACATGGTCTCTTTTTTGCTTTCTTGAGTAAGGCAGCTCAAAAATGCAGGTGTTTCAGCCTAGGTCAGTGCTTTCTGTGGTGGTGGGCCAGCCAGCAGAAAATACGGAGTGTAAGTGTTGGTAATGTTCTCTAGTTGCCCCTTGATTATCTCAGTGTTTTGTCACTCGTGGGGACAGTACGTCACCGCCAAGTCTAAGGGTAGACCTAGAAAATTCAAGCCCCTTGGGTGCTACCATAGAGTTACATTAGAAGGTCATTGGCCACAGATAAAATTATGTCAAATCACGTTTATTGGACTGATCATGTCAACATCATACTTTCAAAATCTTAGCTAGCAGTCATCATCATGAATCAAGTCGACAATCTACTGGCAAATCCTTTTTAATCTTTGTCATATGAAGAGAAATAATGAAATAAATTATAGCTAAAACGTATCGGTGCTCATCGGCCATTGGACATAGACATTACACAACAAGTTAAAAATCGCAAATTCAACAATGAGTAGTTTGGAAGGAATCAGTGACTGCAAGCATTGCAAAGCAATCACTATCCTGCTTTTCAGTAGAGTGTGGTTCCTACGGTTCTGACTTGGTGTACAGGGAGAACACTGTAAGAACGGTCCATGTTCTAAATTCTGTCGTTGTACATTTTAAAAGTGCTAAACAAATAGTTCTATTGACTACGTCCATCCTAGCTCGCTCATTAATGTCTTAATCGAAATTACGGATAGTCTCTTATCTGCTTGTCGTCCCCTTATGCCCTAGTTTGTACATCTCAATTGTCATTAGAAACCACTGTTAAAGCAAGTCAGCCATATCAGCTATGTTTTTTAAGGCAGTAAATGAGGCTGAATGATCTGTTTCGCAGCCAGACAAGGCTCCGCTGACAGCCAGGTGTAGCAGTGTTAGGACTGCTGTTGGGACAGCTTTATGTAGGCCTTAACATTTTGTGGGTACCGTTTGTCACCGTTATAGTGCAATTAATGTATTGTTTAGTGTTGTTTTGTTGTGTTGTGTAGTGTCTTTGCTGGCACGCAAACCATTTTTTCTGTCCCACCAAGATTTACATGCTAAAATCACCACTGACCATGGCTATAATTAAACACATTTGCCACATGAAATGTGTTCAACATCCAGTAATCAAACTATTAATCCTAGATTGCTATTATGAAACTCGAATTCAACAATGCCAATAATTTTTTCAATTAGACTTTTGCATTTAAAAGAAGCTTAAACAAAACATGTAAGAATTAACTATAGCCATTGAATTCTACCGTGCCTATATACAGTGTTTTATAGGGAATTATAAAATGTGTGTGTCAAGCCCTGAATTCTGATTGGCTGACAGCGGTGGTATATTAGACCATATACCGAAGGTATGCAATTCTTTTTTACTGCTCCATTTACGTTGGTAACCAGTTTATAATAGCAATAAGTCACCTCTGGGGTTTGTGGTATTTGGCCAACATACCACACCTAAGGGCTGTATCCAGGCACTCCGCATTGCGTCGTGCTTAAGAACAGCTCTTAGCCTTGGTATATTGGCCATATACCACACCCCCTCAGGCCTTATTGCTTCATTATACAACAGGTGGGTCTAATCCTGGATGCTGATTGGTTAAAACCGCATTCCAGCAGGTGTGTCTATTCCTCAAGTTACCACTAGCTAAATCTATGATTTACTCTGTTCCGTCCGACTGCGCAATCCTACTGTCTCATCAACTCAAAACTAAACGTTAGTCTAAAGGAAATGTGAAATAAGGTCTAGATACTTTTTATAGTGGAAATCAAGTTTATAAATTGCCTGGCTGGGCTGATGAGACAGTCAGATGGAACAGAGTAAATAGGAATTTTAACGTAATAGATTTAGCCAGTGGTAACTTGTGAAATAGACACTGGCTGGAACACGGTTTTAACCAATCAGCAGTCAGGAATTAGACTCCATTGTATTAGGTTGAAAAATACCACAGCTGTCAGCCAATCAGCATTCAGGGCTCGAACCACACAGTTTATAATATGCAATATTCTAACATATTTGCAGCTGACAGCATTAAGCATATTTGATGCTGCATTTAGTTCAATTTACTTTAGCCTAGTAGGCTAATATGAATATTACTAACATTTTCATAATAGCAAGCTAGGACTGATGGTTTGGTTAGCTAAACTAGCACGTCTGTTTTTTTGGTTACCACAGCAACTACTGTAGCTATCGAGTAAACTTGCTAGTTACTTCAGGGGATGTTGAACACATTTCTACCGGCAACACATTTCTAGTGAAAAATATACAAATTATAGCCATGGCAAGTGTGTTCAATTCTGTGTTAATTTATAGCCAATTTCACTCCACAAGCACGTTATGGCGCACACCTTCCACGTCGTTGTTTATTTTCCATAGAAAGCATAGCCACTCATTGATTACACCTTACTTGAATAGTATTATCCATAATGCTTTGTTTGTGTCTTTAGGTGTATGTGAATTTGCATAGTCTTGTTCTAACCTGTGCTTTTGTGCCCGCGTAGTACATAGGCCTGCAGGCTGCAGTAGCATACTGTAATAGCCTAGCCTATATGTGTGTTCAGATTGTTTTTTTTATATCAATAGAATAACAGCAAGCGTGGTATCCTGAGGTTATCCTCTAAACTCCATCTCCCTTTGAACTTTATTTTGATCTTCAGGCAATCAAGTTGAAAGATCTAAGGATCCTATTGACAGAACTCTGTAATGACGAATTGAAGTTGAGTAAGATAGTCATTTCTCACCTTAACTGTAGGTATATGTTTTAAGTAGGTTACTAGGGCCATGCTATTTGGAGCAGAAATTGTGCTTTTATCGTTATTTCTAGAATTATCCACTAGTGTTTCTGTCACGCCTGCTCCCACTCCCTCTCCCTAGCGCTCGAGGGCGCCAGGATGCCCATCATTACGCACAACTGTCACCTTCGTTACGCGCATCAGCACTTCATTGGCTTCACCTGTACTCCTTCACATTTTGATTGCCTTCCCTATATCGGTCTGTTCCTCTGTTTCATCCCCGTGTTAGCATTAATGTCATTATGTTTATCATGTCCAGACGCTGTCCTGTCTTGTTACATGACAGTTTATTCATTAAAATGTTCACTCCCTGTACTTGCTTTTCGTCTCCAAGCATCTGTCCTCACAGTTTCTAAAGGTAGAAATCCTTAAAAATGTTCTATAATTGACACAAGCTGTATCCAACCAAACAATCAAATAATATTTGATTTGTCACACGCTTTGTAAAAATAACAGGTGTAGACCCACAGTGAAATGCTTACTTACGGCCCCTTCCCAACAATGCAAGAAAAAAATATTGAACAAATTATAAACACAACAAATAAGTAAAAAGTACATTATTTTCTTTAGGAATATAGTGAAGTAAAAGTTAGTTGTTAAAAATATACATTCTAAAGTACAGATAACCCCAAAATGACTTGAGTAAAAACACTTTAAAGCACTACTTAAGTACTTTACACCACTGCATACACAGGGTAGCAGTATCAAGTCGATGTGCAGCGGTACAAGGTAATTGAGGTAGATACTGTATGTACAATACATACAATTTAGGTAGGGTTAGGCAACAAGATGGATAATAAACAGTAGCAGCAGCATATGTGATGAGTCAAAAGAGTTAGTGCAAAGAGGGTCAACGCAAATAGTCCAGGTAGCTATTTGGTTAACTATTTAGTAGTCTTATGGCTTGGGGGTAGAAGCCGTTCAGGGTCCTGTCAGTTCCAAACTTAGTGCATCGTTACCGCTTGTCGTGTGGTAGCAGAGAAACAGTTAGTGACCTGTGTGGCTGGAGTCTTTGACAATATTTAGGGCCTTCCTCTGACACTGCCTGGTATAAGGTCCTGGATGGCAGGGAGTTTGGCCCCAGTGACGTACTGGGTCATATGCACTACCCTCTGAGTGCCTTGCAGTTGGATTCCAAGCAGTTGCCATACCAGGCCGTGATGCAGCCAGTCAAGATGCTCTCAATGGCGCAGCTGTAGAACTTTTTGTGGATTTGAGGGCCCATGCCAAATCTTTTCAGCCTCCTGAGGGGGAAGAGACGTTGTCATGCTTTCTTCACAACTGTGTTGGTGTGTGTGGTCCATGTTAATTCCTCACTGAAGTGGACACTGAGGAACTTGAAGCTCTCAACCCGCTCCACTACATCCCTGTCGATGTGGAGGGCGTGCTCGGCCCTCCATTTCCTGTAGTCCGTGATCAGCTCCTTTGTCTTGCTGGTTGTGCGTGTGTGTTTGACAGATGTATTGCCTGAGCCAGGGGAAGCGTAGCTCTGCGAATCTTAAATAGCACGAAACCTATTATTTGTCAAGAAATACTATTTGTAGATCAGTGATTCTACACCTAACTTTGCTGAAACTAGCAGTTAAAGGAAAAGGTCAATGAAACCAACCATGGAAGTATATTGTAGAAGATTTGTGGGGGAGCCCCAACCGGGACTCGAACTCAGGACGGTGATGGTCAAGCCAACACCTAATATAATATACAGTGCATTCGGATAGTATTCAGACCCCTTGACTTTTTCCACAATTTGTTATGCTAGACATATTCTAAAATGTATTAAATATAAACATTTCCTCATCAATCTACACATAATACCCCATAATGACAATGTATAACATTTTAAAACAGAAATACTTTATTTACGTAAGTATTCAGACTCTTTGCTATGAGACTCGAAATTGAGCTGAGGTGCATCCTGTTTCCATTGATCATCCTTGTGATGATTCTACAACTTGATTGGAGTCCCCTGTGGTAAATTCAATTGATTGGACATGATTTGGAAAGGCCAGCACTTGTCTATATAAGGTCCCACAGTTGACAGTGCATGTCAGAGCAAAAACCAAGCCATGAGGTTGATGGAATTGTCCGTAGAGCGCCAAGACCGAAGTATGTCGAGGCACAGATCTGGGGAAGGGAACCAAAACATTTCTGCAGCATTGAAGGTCCCCAAGAACACAGTGGCCTCCATCATTCTTAAATGGAAGAAGTTTGGAACCACCAAGACTCTTAATAGAGATGACCGGCCGGCCAAACTGAGCAATCAGGGGAGAAGGGCCTTGGTCAGGGAGGTGACAAAGAGCCCGATGGTCACTCTGACAGAGCTCCAGAGTTCCTCTGTGGAGATGGGAGAAACTTCCAGAAGGACAACCATCTCTGCAGAACTCCATCAACCAGGCCTTTATGGTAGAGTGGCCAGATGGAAGCCACTCCTCAGTAAAAAGGCATGACAGCCCACTTGACAGGTTGCCAAAAGGCCCCTAAAGGACTCTCAGACCATGAGAAACAAAATTAAGCTCTTTAGCCTGAATGCCGAGGGTCACGTCTGGAGGAAACCTGGCACCATCCCTACGGTGAAGCATTGTGGTGGCAGCATCATGCTGTGGGGATGTTTTTCAGCGGTAGGGACTGGAAGACTAGTCAGGATCGAGGGAAAGATGAACGGAGTAAAGTACAGAGCGATCTTTTATGAAAACCTGCTCCAGAGCGCTCTGGACCTCGGACTGGGGCAAAGGTTCACCTTCCAACAGGGCAACGACCCAAACACACAGCCAAGACAATGCAGGAGTGGCTTCGGGACAAGTCTCTGAATGTCTTTGAGTGGCCCAGCCAGAGCCCCTACTTGAACCCGATCGAACATCCATGGAGAGACCTGAAATTAGCTGTGCAGCGACTCTCCCCATCCAAACTGACAGAGCTTGAGGGGATCTGCAGAGAAGAATGGGAGAAACCTCCCAAATACAGGACTGCCAAGCTTGTAGCGTTTGCAAACATTTCTAAAAACCTGTTTTTGCTTTGTCATTATGGGGTATTGTGTGTAGATTGGTGAGGGGGAAAAAACGATATAATTGATTTTAGAATAAGGCTGTAACATAACAAAAGGTGCAAAAGTCAAGGGGTCGGAATAGTTTAATGCACTGAATGCCATTTAGCAGACATTTCTATCCAAAGAGACTTACATTTTAAGTACGGGTGTTCCTAGGAATCAAAACCACTATACTGGCATTGCAAGAGCCATGCACTACCAACTGAGCTACAGATTACCACCTTAACCATTACGCCTAGAGGTCCAACCATCGCTACGGTATGTCATCCCGGTAACCTACCCCAACTTTGAGAGTGGGCGTGTCATGGAACTCCACTGCATCTGGAGCTGAGAGACAGGGAGACAAAGAAACGCACAACAACAAAAAGATAGAAACAAGAACAGGCCAACCTCATTCTATCACCCACACCACTCCAACACACTCCTCACCCAATTGTCCACCACAACATCCTGACCCAGAGTGGAGAGCAGAACAGCTAGTTACCCTTGAACATTCTCCTGCTTAGCTTTGTTCCTCTTCTTCCAGCATTAGTAGATGACAATTATCAGGACCAGGACCCAAACTAGGACCCCCCCAATGGTAGCTATGGTTGCGGTAGACAAGTTCATCATGAAGGCTGAAGAGGGAATAGGTAGAGTGATAGAATGAGTAGAAGAAGAGAGGGATAAGAAAATAAGTTTAATGGCAAGACTGAGTCTTGTTGATAAATGGGACTTGGTGCTTGAGTTGCAGATGCCTTGATTCAGTCATCACGATACCAATCCTAACCTAAAACTGCATCCAACCCCTCTCTCCCCTTACATCTCCAAACAAATAGCAACTGCAATACTCACAGAAGCAATTTAACTTCCTTTTTATCCGTTCTGCTTTGGATGCTTATGGAGTCCCTTGGGTGCAAGAATGGTCTATCCTTCCTATCCACAAATTATTTATGCATAGTAGTACACAGGGACTGGTCTCTAAATTACATTCTCTGCTATGTAAAATTACTCATAATCCAATCTCTTCCCACGCATCATGGAAGAAAGACATTTCCGTATGTAGTACTGTAACTAATTGAACCAGAGTTGGGTCCAACATATCAATTTCATTTTAAAAAAACAACCACCAAATGATACATTTCAATTTGGCCCATAGAACTTACTGCACAACATGCAAACTATTTCAAATGAAAGCTAGACAATCCCCAAATTGTTCACTGTGCCCTCAGGGGCCTCCTGGGGCATTTTTTTTTATATGGTTTGAGGGGTTTTACGTTTCTGGAGTTGTGTTTCATCCTGTCTTTCTGTCATAATAGGTAGAAATGTACCATGTTCACATTTTGTTGTTAAATGATTACACTATTTTCTATCTGTCAAACAGCAAGGTATTTGGCTTGCTGGATTAACAGCAGCCCAAAAAAATGATATCCTCACATTGGCAGGCTCCTCGTTCTTTAAGCAGACAGCAGTTGCTGCTATCATTCAAGGACATTATAAACATGGAAATATCTGTAAGACACATACATGGGGCGAGTGAAAGAGACATATTTTCTCTTTCATCAACAAATTGCTGATGACACAACAGTGGTAGGCCTGATCACTGACAACGATGAGACAACCTATAGGGAGGAGGTCAGAGACCTGACCGTGTGGTGCAAGGACAACAATCTCTTCCTCAACGTGATCAAGACGAAGATGATTGTAGACTACAGGAAAAGGAGGACCGAGCACACCCCCATTCTCATCGACAGGACTGTAGTGGAGCAGAGCTTCAAGTAGCTTGGCGTCCACATCACCAAGAAACTAACATGGTCCAAGCACACCAAGACAGTCAATGAAGTGGGCACCACCAAACCTATTCCCCCTCAGGAGACTGAAAAGATTTGACACGGTTCCTCAGATCCTCAAAAGGTTTTACTGTTGCACCATCGAGAACATCCTGACGGGTTGCATCACTGCCTGGTTGCATCACTAATCATTTGTTTTTCTTATCTCATACTTATTGGGGGGTTATTTTCTTAAAACTGCATTGTTGGTTAAGGGCTTGTAAGTAGGCATTTCAGTGTAAGGCGTATGTGACAAATAACATTTGATTTGATTTGAATGACTGTAAAAAGACTGCTATTGTGAACCACTAATTTACATTTGGGTTGGGGAAGTCCTGTAGGTGGGGCGTGGGACAGGAACTGTTTGTCTTCTCTTGGTCTTATCACCTCTTTCTGTCCATGTGTACCTGTTTTGTGTACCTTATTAAAAATAATACAAACATTTGATTTGAAAAAATATTTTAAAAAGAGTATACTGAATACTCATGGGGCATGACAGTAAAGTTTGAGCTGGCAGAGTGGATCTGATTGGTTGCCATGCAGATGTAGAAACCAGAAGTCGCCATAGAGATATTGCAAAGAGAACTGCATGGAAACCTCTGAAAGAACAACAAGGAAATTAGGAAGTAAAAATTCAGAGAGGATAGCTGCACATCAGTGGAGACTGCTGAGGGGAGGACAACTCATAATGGCTGGAATGGAGTAAATGGAATGGTGTCAAACATGTTTGATTTCATTCACTCCATTCCAGCCATTACACTCCATTCCAGCCATTATTATGAGCCATTCTCCTCTCAGCAGCCTCCACTGCTGCAAGTACACTGATAAACAAATGGATGTTTTACATACAAAACTCTGCCAATATTCTATTGCTTGTTAAAAGTAAATCTGAACACACACAGTACATACTCTCAGTGGTCCTAGGTGGGATTGCTCTGGGGGTGTTGTTGGTCCAGTACTCTGCTTCACCATGCACTGTCCTACATTTACAGAGGGAGCCACTGGGAAGGGAAGGAAACGTCACATCATATAATGTCATTTGATAAGTAGTCCAGTAGAGGGCAGTGGAGTCCTATTGAATATCCTATTAGAACCAATTTGCTGAAGTAAACTTTGAGAACAGCTAAACCAGCGTTTCCCAAATTCGGTCCTGGGGACCACAAGCGGTGCACATTTAGGTGTTTACACAAGCACTACACAGCTGATTCAAATAATCAAAGCTTGATGATTGTTTCATAATTTGAATCAGCTGTGTAGTCCTATGGCAAAAATCCAAACGTGCACCGCTTGTGGTCCCCAGGTCCGAGTTTGGGAAACTCTGACCTAACCAGTGACAGGTATTTTACTCCTCCCTTTATATGGCAAGACCGAATTGAAGTATCTATTCCATCTTTAAACAGATTTAGCCTTTTCATCCAGACTTCATCTATCATACTATTTCCCTACATGGCTACTGTTCTCACCCAGGACCACCAGTTGGATATGGCGGACAGCCTCCCCTTGTCGTCTTCAGGGATCTGGACCCTGCACTGCCACAGCTGGTTCTCATGTATGGTCACCTGGCGCAGGGTGTTCTGCCCTCCAGGGACGTCATGGTTCAACTCTGCTCAGCCTTCATAGGAGTGCAGCTATTCCCTCCGCAAGGCTATCAAACAAGCTAAGCGCCAGTACAGAGACAAAGTAGAATCTCAATTCAACGGCTCAGACACAAGAGGCATGTGGCAGGGTCTACAGTCAATCACGGACTACAGGAAGAAATCCAGCCCAGTAACGGACCAGGATGTCTTGCTCCCAGGCAGACTAAATAACTTTTTTGCCCGCTTTGAGGACAATACAGTGCCATTGACACGGCCTGCAACGGAAAACATGCGGTCTCTCCTTCACTGCAGCCGAGGTGAGTAAGACATTTAAACGTGTTAACCCTCGCAAGCCTGCAGGCCCAGACGGCATCCCCAGCCGCGCCCTCAGAGCATGCGCAGACCAGCTGGCCGGTGTGTTTACGGACATATTCAATCAATCCCTATACCAGTCTGCTGTTCCCACATGCTTCAAGAGGGCCACCATTGTTCCTGTTCCCAAGAAAGCTAAGGTAACTGAGCTAAACGACTACCGCCCCGTAGCACTCACATCCGTCATCATGAAGTGCTTTGAGAGACTAGTCAAGGACCATATCACCTCCACCCTACCTGACACCCTAGACCCACTCCAATTTGCTTACCGCCCAAATAGGTCCACAGACGATGCAATCTCAACCACACTGTACACTGCCCTAACCCATCTGGACAAGAGGAATACCTATGTGAGAATGCTGTTCATCGACTACAGCTCGGCATTCAACACCATAGTACCCTCCAAGCTCGTCATCAAGCTCGAGACCCTGGGTCTCGACCCCGCCCTGTGCAACTGGGTACTGGACTTCCTGACGGGCCACCCCCAGGTGGTGAGGGTAGGCAACAACATCTCCTCCCCGCTGATCCTCAACACTGGGGCCCCACAAGGGTGCGTTCTGAGCCCTCTCCTGTACTCCCTGTTCACCCACGACTGCGTGGCCACGCACGCCTCCAACTCAATCATCAAGTTTGCGGACGACACAACAGTGGTAGGCTTGATTACCAACAACGACGAGACGGCCTACAGGGAGGAGGTGAGGGCCCTCGGAGTGTGGTGTCAGGAAAATAACCTCACACTCAACGTCAACAAAACTAAGGAGATGATTGTGGACTTCAGGAAACAGCAGAGGGAACACCCCCATCCACATCGATGGAACAGTAGTGGAGAGGGTAGCAAGTTTTAAGTTCCTCGGCATACACATCACAGACAAACTGAATTGGTCCACTCACACAGACAGCATCGTGAAGAAGGCGCAGCAGCGCCTCTTCAACCTCAGGAGGCTGAAGAAATTCGGCTTGTCACCAAAAACACTCACAAACTTCTACAGATGCACAATCGAGAGCATCCTGGCGGGCTGTATCACCGCCTGGTATGGCAACTGCACCGCCCTCAACCGTAAGGCTCTCCAGAGGGTAGTGAGGTCTGCACAACGCATCACCGGGGGCAAACTACGTGCCCTCCAGGACACCTATACCACCCGATGCTACAGGAAGGCCATAAAGATCATCAAGGACATCAACCACCCGAGCCACTGCCTGTTCACCCTGCTGTCATCCAGAAGGCGAGGTCAGTACAGGTGCATCAAAGCTGGGACCGAGAGACTGAAAAACAGCTTCTATCTCAAGGCCATCAGACTGTTAAACAGCCACCACTAACATTGAGTGGCTGCTGCCAACACACTGTCAATGACACTGACTCAACTCCAGCCACTTTAATAATGGGAATTGATGGGAAATGATGTAAATATATCACTAGCCACTTTAAACAATGCTACCTTATATAATGTTACTTACCCTACATTATTCATCTCATATGCATACGTATATACTGTACTCTATATCATCGACTGCATCCTTATGTAATACATGTATCACTAGCCACTTTAACCATGCCACTTGGTTTACATACTCATCTCATATGTATATACTGTACTCGATATCATCTACTGTATCTTGCCTATGCTGCTCTGTACCATCACTCATTCATATATCCTTATGTACATATTCTTTATCCCCTTACACTGTGTATAAGACAGTAGTTTTTTGGAATTGTTAGTTAGATTACTTGTTCGTTATTACTGCATTGTCGGAACTAGAAGCACAAGCATTTCGCTACACTCGCATTAACATCTGCTAACCATGTGTATGTGACAAATAAAATTTGATTTGAATAAAATTTGATTTGATTTGATTTGCTGTCCAGTTGACCGTTGTTAACGTACAACAAGGCAATAATGATCTGCACGAACCAGGAGACAAAATAATACACATTCTGCCTATACACACACTACAGTGCACACACTCAGTGGTGAAATGAGTACACTGCATCTAGTCCTCTTAGTAATTAAGCCTTAGCATGTCCAACTGGGAGACAAAAAATCCATCTACGTAATTAAGAGAAATTATCTTCACTTGATCCAACTGTACTCCTTCTATTGATCTTAATTTCCATTTTGACATTAAGCTAATGGTGCAATCCCTTCTCTCGTCTTCTGACTGACCTTTGGATCAACATCAGAGTAATCAGCCTCCGTGGGCCATGAGGTGATGACCAATTGAGTTGTCTGGCAGGTATGAAACTACATGTCAGGGTGACATCATTGCCAGTGGTGTATAGTACTTACGTAAAACTACTTTGAAGTACTACTTAAGTAGTCTTTTGGCGTATCTGTACTTTACAATTTATATTTCTGACAACTTTTACTCCACTACATTCCTCAAGAAAGTATGTACTTTTTACTCCATTACATTTTCCCATGATTCCCGAGTGTTGGAGTGTGCCCGTCTGTCCATATATATTTTTTAAATAAGTAAATTGTGCCTTCTGGTTTGCTTAATGCAAGGAATTTGATGTACAACATATACTTTTACTCAAGTATGACAATTGATAATTTTTTTCTACCACTGCAACCCTAACCCTGCACTTAAGTTCCTTTTAAACCAGATACTTTTAGACTTTACTCAGTTTTACTTGAGTCATTTTCTATTAAGGTATCTTTACTTTTACTAAATTTTGACAATTAAGTACTTTCTCCACCACTGATCATCGCCTCACACAGCTTCGTATTTACACCCAGCAAAAATATAAACACAACATGTAAAGTGTTGGTCCCATGTTTCATGAGCTGAAATAAAAGATCCCAGACATTTTTCATACACACAAAAAGCTTATTTCTCTATTTCTGTTTACATCCCTGTCCCATGGTGCCGGTGGGGTTATGGCATGGGCAGGCATAAGCTACGCACAACAAACACAATTGCATTTTATCAATGGCAATTTGATTGCACAGAGATACCGTGACGAGATCCTGAGGCCCATTTACGTGCCATTCATCCGCCGCTATCACGTCATGTTTCAACCTGTTAATGCACAACCCCATGTAGCAAGGATCTGTACACAATTCCTGGAAGCTGAAAATGTCCCAGTTCTTCCATGGCCTGCATACTCACCAGCCATGTCACCCATTGATCACGTTTGGAATGCTCTGGATTGACGTGTATGACAGTGTGTTCTAGTTCCTGCCAATATCCAGCCACTTCGCACAGCCATGGAAGAGTAGTGGGACAACATTCCACAGGCGACAATCAACAGCCGGATCAACTTTATGCGAAGGATAGAGGATGAGAATGTGTCGCGCTGCATGAGGCAAATGGTGGTCACACCAGATACTGACAGGTTTTCTAATTCACGCCCCTACATTTTATTTAAGGTATCTGTGACCAACAGATGCATGTCTGTATTCCCAGTCATGAAATCCAGAGATTTGGGCCTAGTGAATTTCTCTCAGTTGACTGATATCCTTATATTAACTGTAACATCTTTGAAATTGTCGCGTTTATATTTTTGTTCAGGTTGTGGAATTGTCACCTGTAGGTCCCAAGCAGATGATAATGCTGAAATGGAAATGAGTCATTCTCTTCATCACAAATCACTTTCAAATGTGTTGCCTGGTTCTGTGTGGTTTGGTTGGTAGAGCATGGTGCTTGCAACGCCAGAGCTGTGGGATCGATTCTCATGGAGGACCAGTACAAAAATCTATGCACCGGAACCCTGGCCCCTTGGTGATTTCAAACAGTTTATAATGTCATACTTTGTGAGTTCAGTATATCCTTGTTTAGTGCATGTAATTCATTATTTATGCCAAAATGTAATATTTAAAAAACGAATAGGCCTATACAACGATATACATTTTGCAGACGCTCGCTTATCCAGGGCAACTTGATTGATTGTTTTTATAAGAAAAGTTTAATGCTAGCTAGCAACTTACCTTGGCTCCTTGCAGCCACAAGATTATTTTGACACTGCACTTGTGTAACAGGTGGTCAGCTTGCCACAGTTTCCTCGTGGATTGCAATGTAATCGGCCATAATCGGTGTCCAAAAAGGCTGATTACCGATTGCTATGAAAACTTGAAATCGGCCCTAATTAAATCACCCATCAGATGGGAGCCCTTACCACTGAGAGGTCAGAGGTTGCCACAATAATTTCCTTGCTGACCGGAGAGGCATTGGAGTGGGTCACGGCCATCTGGGAGAGAAGAGATGAGGAGCTGGGTTCCTATGAGAGTTTGATGGCTCTGTTCAGGGCAGTCTTCAATCAGCTACCGGAGGGCAGAACCTACTCTGACTCTTGCAGGGTGCCCAGACTGCTGCAGGAGTGTGCCCTCACCTTCCAGACCGTGGCAGCCTCCAGCAGATGGAATGAGCCGGCGCTCTGTGTAACAGTATAGCTTCCGTCCCTCTCCTCACCCCTACCTGGGCTCGAACCAGGGACCCTCTGCACACATCCACAAATGCCTCCCACGAAGCATCGTTACCCATCGCTCCACAAAAGTCGCGGGGAACAACCACTTCAAGGTCTCAGAGTGAGTGACATCACATCACATCACGCTATTAGCGCTCACCCTACTAACCACTTCACATTGGTTACATCCGCACCCTATTCAGAAGAGGACTGCACGAAGAGGTCCAGACGAAGCTGGCGTTCCGAGACAACAATCTCTCCTTGGACACACTCATTGCGATGGCCATCCGTCTGGGTAACCTTCTTCAGGAGCATCGGCACCTCCATCACCTCTCGCCCTTCTCCTTTGGCCATCCTGAGACAGAGCCTGAACCAACTGAGATAGGGTCCACACACCTCCTCGCGGCGGAGCGACGCCATCGGCGACAGCTGAGGCTCTATCCCGATTGTGGTCAGGAGGGGCACCAGATTCAACAGTGTCTGGTGCGTCCTAACCAGGGATCCACGAGGGCAGAGGGACCGCCCTGTTATCATCCGTCTCCCGGGGTTGGCGTGAGCATTTCATCATCTCTTTCCGCCAAATCCTTTCTCGTTTCAATTTCACTGACTGGCTGTCCCTCGTGTTGTCTCACCAGCTCGTGGACTTCGGTGCCGTGGGGAATTTCATTGACAAGGCCCTTGCCTCCTCCCTGAACATTCCCTCATACCTTCTCTCCTATACTTTTCCGGTCCAAGCCCTGGATAAGCAACCATTGGGATCCAGCACAATCAAGCACATTACAGCACCCCTCACCCTCACTGTGGGACCCATACACCAGGAATGCCTTCCCTTCTTCATACACAAAGTAATCCTGAAAATCATTGCCTGGGTACCAGGATGCCGGAGGACCTGCTTTCCCATACCCTGTGGTTCCACACAGGTTTAGAGTCCTGTAAGTGCCCTCCAGCCAGCATGCCAATTGCACGCTGCCTCAATTTGAGACATCTGTGGCATTGTGTTGTGTGACAAAACTGCACATTTTAGAGCGGCCTTTTATTGTCCCTGCACAAGGTGCGCCTATGTAATGATGCTGTTTAATCAGCTTCTTAATATGCCACAACTGTCAGATGGATAGATTATTTTGGCAAAGGAGAAATGCTCACTAACAGGGATGTAAACAAATGTGTGGACAACATTTGATCGAAATAAGCTTTTTGTGAGTGACACATTTCTGGGATCTTTTATTTCAGCTCACGATACCAACACTTTTACATGTTGTGTTTATATTTTTGTTCAGTATAGTTAATGTGAGCTAACCAAAATGCATTGCTTCTGACCTGCCATGATCCTGCTTTACATCTGACAAATCTTTTTGCTACCTAGATAATGGTTTAGTTCATTATCTAGCTAGCTAGCTTTAAGTGGAAAAACTGAGTCTTGCTGTAAAATGCAGCTAGCTAGCAAACTCAACTTTATCAATTTTAGCCAAGCTAACTAGCTTGATACTCAGTAACGTTAGCTTACCATACTTTCTGGACTACTTGACATTCCTCTCGCCCCTCTCGTTCAACTCCTTGCCTACTCTCGTCTCTTGGTATTCTAGGTTCAAAACTATGGCTGTAGTCTGGTGCCTTATTGCCAAAGCAACTGACTCATAACACAGCCACCTGGTGCAGTCAACGGCTCAGTGTTCCATAACTATTCACCGGTTTCTAGGTCAAGCAAGGAACATTTTATTTGTGTGTGTTATTATGGTGCACGTGCGGCATATAATATATTTTATTTCCAATTTCCCCCAAAAAGTGACTGTTTTACGGACGAAAATGTGAAACATGGCCTTTAAACTTCTGGTCTTAACGCAGACCAGACAAATACAATCGATCATCGCGCCGTGGCATTGATCAACCAATGGTGAGTTAGATACCACCCACATAAGTTTGTTTGACACCCCCTCATTATCATATTGGAGGAAGAAATACAGAAATAAAATGAAAAGGTGGGATTCATTATTTATGTGTGCAATAATTCATCCATGTATTTATCTATTTGTTTGCATTCACATAATTCTAATTCTGGCAGCTTTGGTTCTCCATACATGTTGACTGCAATGCTTCCTTCCCACAAATTGGATGTCCTTTGGGTGGTGGACCATTCTTGATAAACACAGGAAACTTTTGAGCATCAAAAACCCAGCAGTGTTACAGTTCTTGACACACTCAAACCAGTGTGCCTGTCACCTACTATCATACCCCTTCAAAGGCACTCTTTTGTCTTGCCCATTCACCCTCCGAATGGCACACATACACAATCCATGTCTCAAGGCTTACAAATCCTTCTTTAACCTGTCTCCTCCCCTAAATCTACACTGATTTAAGTGGATTTAACAGGTGGCATCAATAAGAGATCATACTGTAGCTTTCACCTGGATAGTCTATGTCATGGAAAGAGTAGGTGTTCCTAATGTTTTGTACACTCAGTGTATATATGTGTCTTTCTATAAACTAGGGTAGCAGTGAGGATTTCCTATGCTGGACAACTTGTCACAGCTGTTGATAAATCATTGATACTAATCTGCATAAAATGTTTATGGCATTACATTAAGATATAAGGGGGAACACACAGTTGAGGTTGGAAGTTTACGTACACCTTAGCCAAATACATTTAAACTCAGTTTTCCACAATTCCTGACATTTAATCCTAGTAACAATTCCCTGTCTTAGGTCAGTTAGGATCACTACTTTATTTTAAGAATGTGAAATGTCAGAATAATAGTAGAGAATCATTTATTTCAGCTTTTCTTTCTTTCATCCCGTTCCAGTGGGTCAGAAATTTACATAAACTCAATTAGTATTTGGTAGCATTGCCTTTAAAATTGTTTAACTTGGGTCAAATGTTTGGTGTAGCCTTCCACAAGCTTCCCACAATAAGTTGGGTGAATTTTGGCCCATTCCTCCTGACAGAGCTGGTGTAACTGAGTCAGGTTTGTAGGCCTCCTTGCTCGCACACGCTTTTTCAGTTCTGCACACAAATCTTCTATGAGATATGAGGTAAAACCCCAAACAGCAAGCAATGCAGGTTTGGCTAGGAAAAACTCCCTAGAAAGGCCAAAACCTAGGAAGAAACCTAGAGAGGAACCAGGCTATGTGGGGTGGCCAGTCCTCTTCTGGCTGTGCCGGGTGGAGATTATAACAGAACATTTGACTTTGTTGTCCTTAAGCCATTTTGCCACTACTTTGGAAGTATGCTTGGGGTCATTGTCCATTTGCAAGACCCATTTACGACCAAGCTTTAACTTCCTGACTGATGTCTTGAGATGTTGCTTCAATATATCCACATCATTTTACCTCCTCATGATGCCATCTATTTTGTGAAGTGCACCAGTCCCTCCTGCAGCAAAGCACCCCCACAACATGATGCTGCCACCCCCATGCTTCACGGTTGGGATGGTGTTCTTCAGCTTGCAAGCTTCCCCCTTTTTCCTCCAAACATAATGATGGTCATTATGGCCAAACAGTTCTATTTTTATTTTATCAGACCAGAGGACATTTCTCCAAAAATTACGATCGTTGTCCCCATGTGTAGTTGCAAACCGTAGTTCGGCTTTTTTTGGCGGTTTTGGAGCAGTGGCTTCTTCCTTGCTGAGCAGCCCTTCAGGTTATGTCGATATAGGTCTCGTTTTACTGTGGATATAGATACTTTTGTATCCGTTTTCTCCAGCATCTTCACAAGGTCCTTTGCTGTTGTTCTGGGATTGATATGCACTTTTCGCATCAAAGTACGTAGCAGTATGACGGCTGTGTGGTCCCATGGTGTTTATATTTGCGTACTATTGTTTGTACAGATGAACGTGGTACCTTCAGGCATTTCGAAATTGCTCCCAAGGACGAACCAGAGTTGTGGAGGTCTACAAAACTAGTTTTAATGACTCCGACCTAAGTGTATGTAAACTTCCGACTCCAATTGTACCCTAGTGGTTAGAGTGTTGGGCCAGTAACTGAAAGGTTGCCAGATCGAATCCCTGAGCTGACCAGCTAAATATCTGTCGTTCTTCCCCGAACAAGGCAGTTAACCCACTGTTTCTAGGCTGTCATTGTAAATAAGAATTTGTCCTTAACTGACTTGCTTGGTTAAATAAAAACAATAAAATCAGCAGTTGAAGCAATAAAGCTGCTCCGTTTCACTTAAAAGTTGAGGGATGGGGCTGGAGAAATGTAACCACTCAAATTCATAGACAGGGCTATGGATGCAAGGACTGGCTGTCCATGATATCAAAATCATAGTTGGTGTGGCTGGCTTCCGAGTTGGTTACGCACTGTGTTAAGAAGCAGTGCGGCTTGGTTGGGTTGTGTTTCGGAGGACACATAACTTTCGACCTCCGTCTTTCCCGAGCCCGTACGGGAGTTGTAGCGATGAGACAAGATAGAAACTACTAACAATTGGATACTATGAAATTGGGGAGAAAAGGGAGTCAAATTTAAAATATATATATATTTTTTAAACTGACTATCCTACCGATCCTCGACTTCGGCGATGTCATTTACAAAATAGCCTCCAACACTCTACTCAACAAATTGGATGCAGTCTATCACAGTGCCATCCGTTTTGTCACCAAAGCCCCATATACTACCCACCACTGCAACCTATATTCTCTCGTTGGCTGGCCCTTGCTTCATACTCGTCTCCAAATCCACTGGCTCCAGGTCATCTACAAGTCTCTGCTAGGTAAAGCCACATCTTCTCAGCACCCACCCGTAGCACGTGCTCCAGCAGGTGTATCTCACTGGTCACCCCGAAAGCCAATTCTTCCTTTGGCCGCCTCTCCTTCCAGTTCTCTGGAACGAACTGCAAAAATCTCTGAAGCTGGAGACTCTTACCTCCCTCACTAGCTTTAAGCACCAGCTCTCAGAGTAGCTCACAGATCACTGCACCTGTACATAGCCCACCTATAATTTAGCCCAAACTACCTCTTTTCCTACTGTATTTATTTTATTTATTTATTTATTTTGCTCCTTTGCACCCCATTATTTTTATTTCTACATTGCACATTCTTCCACTACAAACAAATCCACCATTCCAGTGTTTTACTTGCTATTTACTGTACATAGCTTAACTGTAAATAGCCCATCCAATCTACCTCATCTCCATACTGTATTTATTGATTTATTTATCTTGCTCCTTTGCACCCCAGTATCGCAACTTGCACATTCAACCATTCCAGTGTTTAATTGCTATATTGTAAATAATTTGCCACCATAGCCTATTTATTGCCTTACCTCTCTTATCCTACCTCATTTGCATAGATTTTGCTACGAACTAATTTTGCTTTATCTTGGCCAGGTAGCAGTTGCAAATGAGAACTTGTTCTCAACTAGCTTACCTGGTTAAATAAAGGTGAAATTAGGCATTTATACTTTATATTCTTTAAGAATCAAATATCATTCATTTAGAAGTCAAAAAATATATGTGCAATTGCAGATTTCCCCTTTAAGCTAACGGCCTGTCCGACCCTGTAGCGCAGCTGTCAGAAAGTGTAAGATCTGCTGGCTACTAGTGTTGGAGAATTTCCAGATTTCCCAGTACCTAGACTGTTCTCCCAGAAGTAGTGAACATAATCAACATAGGGTTAATTAGCAGACATGTGTAAGCAGAATAAGGGCTGAGCCCAGGTGAATGTACAGAGCTGGATCAACAGAAATTAGACATTTAAAAACAAAATGTAAGCAGAATCCATGGGATTGTACAGGGCTGGATCAACAGAAATTAGTATAGGCACCACAAGCCATGTATCTGCAATAAGAATAGGTTTGTACTAATCAAATAATATTTGACATATACATGTTCCCAACATAAGTGTATGTAATACATGTATAATTTTTTTGTATTAGTACCATGGTGACGCCACCAATATAATCTAAGATGAGCATAAATAAGTCAGAAGTGAGTGAACAAGCCAGAAGCGGGACAGGAAGATAATAGTGGTGAAATGCCAAGGGGTGTTAATCATTTACAAAGAGAGGAGTGTCCATATATGTTATGTAAGGGCAAAACGGTATAAAAGCAGAGTGCTGAGACTGGAGAGGTCAGTTGTTCCATGGAACTGCTCGGTTTCTGTTACTTTTGTAATAAAGTCCATTTGAATTCACGAGTTCCGGTATCTGAGAAATATTTGGACCAATATTTCCACGACACTAGCTAACTTGAGTTTGGCTAACTAGCGGCTAACATTAATAGAAGCTAGCTAGTAGCGTCACGTATCTTCAGAAACCCAGAGGAAACTAGAATTGCCGGTATCTAGAATTACTATCTGGTCTCTTCACTGTTCGCCATTAACCAGGGATCAAAATCACCTTAGAATCACAGGGCGTATGCCTTATGGCCAACGTGACATGGTGTGATGAAAGAAACATACAGGAACTCAAATCCTTCTGTTCACCTGATTTAGAATTCCTCACAATCAAATGTAGACCGCATTATCTACCAAGAGAATTCTCTTCGATTATAATCACAGCCGTATATATCCCCCAAGCAGACACATCGATGGCTCTGAACGAACTTTATTTAACTCTCTGCAAACTGGAAACGATTTATCCGGAGGCTGCATTCATTGTAGCTGGGGATTTTAACAAGGCTAATCTGAAAACAAGACTCCCTAAATTTTATCAGCATATCGATTGCGCAACCAGGGGTGGAAAGACCCTGGATCATTGTTACTCTAACTTCCGCGACGCATATAAGGCCCTGCCCCGCCCCCTTTCGGAAAAGCTGACCACGACTCCATTTTGTTGATCCCTGCCTACAGACAGAAACTAAAACAAGAAGCTCCCACGCTGAGGTCTGTCCAATGCTGGTCCGACCAAGCTGACTCCACACTCCAAGACTGCTTCCATCACGTGGACTGGGAGATGTTTCGTATTGCGTCAGACAACAACATTGACGAATACGCTGATACGGTGTGCGAGTTCATTAGAACGTGCGTTGAAGATGTCGTTCCCATAGCAACGATTAAAACATTCCCTAACCAGAAACCGTGGATTGATGGCAGCATTCGTGTGAAACTGAAGGCACGAACCACTGCTTTTAATCAGGGCAAGGTGTCTGGTAACATGACTGAATACAAACAGTGCAGCTATTCCCTCCGCAAGGCTATCAAACAAGCTAAGCGCCAGTACAGAGACAAAGTAGAATCTCAATTCAACGGCTCAGACACAAGAGGTATGTGGCAGGGTCTACAGTCAATCACGGACTACAGGAAGAAACCCAGCCCAGTCACGGACCAGGATGTCTTGCTCCCAGGCAGACTAAATAACTTTTTGCCCGCTTTGAGGACAATACACTGACACGGCCTGCAACGGAAACATGCGGTCTCTCCTTCACTGCAGCCGAAGTGAGTAAGACATTTAAACGTGTTAACCCTCGCAAGGCTGCAGGCCCAGACGGCATCCCCAGCCGCGCCCTCAGAGCATGCGCAGACCAGCTGGCCGGTGTGTTTACGGACATATTCAATCAATCCCTATACCAGTCTGCTGTTCCCACATGCTTCAAGAGGGCCACCATTGTTCCTGTTCCCAAGAAAGCTAAGGTAACTGAGCTAAACGACTACCGCCCCGTAGCACTCACATCCGTCATCATGAAGTGCTTTGAGAGACTAGTCAAGGACCATATCACCTCCACCCTACCTGACACCCTTGACCCACTCCAATTTGCTTACCGCCCAAATAGGTCCACAGACGATGCAATCTCAACCACACTGCACACTGCCCTAACCCATCTGGACAAGAGGAATACCTATGTGAGAATGCTGTTCATCGACTACAGCTCGGCATTCAACACCATAGTACCCTCCAAGCTCGTCATCAAGCTCGAGACCCTGGGTCTCGACCCCGCCCTGTGCAACTGGGTACTGGACTTCCTGACGGGCCGCCCCCAGGTGGTGAGGGTAGGCAACAACATCTCCTCCCCGCTGATCCTCAACACTGGGGCCCCACAAGGGTGCGTTCTGAGCCCTCTCCTGTACTCCCTGTTCACCCACGACTGCGTGGCCATGCACGCCTCCAACTCAATCATCAAGTTTGCGGACGACACAACAGTGGTAGGCTTGATTACCAACAACGACGAGACGGCCTACAGGGAGGAGGTGAGGGCCCTCGGAGTGTGGTGTCAGGAAAATAACCTCACACTCAACGTCAACAAAACTAAGGAGATGATTGTGGACTTCAGGAAACAGCAGAGGGAACACCCCCATCCACATCGATGGAACAGTAGTGGAAGGGTAGCAAGTTTTAAGTTCCTCGGCATACACATCACAGACAAACTGAATTGGTCCACTCACACAGACAGCATCGTGAGGAAGGCGCAGCAGCGCCTCTTCAACCTCAGGAGGCTGAAGAAATTCGGCTTGTCACCAAAAGCACTCACAAACTTCTACAGATGCACAATCGAGAGCATCCTGGCGGGCTGTATCACCGCCTGGTATGGCAACTGCACCGCCCTCAACCGTAAGGCTCTCCAGAGGGTAGTGAGGTCTGCGCAACGCATCACCGGGGGCAAACTACCTGCCCTCCAGGACACCTACACCACCCGATGCTACAGGAAGGCCATAAAGATCATCAAGGACATCAACCACCCGAGCCACTGCCTGTTCACCCCGCTGTCATCCAGAAGGCGAGGTCAGTACAGGTGCATCAAAGCTGGGACCGAGAGACTGAAAAACAGCTTCTATCTCAAGGCCATCAGACTGTTAAACAGCCACCACTAACATTGAGTGGCTACTGCCAACACACTGTCAATGACACTGACTCTACTCCAGCCACTTTAATCATGGGAATTGATGGGAAATGATGTAAATATATCACTAGCCACTTTAAACAATGCTACCTTATATAATGTTACTTACCCTACATTGTTCATCTCATATGCATACGTTGATACTGTACTCTATATCATCGACTGCATCCTTATGTAATACATGTATCACTAGCCACTTTAACTATGCCACTTGGTTTACATACTTATCTCATATGTATATACTGTACTCGATATCATCTACTGTATCTTGCCTATGCTGCTCTGTACCATCACTCATTCATATATCCTTATGTACATATTCTTTATCCCCTTACACTGTGTATAAGACAGTAGTTTTTTGGAATTGTTAGTTAGATTACTTGTTCGTTATTACTGCATTGTCGGAACTAGAAGCACAAGCATTTCGCTACACTCGCATTAACATCTGCTAACCATGTGTATGTGACAAATAAAATTTGATTTGATTTGATTTGATTTACCTACTTTAACTTCAAAACTAGCCCGGTCTTCTCCCCCTCACGCTTGCTATTGGTGGAATCGTACTGAACTCTTGCTGTGCCCAATCGAATTGGCAAACTAGGACTGATGATTTGTTTAGCTAGACTAGGAAGTATGTTTGCTTGGTTACCATGGCAACTACTGTAGCTATGTAGTGTAAACTTTCTAGCTACTTCAGTGGATGTTGAACAAATTTCTACCAGCAAATGAACACATTTATAACCATGGTATAAAAGGGATAATCAACTTGGATCTCTATGCCTTCTCTGGAACACACCTTCCACGTCGTTCATTATTTTCCATAGAACGCATAGCCCCTCCTTGATTATCCTTTACATAATGTACGCTCTAGAATGCTCTTCAAGCCAATCAGAAACGAGTATTCCACTGTAGCCATTGGTCGGCCATCAGTAGAAGCAGTCCTCCATAGCAATGACTGGAATTCTACAGTATTTCAATGAAATATTTCAAGGACAAAATTACATGTATTTATGTATTTTTTGTTGTAGTGTGGACAGTAACATTAGAACTTTTAAAAAATTATACTTTAAGGATTTAAAAAATAGTTATGTTTAGCTCACATAATATAATTTTAAAGTATTTATTAAGGTGTCTGTTACAGAATAAACGTGGCAAAAACAAATGTAGACAGTTAATAAAACATTTTTTTTTTACAATGGTGGGGGAGTGCCAAGCCAAGATGGAGGAGCTGTGGCTTCAAAACAGAGCCCCTGTTAGAAGTATGTGTGTAATTATGGAATGGTTTTGACTCTGTGCTATCTGTTAATTATTTGTTTGTGATGAAAGTAGGCCTACATCCTTTTTATTTGATAAAGCACTGATTTATTAATTAATTTGTTTTAATATTTGCTAGTAATTATGCCAATCAATAAATTAAGTCTTGTTATGAATGATTCATGGAAATGTAATGAAAATATTTACGTAATTTAATAACTAATTTTGTTTTTATTATAGAGCATTTACTGATAATAAAGTGAAGGAAAAACTGAACTAAAGGATTATTCTTGTTTACATTTTTTACATTTTATAGGATCACACCGGAGTTAGTATGACCTGATTTTATATAAAAATAAAATATTTTCAATTGTCGTTTTTGGAGACCAGTTTAGATGTAATGTTTTTAATCACAAATCTATTTAAACGCGTACTTGTACGATTATTCTAGGTAAAAGGGTGGTAAAACATTTAAAAACATTTATTTGTTGGAGTGCAGTTGGAACTCACCCGCTGATGAAGTGGTACACTCCCCCTGGTCTCGGATTGACACTTCGGCTCTCCCAGTTTATTCTTGTGCGCACTCAACGGACCAAAGAATGAGGCGAACAATGGGCAGGACGAACATTTGGATTAATTCTATCTGAATGCGAAACTTTTTTTTCGAAAAATGAGCTGGCTGTTAGGTCGATGGATTATTTTTTGTATAACAGGTAAATGTTTTTTTCTTTACTCACTCAGCATGTTGTTTTGTTATCTGTCTGCGAAAGCCGTGGATGCAGCCAGCAACAGTTTGACCCCTTCACTTTATTCCAGCAGCTAACGGGTCTACCTTTACAGTAGGCTACGACCTCAAAAGTCAACATGACTTTTGGATTCCCTTCATTTTTATAAACATACTTTTGTTTGCCCACTTGTTGTGTTGGGGGATTAGTCTGATTTGCTTTATTTTTGAACCTGTGCAGTGATAGGCCTTAGGTAGTCTACTCTTTGTTTTTCCTCTATTGTTTTTTGTCCTAAATTACAGGAGGAATGTGTGGAATGAGGACGCTAGTGAAAACACGTTTATTCTTAATATATTTTGTAATTGTGGGTTGGTTTGTATGCAGGGCTTATCTGTAAACAATACTCTAGTCTCAGTATGAGTTCCCTGTCAAAATAAAGGTGAAATAGAAAATAGAAGGTCCCGTTATGCCTGCAACCCAATGACTCACATACACATTTAATAGGCAGAGATATGCTGGTCCTCTATTATAACACACATAGAACTCTCATTCTGAGAGCCCAATTTCCCACCTTTGATTTTGTAAATTAATATAAATGTAACCATTATTTAATTCTGTATTTTGAAGAGGTTTTTCTGTAGACCTATACAAGAACAAAAAAAGTCCTCTAGGGAGTCAAATTAGTGTGTTGGAATGCCTGGCAAGAAAATGTGTCAGTTGTTTGCAAGGAAAGGGCCTGATGTGGTCAGGAAGCGTGGTGTGACTCAGAACTTTGACCAAGAAGAGCCTAGTAGACTGGTTAAACTATAACCAGTTTGTGTTGTCTACTCTTCAAGAAAAGAGAACATGATGTGATTGTGTAAAAAAAGAACACTATTTGATGGTGTATGGTACAGTGGCTTACGAAAGTATTCACCCCCTTGGCATTTTTCCTATTTTGTTGCCTTACAACCTGGAATAAAAATTCATTTTGGGGGGGTTTGATCATTTGATTTACACAACATGCCTACCACTGAAGATACAAAATATTTTTTTGTGAAACAAACAAGAAATAAGACCAAAAAACAGAACTTGAGCGTGCATAACTATTCACCCTCCTCAAAGTCAATACTTTGTAGAGCCACCTTTTGCAGCAATTACAGCTTGTACAGCTTAAACTGGTCCTATGAACATATACTCCAATCTCCACTGTGGAGCTTTGCAGCTCCTTCAGGGTTATCTTTGGTCTCTTTGTTGCCTCTGATTAATTTCCTCCTTGGTGGGCAGCTCTCTCTTGGCAGGTTTGTTGTGGTGCCATATTATTAAAATATTTTAATAATGGATTTAATGGTGCTCCATGGGATGTTCAAAGTTGCAGATATTTTTTTATAACCCAACCCAGATCTGTACTTCTCCACAACTTTGTCTGTGACCTGTTTGGATAGCTCCTTGGTCTTCATGGTGCCGCTTGCTTGTTCAGGTCATGGATGAACTGGGATGGTTTCAGCTTCCAGGAATTGTGAACAGATCTTTGCGAAATGGAGCTGTGCATTATCATGCTGAAACATGGCGTGATGGCGGCGGATGAATGGCACAACAATGGGCCTCACTATCTTGTCAAGGTATTGCTGCATTCAAAATGCCATTGATAAAATGCAATTGTGTTTGTTGTCCGTAGCTTATGCCTGCCCAAAACATAACCCCACCGTCACCATGGGTCACTCTGTTCACAACATTGACATCAGCAAAGCGTTTGCCCATGTGACGCCATACACACTGTCTGCCATCTGCCCGGTACAGTTGAAACCGGGATTCATCCGTTTAGATCACACTTCTCCAGCATGCCAGTGGCCATCGAAGGTGAGCATTTGCCCACTGAAGTTGGTTACGACGGCGAACTGCAGTCAGGTCAAGACCCTGGTGAGGATGACGAGCACGCAGATGAGCTTCCATGAGACAATTTATGCATAAACTGTCAGAAACAATTTGGTTGTGCAAACCCACAGTTTCAACAGCTGTCCGGGTGGCTGGTCACAGACAGTCACACAGGTGAAGAAGCCAGATGTGGAGGTCCTGGGCTGGTGTGGTCTTCGTATTGTGAGGGCGGTTGGACAAACTGGCCAAGTTGTCGAAAAAAGCATTGGAGGCAGCTTATGGTAGGGAAATGAACATTAAATTCTCTGGCAATAGCTCTGGTGGACAATCCCTCAAGTCAGCATGGCAAATGCACAAGCTCTCAACTTGAGACATCTGTGTCATTGTGTTGTGTGACAAAACTGCACATTTTAGAGTTGACTTTTATTGTCCCAAGCACGTCCACCTCTGTAACGGTCATTTTTTATTTTTTTATTTTACTAGGCAAGTCAGTTAAGAACAAATTCTTATTTTCAATGACGGCCTAGGAACAGTGGGTTAACTGCCTGCTCAGGGGCAAAACGACAGATTTTGTACCTTGTCAGCTCGGGGGTTTGAACTCGCAACCTTCCGGTTACTAGTCCAACGCTCTAACCACTAGGCTACCCTGCCGCCCCAATGATGGCCTGTTACTAGGCCATCATTGTAAATAGAACTTAACTTACTTGCCTAGTTCAAAAAAACGAATCTATATATACAGTGGGGAGAACAAGTATTTGATACACTGACTATTTTGCAGGTTTTCCTACTTACAAAGCATGTAGAGGTCTGTAATTTTTTTCATATGTACACTTCAACTGTGAGAGACAGAATCTAAAACAAAAATCCAGAAAATCACATTGTATGATTTTTAAGTAATTAATTAGAATTTTAATGCGTGACATAAGTATTTGATACATCAGAAAAGCAGAACTTAATATTTGGTACGGAAACCTTTGTTGGCAATTACAGAGATCATACGTCTCCTCTAGTTCTTGACCAGGTTTGCACACACTGCAGCAGGGATTTTGGCCCACTCCTCCATACAGACCTTCTCCAGATCCTTCAGGTTTCGGGGCTGTCGCTGGGCAATACGGACTAATATTTGATGTACGAGAAACCTTTGTTGGCAATTACAGAGATCATGACTCATTGTCTCCTCTATTCTGTTCTTGATTCCAGGTTTACAGCCTGAATTTTTGCAAATGTATTGAAAATTAAAAACTGAAATATCTGTACAGTCAAAATATTGGGCTATTTTTTTTTTAAAACTATTTTCTACATTGGCCACAACTATGAACTAACCTCCAAAAATA
Organism: Oncorhynchus tshawytscha; assembly: GCF_018296145.1. Classification (NCBI taxonomy): domain Eukaryota; kingdom Metazoa; phylum Chordata; class Actinopteri; order Salmoniformes; family Salmonidae; genus Oncorhynchus; species Oncorhynchus tshawytscha. The sequence goes on along the minus strand of NC_056454.1, from coordinate 20,829,467 downwards.
TATTTTAGATTTTAGATTCAGACCTTTGCTCTTGTTATTCCCTCAGATCCTTCAGGTTTGCTTTTTCTTCACTCTGAGGTCGCTGTCACTGGGCAATACAGAGCCTAGTGGTTAGAGCGTTGGACTAGTAAGTGAAAGGTTGAAAGTTCAAATCCCCGAGCTGACAAGGTACAAATTTGTTGTTCTGCCCCTGAACAGGCAGTTAACCCACTGTTCCTAGGCTGTCATTGAAAAGTTCTTGAAATTTTCCACATTGACTGACCTTCATGTCTTAAAGTAATGATGGACTGTCATTTCCCTTTGCTTATATTAGCTGTTCTTGCCATAATATAGACTTGGTCTTTTATCAAATAGTGCTATCTTCTGTATACCACCCCTACCTTGACACAACGCAACTTATTGGCTCAAATGCATTAAGAAGGAAAGAAATTCCACAAATTAAGTTTTAACAAGGCCCACCTGTTAATTGAAATGCTTTCTACATTATTCCATATGTGTTATTTCATAGTTTTGATAGTTATTGTACAATGTAGAAAATAGTAAAAAACTAAGAAAAAGCCTTGAATGAGTAGGTTTGTCCAATCTTTTGACTGGTACTGTAAGTATTCACACCCCTTTGCTTTGACACTCCAAATTGAGCTCAGGTGCATCCAATTTCTACAACTTGATTGGAGTCCTGTTGCCGATTAAAACATTTTGGGACATGATTTAGAAATAAACACCTGTCTATACAGTATAAGATCCCACAGTTGACAATTCAGAATGTCAGAGCAGAAACTATACCATAAAGTCCAAGGAACTGTCCATAGATCTCCAAGATAGAATTGTGATGAGGCATATATCTGTGGAAGGGTATAAAACTACTTCTAGTGTGTTGAAAGTTTCTAAGAGCACAGTTTCTATCATTGGGAAATGGAAAAAATATGTAACTACCCAGACTCTGCCTAGAGCTGAACGTTCGACCAAACTGAGCAATCGGGCAAGAAGAACCTTGGTCAGGTCAGTGACCAGAACCCAATGACCACTCTGACAGAACTACAGAGTTCCTTGGCTGAGATAGGAGAACATGCCAGAAGGACAAAAGTCTCTACAGCACTTCACCAATCTGGGCTTCATGGGAGAGTGGCAAGACTGAAGCCCTTCCTGAGAAAAAGGCTCATGATAGCACTCCTGGAGTTTGCAAAAAGGCACATGAAAGACAGAGTATTAGGCAAAATAATCTGTGGTCTGATGAGACAAAAATGTAACTCTTTGGCCTGAATGCAAAGTGCTATGTCTGGAGAAACCAGACACAGCTCCTCATCCGTCTAACAACATCCCTACTGTGAAGCATGGTGATGTCAGCTTCATGCTATGTGGTGCTTTTCAGCAGCAGGGAAGGGGAAACTGGTAAGGATAGAAGGAAACAATAAATGGAGCCAAATACAGGCAAATCCTTGATGAGAACCTGTTCAGAGTACAAATGAGCTTTGAGGGGGGCGAAGATGTACATTCCAACAGGACAATGACCCCAAGCATACAGCCAAAACTGTATGGCTTCAGAAAAAGAATGTGAAAGTCCTTGCTTAGACTTGAATCCAATTGAAAATCTGTGGAAAGACTTGAAGATTGCTGTTCACCGTCGCTCCCAATCTAACTTAACAAGGAAGAATGGGAGAGAATCCCCAAATCCAGATGTGCAAAGCTGATACAGTAATACCCAAGATGACTCAAAGCTGTAATCACAGCCAAAGGTGCTTCTACAATGTATTGACTCATTTGTGAATACTTATGTAAATGCGATATTTCTGTCTTTCATTTTCAATACATTTGCATTACATTCTAGCAACATCCTTTCACTTTGTTATTATAGGGTATTGTGTGTAGATTAGACAGGTGAGAAAAAAAATATTGAATTCATTTTGAATTCCGGCTGTAACACAACAACATTTGGAATAAGTCAAGGGGTATGAATACTCTCTGAAGGCACTGTAGGATTATACTAATTCCAAACAATGCGCTGGACCATGAACAAAAGGACTAAGGGAGGGACACATTTACCCCACGGGAGGAATTTAGAAGCACGGCCCCTCTCTCCTCCATCTTTCTTTTTCTCCAACCCTCTCATATTTAAAATTAAAAAATATATATATAAAGAACAGAACTGCCACTTTTCTCTCTCTCTCATTTGTTTTGCACTGACCAGAGGTAACTGACATCTACCTCTGACTCTGTAGGAGGAGTTGGTGAACCGTTGGTGCAGGGTCAGATATTTATTTAGCTTGAGCCTAGATCTGTTGTTAGCCGCAACTTCTAATTGGAGCTCTGTAGGAAATTTGAATGCCATAATCAGGAATCACCCTGGCTCCTCTTTAGTACAAAGTGTGAATCTCAATCTGTGTAAAACTGCATCCCCTCCTTGTCTCATTCCCTTCATCTGCACTAAACTGAAAACTTGGGAAAGTGCTGCTAAGGAGAGGGCCACTGTGTAGAACCGTTTGCTGTGATTTCCTCTTTTCTTGGAAATGTTTGGAGTGAGTTCCTGCTGCATGCCCCACCTAGACTGGCTGCAGAGTATACTGCTCTGGCCACAACCCCCTCACTGTTCCCATTTATCATGACAACCCCCTACCTTCCTACTACAGTCCTGCCCCTGCCCCACACACACGGCGGAATGTAACCTCTGTGACCTCCCGTGTACTGGAGAGAGGAGCCCCCCCCCCATCTAGATACTGTGCAAGTCACCACTTGGCAATCTCCCTGTTGGGGATTGAGTTTTTTATTTTTTTTAAATTTAACTAGGGAAGTCAGTTAAGAACAAATTCTTATTTACAATGACGGCCTACCCCGGCAAACCCAGACGACGCTGGGCCAATTGTGCGCCGCCCTATGGGATTCCAAATCACAGCCAGATGTGATTCAACCTGGATTTAACCAGGGACTGTAAGTGTCACCCCTTGCATTGAGATGCAGTGCCTTAGACACCTGCACCACTCAAGAGCCCAGTTGGAGTCATCATTACGCATACACACACACCCACAAACGGTTCTCAGTGGAGTCAGACCAGATGTTTTTAGGCGTTGGTGAAATCAGGTCATCACTTCCACAACAGATACAGACCCGCTCCTGAGTTTTGTGGTTTAGTTAACTGAGAGGATCCTTCTGGAATCCCCCTTAACCTGTTGGATGTGCTGTGGGCTCTACTATGGGTAGAGGCTAAGTGGTGTTGGACTGGGTGCTTCTCAAAGCTGGTGTTGGAGAGCGTTCAACTGTAAAGTCTAATCTCATTACCATTTGCATGTTTCTCTGGCTATTCAAAAGATACAATACATGGGCAAAAGTATGTGGACACCTCTTCAAATGAGAGGATTAAGCAACTTCAGCCACACCCATTGCTGACAGGTGTATAAACTCGAGCACACAGCCATGCGATCTCCATAGACAAACATTGGCAGTAGAATGGCCTTACTGAAAAGCTCAGTGACATTCAGTGTGGCACCATCATAGGATGCCACCTTTCCAACAAGTCAGTTTGTCAAATTTCTGCCCTGCTAGAGCTGCCCCGGTCAACTGTAAGTACTGTTATTGTGAAGTTGAAACACCTCAGAGCAACAACGGCTCAGCCGCGAAGTGGTAGGCCACAGAAGCTCACAGAACTGTGCTGAAGCGTGTAAAAATTGTACTCGGTTACTGAGTTCCAAACTGCCTCTGGAAGCAAAGTCAGCACGAGAACTGCTCGTCGGTAGCTCCATGAAATGGGTTTCCATGGTCGAGCAGCCGCATACAATAAAATCACCATGCGCAATGCCAAGCGTCGGCTGGAGTAGTGTAAAGCTCGCCGCCATTGAACTCTGGAGCAGTGAAAACGTGTTCTCTGGAGTGATGATTCACGCTTCACCATCTGGCAGTCCGACGGACAAATCTGGGTTTGGCGGATGGCAGGAGAACACTACCTGCACCAATGCATAGTGCCAACTGTAAAGTTTGGTGGAGGAACAATGGTCTGGGGTTGTTTGTCATGGTTCTTGCAAGGCCCCTTAGTTCCAGTGAAGAACTGGAACGCTACAGCATACAATGACATTCTAGACGATTCTGGGCTTCCAACTTTGTGGCAACCGTTTGGGGAAGGCCCTTTCCTGTTTCAGCATGACAATGTCCCCAGGCACAAAGAGAGGTCAATACAGAAGAAATGGTTTGTCGGGATCGGTGTGGAAGAACTTGACTGGCCTGCACAGAGCCCTGACCTCAACCCCATCGAACACCTTTGGGGTGAATTGGAATGCCGACTGCGAGCCAGGCCTAATCACCCAACATCAGTGCCCGACCTCACTAATGCTCTTGTGATTGAATGGAAGCAAGCATCGAATAAATGTTCCAACATCTAGTGGCAAGCCTTCCCAGAAGAGTGGAGGCTGCTACAGCAGCAAAGTGGGGACCAACTCCATATTAATGGCCATGATTTTGGAATAAGATGTTTGATGAGGTGTCCATATACCTTTGGTCATGTAGTGTATGTTAAAGGCCTTATATGCAGACTGCCGTTAGATATTTAAAATGTGACACCTACTTCTCTATTCATAGGACTGTGTTAACTTTATATCGTCATAATATAACATTGTTTTGATTATTGTATTATTAAATAACCGCTTCCCCTCTTTTTTCTCCCTCATTTTCTCACACCTTTTCTGTGTGTGTATCAGTCTGTGTGTGTGCGGGGGTGCAGGTGACGGTTCGGGAGAAGAGGCGTTTCGCCATGCTCTTCCAGTCGGTGGTACTCGAGTGCCAGTACCATACGCCTTCCTCCCAGACCCCTGTGGTGCAATGGTGGTACAAATCCTACTGCCGCGACCGCACACGAGACTCCTTCACTTTTCCCGAAAGCTTTGGGGTCCAGGGGCCCGAGTTGGGTGCCGCAGGCCACCTGGAGTGCTCCGACAGCAGCCGCACCGTCCGCATCGTAGCGTCCGGCCAGGGAACCTCCATGACGCTGGCTGAGCACTACAAGGGCCGAGACATCGCCATTGTCAACAGTACTGTGGAGATTGGTTAATGAGTAGATTTGTGTTGTGATTGGAAGTTGTGTGTGGCGGTGTTTTGTAGTTTTATGAGCTTCAATGACTAGAAAGGTTGTGCTTGTGGAAATGTTGTCAGAGAAGACATACGACATGTGCAGACACGTTTAAATGCTGTTTACCCTATGTCTGTGCTTCAGTATTATAGGCGGTGGTCTTGTCCATCATAGCCTGTCTATTATCCCAGTCTACTGTTTATGATCCATCTCCCAACAGGAAACATGGCTGCTTGTGCTCTGCTTTTCCTGCTCCTGAAATAGTTCTCTGTCTCTGCTTCACAATAGGCCAGGCTACACACACACACACACACACTCACACACATTGTTAACGACACTGACCCCTGTTCACAATGGAGTGGTCTTCTTCACACACTGCCCTCTCTTATCCTAGTCACAATAAACCACCCCCATTGAGTTTCTTATCCAAATGAAATACCCACCTTTTTCTGCCTTTCAATAGTGTGCACCCACCTACTTTTGTGTCTCTTTTTTAACAAAACACCCTCCTGTTGTCATAATTCTTATATAGAAAGCTGTTGGATGTATGAATGAGTCAAATGTCAATGGAATGTATCTTTGAGGTTTGTTCAGTGTATTGTTTGACCAATGCCGGGTGTACACTACATGACTTTCAAAATCTTAACATCACTGAGCCTCTCACATTAAACAACCAACTTTCCTGTAGATTTGTAGGTTTGGCACAGACGGGGTGTCACACACAACAAGATTCTTCACTTGGTCTTGAGGATTCTCAATACCACCAATTTGTCTTTCGAAAACAATGATGCAATGATGTGATTAGATTGTTAACGTAGCTACTGTAGAACGAGCTGTGGTTCAAAACAACCTCAAACGTTTTCAGTCAGACATTCACGCTTGCCATACAGAGTTGAAATATCTAGCCAACATTTTGAATTAAGTAACATTGCCTGTGAGCTTTAGAGGTGTAACGATTTGACACTTTGGCTGTGGTTAAAGGCAAGTACCAACACACATTCTGTGTGATGCGAAACAACGTCATCATTTCACTGGCTTCTTTTCTGCCGAGCTCTCATTGGCTATTGCTGATCACTTAAAAGTTGTCGTTGCACATCTCACACTACAAGAGCATTGCAGATTTTGTGCTGATGAAATCAAACATGTTTGAAAATATCTGGACTTCTGGGACTGCTCAAAGATGGGATCGGTAGCCCTGAGATTGCGTCTCTGACCCGCTCACATTAAACGAGTGCCAGTGACTGCCGCACGAGTAGGCAACGACATGGGGATTTTGTCTCCGACTTCAAAAACTTGGGACAGCTAAAACGGGGCCAAAATCATGAAGTGTACACCTGGCTTAGCAGTATATCATTTTGTTACTGTATGCAGTTGTTGATTATTTGTTAAGTGTGTTTCATATGTATCATTTTTTAGAGGTTTTATAGGTTCCTAGTTTTTTCATAGGATATACTGACCATGCTCTCATATCATTTGACCTCTCACCTATGACCCTTGTCCTGACCTCTGACCCTGTGTCCTGTCCCTGTCCAGAGGCGGACCTGCGGATCGGGAAGCTGCAGTGGGGCGACAGCGGAGTGTACTTCTGTAAGATCGTCATCGCCGACGACCTGGAGGGGAAGAACGAGGGCCAGGTGGAGGTACTGGTGCTGGGTGAGTGACCACAGGAAGGGAACCCTTCGCACACAGGAAGTAAACATTAAACACAGGATTTCAACAACCTCAACATCAAAGAGGAATGGATAGAGCAGAAATTAACTGGAATCTGAACATTCTGTTGGGGCTTTCTTATTTCGAGGTCCTCTCTGGTTTAAAAGGATTTGGGAATTAAGGAAGTAGGAAACAAGTATACTCTTATGTATTGTCTTGTGTCTCATCTTCTGAACCTTACCACAGCAGTAAAACCCATGCACACCCTAAAACCAATGGATTTGTGCCTTTGCACCAGTCTCATATGCTGACTGTGGTGTGTGCGTTCACTTTTGTGTGTGTCAGTGTGTAGGGTAAGTGTATTTGTTTGTTTGGTATGGTTCATAATGGAGTGCTTAATATAAACATCCTTGCTCTAGAGGGCGTCTGCATTCCAAAGTGTACTTACAAGTGCTGCCATGACGATGGGCAGAATGGCGTGCGCTGCCCTACACACGGTTCTGATCCTCTCTGAGAGGACCCATTGTTTGGCTGAGCTTACTCTTGTAGACCAGCTGACATAACCCTGACATAGCCATACATAAACCCTTATAACCGCAGATATAGGCCGGGTAGACTTTTGTGCCACAGCATTGAACATAGACTACATAATAGAGAGTTTACAACATATATTACAGAGAGTAGTTCTAGGTTATAATTGTGAGCTATGTAATCCAATTCTTAAACTGTTGCCATGGCAACATTCCTTTATTTGGGGAGGATGAGACTAAAGCTTGTTAAGGGTCAGTGATGTAGATGTAAAAGGAGAGAGAGAAAGAGAGCGTTATGTGACACAGGAGAGGCGCTGACTTTGGCCTTGTAATTCCTTCAGAGTTAGTCGTCTCCCTGTGTTTTCATAATTTTCCATAGGTTCGCAAGTGGCTTAATCTCATCAACAGGAAACGATGCCCCTCCGTCTCAGTATACAGTTGAAGTTGGAAGTTTACATACACCTTAGCCAAATACATTTAAACTCAGTTTTTCACAATTCCTGACATTTAATCCTAGTAAAAATTCCCTGTTTTAGGTCAGTTAGGATCACTACTTTATTTTAAGAATGTGAAATGTCAGAATAATAGTAGAGAGAATTATTTATTTCAGCTTTTATTTCTTTCATCTCATTCCCAGTGGGTCAGAAGTTTACATACACTCAATTAGTATTTGGTAGCATTGCCTTTAAATTGTTTAACTTGGGTCAAACATTTGGTGTAGCCTTCCACAAGCTTCCCACAATAAATTGGGTGAATTTTGGCACATTCCTCCTGACAGAGCTGGTGTAACTTAGTCAGGTTTGTAGGCCTCCTTGCTCGCACATGCTTTTTCAGTTCTGCCCACCAATTTTCATTGAGGTCAGGGCTTTGTGATGGCCACTTCAATACCTTGACTTTGTTGTCCTTAAGCCATTTTTCCACAACTTTGGAAGTATGCTTGGGGTCGTTGTCCATTTAGAAGACCCATTTGCGACCAAGCTTTAACTTTCTGACTGATATCTTGAGATGTTGCTTCAATATATCCACATAATTTTCCAGCCTCATGATGCCATCTATTTTGTGAAGTGCACCAATCCCTCCTGCAGCAAAGCACCCCCACAACATGATGCTGTCACCCCCATGCTTCACGATTGAGATGGTGTTCTTCGGCTTGCAAGCCTCCCCCTTTTTCCTCCAAACATAACGATGGTTATTAAGGCCATACAGTTCTATTTTTGTTTCATCAGACCAGAGGACATTTCTCAAAAAAGTTTGATCTTTGTCCCCATGTGCAGTTGCAAACCGTAGTCTGGCATTTTTATGGTGGTTTTGGAGCAGTGGCTTCTTCCTTGCTGAGCGGCCTTTCAGTTTATGTCAATATAGGACTCGTTTTACTGTGGATATAGATACTTTTGTACCTGTTTCCTCCAGCATCTTCAAGGTCCTTTGCTGTTGTTCTGGAATTGATTTGCACTTTTCACACCAAAGTACGTTCATCTCTAGGAGACAGAACGCCTCTCCGTCCTGAGCAGTATGACAGCTGCGTGGTCCCATGGTGTTTATACTTGCATACTATTGTTTGTAAAGATGAACGTGGTACCTTCAGGCATTTGGAAATTGCTCCCAAGGATGAACCAGACTTGTTGTTTTTTCTGATACAATGTTTTTTCTGATATCTTGGCTAATTTCTTTTGATTTTCCCATGATGTCAAGCAAAGAGGCACTGAGTTTGAAGGTAGGCCTTGAAATACATCCACAGATACACCTCCAATTGACTCAAATGATGTCAATTACCCTATTAGAATCTTCTAAAGCCATGACATAATTTTGTGGAATTTTCCAAGTTGTTTAAAGGCACAGTCAACTTAATGTATGTAAACTTCTGACCCACTGGAATTGTGATACAGTGAATTATAAGTGAAATAATCTGTCTGTAAACAATAGTTGGAAAAATGACTTGTGTCATGCACAAAGTAGATGTCCTAACCGACTTGCCAAAACTATAGTTTGTTAACAAGAAATTTGTGAAGTGGTTGAAAAACTTGTTTTAATGACTCCAACCTAAGTGTATGTAAACTTCCGACTTCAACTGTATGTAGCCCATATATCTGATGCTGTCTGGAACAAAAGAAGGACATGTTGCCGCCGTATCATTTGATTGATTGATGCCAGCAAGCATTTGGCTTCCCTTGATAAAAAAATAAAATAATTAATAGCCAATCAGCGTTGAGCTGAGCTCAACTGTGGGTTGTCCTCGCGCAGCAAAACGCCTCCCAAGGGAGGCCAGTTTGGATTTTCCTTCCCACCCATCAAATCTCATCTTCGGCAAAACGTCATCATTGTTGGTAAACACTTGTCTGTTTCTGGTTTGCTTGTGTTGATGTCCTGCAGTAGCGAGCTTTCTAAATCGGCCCTTTCCTCAGCCATGCATGGAGAGGAGGATCTGGACTTGGGGTTTTAACTTAATCCTATGTACAGGCTAAATGTTTATGATGGCGATTCTGATGTCAACATAAATTAATATATTGTGCCACTGGCCTTTGAGGCTGCTGCCTACATACAGACTTGAAATCATTGGCCACTTTAATAAATGGATCACCTGTCACTTTAATAATGCCACTTTAATAACATTTACATATCTTGCATTACTCATCTCATATGTATATACTGTATTTTATACCATCTATTGCATCTTGCCTATGCCGCTCTGTCATCGCTCATCCATATATTTACATGTATATATTCTTAATCCATTCCTTTACTTAGATTTGTGTGTATTAGGTAGTTGTTGTGGAATTGTTAGATTATATGTTAGATATGAATTGATAGATATTGCTACTCTGTTGGAACGAGAAGCACAAGCATTTCGCTACACTCGCAATAACATCTGCGAACCTTGTGTATGTGACCAATAAAATAATACGATTTTATTTGATTGAAGTTCAATATGTAGGCTAGTATAGGCTCACATTAACTAGCTAGCTAAATTAGCTGGTTCATTGTTGCCCATGCGAGGAAGTTAGGTTAGCATGCATTTTAGCTAGGTAGCCTATGAAAACAAAGTGCACTAAAAGTGTACTGTATGACAGAGCTATGGACCATTTTGCCAACATGAACGAGAGGAGGATGGCATTGGCGTTCAACTAGTCTACAAGTAGGATGAGTCAACTTTTTAAAAATTATTACACACACACACACAAATAAGTACCATGGACAGCCACATGATATTTAGCAACATTAAGTTTGTTTTCAGTGTATTAAACTAAGCATGTATAGCCTTGTTGATTTGATTATGTTTAAATGTTTAAGTTAAATGGTGCTGGAATAGCGGAGGCAGGGCTCCTGTTGTCTCTGTGCTGACTTGCGGTAACTCTGTGGTTCTAAATCAGTAGTTGTTTAGTAAACTGTCAAACATGAACTTGTTTGACCACGCTGCAGGCCATATACTGTAGCTGTTTGTAACATGCAATATTTGCTTTGTGGGATTGGCCGGACAGATGTTGCTCTCTGGTTTTGTGATGAAACAAACGTATGTGTAGTTGAATTTATTCCGCCACTGTGTGATTGTTTTCTTTTTGTTGTCACAGCCTTATTGTGTGTCACAGTGGCGTTTAAAGGAATGTGTTATAGAGAAAACAAGGCAAATATCACAACATAGGTTGTAATATGGCTCTTTTACTGGCTTGGCTTCCTCAGTGATTTAACCTACACACCGCTACTGCTCTCACTGCTTTTTATTTTCCTCCCCTGGAGGGCCTCATCTTCCTCTACTCCTTATTACCCCTGTCTTGTTATCATTGTTCCCTCCCCTCTGAGGCACATCGTTTCTCCCCTCTTTCAGGTTTCTGAGCTCAGCTGGGTTTATACGACTCAGTGCCAGAGCAGGTTGGTAGGATCTGTGTGTGTGTGTGTGTTCGTGTGCATGTTTTTTTATCAGAGGAGAGGAGTGTGCTTATCTCCATGACTACTGCCAACTGGAGCCTGTCTGGCTGTGGGAGTTCAGTCTACCCTGACAGCTAGCAGACCTGTTGAATCAAATAACCCTTAGACACTATTTTAGGGATTGATATGTAGAGACACACGCACATGCACGCACACTTAATGAGTGTAAACCAGGTAATTTAGCAACCCTGTTGAACCGATCTAGAGGGTTAAACACAGAGATTAGAATTAGCTTATTTTGGCGTTTGGGTGAGGCCACGGACTGGTCCCACTATTATTTTTCTCTGTATCTTCATTGCCCTTTATCCTTCTCTCACTCTGTCTCTATCTCCATTAACCTTTCCCTCCCTTCCTCTGTCTCTCTCACGTTTAGCAAAGACAAAGCCATCATTGTTACCATGGCGATAGTGTTCGTCTGACCCTCTTTCCCTGATGAGCTCTAATAGTTCATTGGTGACCCAGAATGCTTCAGAAGTGTCTGTCCCCTAACACCCCCTCCCCCACATACACACACACACCCCTCCTACCCCCTCCACTCTGGCCTTACCTCAACGTCCCGTAGAGCATTTTATTGGGTACAGGACCTGTTGACAGGGCTGAATATACCTTTGAGTTCAGTTATGGGTTATGTTGTAAATCTCTCACACTGATTACAGATCTTTTAGCTTGCCTTGTAGTATCATGTGACGTGTGGAGCATGTTGGATGTGTATTTGTGTGTGTTGCGGGTTTGTACAGTAACATCACAGAAATATAGCACCCTGCTAAAATTAGGTTCAGTGTGAGATGAGAGTTTGATCCTTGATCTCAGAACTCGTGGCCTTTAAGACTGGGTTAGTGTGTGTGGAGATCAATAAGCCTAAAGAAGACGCTGCGTGCCGAAATGTTGGTTAGGTGCACCCATTGAATTGTTTGGAGCATATTTAGAGTGTGCGACTTTCTTTCTTTTTATACAGTTTACCCTCTGTTAGCCAGCACCTCAACAAAAAATGTTGGGTTTGCGTCAGCTCATGGTTTTTACTACATAAAGATCATTAAGCGACACACTTGGAACTTTGTTTTCACCCCCATTAACATGTTCTCTCAAATCCATTTTTAATAATGGGAAATGTTTTATGATGATTATCACTTTGGCTTCAGCATCAGGTGTTAACGAATTGTACTGTTTTCCCCTGGTGTCTGTCGATTAATCTCTGCCAGTCTCAATGCATGATCCTCAGTCAATAACTCCATCTGATTGGCTGATTTGCCTCACCTTTGACCTCTGCCCTCTGCTACTTCCTGTCTGCTGCGCCTCACCTCTGGTCTCCCTCTCTCTGCAGGTAGGACAGGTGTGCTGGACGATCTCCTGCCAGAGTTTGATGTGGAGATTATACCAGGTACGGCTGCTTGCTTCCTCATTCGCTGGCCACGGTCTGCCACTGTCTGTCTGTCTTTCTGTTAGTCTGTGTGTGATTATGCCAAAAATGGCTGCCTTTTCACCTCACCTGTCCCTTCCTTACCTGTTCCCCTCGGTGACATCCCCTGCTCTGTCTCTGCTTACCTGTCATCGCAACCCCCCCATGCTGCTCTCCCACTGTCCAATCATCTTCTGTGAATCTTGATTGCTTTAACAACTGCAGAGGAAAGAACCAATGTGGCCTCATCTTATATTCTGCCTCTGCGCAGTCATGCATTAACTCACTCTCACTAGCTAGGTTTCTGTCCAATTTGCGACATATTTTCATGCGAATCTTCAAAAATCTGCATAAAATAATATTTATTTATTTATAAAGCCCTTTTTACATCAGCAGATATCACAAAGTGCTTATACAGAAACCCAGCCGAAAACCCCAAACAGCAAGCAATGCAGATGTAAAAGCACAGTGGCTAGGAAAAACGCCCTAGAAAGGCTTGAGCCTAAGAAGAAACCTAGAGAGGAACCAGGCTCTGAGGGGTGGCCAGTCCCCTTCTGGCTGTGCCGGGTGGAGATTATAAGAGTACATGGCCATTAAGGCCAGATCGTTCTTCAAGACGTTCAAACATTCATAGATGACCAGCAGAACCAAATAATAATCACAGTGGTTGTAGAGGGTGCAACAGGTCAATGCAATACCTGTGGAGTAAATGTCAGTTGGCTTTTCATAGTCGAGCATTCAGAGGTCGAGAGGTCGATCGAGAGACAGCAGGCAGGTCCAAACAGCAGGCAGGTTTGAGACAAGGTGGCACGTCAGGGTTCCATAGCCGCAGGCAGAACAGTTGAAACTGGAGCAGCAGCACGACCAGGTGGACTGAGAAATGGTCCTAGGGCTTAGGTCCTCTGGGAGGGGAGGGAGAGAGATGTGTTTCCATCAAACGTACTTAAATTCCCATGTCACAAAACCTGTTGCATCTGGTCATGGCACGTGTGCTATAGCCAACATCCCGCAGTCATAGTAGCTACCTAAATTATGTGATTATTATTGATAAGAACAACATGATTTTATTTGTCAAACTACAGCCAAGCATCGATCATCGTGTCACCAGAATAAGACCCTCCATATTTATTGGAAAGGAGCATCAAGCTCATCACATGCACCAGCCTGGGAAGTTAAATTTCATCTGTAGCCTAATAAACTGCATGGTTTCCCGAGTTGTTTTGGAGGACCACACAACATATCTTGTGACTCCATGTTACTTCAATACAGTTGAAGTCGGAAGTTTACATACACTTAGGTTGGAGTCATTAAAACGCATTTTTCAACCACTCCACAATTTTCTTGTTAACAAACTATAGTTTTGGCAAGTCGGTTAGGACATCTACTTTGTGCATGACACAAGTAATTTTTCCAACACTTGTTTACAGACAGATTCTTTTACTTATAATTCACTGTATCACAATTCCAGTGGGTCAGAAGTTTACATACACTAAGTTGACTGCCTTTAAACAGCTTGGAAAATTCCAGAAAATTATGTCATGGCTTTAGAAGCTTCTGATAGGCTAATTGACATCATTTGAGTCAATTGGAGGTGTACCTGTGGATGTATTTCAAGGCCTACCTTCAAACTCAGTGCCTCTTTGCTTGACATCATGGGAAAATCAAAAGAAATCAGCCAAGACCACAGAAAAAAAAATTGTAGACCACCAGTCTGGTTCATCCTTGGGAGCAATTTCCAAACGACTGAAGGTACCACGCTCATCTGTACAAACAATAGTACGCAAGTATAAACACCATGGGACCACGCAGCTGTCATACCGCTCAGGAAGGAGACACGTTCAGTCTCCTAGAGATGAACGTACTTTGGTGCAAAAGTGCAAATCAATCCCAGAACAACAGCAAAGGACCTTGTGAAGATGCTGGAGGAAACAGGTACAAAAGTATCTATATCCACAGTAAAACGAGTCCTATATCGACATAACCTGAAAGGTCGCTCAGCAAGGAAGAAGCCACTGCTCCAAAACCACAATTAAAAATCCAGACTACGGTTTGCAACTGCATATGGGGACAAAGATTGTGCATATGGGGACAAAGATAGAACTGTTTGGCCATAATGACCATCATTACGTTTGGAGGAAAAAGGGGGAGGCTTGCAAGCCGAAGAACACCATTCCAAATGCGAAGCATGGGGGTGGCAGCATCATGTTGTGGGGGTGCTTTGCTGCAGGAGGAACTGGTGCACTTCACAAAATAGATCACATCACGAGGAAGGAAAATGATGTGGATATATTAAAGCAACATCTCAAGACATCAGGCAGGAAGTTAAAGATTGGTCGCAAATGGGTCTTCCAAATGGACAATGACCCCAAGCATACTTCCAAAGTTGTGGCAAAATGGCTTAAGGACAACAAAGTCAAGGTATAGCTAGCCATTACAAAGCCCTGACCTCAATCCTAAAGAACATTTGTGGGCAGAACTTAAAAAGTGTGTGCGAGCAAGGAGGCCTACAAACCTGAATCAGTTACACCAGCTCTGTAAGGAGGAATGGCCCAAAATTTATTGTGGGTATAAGGTCCTGGGTGTTGTGAGGGTGAAATCAGGCGCAGGAAAGCAGAGTTCAATAAAGTGCTTTTTTTTAATGCACACACGGTGAACTACGGTCACCCCACTTATGGGTGCTCAAACCAAATGCCCCAGACACAGGGAAACGAAAACAGTCTAGCACTAAACACACGAACATGTACATCTGATGCAAACACCAGGGTTACAATAATCAATCCCGCACAAAGAACCAGGCGGGCCGGCTGACTAATAAAGCCTCGCTAATTATAACCAACTCAAAACAGGTGTACTCAATAAACACATAAGGAGGGGGAGAAAAGAATCAGTGGCAGCTAGTAGGCCGGCAACGACAACCGCCGAGCGCCACCCGTACGGGAAGGGGAGCCACCTTCGGTTGGAGTCGTGACAGTAGGAAGCTTGTGGAAGGCTACACCAAACATTTGACCCAAGTTAAACAATTTAAAGGCAATGCTACCAAATACTAATTGAGTGTATGTAAGCTTCTGACCCACTGGGAATGTGATGAAAGAAATAAAAGCTGAAATAAATCATTCTCTCTACCATTATTCTGACATTTCACATTCTTAAAATAAAGTGGAGATCCTAACTGGCCTAAGACATGAAATGTTTACTAGGATTAAATGTCAGGAAGTGTGAAAAACTGACTTCAAATGTATATGATTATTATATCAATGTTTGCGCATAAAGGAGTTTCCACTGCCATTGCTTGCAATAATTAATTTTACCGACACAAAAAAGATCCCACCATGTCAAGCAAACAAATTATTTGTCGGCATTTATAAAATGGAAGCCTTACTGTCCCAATCATATTCTTACTACAGTACTAAATGCATGGTGTGTATTTAATACCTCTCCTCAATGGAGCAGAATTATTCACAAGAAACCCTACCCCCCCCATCTCTTTTGAAAATGAGATGTCTCTCTGAAGAGGTCCACTTGGGATGTGTTTTTTCACAAGGGGCTCACTGAAGTATTGACATTTTCATTTCTGCTTACGCCCTGACGAATTCATCATTAGTGTTGAGGGCCGTGTCGTGCAGCCAGCAACCTCTGCCTCTCTACACCCAGAGTGTTGGGGGGTTAATATGACCTTTTATGTCAATGGTTATTATAGACAGAGATGCAGAAGATGAAACTTGAGTGAGTCACATGTAGTTACTAACTCAAGTAACAAGATGTGTATCTCTACTGTTTGTGGAATCTGTAGTCTTATTCATCTCTGTGTTTGTGTTCCAGAGTGGACGTTTGTGGGATCTGTAGTCCTGGGCAGTATCTTGTTCCTTTTGTTGATGGGGATCTGCTGGTGTCAGTGCTGCCCTCACTCCTGCTGCTGCTACCTCCGCTGCTGCTGCTGCCCCGACACCTGCTGCTGCCCACGTCACCGTGAGTAACACACACACGCACACAAACACATAACTACAAACACACACAGGCTTACATTCACTTGCTTACCTTTTAAAAAGTTTAGGATTTTAATATTACTTGTCATTGTTTTCCAGTCTATGAGGCAGGGAAGATGGCAAAGAGTGGCCAGCCCCCCCAGATTGCTGTGTACCCCCCCTACTATATTCCTGGGGTCCCCACCATGGTCCCCTTTGCCCCTCCGTCCCTCGCGGACCCTAAGATGCTCTCCTTCCCCTCAGTGGAGAAGAACCTAGCTGGGGGTGAGTGACCCGACCCACACCTGCGCTCGTCCTTTCAGTCTGCAGGACTTGGACAAGCCATTCTGCATTGTGGGAAATGTAGTTTTGCATGATATATCACAGTAACATGAACTACCATTTGTAGAGAGTCACACGAGTTAACTAACCCTCTTCTTATGTCACTCTTCATTTTCTGTCTCTAAACTGGGTGGAGTTGTCTATGACCAGATGTGTGTGTGTGGGTGGGTGACTGGGTGTGTGTGCATGGGTGCATTCATACGCTCATGTGTGTGCGTGTGTGTTTTTATGTGTTTTTGTTTGTGTAATTGGGTTTTTACTGTGCCCATAGTGGCTTTTATCCTTGATATAAGTGTGTGTGGGTGTGTGCGTCTATGTCTACAGTACGCAGTGGCTATCGTCTCCAGCCCAGTCACAGTCAGAACTCTATGAAGGTTCTGTACTACGTGGAGAAGGAGCTGGGACAGTTTCCCTCTGCCAAGATGGCTCCTCCACAATGTAAGCCTGTATGGAGTCAGTAGTTTCTCTATAATCGCCACACGTACATGTCTGTGTATTTGTCTCGGTCTGTGTTTAATGTGTGTGTTTGTATGTAAGTGTCTTGGTTAGTGCTTGTGTAAAGGTTTGTGTCCTCTTCATCAGAAACCCTCCGTTACATTCTCCATTAACTATTGATTTCACCATTAATAACAAACTAACCCTAAATACACTGAATGTCATTTAATTCCATCTACTGAGAGAATCCATTTGTGTTGAATCAGTCAAATGTTGTTTGGTAACCATTTTAAGGACTACTTATAAACTGCTTATAAACCATTATTAAATTATTTATCATCCATTTGTAAACTTATCAACATTAGTAAGTACAGCACATTTTTTGGACGATGTTATCTGTATTATCATAATGTTTATAAGAAGGTTTTTAATTAGATAATCAAATAGTAATATCATCAGTATACACAGACCATTGGGGTGGGATGATGTCACTCAAACACATTTGACCATGGATGGCGATTTGACTCTAGATGAAAGACATCAGTGCTCTGTATTGATTGGACTGTTGCATTTTAATCTGATACTATTAGATGGCATGGTTCTCTATTTCACATGAAAGTTCACTTCCATACCAGTAATGTAAGAAGGTTTAGTAATTGTTTGTAAGCACACATTTATTTATGAATTGCAGTGGAAAGCATCTTGTCATTGGAAATTCCAAAAAGGCGGAGGAAGACAGCCCTTTTTGGCTGGTGTGTTCCATGGAACGCATACCCATTCTATGTATTCTGTTTCTATGGGTGGCATGTTGTAATTTCATAATTGGCTCAGATTCCTTCTATAATGTCTCTCCAAAGATGTAAACTAAGAGCAACATACCATGAGAGCCATCAGCAAAAGCATTTCCTTTGAAAATTGGCGGTCTGTATTTACACTATGGCTATCAGATGTTATTTGCATTAGTTTTGGTGAAATTTGATGATGTGTCTGTGACTCGATTAGGAGTCTTGATGCATAGTGATGATGGTGGTGTACTGTGGATGCCGTAGATTAGTTCAGATTCAAAATACTATTGTAAAAACTTTTCTTGAAATCAGTAAAAGTCTCTATAGTGATGTGTTGTCCCAGCAGCCAGTAGCCTATCAGAGCTCAGCTCTCTGCATGAGGGAGGGGACACGGATTTCCGGCAAACCTATCGGACAGTCCAGATGAAAGCTCTCCCGCCCATCGCCGACCTAGATGACCAATCAGAACTCATGGCAGCTCCCGTGCACAACAGTCGTCGACCCAGGCATTACCGTGGCAACAACACGGATGACGAACAAAACAGCAGGTACCACTGAGTGTGACTGTAACTCTATGACTGTATGAGGACAGTCTCTACAGTACTCAAGATACGTTGTGTGTGTGAGAGAAAGAGAAGAGGATGTTGTATATGTATTGTATATTGTATTCCTGATTATCTTGTATTTAGTGTAGGACTAAACATTTTGTTAGCACTGTGCATCTGTTATGTACTCTGATCCCCTGTCTTCCCTGTGTTTCAGGTGGAACCCTCGCTCTGTGCACCTGGAGAGGAAGACATTGGGCACCAGGGGGCGTACCGGCTCTCTGGATGAGTTGGAGGAGTTTTCTATGTCCTACGGCCCCCGTGTCTGGAGGGGCGAGCCCCGAGACCAGGACACGGACTACGACCTGGCGCTACGGGTGCGAGAGCACTACCCTCCCTACTGGGACCACAGACCCCCTCGCCGTTTTCATGGAGACCGGGACAACAACAGGCACCCCCGCTGCAGCCCCCCTCCCTCGCCGCAGAAGAAGAGGAGGGACACGTGGGATGGCGATCGCGATCCCCCCCACCAGCACACCCATGGGGAGAGGGGTTACGATTACACTTTTCTCAATGACCTATTGGAGCATAAGGCGAGGGGGAGGGCAGGGGAGAGGGGCGAGAGAGGAAAGGGGCGGGCTGACGAGGATAGTGACACTCCTTCCAAGGCCAGTTCGAAGGGCAAGGGCAGTGATGGTTTCTATAGACAGTCATCTAGCAACCGGCCCGAGGATGAGGACTCTTTACCTCCGTACTCAGAGCAGAAGGTGGAAAGGTATCAGACGATCAACCCAACCGCTGAACGTAGCCGCACGGTCGAACCGCCCTCAGAACGGTACCGGTCCACTGACCCGTCCATGCAACCGTTCTCCTACACCCGTCCCCCTAAAGGACTAGCACACACCGTACAGGGGTACCGAGAGGATAGGGACAAGAACCGAAATATGGTGAGTTACCTGTAGGAGGATCAAGTTGAAGAACCCCTCCCTCTCAGGTTGTCACAGATAGAAGAGCTCAGACGTAGCAAGCCTAGCAACTCTAACAGTCTGTATACCCATCCCAGTGTCTTAGTATTACACCAACTGGCCATGGTTAGCGTCTTTATTTTATATCAGTGGGTGTTGTACATAATTTTCTCAAAAGTATTTCATGTTGATTGATTGTTATGTGAAAAAAAGAGTCAAAGCACTATTTTGATGTCATTTTGATCTATTTTGTAAATAATGTAATTTTTAATGCTTTATTTTAGAGGAAAAATCTTAATGCCAACAAGAATGTATGTTACTGTATGTGATTGTATCGTTCTTGTGGAACTCAGACATTACTAACAAACCATGACCTGCATGATTGGTGTGGATCCCCTCACTGACCAGGCCTGACTAATCGAGCATGAGCAACATGATTGCAGGGTATCTAACGTGTGGCTCTTGGTGTATTTCTTTAACAGACCCCTGCTCTGAGCAGAGACTCTCTCGTAGTTTGATACACCAGAGAGAACCCAAGCCCGTGCCTGCACAGCACTGCACTGCCAATATTGAGAATCACACGTCACTCACTTAAAACATCATGCATCCCTTAAAATATCATGCATCAGCTTGGTAGAGACTAACTGCACATCAGGCATCAACCACATGGAGAGAGGCGTACCCAATAGAAGGCTTCTTTCCACAGAAGGAGTGGAAGGCACCTTGCAGGGATCATGAAAAGACAATGGAATGTGCATTGTTTATGCATGAATTGAGGAACATTTGGAAAATATTATTGTATGTGTGTTAGGCGTGCACGCATATATACCATTTGAATGGGTATGTATGGGTGCAGCGTGTGTGTATGTGCACCGTTTGCCCATATTCAGGTTAATCTGTCATCTCAAACCAAGCATTCTACAGAGCAGTCCCCCTCTCTCA
The DNA here is from genome assembly GCF_018296145.1 of Oncorhynchus tshawytscha. Classification (NCBI taxonomy): domain Eukaryota; kingdom Metazoa; phylum Chordata; class Actinopteri; order Salmoniformes; family Salmonidae; genus Oncorhynchus; species Oncorhynchus tshawytscha. The sequence continues at coordinate 20,808,947 of NC_056454.1, read as the reverse complement.
CCTACACAGCATGGTTACAGTTCCCATAAAGTTACCCTGACAACAATGATGCAATTAGGGCTATTTGTATGTATCGATGGGTATTATTAGGTGTGGGGGAGAGTTGGGACAAGGGGTTAGAATAAAGGTAGGTAAAGAAGTAATCAAAGAAACTTAATAGGATCATTATGTGTGTAAAAGTGCTGGATTGTCTCAGAAATTATCTATATTCACCAATTGGTCATTATAATTATACCTCCAATACCCCATGCCAACAATGTTATCACGCTATAGGAAACACAAAATAGGTGTCAATTGGGCCTATAAAATGGCAACTCAGGTTCACCTGTCTTCATTGTGTGTGTGTGTGTCATATACTGTACCTACTGAGCTTGAATTTGTATTACAGATTTGCAACTGAACTGTAATGCTATTCTGTATTAGCCCACAGTATTGAACTGTGGTTTGAAACTGCCATTCAGCCAGAGCAGACATTTGTGTTCCACTTGTTTGACATGGATGATTTTGATAAACACCTGTTGCATATCTTAGATTGTGCCATTGTGTGTGATTATTACATCATGTTATGTGTGTGTACATTGGATATGGAGTGTGTGTATCTTATCGCTTATCTATGTTAACTGCTTAATACACACACAGCGCTTGCTAACAACTTTCTTCACACACACACAAGCACAACAAATTCACAACTCTTAACACCCTTCTCTGACAATGACCATTCATTTTCACACATACACAGGTGAAACAACGAACAATTTATACCATATCTCTTATTCCCCAAGACACATACTGTATCTGTGGCTGAAATACAGTGAGCTCCAAAAGTATTGGGACAGTGACATTTTTCTTAGTTTTTTGCTCTGTACTTCATTCAGCAATTTGGATTTGAAAAGATACTGTGACTACATCAAGCTTGTGACTCTACACATTTGTTGGATGCATTTGCTTGTTTGTTTGGGTTTTTTCTCAAATTATTTTGTTTTGTGCCCAATAGAAATGAATGGTAAATGTTGGAGTCACTTTCATTGGAAATAAGAATAGAATATGTTCCTAAACACTTCTACATTAATGTGGACACTACCATTATTTATTGTCCTGAATGAATTGTGAATAATGATGAAAGTTAGATGCACAAATACCACCAAGACATGCTAACTCCCCACCATTACAATAACAGGTGAGATTAACATTTTTGGGCGGCTATGATATCTGTGGGTCTGTACTTTTCTCACTCATCATTATTCACAATATATTCAAGATAATAATAATAATAATCTGATAATAATAGATAGGAATATGGGACCAAATACTAAACTTTTGACTACTTTAATTAATAGACATAAGTAAATTTGTTCCATTACTTTTGGTCCCCTAAAATTTGGGGATCATGTACAAAAAGCTCAGTAATTTCTAAACAGTTTACCTGAAAATACCCTCAAATTAAAGCTGCCAGTCTGCACTTTAACCTAATAGTCATTGTATCATTTCAAATCCAAAATGCTGGAGTACAGAGCCAAATCAACAACCAAAAATGTCACTGTCTCAATACTTTGGAGCTCACTGTGGGGCAACACTGAACATTGATCAATATGCTGACCATGACAAGGGGAAATGGAGTGTAGCAGGAAATATGACAGGATTCTAGATTCCACAAGTCAGACCAAGATGCATCCTTTCCAGGATGACATCACAATACCAGGAAGGAAGCTTTCGCTTCACTATCTGGACTTCACAGATGCAGAATCCCTCTTCAATGTAAAATTGAGTGCTCTGCATTTATAAAACGTTTTTCACAAGGTCTCAAAGTGCTTTACTTTGAGTCCAGAAGAGCTCTTGAGAGTGGAACTAAAGTTGGCATGTTGTTGTGTTGAGTGAATTGCTTACATGTTGGAGAGAAAGGGGGAAAACTATTAACACAAAAGCACCCCCACCCTTGTTTAACGTTACCATCCTTTAATGCTGGGGCTTGGCCAAACTTCATAGAGTGACTGTCTACCGGTATGAATAGAGCCTTACAAATAATACCACCCACCAACAACCTTCCTTCCTTTCAGAGCAACATAACCGTGACCTCTCCACAGTGCTGTGGCCTGGGCCCTTTTCTCCCTGCCTGTTTTGTGTGTCGAAGGACTGTTGACATGGAATTCCCACCCTGCCGAGAGTACAAACAAGCTTGGCATTAAGACACAAACCCAGGGCAGGACAGACACTGAAGAGGAGATAGCTGGGGCCCCTTTATAGTACATCATATTGCTGAGTTGAATAGGCTAGCTGACAGTCCACGACTACTGCACACTATGCTGATACATCCATCTAATGTTGTAAATTAAGTTATGGTCACTGTACTGGAGCCTACCCAACATATCTTTCTATATAAATTGATATATAGAAAGATCACCACTTTCACTATAGGCCTATAGAAAAAGATATCTGATTTTCTCAAGGCACTATGTAAAAGGAATTTCCAGAGGGGTTATCTTGTTAAGATAATCAATTTTAAAGTCCTAGATCTATTTCCCCAAACTATTTGATACATTTAGTCCTACATGTATTTCAAAACTATTGTCCATGTGCACGAGTCTTCCATACGCACCTGCATTGTGTTGCACCTGTTACGGCTCGAGGCGGGTTCAACGATGTCACCTGACGCTGGGGTTGGGATTGGGCACGCGCCGACGGATTTTGCCTGGTAAAGTTGCCTTGGCACCTGGTGTGTATTCATTACGTCTTGCAACATAAATCGTTTACCGTTTAAGAACCAAACAGAGCCAACGGAACGAAACGGAGAGGGACCGACTAGAATGTGTCCAATACAAACTCTGGTTTTCGTTTCAAAAACGTGATCCATTTCGTGTAAATGGTTTGATTCGTTTAGCAACAGAATCGGCGTAATGAATACACCCCCTGTGTTTTGGGTAATCGTTTCACCGCAAAATAAATTTATTTGAAGGACTATTTACATAAAATGAAGTGCGCTTATGAAGCCTTGCGTCGACTAATGTCATGGTTTTATCAAATTGTTAGTTTATTTCTGTATCGATTGACTAAAAGTTAGTCGTCTTTTATAGGGTTCGGTTCTGGAATTATAGAAGAGCTCAGACGTAGCAAGTAAGCCTTATAATGGGGCTGTGGAGATTGATGTCATATTGTAATAGAGCAGTGAAGATTATTAAGTAATAATGAAACTGTAGCTTGTGATGTAATAAGGGGCTGTGGCAATTGTAATATCATGATGTGGAAATTGTGCTGTCATAATGGGAATATGACAATTGTGACCATAATGGAGCAGCAGAGGTGGAATGTGATGTCATAATTGTATAGGGATGCCATAATAAGGCTTTGAAGATTGTATGATGTCATAGTGGTTCTGTGGCGATTGTGATGTCATAGTGTTGCTGTGGCGGTTGTGATGTCATAATGGTGCTGTGGCGATTGTGATGTCATTGAGGTGCTGTGGAGATTGGGACAACAATATTATAAGGGAGCTATGTGTGTCTAGTGATAATAATGCTCCCATTATCCTCCTGCTGTGGCCTATCAGGCTGCTCTGCAGCTGGGCCAGGACCAGCCAATGACTGTCCAGACCGCCAGCGCCCTGTTCGCACCGTCATCCAGAAGAGGGTACCTGTACCCCCTCTATATAGCCTCGTTATTGTTATGTTATTGTGTTACTTTTTATTATATTTTACTTTAGTTTATTTGGTAAATATTTTCTTAACTCTTCTTGAACTGCACTGTTGGTTAAGGGCTTGTAAGTAAGCATTTCACGGTAAGGTCTACACTTGTTGTATTTGGCGCATGTGAAAAAGTTTGATTTGATTTAGTATGTCTCCACAAACTGTCTGTCTGTCTTTGGAAGAGAAGTGAAGATAATGGGTTCGTAAACCAAAATTATTAAAAGGATATGCTGTAATTAGGTGACTCAGCTAATTGACTGTGTGATATTAAATTGCTTCTTGTGTAAATATTTTATGTCTGGATTTTAATGATTTGTATGTATATCTGTACAGATTTAGAGCTTTAACAGTACCTACACTCCCCCGCGTATTTATTTGGACAGTGAAGCTATAACTTTGAATTTGGCTCTATACTCTAGCAGTTTGGATTTGAGATCAAATGTTTTATGAGGCAACATTACAGAATGTATTTGTTTTACTGTTTAGAAATGAATGCCCTTAATGTATCCAGTCTCCCCATTTAAAGGTGTCTTAAGTATTTGAACAAATTCACTTATAGTGTATAAAATGTTGTCAAATGTTTGTATTTGGCCCCATATTCCTAGCACAAAATGACTACATCAAGTTTGTGACTACACACTTGTTGGATGCAATTGGCAGTTTGTTTTGGTTATGTTTTCAGATTATGTTGTTTCTTAACAGTTCTACCCTCAGCATGATTACAGATAATCCTGAATGATTCGTGAATAATGATGAGTGAGAAAGTTACAGATGCAAAAAGATCATGCCCCCAAAACATGCTAACCTCTCATTATTACCATTACATTAGCAGGGGAGGTTAGTATTTTTGGGGGGGTGTATGATATTTATGCCTTTAACTTTCTCATTCATTATTATTATTCACGTTTTATTCATGATTATCCGAGGGCCTTCCGAGTGGGGCAGTGGTCGAAGGCACTGATAAGGGACATATATATAGTCCGTATGGGAGTTGCAGTGATGAGACAAGACTGTAACTACTGTAAAGACTGTAACTACCAATTAATGTGGACACCGGACGACGCTGGGCCAATTGTGCATACGTCCATTACATTTTTACATGTCTGAAGTTATCAAATATATTAGATGGAGATGCTTTAGTTAAGCAAAGTGCTGTCTGTTTACTTCTGCCTATGTAGTTTTGCATCAATAAAAATAAAAATATTTTGTATTGGGAATATACTATAAATGTAACACTTTTTAAATAAATAGGTAAAGAGAACTGATGTGTGCCTTTTAATTCTTAATACCAACGTTTTCATCTACACTGGTTCTCAGATGTTATTAACTAACAATAGCTTGAGACATGCATTAGATTCAAATGCTGGTAGAGTGTTATTATATTCGTCCAGCAGAGGGAGACATTGACTTAACGCTGCAGTACAGTACAGAACAGAATGTAGTACAGAGTCCCATAGGGCAGCGCACGATTGGCCCAGCGTCGTCCAGGTTAGGGAGGGTTTGGCCAGGGTAGACCGTCATTGTAAAATATGAATGCGTTCTTAACTGACTTGCCTAGTTAAATAAAGGTTAAATAAAATTAAAATAAATACTTCTCTGCATGGTGGCGCACACCTCTGAACATCTGCACTTTTTCTCAATGTCTCTGTGAGTATACAGTGCATCTGAATCTGGAGGTTGACTCAGCATTGCAGACCGGACAGAGCATCTGTTTAATTCAGTTACGTGGATATGATCAAAGACTCCAACACTAGTACCACAAATAGTTAAATCTATGGCGTTTACAGTGGGAGCAAATTAAGCATATCGGGTTAAACAAGCAAGGAGGTGGGCAAAGCCAAGCACAAACTAGCGAGATCCTATTGTATCATATATTTATTATAGGGAACGCCTCTCTGGAGTGCACAAACAACGCATTTTTTTCTACTTTGGCAAAGCGTCAAGTCTATAAAACTTACTGCACTGTATTCGTAACAGATTTGACTTTTGCGAACAGAAAATGTATTGAGATCAGATGTTTCATCGGTAAGAAAATTAGCAGACCTGGCCCAGTTTCTCCTCGTTCCATTTCCCACTACCCGCGAATAGACTTCCTCTCACTACCATATTTGGTGGTGAGAAACCGCTGTAAACGGATGCTTCAGCTTTATAGCCCCTGTGATGGGTTATCCCTTCTGCCTGTGCGGGTACTCTCTTTGATATGATACAGGAAGAGCTATAAATTATAACAATGGAAAATACAGTACACAGAAACAGGAAGGAGGAGCGTAGGGACATGAATCACATTTCGCTTTATCTGATTGGACGGTCTTGACGAAAAGGGCGGTTCTTCTGAAGATTCATTGGGAGGTGAAGCCTCAATGTCAAAGAAGCTTGTATCAGCTGTTTCAGACTATTCATCTCAACATCCACTGATAAAAACATCAGCGACGGAGAAAAACAGTCGTCTGCCACCAAACCCTATGAAGATTGAAGGTTTTTACGGATAGGAACTCAAGGGCAGCGTCAAACGGTTTTCAGGTAGCGAGCTAAAGGTACTTAGTTTGTTTTGTAAATAACCCAATGTGTGTGCTGCTGCTTAAATTTTGAGACCATATATAGCTCACAGTTGCACAACAAGATGCAAAATTAACTTGTCGATTAGGATGGATAGTGAAAAACACCGTATTTACAATGCCATCATCATCGTGGCACCTGTTGTTTACCTACAGCGAGTGTTGAATTAACTAGCTTATTGAATTAAATGCTTTTAGCCATACGTTATAGATTCAGGGCCTAGCGTTGTTTAGGCTACTGTATGTGGAGGCCAACTGTATGCTGACATTGGATGGTATGCAGGTGGTATGCAGGAGTCCCTCCTGGACTAGCTAGCTAAACTAGCACACAGTGTCATCGTTCCCGCTTACCAAACCCCAGCCGTCATCGTATGAACTGCAGGATAACAGTGCCCATATGGGTAGCTATATAGCTATGCTTTCTCTCTTGTTGTGATGTGTGTTTTGTCCTATATTTATATTGTATTTATTAAAAATAAAATAAATCCCAAGCCCTGTCACCGCAGGAGGTATTTTGCCTTTTGCTAGGCCATCATTGTAAATCATATTTTGTTCTTAACTGACTTGCCTAGTTAAATAAATAAAAGCTAGCAACTGTTGTTGCCCCCTCGTTTTCTTCTGTGGGGTTTATAAGCAGTTGGCATCCAACTTTATGGTGCATTACCGCCACCTACTGTACTGAAATGCCCCTGCTTCCCGCCTATATTTTTTAAAATGTTAAATTTGTATTTTATTTCACCTTTATTTAACCAGGTAGGCTAGTTGAGAACAAGTTCTCATTTGCAACTGCGACCTGGCCAAGATAAAGCATGATCAGATGGTCATGTACAGGTAGAGATATTGGTGTGCAAAAGAGCAAAAAAGTAAATAAATAAAAACAGTATGGGGATGAGGTAGGTAAAAATGGGTGGGCTATTTACCGATAGACTATGTACAGCTGCAGCGATCGGTTAGCTGCTCAGATAGCAGATGTTTGAAGTTGGTGAGGGAGATAAAAGTCTCCAACTTCAGTGATTTTTGCAATTCGTTCCAGTCACAGGCAGCAGAGAACTGGAACGAAAGGCGGCCAAATGAGGTGTTGGCTTTAGGGATGATCCGTGAGATACACCTGCTGGAGCGCGTGCTACGGATGGGTGTTGCCATCGTGACCAGTGAACTGAGATAAGGCGGAGCTTTACCTAGCATGGACTTGTAGATGACCTGGAGCCAGTGGGTCTGGCGACGAATATGTAGCGAGGGCCAGCCGACTAGAGCATACAAGTCGCAGTGGTGGGTGGTATAAGGTGCTTTAGTGACAAAACGGATGGCACTGTGATAAACTGCATCCAGTTTGCTGAGTAGTGTGTTGGAAGCAATTTTGTAGGTGACATCGCCGAAGTCGAGGATCGGTAGGATAGTCAGTTTTACTAGGGTAAGTTTGGCGGTGTGAGTGAAGGAGGCTTTGTTGCGGAATAGAAAGCCGACTTTTGATTTGATTTTCGATTGGAGATGTTTGATATGAGTCTGGAAGGAGAGTTTACAGTCTAGCCAGACACCTAGGTACTTATAGATGTCCACATATTCAAGGTCGGAACCATCCAGGGTGGTGATGCTGGTCAGGCGTGCGGTTGCAGGCAGCGAACGGTTGAAAAGCATGCATTTGGTTTTACTAGCGTTTAAGAGCAGTTGGAGGCCACGGAAGGAGTGTTGTATGGCATTGAAGCTCGTTTGGAGGTTAGATAGCACAGTGTCCAAGGACGGGCCGGAAGTATATAGAATGGTGTCGTCTGCGTAGAGGTGGATCAGGGAATCGCCCGCAGCAAGAGCAACATCATTGATATATACAGAGAAAAGAGTCGGCCCGAGGATTGAACCCTGTGGCACCCCCATAGAGACTGCCAGAGGACCGGACAGCATGCCCTCCGATTTGACACACTGAACTCTGTCTGCAAAGTAATTGGTGAACCAGGCAAGGCAGTCATCCGAAAAGCAGAGTCATAGCTTAAAAATGGACCAATAGAAGTATTTAGAGGGTTCCTGTAGATGCAGGAATTCCCACATGCAGGAACGCCCCGAATTTCAGGCTGCAGTTGCACCCTTCTCTTTTTAAACAGAAGTGATTTAGGAAAAGTCAACACCTCCTCTCCCGCCCTCTCTCTTCACAGGAAATATGAACTCCCTACAAGGCAGGAGTGTGTCGCTGTGCAGACGCATGACAGCGGGCGCTATGAGGGTCCTCGCGGGCACAACGGGCCATCCTGATACCGTGGCCCGTGCGACCTGCCTCGAGGCTGTCAGAGTGTGCCACTCGGACTCGAGCCGCAAGGGCAGCGTCAGCACCAAGAAGCGTGGCTATGACATCACCAGAAACCCCCACCTGAACAAGGTAAATCCCTAGACCACCACAGACAGTGCAGTGCCATCAGATGAAAAGCCACTGCACTCATTTAAACAATTGAGATTATATGTTACAATGTGTGTGGCTAGATATTTTAGGATTTTGTAAATTAGGCCCTTTCTGTACTCCCCCAGTGTCAGATGAACTCGTGGATAGCATTTTTATGTCTCTGTCTCCAGTATGAAGGAAGTTGGAGGTATTCTTGCGAAACAATGCTAACTAGCGTTCGTGCAATGACTGGATGTCTATGGGTACAGTCATTGCGCAAACGCTAGTTAGCATTGGCTCGCAAAACTACCTGTAAGTATCAGGTCAGTCAAAGTTCCCATTGATAAGGGAGCTTTAGGTAAAGGGGGTGTGACTGTCTGGTTTGGAACATTATAGTAACATAGATATAAAGGGTGAAGAGTGAAATGCAAGTATGGTTCTGTTTCTGATATTGTTTGCCCCTGCAGATGTAGGTTCAATTGAGCCTTGGGATCTCTATTGCCCGATCCAAAAGGGGCCATGTGACACCCCTCTTCAGGTTATTCTAGGTCATCATTGTTGATGCCAATGAGACTGAACTGGACAGGAATTGTCCATTGTTAGAACTGCTGTTCTGCACTTTCTATGTGAGGAAACATGATTCAAAAACACACAAAAAAACACTGATGGCCTTTTTTGTACACCAGACATTTTCATATTATAGGGTATAGGTGTTTTTAGTCTGCTCTTTGCATTACCCAACTCTATCTATGAAAGTGTAATTGCCATGGCTAGTCAGCTGTGCTTCCTTGATGGCTTTACTTTAGGGCCTCTAACTGCTGCTCTATCTCACAGGTTTAACTGTGTGTGTGTGTGTGTGTGTGTGTGTGTGTGTGTGTGTGTGTGTGTGTGTGTGTGTGTGTGTGTGTCAGATTATGTAAGTGTGCGAATAATGTATTTCCATCTTGTGGTTGAATTACTTATGTCTTTGTTGCACTTAATTTAAATGTTTGAATGTTTTTAAATTTTATTTCACCTTTATTTAACCAGGTAGACTAGTTGAGAACAAGTTCTCATTTACAACTGTGACCTGGCCAAGATAAATCAAAGCAGTGCGACACAAACAACAACACAGAGTTACACACTGAATAAACAAACATAGTCAATAATACAATAGAAAAAGTCTATATACAGTGTGCAAATGAGGTAAGGCAATAAATAGACCATAGTTGCGAAATAATTACAATTTAGCAATTAAACACTGGAGTGATAGATGTGTAGAAGATGAGTGTGTAAGTAGAGCTACTTGGGTGCAAAGGAGCAAAATAAATAACAGTATGGGGATGAGGTAGTTGGATGGGCTATTTACAGATGGGCTATGTGCAGTGATCTGTGAGCTGCTCTGACAGCTGGTGCTTGAAGTTAGTGAGGGAGATATGAGTCTCCAGCTTCAGTGATTTTTGCAGTTTGTTCCAGTCATTGGCAGCAGAGAACTGGAAGGAAAGGCGGCCAAAGGAGGAATTGGCTTTGGGGGTGACCAGTGAAATATACCTGCTGGAGAGAGTGCTACGGGTGGGTGCTGCTATGGTGACCAGTGAGCTGAGATAAGGCGGGGCTTTACTTAGCAAAGACTTGTAAGTTGTAGAAAGGGACCAATACATGACCTTTCATCCTCCAGACAACTGTTTCAAAGTCTGCTCTCAATTATGACCATTAATCTCTAACACAGTCCCATTAACCCCTCAGCATATTGAAGGACATTTTATATCACCATTTATTAAAACATTTTAACAATCACACCATCAAACAGTTCTTAGGTTCTCACGAGTTCATCTGACTCAGGGGAAAAATCCCCATTAACATCACATAGTATGAGAAAGCAGTGATTTTTCTGCCATTAAAATCCTTGGGCTGGCCACCTAAGCATTTTTTTGGGATGCCTAAATCCAAATAGTGTAAAAAACAACAACACATATGATAAAGATAATGGACCTACAGTGCCTTCAGAAAGTATTCACACCCCTTGACTTTTTTCACATTTTGCTGTGACAGTCTGAATTTAAGTACATTTATATTTTATATTTATATTTTACGTCATTGGCCTACACACAATACTCTAAATAAGTTCAGGAGAAAAAATATGCTTAAGAAGTCACATAATAAGTTGCATGGAGTCACTCTGTGCAATAATAGTGTTTAACATGATTTGTGAATGACTACCTCATCTCTGTACCACACACATACAATTATCTGTAAGTTCCCTCAGTCGAGTAGTAAATTTCAAACACAGATTCAACCACAAAAACCAGAGAGGTTTTCCAAAGCCTTGCAAAGAAGGACACCTATTAGTAAAAAACGCAGACATTGAATATCCCTTTGAGCATGATGAAGTTATTAATTACACTTTGGTTGGTGTATCAATACACCCATTCACTACAACGATACAGGTGTCCTTCCTAACTCAGTTGCTGGTAAATTAGGAGACCTCAGGGATTTCAGCATGAGGCCAATGGTGACTTTAAAATATAATCAATCAATCAAATGTATTTATAAAGCCTTTCTTACATCAGCTGACATCACAAAGTGCTGTACAGAAACCCAGCCTAAAACCCCAAACAGCAAGCAATGCAAGTGTAGAAGCACAGTGGTTAGGAAAAACTCCCTAGAAAGGCCAGAACCTAGGAAGAAACCTAGAGAGGAATCAGGCTATGAGGGGTGGCCAGTCCTCTTCTGGCTGTGCCGGGTGGAGATTATAACAGAACACAGCCAAAATGTACAAATGTTCCTAGATGACCGTAATAATCTCAGTGGTTGTAGAGAGTGCAACAGGTCAGCACCTCCGGAGTAAATGTCAGTTGGCTTTTAATAGCCGATCATTCAGAGTATCTCTTCCGCTCCTGCTGTCTCTAGAGAGTTGAAAACAGCAGGTCTGGGACAGGTAGCACGTCCGGTGAACAGGTTAGGGTTCCATAACCGCAGGCAGAACAGTTGAAACTGGAACAGCAGCACGACCAGGTGGACTGGGGACAGCAAGGAGTCATCAGGCCAGGTAGTCCTGAGGCATCTTCCTAGGGCTCAGGTCCTCTGAGAGAGAGAGAGGGAGAGAATTAGAGAGCATACTTAAATTCACACAGGACACCGGATAAGACAGGAGAAATACTCCAGATATAACAGACTGACCCTAGCCCCGACACATAAACATAAAATAAATACTGGAGGCTGAGACAGGAGGGGTCGGGAGACACTGTGGCCCCGTCCGACGATACCCCCGGACAGGGCCAAACACACAGGATATAACTCCACCAACTTGGCCATAGCACAGCCCCCACACCACTAGATTGATACTTCAACCACCAACTTAGCATCCTGAGACAAGGCCGAGTATAATACGCCCACAAAGATCTCCCCCACGGCACAAACCCAAGGGGGGTGCCAGCCCGGACAGGAAGATCACGTCAGTCACTCAACCCACTCAAGTGACGTACCCCTCCTAGGGACAGCATGGAAGTGCACCAGTAGGCCAGTGACTCAGCCCCTGTAATAGGGTTTGAGGCAGAGAATCCAAGTGGAGAGAGGGGAACCAGCCAGGCAGAGACAGCAAGGACAGTTCGGTGCTCCAGTGCCTTTCCATTCACACTCCGGGGCCAGACTACACTCAATCATAGGACCTACTGAAGAGATGAGTCTTCAATAAACACTTAAAGGTCGAGACCGAGTCTGCGTCTCTCACATGGATAGGCAGACCATTCCATTCAAATGGAGCACTATAGGAGAAAGCCCTGCCTCCAGCTGTTTGCTTAGAAATTCTAGGGACAGTAAGGAGGCCTGCGTCTTGTGACCATAGCGTACATGTAGGTATGTACGGCATGACCAAATTGGAAAGATAAGTAGGAGCAAGCCCATGTAATACTTTGTTGGTTAGCAGTAAAACCTTGAAATCAGCCCTTGCCTTAACAGGAAGCCAGTGTAGAGAGGCTAGCACTGGAGTAATATTATACATTTTTTCTAGCAGCCGTGTTTTAGTACAAACTGAAGTTTATTTAGTGCTTTATCCTGGTATCTGGAAAGTAGGGCATTGCAGTAGTCTAACCTAGAAGTGACAAAAGCATGGACATATTTTTGGACAGAAAGTTTCTGATTTTTGCAATGTTACGTAGATGGAAAAAAGCTGTCCTTGAAACAGTCTTGATAAAAGAGAGATCAGGGTCCAGAGTAATGCAGAGGTCCTTCACAGTTTTATTTGCGACAACTGTACAACCATCAAGATTAATTGTCAGAATCAACATAAGATCTTTGTTTCTTGGGACCTAGAGCTAGCATCTCTGTTTTGACTGAGTTTAAAAATAGAACATTTGCCGCCATCCACTACCTTACGTCTGAAACACAGGCTTCCAGGGAGGGCAATTTTGGGGCTTCACCATGTTTCATCAAAATGTACAGCTGTGTGTTGTCCACATAGCAGTGAAAGTTAACATTATGTTTCTGAATGACATCACCAAGAGGTAAATTAAAACAATAGTGGTCCTAAAACAAAGCCTTGAGGAACACAGACATTTACAGTTGATTTGCCAGAGGACAAACCATCCATAGAGACAAACTAATATCTTTTCGACAATGGCTGTGATAGGATAAAACTGAGGATTGTTCAATAACATTGTACTGTAGTTACTCCACAATACTAACCTAACTGGCAGAGTGAAAAGATGGAAGCTTGAACAGAATACAAATATTCAAAACCATGCATCCTGTTTCCTAAAAGGCACTAAAGTAATACTGCAAAACATGTGGCAAAGCAAAGGTAGCCTAGTGGTTAGAGCGTTGGACGGGTAACTGAGAGGTTGCAAGATCAAATCCCCGAACTGACAAGGCCATTCTGCCCCTGTTCAAGGAAGTTAACCCACTGTTTCTAGGCCGACCATTGAAAATAAGAATTTGTGCTTAACTGACTTGCCTAGTTAAATAAAGGTAAAATAAAAAGTGTTGTGTTTAGGGAAAATCCAATACAACACATTACTGAGTACCAATCTCCATATTTTCAAGCATAGTGGTGGCTGCATCATGTTATGGGTATGCTTGTAATCGTTAAGGACTGGGGAGTTTTTCAGGATACTAAAAAGAAAAGGAATGGAGCTAAGCACAGGCAAAATCCTAGAGGAAAACCTGGTTCAGTCAAATCAAATTTTATTTGTCACATACACATAGCAGATGTTAATGCGAGTGTAGTGAAATGCTTGTGCTTCTAGTTCCGACAATGCAGTAATAACCAACGAGTAATCTAACCTAACAATTCAACAACTACTACCTTATACACACAAGTGTAAAGGGATAAAGAATATGTACATAAAGATATATGAATGAGTGATGGTACAGAACGGCATAGGCAAGATGCAGTAGATGGTATCGAGTACAGTATATACATATGAGATGATTAATGTAGTGTATGTAAACAAAGTGGCATAGTTTAAAGTGGCTAGTGATACATGTATTACATAAAGATGCAGTAGATGATAGAGTACAGTATATAAATATACAGTGCCTTGCGAAAGTATTCGGCCCCCTTGAACTTTGCGACCTTTTGACACATTTCAGGCTTCAAACATAAAGATATAAAACTGTATTTTCTTGTGAAGAATCAACAACAAGTGGGACACAATCATGAAGTGGAATGACATTTATTGGATATTTCAAACTTTTTTAACAAATCAAAAACTGAAAAATTGGGCGTGCAAAATGATTCAGCCCCCTTAAGTTAATACTTTGTAGCGCCACCTTTTGCTGCGATTACAGCTGTAAGTCGCTTGGGGTATGTCTCTATCAGTTTTGCACATCGAGAGACTGACATTTTTCCCATTCCTCCTTGCAAAACAGCTCGAGCTCAGTGAGGTTGGATGGAGAGCATTTGTGAACAGCAGTTTTCAGTTCTTTCCACAGATTCTCGATTGGATTCAGGTCTGGACTTTGACTTGGCCATTCTAACACCTGGATATGTTTATTTTTGAACCATTCCATTGTAGATTTTGCTTTATGTTTTGGATCATTGTCTTGTTGGAAGACAAATCTCCGTCCCAGTCTCAGGTCTTTTGCAGACTCCATCAGGTTGGTCCAGAATGGTCCTGTATTTGGCTCCATCCATCTTCCCATCAATTTTAACCATCTTCCCTGTCCCTGCTGAAGAAAAGCAGGCCCAAACCATGATGCTGCCACCACCATGTTTGACAGTGGGGATGGTGTGTTCAGGGTGATGAGCTGTGTTGCTTTTACGCCAAACATAAAGTTTTGCATTGTTGCCAAAAAGTTCAATTTTGGTTTCATCTGACCAGAGCACCTTCTTCCACATGTTTGGTGTGTCTCCCAGGTGGCTTGTGGCAAACTTTAAACTACACTTTTTATGGATATCTTTAAGAAATGGCTTTCTTCTTGCCACTTTTCCATAAAGGCCAGATTTGTGCAATATACGACTGATTGTTGTCCTATGGACAGAGTCTCCCACCTCAGCTGTAGATCTCTGCAGTTCATCCAGAGTGATCATGGGCCTCTTGGCTGCATCTCTGATCAGTCTTCCCCTTGTATGAGCTGAAAGTTTAGAGGGACGGCCAGGTCTTGGTAGATTTGCAGTGGTCTGATACTCCTTCCATTTCAATATTATCGCTTGCACAGTGCTCCTTGGGATGTTTAAAGCTTGGGAAATCTTTTTGTATCCAAATCCGGCTTTAAACTTCTTCACAGCAGTATCTCGGACCTGCCTGGTGTGTTCCTTGTTCTTCATGATGCTCTCTGCGCTTTTAACGGACCTCTGAGACTATCACAGTGCAGGTGCATTTATACGGAGACTTGATTACACACAGGTGGATTGTATTTATCATCATTAGTCATTTAGGTCAACATTGGATCATTCAGAGATCCTCACTGAACTTCTGGAGAGAGTTTGCTGCACTGAAAGTAAAGGGGCTGAATAATTTTGCACGCCCAATTTTTCAGTTTTTGATTTGTTAAAAAAGTTTGAAATATCCAATAAATGTCGTTCCACTTCATGATTGTGTCCCACTTGTTGTTTATTCTTCACAAAAAAATACAGTTTTATATCTTTGTTTCAAGCCTGAAATGTGGCAAAAGGTCGCAAAGTTCAAGGGGGCCGAATACTTTTGCAAGGCACTGTACATATGAGATGAGTAATGTAGGGTATGTAAACATTATATTAAGTTGCATTGTTTAAAGTGGCTAATGATATATATATATATATATATATATTTTACATAAATTCCCATCAATTTCCATTATTAAAGTGGCTGGAGTTCAGTCAGTATGTTGGCAACAGCCACTAAATGTTAGTGGTGGCTGTTTAACAGTCTGATGGCCTTGAGATAGAAGCTGTTTTTCAGTCTCTCGGTCCCTGCTTTGATGCACCTGTACTGACCTCGCCTTCTGGATGATAGCGGGGTGAACAGGCAGTGGCTCGGGTGGTTGTTGTCCTTGATTATCTTTATGGCCTTCCTGTGACATCGGGTGGTGTAGGTGTCCTGGAGGGCAGGTAGTTTGTCCCTGGTGATGCGTTGTGCAGACCTCACTACACTCTGGAGAGCCTTACAGTTGTGGGCGGAGCAGTTGCCGTACTAGGCGGTGATACAGCCCGACAGGATGCTCTCGATTGTGCATCTGCAGAAGTTTGTGAGTGCTTTTGGTGACAAGCCGAATTTCTTCAGCCTCCTGAGGTTGAAGAGGCACTGTTGCGCCTTCTTCACCACGCTGTCTGTGTGGTTGGACCAATTAAGTTTGTCCGTGATGTGTACGCCGAGGAATTTAAAACTTACTACCCTCTCCACTACTGTCCCGTCAATGCGGATAGGGGGGTGCTCCCTCTGCTGTTTCCTGAAGTCCACAATCATCTCCTTTGTTTTGTTGATGTTGAGTGTGAGGTTATTTTCCTGACACCACACTCCGAGGGCCCTCACCTCCTCCCTGTAGGCCGTCTCGTCGTTGTTGGTAATCAAGCCTACCACTGTAGTGTCGTCCGCAAACTTGATGATTGAGTTGGAGGCGTGCATGGCCACGCAGTCGTGGGTGAACAGGGAGTACAGGAGAGGGCTCAGAACGCACCCTTGTGGGGCCCCAGTGTTGAGGATCAGCGGGGTGGAGATGTTGGTACCTTACCCTCCCCACCTGGGGGCGGCCCGTCAGGAAGTCCAGTATCCAGTTGCACAGGGCGGGGTCGAGATCCAGGGTCTCGAGCTTGATGACGAGTTTGGAGGGTACTATGGTGTTAAATGCGGAGCTGTAGTCGATGAACAGCATTATCACATAGGTATTCCTCTTGTCCAGATGGGTTAGGGCAGTGTGGTTGCGATTGCGTCGTCTGTGGACCTATTGGGGCAGTAAGCAAATTGGCGTGGGTCTAGGGTGTCAGGTAGGGTGGAGGTGATATGGTCCTTGACTAGTCTCTCAAAGCACTTCATGATGACGGAAGTGAGTGCTACGGGGCGGTAGTCGTTTAGCTCAGTTACCTTAGCTTTCTTGGGAACAGGAACAATGGTGGCCCTCTTGAAGCATGTGGGAGCAGCAGACTGGGATAAGGTTTGATTGAATATGTCCGTAAACACACCAGCCAGCTGGTCTGCGCATGCTCTGAGGACACGGCTGGGGATGCCGTCTGGGCCTGCAGCCTTGCGAGGGTTAACACGTTTAAATGTTTTACTCACATCGGCTGCAGTGAAGGAGAGTCCGCAGGTTTTGGTAGCGGGCCGTGTCAGTGGCACTGTATTGTCCTCAAAGCGAGCAAAAAAGTTATTTAGTCTGTCTGGGAGCAAGACATCCTGGTCCGCGACGGGGCTGGTTTTCTTTTTGTAATCCGTGATTGACTGTAGACCATGTCACATACCTTGTGTCTGAGTTGCGACTCTACTTTGTCTCTGTACTGACGCTTAGCTTGTTTGATTTCCTTGCGGAGGGAATAGCTACACTGTTTGTATTCGGTCATGTTTCCGGTCACCTTGCCCTGGTTAATAGCAGTGGTTCGCGCTTTTAGTTTCGCGCGAATGCTGCCATCAATCCACAGTTTCTGGTTTGGGAATGTTTTAATCGTTGCTGTGGGTATAACATCGTCGATGCACTTTCTAATGAACTTGCTCACCGAATCAGCGTATTCGTCAATGTTGTTGTTGGACGCAATGCGGAACATATCCCAATCCACGTGATCAAAGCAGTCTTGAAGCATGGAATCAGATTGGTCGGACCAGCATTGAACAGACCTGCGTGCGGGAGCTTCTTGTTTTAGTCTCTGTCTGTAGGCTGGAAGCAACAAATGGAGTCGTGGTCAGCTCTTCCGAAAGGAAGGCGGGGGAGGGCCTTATATGCGTTGCGGAAGTTAGAATAACAATGATCCAGGGTTTTACCAGCCCTACCCCGCCCCTCTTCTTACCAGAAATATGCTTGTTTCTGTTTTCGCGATGTGTGAAGAAACCAGCTGGCTGCACCGACTTCGATAGCGTGTCTCGAGTGAGCCAAGTTTCCGTGAAGCAAAGAACGTTAGTCTCTGATGTCTCTCTGGAATGCTACCCTTGCTCGGATTTCATCAACCTTGTTGTCAAGAGACTGGACATTGGCGAGTAGTATTCTAGGGAGTGGTGCGCGATGTGCCCGTCTCCGGAGCCTGACCAGAAGACCGCTTCGTTTGCCCCTTTTAAGGCGTCGTTGTTTTGGGTCGCCGGCTGGGATCCGATCCATTGTCCTGGGTGGAAGGCAGAACACAGGATCCGCAAATGAAATATTTCAGAATTTTCAATAAATTAACAAAAATGTCTAAAAACACCTTGTGACTTTGTCATTATGGGGTATTGTGTGTAGATGGGTGAGAAAATATATTTAATCAATTTTGAATTAATGCTGTAACATAACAAAATGACGAATAAGTCAAGGGGTATGAATACTTTCTTAAGGCACAGTATATATTTTTCATAATATAATCTTTGAGTACTAACAGTCACCAAAATAAAAGCTAGACAGTCAGGGTGATTTGAAAATTCCAAAAAGAACACGGCATTAGCCATGGCAAAATGCATGGCATTGCAGGAAATTAACCTTAGAACTACAACATTTTATCTCAGCTCCATGGCAGAATATGTAGACTAGCAGGACATTTGTTTTAAAATTGCAACATTTTCTTTCAGCTCCATGCCAAAATGTACAGAATTGCAGCAAATCTGCTTTAAAACGGCAAAAAAAAATGTCTGAACTTTATGGATAAATTAGTAGAATGCACAAAATTGGCTTAAAAAGTCAAAGATTTCTCTACACCGCCAAGATGGGGGGGCTCTAAAATGTTCTCTTAAATTCAGCTGCACCGATGGGCCGACCACGCAGATTGCAACGCCCCCTGCCACGCCCACCAACTAAGCCCCTTTTTGATCCAGAAACCTGTGTGTCACTGTGATTGACATATTAACAGCTGTTTATTATTAATGGACCAAACCCCAGGTGCAAGTGTTACATTAGACTATCACAACTTTACATATTGACACGACAATAGTAGTACATTTACAGTAGCAAGTTCCTGAAAATGTGATTTTATTTCCATGACGAGCCTCTTGCTTTCTGAAGAATTCTTTCCATTTGAAGAAATAAAAAAGAGCTAGAGCGAGTGTGTGTGTGAGAAAGAGGGAACGCCAGAATACTGACATGACAGAGTAGTGGCACTAAGCACAACCAGACCACAAAGTTGGGGTCCGGTCAGCCCTTTGAGCAACTATATGAATTTCCCTACATGCAATAGGCCTAAAAAAAGGAATGCTCAAGACATGATCAGAACCACAACACAGCTAAAGCTCTAAAGCTTCTCTATTGAAGACAATAATTGTAAAGGCCTGATAACTGGGTGTTTATGTGAACAAGAACTAGCTAGATCAATGCTAGATATACCTATGTTACAACATTGGATGGTGTCTGTTACACAGCGCTATCGTTGACCCTTTTATGTTGGATGTGTGCGTCTCTACCCCCCTGCAGGGCATGGCCTTCACCCTACAGGAGCGTCTGCAGCTGGGCATCCACGGCCTGCTGCCCCCCGTCTACCTCTCCCAGGACGTCCAAGTGCTCCGTATCATGAAGAGCTACGAGGGCCGCAACCCCCTCGACAAGTGAACACGCACACACACTCACTCAGATGCAAATAAAACACACACAACACACATACTGTATGATGGCTAAAAATACACATACAGTAGCTTTAATCTCCCTCATCACTTACTGGTCTTTGTTTCACCTTGTTCTGCTATTTTTCTCTCTCTCTCCCCACTTCTCTCTCTCTATTTCTCCCCCCATTTTCTTTCTCCATTTCTCTCTCTTTCTGTCTCTCTCTCTTTCTCTCGTCTCTCTGTCTGTCTCTCTCTCTTTCTTTGTCTGTCTCTCTTTCTGTCTCTTACTCTCTCTTTGTCTCTGTCTCTCTCTTTCTCTCTGTCTGTCTCTCTCTCTTTGTCTCTCTGAATCTTTCTCTCTTTCCCTCTCTCTCTGTCTCTCTCTCTCCTCCCATTTTCTCTCCATTTCTCTCTCTTAGGTACATCTTGCTGATGACTCTGCAGGACAGGAATGAGAAGTTGTTTTACCGCCTGCTGACATCTGATGTAGAGGAGTTCATGCCCATTGTCTATACCCCCACTGTAGGGCTGGCCTGCCAACAGTACGGACTGGCCTTCAGGAGACCACGGTAGACATGAAACACACACACACATACACACACACACCCAGTGAATTGTTGTGTGATGATCGATGATAGTGGTTCTGAACTGTTAGCATGTATCCCACAGAGGTCTCTTCATCACCGTCCATGATAAAGGCCACATCGCCACCATGCTCAACTCCTGGCCTGAGGAGAACATCAAGGTAAGGAGTGCCTAACACACACACTTTACTCCATGGTACAGGATATGGACACAAGGGTGTAAACAATTTTCACCATGTGAACCAAACCGTGTGTGTGTATCCCCAGGCCATTGTGGTGACGGACGGAGAGCGTATCCTGGGTCTGGGCGACTTGGGCAGTTACGGCATGGGCATCCCAGTGGGTAAACTGGCCCTGTACACGGCCTGCGGAGGAGTGCCACCCCAGCAGTGTCTACCAGTCCTGCTGGACGTAGGCACCGACAACCAGGTACTTCTACCGGGAGTTTTTCAGGACCCTATCTTTCAAAGATAATTTGTAAAAATCCAAATTACTTCACAGATCTTCATTGTAAAGGGTTTAAACACGGTTTCCCATGCTTGTTCAATGAACCATAAACAATTAATGAATATGCACCTGTGGAACGGTCGTTAAGACACTAACAGCTTACAGACGGTAGGCAATTAACGTTACAGCTATGAAAACCCAGGACACTAAAGAGGCCTTTCTACTGACTCTGAAAAATACCAAAAGAAAAATGCCCAGGGTCCCTGCTCATCTGCGGGAACGTGCCTTAGGCATGCTGCAAGGAGGCATGAGGACTGCAGATGTGGCCAGGGCAATAAATTGCAATGTCCGTATTGTGAGACGCCTAAGACAGCGCTGCAGGGAGACAGGAAGGACAGCTGATCGTCCTCACAGTGGCAGACCACGTGTAACAACACTTGCACAGGATCGGTACATCCAAACATCACACTGGCGGGACAGGTACAGGATGACAGCAACTGTCCGAGTTACACCAGGAACGCACAATCACTCCATCAGTGCTCAGGCTGTCCTGAGGCCTGTTGTAAGGCAGGTCCTCACCAGACATCACCGGCAACAATGTCGCCTATGGGCACAAACCCACCATCACTGGACCAGACAGAACAGGCAAAAAGTGCTCTTCACTGACAAGTCACAGTTTTGTCTCACCAGGGGTGATGGTCAGATTTGCGTTTATCGTCGAAGGAATGAGCTTTACACTGAGGCCTGTACTCTGGAGCGAGATTGATTTGGAGGTGGAGGGTTCGTCATGGTCTGGGGCGGTGTGTCACAGCATTATCGGACTGAGCTTGTTGTCATTGCAGGCAATCTCAACGCTGTGAGTTACAGGGAAGACATCCTCCTCCCTCATGTGGTACCCTTCCTGCAGGCTCATCCTGACATGACCCTCCAGCATGACAATGCCATCAGCCATACTGCTTGTTTTGTGCGTGAGTTCCTGCAAGACAGGAATGTCAGTGTTCTGCCATGGCCAGCGAAGGGCCTGGACCTCAATCCCAATGAGCATGTCTGGGACCTGTTGGATCGGAGGGTGTGAGCTACGGCCATTCCCCCAGAAATGTCTGGGAACTTGCATGTGCCTTGGTGGAAGAGTGGGGTAACATCTCACAGCAAGAACTTGCAAATCTGGTGCAGTCCATGAGGAGGAGATGCACTGCTGTACTTAATGCAGTTGGTGGCCACACCAGATACTGAAAGTTACTTTTGACCCCCCCTTTGTTCAGGGACACATTATTCCATTTCTGTTAGTCACATGTCTGTGGAACTTGTTCAGTTTATGTCTCAGTTATTGAATCTTATGTTCTTACAAATATTAACACATGTTAAGTTTGCTGAGTTTATATCTTACCTAGTGAACTAAATATGCTGCTGGTAATTGTATGGCAGTGAGATCTAAGTAGGGTTAAGGTAAGAATACAATAATTTTAGGATTCACCAAGATTGCATAACAGTGTTGTTCAATTCCAAATGGACCCCTAGCCCCTCCCCCCTCCTGTAGCTCTGAAGGGGTTGGACAGGTGCTAGATGATGATTTGGAATTCAGGGCTCCACTATCACTTAGTTACTTCCCTTATTTCCTGGAGGCCCTCGTCATAGAGCTTGAGGGTGAAATGTTATTTTTGATCAGGCACTCCTGGAAGACCCCCTGTACATCGGCCTGAAGCACAAGAGGATCAGAGGAAAGGAGTACGATGACCTCATCGATGAGTTCATGCAGGCAGTTACTGACAAGTAGGTTGTGTGTGTGTGTGTGTGTGTGTGTGTGTGTGTGTAATTTGACTGACTGTTCACTGCTCCACGGAATGCAGGTATGGAATGAACTGCCTGATCCAGTTTGAGGACTTTGCCAACTCCAACGCCTTCCGCCTCCTCAACAAATACCGCAACCGTTACTGCACCTTCAACGACGACATCCAAGGTAACTTGTTCTCTTTTTCCCTGTCAAATCTATTCGCACTTCATACGCCTTATTTGCTGTATGGATGACTGATGCCCTCCTGTTTGTATGGATGACTGAAGCCCTCCTGTGGTCTTAGTCAGAGACGCATAATAGAGTTTTGTGTACTGTTGAAAGATGGATGTGCAAAACCATTCTGACTTCTGAGAACAACCGTATAACCCATCCCTTGTGTTTCTCACCCTCTCTCGTATGTCTCCTGTGCTTGTCTCTTTCTCTCCCTGTCTCACTCACTCTCTCCCAGGCACAGCCTCAGTAGCAGTAGCTGGGGTCTTGGCTGCTCTGAAGATCACCAAGAACAAACTGTCAGACCACACCTTTGTGTTCCAGGGGGCTGGGGAGGTAAGAGGACAAATGCGCTGATCTGTGTTCATTATAAACACCAAAATATGTTGATTTTTTTGGGGAAACCTGACTCTTGAATCAAGCCTTGAAAGATAAAACAAGCATGCAGATGAAATGGCTTGAAAATCATCATGTTGCATGGCAGTGATTGGGTAGATGATTCATCATGGAACTGTCTTTTTTACAATGATGTCATACTTGAGTAATAGTAAAGATACCTTAATAGAAAATGACTCAAAAGTAAATGTAATTGCAAAAATATTTTTGGAAGTATCAAAAGTATGTTATTTCAAATTCCTTATGTTAAGCAGACCAGATGGCATCGTTTTTACAAAAACATTATTTTTTACTGATAGCCAGGGGCACTAACACTCAGACATAATTTACAAACGAAGCATGTGAGTCCGCAAGATCAGAGGCTGACCCGGGATTTCTCTTGATAAGTGTCTGAATTGGACCATTTTCATGTCCTGCTAAGTAATAAAAATGTAATAAGTACTTTTGGGTGTCAGGGAAAATGTATGGAGTTAAAAGAACATTATTTCCTTTAGGAATGTAGTGAAGTAAGTCGTCAAAAATATAAATACCCCCAAAACGACATAAGGAGAACTTTCAAGTATTTTCATTTAAGGACTTTACCACTGCTTTTTTTTATTACCCAGGCTGCACTGGGCATTGCCCACTTGCTAATCATGGCCATGGCGAAGGAGGGGGTGTCGGCCACGGAAGCCGCAAAGAAGATCTGGATGGTCGACTCCAGGGGCCTCATCGTCAAGGTAACAGAAATACCATATTATCATAGCTAACCTCCTAATACACTTGAATAGCTTCAAAACGCTGATCTAATCAGCCTTCTCCTGAGCTGTCCACCAAGACATTGGTCGTGTTCAGTAGGATGCAATGTTACAGAATTTTCAGATAGAAAGATCATGTAGATCAGTTATGCTGCACTGTCATGTAGAATAGGGAATAATGTCAGTCAGTTCTATGGGCAACGTTCAGAACGTTACAACCTCCTGAACTGGATCCAGTTGTATGTCAGACTGACTTATGTTACCATGGTGTGACCCACAGGGCAGAGGAAACCTGAACCATGAGAAGGAGGAGTTTGCCCACGACCACGCCCACATCAAGACCCTGGAGGAGGTGGTGCACACCGTCAAGCCCACCGCCCTCATCGGTCAGTTGCCATGATCACATATTGTCTCACCAGTGTAACTAAGGCTCATCTGTCATGTACAGAATGTTTCTTTAGAAACAGACCAGTAATGGACACTGGACAGAAACTCAACATTGCAGAGCATCTCAGGAAGATATGCATGTTTTGTTCTCACACTCAGTACTCTTTGTTTTCTTTTCTTCTCCTGTGTGCAGGAGTGGCGGCCATCGGAGGGGCGTTTACTGAGAAGATCATCAAGGACATGGCGTCCTTCAACGAGAGGCCCATCATCTTCGCCCTGAGTAACCCCACCAGCAAGGCAGAGTGCACCGCCGAGCAGTGCTACCAACTCACCGAGGTACTGAAACTCTGATCCTAACCTAGAGAATAGACATTCACTCACTGTTCCCTTGTTCGAGTGCCAATCAATGTACGCTTACTAAATATCCTTGCTGTCATAGAAATAGAATGATCTGAAATAGAATTAAGGCTCTCTTTTTTTACTCTCACTTTCTCGCTCGATCTCTTTCTCATTTTCTTCCTCTGTCCCAGGGGCGGGGCATCTTTGCCAGTGGCAGCCCCTTTAATAAGGTGACCCTGGCTGACGGGCGCTCCTTCATCCCCGGTCAGGGGAACAACGCCTACGTGTTCCCTGGCGTGGCATTGGGGGTCATCGCCTGCGGGGTGCGCCAAATCTCTGACGACATCTTCCTCACCACAGCCGAGGTAACTGTTTGCCTTTTAATTTGACATTTTCAACAAAAAACATTCCCAAACAGCAGAGGTAAAGAGTGTATGTAATGCTTATCAATCCAATGATCTAATACTATTGTTCAAGTTGAATAATATAATATTAGTTTCAATTTCAACATTTTTCTGTCCACTCGTAAAATATAATTTAAAAAAAAAACTTTCTACCCTGTAAAATACATATAAAAATATATTATTGTTCCAAATGAAAAATCAAAGTAGAAATATTGGTGTGGTTAGGAAAACTGGGCGATTTCTAAATATGTGGTTAAAGTTTATTATTCTGTGATGTCATTAAGGATGGTTACCGTCAAGGTAACGGTAACTCTGAAAGTGTACACATCTTATATATCAGGTTTACATCTAAATTTTGTAAATATTATATAATGAAATATGAGAATAGTTTTGTGAAGATAGCATTGTGATTTTAGCCATCTAAATGAGAAATGTTTTTCATCTGAACTTGTGCCCAGTCAGTAGCCACGCCCCAGTGAGCTCAGAGTTTGTGCCAGCATGACAGAACGCCCCCTTTGGATAGAAGGACTCTCGGAATGCACTATATTCATGGATGGATTCTCCCTTTCTTGAAATAATCATTGATCTAAATATATACAGTGGGCTCCAAAAGTATTGGGACAATGACACATTTTTTGTTGTTTTGGCTCTATACTCTAGGACTTTGTATTTTAAGTGATACAATGGCTATGAGGTTAAAGTGCAGACTGTCAGCTTTAATTTTGTGGTATTTCATCCATATCGGGTGAACTGTTTTGAAATTACAGGACTTTTTGTACATAGTCCCCCCATTTTAGAGGACCAATAGTATTGGGACAAATGCACTTCTTTACATCAAGCTTGTGACTCTACAAACTTGTTGAATGCATTTTCTGTTTGTTTTGGTTGCGTTTCAGATTATTTTGTGCCCAATAGAAATGACTGGTAAATACTGTAATGTCATTTGAGTCACTTTTATTGTAAATAAGAATGTAATATGTTTCTAAACACTTCTACATTAATGTGGATGCTACGTTGATTACGAATAATTCTGAATGAATCGTGAATAATGATGAATGAGAAAGTTGGAGGTTTAAATATCATACCCCCCCCCAAAAAATGATAACCTCCCCTGTTATTGTAATGGAAAGAAGTTAGCATCTTGGGGGCATGATATGTGTGTCAAACTTTCTCACTCATGATTATTCAGGATTATCCATAATCATGATAGCATCCACATTAATGTAGAAGTGTTTAGAAACAGTCTGCACTTTAACCTCAGTCATTGTATAATTTCAAATCCAAAGTGGTAGAGCATAGAGCCCTCCATTTCTTTACTTCTCTTTTTAATTTCCTGTTTCTCTCTCTCTCAGGCGATAGCTGACATGGTAACGGAGGAGCACCTGGCCGAGGGAAGACTCTACCCTCCACTCAACGGCATCAGAGAAGTGTCCTTTAAGATCGCTGTCAAGGTTAGAGACTGACTCCACCCCACAAAACCATCAATACCAGCATTACATTCCCACATCAACACAGATTTGTTACTGCAGAGAAAGACACTTTCTCCATGTCAATACATTCGTGTTCTGTGTAACTAATTTATATTTTTCTCTACCCATCTCTCAGGTGGTTGACTATGCGTACAGACACAAAATTGCCTCCCTGTACCCGGAGCCTAAGGACAAGGAGGCGTTTGTGCTCTCCCATGTCTACAGCCCCGACTATGACTCCTTCGTCCAGGACACCTACGACTGGCCCGTGGACGCCATGAAAGTCCAGGACGTGTGAACTCCATCAGCCACCTCTCTTTCTATCCCCAACTTTCGATCCTTCAGTACAGGGAGCTACACATATCAGACATGCGCTGCCGCCTCTCCAGATTTCGCATAATTTCACCAATCATCACTCAACAGACACGTTCCCCTGCTCAGACGTTGCATGCATCAACCAATGGTTGCATTCCACGGCATCGGCAGTGCCTTTCGGCACCAGATTGCTATAACATATGTGGTTAACTCATACATAAAATACCTATCCAGGCGTTGTAAGATCTGGCATGTGTCCTCAACGCCTGGGCAGAGGAACGCGCCCAAAGCCTTCTGCAGCTAGGTCATCAAGACGAGACACTCCATTGCCTCTAGACACTCCCCAGTGCCCATAGAATGTAATACATAGGATGTACATCTGTAGGAGATTACAAATGGTTAACCAGCAGAAATATAATTTAAGGGGTAATTTTCTGAAGGTTCAGTCATTTCATTTGATGTCCCCCTTGACTTTTGTAATTGCTTTGTTTACCATATCTCTATATGTGTCCATATCATCAAATTGCCAGGTTAGTGCCACGACGTTTCATGTGTAACTTGAGGGAACCCTATCTGTTCTATACACTCTATATTCTATTTTGAGATTATTTATTTGTGATTGATACAGAATCTGGAGACAGACTGTTCTGTGTCACCAAACCCCTAATAACACACTCCATTGAGCATCTTTGGACTAGCTTTAATAACTAATAGGCTAATTTAGGAAGAAATGGCATATTCCCGAAAGGTCTCTGTCATCTATTGTAGGTTGCATCTCAATAGTTTTACCTTGCTTCCTTTGCTTGGAAAAGTGGATGGGTGAATCCCATATCGCCTTTACCTGTCCATTGTTTTCAAATTAGTCTCGATAAAAGATAGGAGACAAGCATAGGAGGAGACCGCCAGTTTTAGACTGTTAAGATGGACCTCTTGTCCGGACATAAACGCAAACCCTCATAGTGCCGGCCTCCATTTGACCTCCTGACCTCACATGTAATATCCTGCAGATTCTCGTCTTTAGTTGGAGGATTCTATCAGATATTAGCAAAGAATATGTACACGCTGGTTCACACTGCAGTATCATTGATTTTAAAGCACAACTCCAATATATTATTAACTGACCATTTCTTGCTCCCTGTTGTCACTTCATACTTCAGGCTACTTTACACTCCTGCCAAAGCCTGGGTTACAAGAGGACCAGTTAGATAACCTATAGAATTTAAAATAGGACACCCTGTTCATCTTGTATTTTTATTCTAGACTTCCCTGTTGATGCGTGTCAGAGTTTTAACGAGATGACTAGCTACATTTTTATCCCCGACATCATTACCATTAGGAACTGACTTTTACCTTTGAGTAATTTAGCAGACACTCTTATCTCACTTACAGTAGTGATTGAAATTTTATATTTTCTTCGTACTCGTCGGAATTGAACCCACGAACCTGGCGTTGCAAGCGCCGGGCTCTACCAACTGAGCCACAAGGGACTTCAGGTATGTGCGGTGCCCGACGTCTGTGTACATGATAGAGGAAGCTTTACACTAGTGTACCACTAGCCCATGCATAGACGCTAACTACCTTTAGCATCTATTCATGACGGTAACTTCTGGCCGGGGGAGTTTTGTTAAGAGCACCGACGCTTGTTCTGAATGTTAACACAAATCGCTTGCGGTATGATTTTGGAAACGTAAGGAAAGTAGCTTCCATATCGGCAAAAAAATGTTTTTCTAAAAACAAAAAGGTTAAATTACTACACACCTTTTATAGGGTTGGTGTTCCCACACGGCCATATCTCCATGTTGCTGCGCTTGTTTACAGAAGACCACCTGTGCTTATTAGCTATCTATCGTGCTCGAGCACCTGTGTAAGCATAACTGGAGAGAAAGTGTAGTTCGTCAACGGTAGGCATACAGTTGTATGGATGTCTGCAAACCTGCTTCAGTAAGTTCATCTTTTTTATTTGGTAAGATTCTTACTCGCTAATATGAAAGATAGGTTCCATATGTTTCCAAACCCGTATCGCAACGATGATGATTGACGTTTCTAAACATTAAAACACAGCGTCGAGTTATAGTTCACATGTTCCCACCAATAAGCAGTGCTTATAGCTGAGAATGCCTTGGGTTCTCGAGAGCAAGAGTAGCGCCTATAATAATTACATATGTGATTGCCTCTTTGGGTATGCTTTTTTTAATAATGGAGGGGTTGCATCTTTTTGTGTGTAGTTTTGTATAAAGCGTTGCCTGTTTCGGTTTAGGCGTTTTTGCCAAAGGTAATGACAGACATGGTAAATGTTATATTTTCTTTCCCCCAGAGTATATTATGCTCTGCTTAGGCGTGATGCACCACAGAAGGAATTCTATTTGGGGTTCAAGGAAAAATGTATGTTTTGAAGGGAATAAAAAAGGCACTAAGTGAATATTGTTAGCAAAACTACTGAGTGTTTTGTTGATGATTAACACATTTTGTGTCATGCTGCTGATGTAGCGTGTGTCCTTCCACACGTTGGTTTCTCCACTGTAGCTGGAGAGTCTCTTAAACTGAAGACATCACTGCAGCCCTGAGCACTGGTCTATCAGCAGGTAACAGCCAGCCCTGAAACAAGAGGAACAACACTTTATAGGCCTTATTCATTGAAAGACAGGAAGGGCAACTCTTTACATTTTATATAGGCCTCATTATTCCAGGATCACTTGAATAACAGTGGCTAAGGGATGTTCTTAAGCGCAACGCAGAGTGCCTGGATACAGCCCTCAGCCGTGGAATATTGGCCATATAACACAAAACCCTGAGGTGCTTTATTGCTATTATAAACTGGTTACCAACGTAATTAGAGCAGTAAAAATAAATGTTTTGTCATACTTGTGGTATACCACTGCTGTCAGCAAATCAGCATTCAGGGCTTGAACCACCCAGTTTATAATACACATATCCGGTTCTCTGAGTCTCTTCGCTTCCATGCTCCACCCCCACGTCTCCTCTTTGCCTATCATGGCGAAGGATCCGGTGAGTTATCATCCTAGGGGAGGGAAACAATCATTGGTGCTGCTCTCCATCAATCATAACCATTCTTTACTATATTGCTATGTCATTCATCTCCAAACCCAGAACCAGATTTTGCATGTGCTTGCCATCTACTCAATTTGGTTCTGGGTTCTGATATTTTCAAAACTGTGTTGAATGGAAGTAGCAGACGAGTACCACTCCCTCTCAAAGCCTCTACCAAAGTCTGTTCCCTTCCCTCCCTCTTTCTGTTGGTCCTGTTGATCATGTCCGTCTCTCTCCTGTGCTTGGCGGCCAGGTGGAGCTGTGCCCCCCTCATCCTCTTGTTGGTGCTGTGGAGCTGGTGCAGAAACAGCTCCCTGGCCCTCTGTTCCGCTATCGCCTGGGGGGCACAGTCGTACAGGACAAACGGGGTACCCTCCGAGGCCGGCTGCCTGTCAGGTGCTTTCCTGCTGAGCTCCTCCAGCTGCAAAGCAAAGAGGATATACAGACCCTTGCTGAATTCTCTTTCTTTACACCTCTCTCTGAAATTGTGCACTTGCTCCCCCTCACACACACACACACTCACTCGGCTGCTAGCTGAACCTGTCGCAGGCGGTGTATGAGGTCCTGTGCTTGGTGGGCCTGTATCTGTCTGCTCCGTCTGCTGTCAGCCTGCTCCAGAAGCTCCTGCAGGTACTGCCTCTGCTTGGGCAGCCGCGGGGTCATCAGCGGGCGGCCCTGGAAGTTGAACGAGCCCTGGGGAGGAGGCCGTGAAGTTACTATAGATCTCAGTGGAGAAACACATCAAATGAAATAGAAGTATTCACAGGGACTCACATAGAACCTGTTGGGTCTTGAGGCAGAACTTTCCCTCGCGGCCTCCGCCACACCCAGGTTAAATGCTGCCAACCTCTGTTCTCCCGGATCAGATGCTGCTCAGCCTGAGAGAGAGACAAAGTAGGTTCATCACTTGTTCCTGTCCCTCTGTGACTTCCTCAGCTTCCTCACTACTTGACTCAGTAGGTAAAAATAGGGTGAAAAACATCTGTCTATTCTGAACTCTGGAGGTGGTCCCTTCGGGTAATTATTCTCCAGTTATCATGGTTTTGTATTGTTGTATTTCTATAATTGCTGAGGACGTGTATGTGAGCTTGCCTGTTCCCTCTGCAGGTTTAGCTGATCTCTCTCCTGCTCGTTGTGCAGTAGGAGGTTTTCCTCCTGCTCCTCTCTCAGTATCTCCACCCATGTACACCGGTACATTCTACTGAGCATGGTGCTTGCACAGGAAACACGACTCCTACAGAACACACAACAGCAGTAATGCAACAAGCTTCCCCAAGGATTAGTAACATATTTCAAAGGTAACAACTGTGCCAGATGACTCTCACACTCTTCTAGCTCATCTGTTGGACACTGATCCTCTCAGAGTTGATGTCCCTCTACCTGCTCCTCCTCCACAAAGTTATTGTGCAAAAAATATATTGCTTAAGCAACTGTTTGAAGCCATTCAATGGTCCTGATGAATGCAGCCCGTCCCCCTCAGTTACCTCTCCCATCTCCTCTGCCACCCCTGTTTTCCGGTGGGGTTGCTAGGCAACAGAAGGGCCTGTTCTGCCTTGTCTCTCTGCTGGCTGGCAGACACCAGACATTTACTGATGTCCAGCCCCTGGAAACACAAACACACACATTGACATAGATCAGAACATAGACATGTCCCCAGTCCACCTGACCGTGCTGCTGCTCCAGTTTCAACTGTTCTGCCTTATTATTATACGACCATGCTGGTCATTTATGAACATTTGAACATCTTGGCCATGTTCTGTTATAATCTCCACCCGGCACAGCCAGAAGAGGACTGGCCACCCCACATAGCCTGGTTCCTCTCTAGGTTTCTTCCTAGGTTTTGGCCTTTCTAGGGAGTTTTTCCTAGCCACCGTGCTTCTACACCTGCATTGCTTGCTGTTTGGGGTTTTAGGCTGGGTTTCTGTACAGCACTTTGAGATATCAGCTGATGTACGAAGGGCTATATAAATAAATGTGATTTGATTTGATACACCCCCACCCCCACACATACAGACGCTGAAGGTGCACCAAAAGTTTGCACACAGCGCTCATCTCATAGAATCTTTTACAAGATAAAAAACACATAAAATCTCCAATGTTCTCTCTTATGATATCCAAACCTCTCTAGGATCGTCTACTGATGTTGCATGACCAATTGTGTAGTAGTGTTACAACCAACCAGTTACAAAAGGGCTTTATAAGGAGTAAGTAAAGTTGCACATATTGGAGAGAGTCCAGAGCACCCTGGCAGTGACAAAGTTCCTTTAGAACTTCATCCTGACCCTGGTGATAAGACAAAGTAAAGACGTTACATTTTCAGATGATCTCTGGACCTCAAACGAATTAAATAGCTCTCTTCACATTCAAACTTTGCTATAGCAACCCATTGCTATAGTCTTGTTGACAGCTATACTGCGTCAGTAACTTAGTCTGTGCAGTGTAGTAGACACAAACACTACTACAATGAGATCCCAATGGGGATCAAAACGTTCCACGCCTTGTGCGTCTCACTAACTAATCACTGTTTTGGGAGCATATCAGAATTGTGGACATCTACTTTTTCCAAATTACTTTTGTTTTGCTATCCATCACCTGAAACAATGATCCCAAATGTCTATACTGTATCATTTCTAGACTATACCATTAGCCCACCTGGGGTGTTGGAAGGAGAGGAGGCCAATGTTGTGGAAGGTCGAGGATGGACCGCTGGGTGGAGATAGCCCGGCGCAAGAGGAGCAGTGTCTCCCTCACATACCCCTCCACCTGGTCGCAGTCAAACGGGCTCTCCAACAATAGGGACGTGTAGTTCAGTTAGACCACCGGAACCTCACCTGTGCAAATAGGACACCCACTCTTACTTTTAGGTTTACACACACACACACACACACACACACCTGTACACTGTATGTTCCGTAAAACACTCTCACACACCCACACAGGAGAGCAGGGAGTTAAAGAAATATGTGAGGTGGGGCCAAACAGCATACAGTAGGTGTGATCAAAAGACAGACCTGCTGGAAGGGCTTTGGCCTGCTTAAGGCTGTGGGAGTAGGCCAGTCTCTCTGACAGCTGGAAGATGGGTCTCTGGATCAGGATGTGTTTGACCATTTTCTGCTGGCCCTAATATCATGACACAATCATTAGATTATTACAGGATGTGACCTACTGGAATCAAACAAGGTTCAGAATGTCCACTGACTACCTTTCTATATTGCACACCCTTTGGTTTGTCCATTTTCATCTGTCGCTCCGTCACCCTCCTCTCGCCACCGTTGGAAGTTTGTTGTGCGGCCCATCTCGGGGGCTCTCGTGCGTGGTCACGCAAGGGGTTGCGTGCGCCAGGAGGCCGAAGGTGGACCGGTGAGTGGTTGGGTCCGGCGGTTGGCGGCGACTCTGGACGTGTGCGGGGCCCTTCTCACGGATCTCCCCAGCTACGGCGCTTGCCGGCCACGTTTACGCTGGGTCAACTCGGCTGGCGCCTAGCAGCAGAGAGAACTGGTGTGGATCAGGGGAATCCGAATGTTTAATTAAAACAAAACATCCCAAAGGCCTGAGGTGGGTGTTGACGAGATGTGATTTCTGCCTAGTGCTCTGAATGTCAAAGTGAAGAAATTCAATGAAGCGCAGGTAAGCGGCGGGAGTAACAATGACTCTCTTAAGTAAGTCCTTAGCGTTAGTAAGGGAGATAACGAGGTAGCCCTCTAGCAGGGATCTTCCAATCCCTCCCTGTATGTCACCTGTTTTCAGTGTCGCTAACGATGCAAACCAAACTGGAGTTACCTCGGTCCTAGTCCGTA
Organism: Oncorhynchus tshawytscha; assembly: GCF_018296145.1. Lineage (NCBI taxonomy): Eukaryota > Metazoa > Chordata > Actinopteri > Salmoniformes > Salmonidae > Oncorhynchus > Oncorhynchus tshawytscha. Next base: position 20,775,323 of record NC_056454.1, on the reverse strand, counting down.
CGCAAAGAAAGTCCAGCAGTTGGTGACGGCTGTTGATCGTTAACGGAAGGCGGCAGTCGGTCCTGGAATATGGGGCTTTCGGTCAAGCATGAAAATGTGAGGGCGGTTCCACCAGACTCAACGAGTTGCTGCGGAGCTATTGTAAATGAATCCTGACCTGGAGAGGAAGCCAATCGGAGAATGAACACATCCCTGGCTTTGGCTGGGAGGGGGAGACGGCTGATGAAAGTGTACTACTGGAATCAGTCTGATCACAGAGCGGCTGTGGTGAAACGTTTAAACACGCGTCCCCCGTTTCTTAGCTAACTCTAAACTGCGAAGGTTTGAATCGAATGCTGGCTTTGGCTGGACCCGGTAACAGTGGAGCACTTAATGGAGATAGAATGTGCTTAGCGGTTATGGACACTGTCAAGTCTCAGGTCCGCCTGGGTGCGGGACTCCACACATTCTATGTGGGAGCTCTCCTCTACTCTCTTTGGAGCATGTAGTGGATATGGCATGAGCCTTACCATTAGCTGACACTACCAGGCCTCAGGCTTGCCTGAGTGCGGGACACCACACATTGTAGGTGGGGAGGTCTCTACGCTCCCTAGACTCGAGACGGAGACTAAACCCATTGGCCCCGCAGTGATAGGGCATTGCAAGGATCTGGATCATGCCCTACAAAGTAGGGAGAGGTATCTCCAGCTTGTCTGGGGAGGGAGGCCTACATCTGATGTGGGTAGTACCATCGACACCCATTGATTTGCTTCAGACCCATAAATCGGACGGAAGAAGCCTAGGTTCCCACTGGGCACGGATCACCGAATGTCAACTTGACGAAATTCAAAGGAGCATACCCACCTGTTGCGGTCGCACTCAAATCACCCAAGCACATTTGGTGTATGTGCTTGGCTGAGGAGCCAATGGTGCGAGGCTATCATCTGTGGGATTATGACTGATCGCCTCTAAATCAGAATCCCCCCGAAATGTAAGGATACCGTAGCGCCGCAGATCTTCAGTTGTCCCGGGATAGCCTGCTTCTTTTGGCAGGTGAGTAGAGCCGTAAGTGACAGGTTGTCGACAACGAAGTTGTCGCCCCTCTCCTGATGCACACTGCATGTTTGTGGGGAACCTGGTGATAAATCACTCGTAGACGACCTGATTCTGGGTCAGGGTTTCGTACGTAGCAGAACAGCTCACTCGCTGCGATCTATTGAAAGGCAACCCTCGATCCAATCTTTTGTCAGGGATGGAAGACGTTTTCCTCCACCTTTACTTATGGGTTACCAGGTGGACACAGAAGGGCCAGAGGCCAGACACAGAGTGTGACAGAGCCCAGGCAGGTGGGTAGAAGGCATAAGACATTGACATGGGGCTCTAGATAGGTAGGGGGCTAGGTGGTGGTCGCCCATCCGCTCGGGTCGTCCTCTAGTGGGACTGTGTCAGGTTTGGACTCACTGTGGAAGTCAAAGGGTCACCAGGTGCACGAGGAGGCCTCCATCAAGGCGGGAGGCACTCAAGAGTCCGAGCAGGGGCGGCCGGACACCTGGGGCCGTGGAGGTTGGAGTTGAGACTTGAATTATTTGTTATTTATTTAACCTTTTTAACTAGGCAAGTCAGTTAAGAACAAATTCTTATTTACAATGATGGCCTACCCCGGCCAAACCCAGACGGCGCCGCCCAATCACAGCCGGATGTGATGCAGCCTGGATTCGAATCAGGTACTGCAGTGACGCCTCTTGCACTGAGATGCAGTGTCATAGACTGATGCGCCCCTCGGAAGCCCCACTCAGAGACTAAAAAAGCGGGCAGGTCACCAAGTGCACAGAGCCTGTTTTGGGTTACCAGGTGCACATGGTTCTTGACAGTGGAAATGTCGACATCTTAGTGTGGTTGCCCCGGTTCGCCTGGTGGGCAAGGTTATGGAGATGGTTGAGCCCTGGCCAGGACGTGGTGATGCGCAGTGAGAGGGGTGTTGACTGGGTAGGGAGAGTAGATGTGGAGACCTGGAGGTCTGTAGTTCCAGGGAGTAAGCTATACACTTTCAGGCCCAGGGAGAGGGTAGGCCTAGAGGCCTGGAGTCAGAGATCATCAGGTCAATGGGGGCCTGCCTAGAGGTCAGGAAGGCCCCAGGGAGAAGGCCCAAGTGAATAGGTGTGTGAGTTACACTGTCCTTCAGGGGAACAGAGCAGGCAATTAATGTAAAATCGTGTGAGATGAAAAAGGACAAACAAAAGGGTGTGCCATGTATAAGGCTAGTCAGTGGATATTCTGAAAGTAGTTTGAGGCTTGTAGGTCACATGACCAGGGAACTATTGAAATGTAAAATGTTTAAAAATTCATGTAAAACCGCATGAGATAAATGGACAAACTAAAGGGTGTGCAATATAGAAGGGTAGTTAGTGGACATTCTGAACCTTGTTCGAGTCCAGTAGGTCACATGACCAAGGAGCTATTGAAATTAGAAAGTTGACCAAATTCATGTAAAATCGTGTGAGATGAAAATGGACAAACAAAAGGTTGTGCTACATATAAGGCTACTCAGTGGATATTCTGAAAGTAGTTTGTAGGTCATAAGACTAAAGAGCTATTGAAATTTGAATCTTTTAAAAATGCTCGTAAAATCTCATGATGCAAATGGACCAACAAAAGGTTGTCCAATGTGTAGGCCCACTGAGTTTACATTATGAACCTTGTTTGAGGTGTGTGGGTCACATGACCAAGGCGCTATTGAATTTCAAAAATGTAAATAAATCATTTAAAATAGTGTGTAGTGTAAACCGACAAAAAAAAAGTGTGTGCAATGTATGTCTATGCCATCGGATTAGCTAGAAGCAGTTTTGAAAGTTTTAGGAGTAATGGTTAAAGAGCTATTGAAATTTGATTTGTCACTATGTTGACGGTCCCTAACTACTGTTGGTGGACTTAAGGAAAACTAAAGGCAAATATCTGACCTCGGTCACGTGACCAAATGTTTTCAACATCTGAAGAGAACATCAATGACCTATTAATTGTATTCACTTATGTTACATCTCGCCTCTGTTTACTTACACACTCTTATTCCAACAGCATCTTATTTATAAGTTGGTCCTGACCATTTTTTTAGAGCAAGGACGGCGTTGGGAAAGCGTTCCTCTCTGCTTCAAACACCACTGAGGAGGACATCAGTTATGTTGATATTTAGCTAATTATTTCCCCAACAGATCAGTAGCACACATGCCCATATTCCTTACTTTATTCCATGATGAATGAATGACAGGCGCACGCTTGAACTCACTATATGTACCTGTACATTGTGTGTTTGTCGTGGATGACATTGTAATGACTAGCCGGCAATGATTGGTTTGAATTGTTAATTTCTAAGCAATGATTGGAACAGCTACACAAGCAGCAGCAAGAGGTGCACACCTGCTTGAACTTGAACTGCAGTTATCCAAAAACTAAAAGAGTTAAAGGCCCAGTGCAGTCAAGTCATTTTTTTCTTTGTTTGGTGTCATATTGTACAATAGCTGATGAAACTAACACTGTAAAAGTGTGGAAAAAATGTAGCAATGTTATTTCTGATAGTTGCTGGTTGAAAATATAATCTATACAGGACCTTCTAATCAGCAGGTTTGCAAGGGCAGGAGTTGTGGGAAATTGGTTAATATACCAAAAATAGAGTTGCAAACCTCTGCCAACAACAGCTGGTTTTCAGGTTCCCCCTCCCACTGGCCTGGGAGAGCATAGACCCACCCACTGGGGAGCCAGGCCCAGCCAATCAGAATGAGTTTGCCCCACAAAATGGTTTTATAATAGACGGAAATACTCCTCAGGTTCATCAGCTGTCCGGATGGCTGGTCTCAGACGACCCTGCAAGTGAAGAAACCGGATGTGGAGGTTCTGGGCTGGCGTGGTTACAGTTGTGTGGCCGGTTGGACTTACTGCCAAATTTTCTAAAATTATGTTTTGAGACAGCAAATGGTAGAGAAATGAACATTCAATTCTCTGGCAACAGCTCTGGTAGACATTCCTCTAGTCGGCATGCCAATTGCACACTTCTTCAAAACTTGAAGAACTTGAATTTTATTGTCTCCAGCACAAGGTGCACCTGTGTAATGATCATGCTGTTTAATCAGCTTCTTGATAATCCATCCACCTGACAGGTGTGGCATATTTTGGCAAAGGACAAATGCTCAACAACTCAGATGTAAACAAATTTGTGCACAAAATTTGAGAGAAATACACTTTTTGTGGGAATGGAACATTTCTTTTCATGTTGCGTTTATATTTTTGTTCAGTATACATTGAGATCATTATGGACGCATGCAATATTATTTGTATTTGTTAAATGGCAGCCAAGCATCGATCATGTCACCAGAATAAGACTCAATATTTATTGGAAAGGAGTATCAAGCTCATCACCTCAGACATTCACCACCCTGTGAAGTTAATAATTTATTTAATTTGTAGCCTAATAAACTGCAAGCTTTCCCGAGTTGTAGTGGGAGGACCACAAAGCATATCACGTGACTCCAAGTTTCGTGATGCCATTTCTCACATAATTTTACAGACACAAAATGTCAAGCAAACAAGTTGTCTGTAGGCATTTATACAATTTTAAGAGCAATTCATGTTTCCATCAGCCCAGTCATGACTTTCTTTCATGCGTCAGGTCATCAATGCACAATTATTTTTTTTTAAAGTGCACTTAAATTACTAAAAGTTAACTGATAAACACTGACAGCCCTATAAATTATGTATAGCGTTACTGACTGCTGGGTTATATTGCCACTGTGGGTTATCGGTGAGAATGCATAATGTTTTGATATTTATTCATACAGAAAAGGCAGCGAGGATGGTTTGATGGAGTTTGGGTAATGAAGGTTTAGGGTTTGGTGGTTAAGGGGTTTGGAATGGGCTTTAGGAGGGTTGTGGTCTGTGAAACAGAACAAGAGGGAAAAGGACATAACAAATACCATTATGTGATGGATAAATACAGATAACATAACGTTAGCACAGGGTGTAAAATACTTAAGTAAAAAATACTTGAAAGTACTACTTAGTTTTTTTTGGTTATCTATACTTTACTATTTATATTTTTTACAACTTTACTTCACTACATTCCCGAAAGAAAGTTATGTACGTTTAACTCCATACATTTTCCTTGACACGCAAAAGTACTCGTTATATTTTGAATACTTAGCAGGACAGGAAAATGGTCTAATTCTCACACTTCTCAAGAGAACATCCCTGGTCATCCCTACTGCCTCTGATCTGGCAGACTTCCAAAACACACATGCTTCGTTTGTAAAGGATGTCTAAGTGTTGGAGCATGCCCCTGGCTATCCGTAAAGAGAAAATAAAATTGATCTGGTTTTCTTCATATAAGGAATTTGAAATTATTTATACTTGTACTTTTGATACTTAAGTATATTTAAAACCAAATACTTCCAGACTTTTACTCTGCAACTTTCACTCCAGTCATTTTCTATAAAAAATCTTTACTTTTACTCAAGTATGACAACTGGGTACTTTTTCAACCACTGCATGAGCATGACAGACAGGGAAGTTGCAGATGACCAAAGTTGGAGGGTAGATGGACTTAATACTTACACTTAAAGGAAGTGTAGATTCAACCAGCAGAACAAAGACTCAGGCACAGGGGTCGAAATGAATTAAGGTTAGGTTTGCTGGGACTACCGTTCCCACGTCGCCCGAATGTAAATCAAGCATTAGCCTAATTGTCCTTGGACTGACAAATCATGACAACCAACAAAGCATTATTGAATGCAGGAACAGTCAGGTCTCCAGGCTAGCAGCAGTCCAAGAGATTTAAAGTCAAAATGAGAAAAGTCATCCAGGCTATATGAATGTATACACATTCGTGAGTCCATATGCCACTCGCTATATGGATGTTAGTCAGTAAGGTCTATGAGGCACTGTTAGAGCCATCAATAACATTCATCAGCACAGATGGACTGAGTTTATGGGCAGTCTCTTAGCCAATCCCAGAAGACTAGGAGCAGGACAGGCACTTCAAATTGGACTTTCCAGTGTGTGTGTTGCTGCTCTGTGTGTCTCCTGTGTTCTGAGTGGGGGAGTCAGGCTGTGCTGTTTCGGCAGATGAGGGCGGCTGTGGTGTGCCTGTTCTGTCGCTGGCACCCCCCTCCTCTGCCTCTTCTCTCTGTTGCACGGAGGACAGGTACTGCTCCAGCAGACTGCAGTCCTGACTGTTCCCCCCACCACAAGGAGCCAGGAACCCCCCCACGACCAGCGGACGCACAGTCTCCAGAGAGTCGCCCATCCCACAGCTCAGGAAAGTGTCTTCCTGCCCCACCTGCAGTTCATCTGTTGACTGGAACCCAGAGTCTGGGAAGGAGAGGACTGTACAGGCTGGGTTTGCAGTGCTGGAGGCCAGAGGTAGGGGGAGTCGAAGAGCTGGGAGGTCACAGAGCCCGGAGGTCAGGGCTGGAGCAAAAGATGACCCGGCTTGAGTCACGCTGGCCAGCTGCCCCTCTACAGAACACTGCCACTGCTGCATGGACTGAAGCTGCAGAGAGATGGGGAGAAGGAGTGAGAAAGGGTGTGTGTATGTGCATTTACATTTGATGCATGAGCTTGTTCATCACTGACCTGCCTCCATAGAAACCTCACAGCCTCCTCCTGTACCAGTCTCTTCAACCTCTCCTCTTCATGCTGCTGCCTCACTCTGAACACACAAACAACAGAGTATTCTTTGGAAGAATTTGACATATTTGTCTGATATGTGATCTTCAACAGAAAGAGCTAGATACCTTCATCCTTCAGACTTATCTGGGTGTGCCACCAGAAGTGTTGAAAGAGCTAGCTAGTTACAGTTGAAGTCAAAAGTTTACATACACTTAGGTTGGAGTCATTAAAACTGGTTTTTCAACCACTCCACACATTTCTTGTTACCAAACTATAGTTTTGGCAAGTCGGTTAGGACATCTACTTTGTGCATGACAAGTCATTTTTCCAACAATAGTTTACAGACAGCTTATTTCACTATCACAATTCCAGTGGGTCAGAAGTTTACATACACTAAGTTGACTGTGCCTTTAAACAGCTTGGAAAATTCCAGAACATTATGTCATGGCTTTAGAAGCTTCTGATAGGCTAATTGACATCATTCGAGTCAATTGGAGGTGTATTTGTGGATGTATTGCAAGGCCTACCTTCAAAATTAGTGCCTCTTTGCTTGACATCATGGGGAAAATCAAAAGAAATCAGACAAGACCTACTCCTACACAAGTCTGGTTCATCCTTGGGAGCAATTTCCAAACGCCTGAAGGTAACACGTTCAGCTGTACAAACAATAGTACACAAGTATAAAAATTGTGGTCTGGTTCATCCTTGGGAGCAATTTCCAAACGCCTGAAGGTATTGTACAAACAATAGTACGCAAGTATAAACACCATGGGACCACGCAGCGGTCATACCGCTCAGGAAGGAGACGTGTTCTGTCTCCTAGAGATGAATGTACTTTGGTGCGAAAAGTGCAAATCAATCCCAGAGCAACAGCAAAGGACCTTGTGAAAATGCTGGAGTAAACAGGTACAAAATATCCAGTATCTATATCCACAGTAAAACAAGTCCTATATCGACATAACCTGAAAAGCTGCTCAGCAAGGAAGAAGCCACTGCTCCAAAACCGCCATAAAAAATCCAGACTACGGTTTGCAACTGCACATGGGGACAAATATTGTACTTTTTGGAGAAATGTCCTCTGGTCTGATGAAATAGAACTGTTTGGCCATAATCACCATTATGTTTGGAGGAAAAATGGGGAAAGCTTGCAAGCCGAAGAACACCATCCCAGCCGTGAAGCACGGGGGTGGCAGCATCATGTTGTGGGGGTGCTTTGCTGCAGGAGGGACTGGTGCACTTCACAAAATAGATGGCATCATGAGGACAGAAAATGATGTGGATTTATTGAAGCAACATCTCTAGACATCAGTCAGGAAGTTAAAGCTTGGTCGCAAATGGGTCTTCGAAATGGACGATGACACCAAGCATACCTCCAAAGTTGTGGCAAAATGGCTTAAGGACAACAAAGTCAAGGTATTGGAGTGGCGATCAAGTGACCTCAATCCTATAGAAAATTTGTGGGCAGAACTGAAAAAGCATGTGTGAGCAAGGAGGCCTACAAACCTGACTCAGTTACACCATCTCTGTCAGGAGAAATGGGACAAAATGCACCCAACTTATTGTGGGAAGCTTATGGAAGGCTACCCGAAATGTTAGACCCAAGTTAAACAATTTAAAGGCAATGCTACCAAATACTAATTGAGTTTATGTAAACTTCTGACCCACTGGGAATGTGATTAAAGAAATAAAAGCTGATAAATCTCTCTCTACTATTATTCTGACATTTCACATTCTTAAAATAAAGTGGTGATCCTAACGGACCTAACAGGGAATTTCTACTAGGATTAAATGCCAGGAATTGTGGAAAAACTGAGTTTAAATGCAGTTGGCTAAGGTGTATGTAAACTTCCAACCTCAACTGTATATACATACAGTGGGGCAAAAAAGTATTTATTCAGCACCAATTGTGCAAGTTCCACCATATTTTCCACCATAATTTGCAAATAAATTCATTAAATCCTACAATGTGATTTTCTGGATTATTTTAGTTGAAGTGTACCTATGATGGTTTTTTCCCCATCTTTTTAAATGGGAGAACTTGCACAATTGGTGGCTGACTAAATACTTTTTTGCCCCACTGTAGATACAGTTGAAGTCGGAAGTTTCATTTAAACTTACATTTGTATGTAAACTTCCGACTTCAAATGTACATAAAAAAATGGCACTCTGTTGCAGGAGAACAAGGCTTCCAACATTCCAATGGCTATAGCAATATTCTGGAGCATGGCCAAAGACAACGCTTTGTGCACTCCTTACAAAAGGCTAAATGTCTGCTATTTTTAATGGGAACTGAAGTTTTGTATGGAGATATTCTTGCCAGTTTCTTATCTAGCTCACCAGAAAGTCTATAAACAAATGCCTTTTAGGCAACACCATCCAGACATAGTAATGAACCATGCCTTTTAGGCAACACCATCCAGACATAGTAATGAACCATGCCTTTTAGGCAACACCATCCAGACATAGTAATGAACCATGCCTTTTAGGCAACACCATCCAGACATAGTAATGAACCATGCACATATGACATTGGTAATACCTCATGCACAATCACAACTTGTCTGGTTGTGTTCAAGCCCAGTGCCAACAGACATGATCCAACTAATTGAGGGCTTCATAACTAGTAGCAGTTTATATTTTATTCTATGAGCTTTAAGATTTGTTTTGTAATTCAAATCAATTTACAAATTTAATACATTATTACTAGTGGACTGATTGAAACTGGTGAAGTCTGCACACTTTGTGGACCAGGACTGGAGAACAGTGTCTAAACTCCAATTCTCTACCCTTCTCCTTGAGTGTGCACTCGTACACTGCCCCTCATGAATTTGAAAGGAATGGACTGGTGAGAGGAATATGGTGGCATCAGGCATGTACGCAGCAATCCAATGCTTTTTAATGCATGAGGGGGGAGTGAATGAGAGCACCCTTCTGGAAAAGAGTAGAGAATAGGAACGCAGCCCTTGGATTTATTGGGGTCTGTTCCATACCTCTCAAACTCTCCAGAAAGGAAGACTATGTGCTCCTGCATCCTGCGCAGGCGGATCTCACACCGCACCTCTTTGGCCAGCGGGTGGCAGCGCCGAGTCCACATTCCCCTCCACCATGCCTGGATCTTGACGGCTGCCCTGTCCGCCTCACAGCGACCCAGCCTATCACATCTCACCAATGCTTTATCTTCCTGCTTAGACCCTGCCCTCACCTCTACAGCATTGCAGTTTGAGTACGCTCCCTGGAGCGGAGCGCTGTCATTGGTCTGTGATTGGTCATCTCCCATCATAGGTAGACCGGCAGTTGAGGTTAAGGTACAGGTGAGGTGGCTGTCACCTGACACCCTTTCTCTCTCCATCCCTCTCTCCTTCTGGCTCTCACTCCCTTTCCCCGTGGGTGCCTGTAGGGTCTTTTCAGCAAGGGTCTTTTTGGGATGAATGGGGTGTTCGGGTACCAGCGAGTCGTGCTCAAACGTCTCCGTCTCATCCTCGCTGTCAGAGCGGGGGGGTTCAGAGGTGACTAGGAGGAAGGTGGACTCGGAGGAGAGCAGGCTGCCGCTGAGTTTGTCCTCATCTGTCTGGCTCTGGACGTCCTCCAGGTAGAGGCGCTCCTCCACACCCCTGAGGCTACGGAGAGGAGGTGAGGCCACCTGGGAGGGGTCACAGCCTAGCCAGGTGTTCACCTGCACCGTCGCTAGCTCTGAACATATGCACACACACACACACAAAGAAATTAGATTTACACACCAGACACACATGGGGATTGATTGACGAGTTACAGAATTGAGAGAAACACAAACACAGGTAGAGTTCATGTCCTCCACCTGTCTGTCTGGCTGATGGAGCAGTCACAGGCGTTGTGGTTCTGTCTTCCTCTATTAGAGGCACATGGCGGGCGCTTTGAGTCTCCACATCCAGTTGGGTGGGGCGGGTAGGGCTGGGAAAGCCCCCCTGGGTCTGCTGCAGGAGCTGCCTCTGGTGGAACCTGTATATATTTCACACACAGGTCCCCTGGTTAACTAATGTGATACAAAGGAGAGAGTAATTAAACAGTCATTTCAATGATTGTGCAAGCTGTCTCATCTACTTCATATTTCTCATCTGGTTAAAAGATAACTTCATGGTACCGCAAGGTAAATGACGAAGACTAAGCAGAAAAGCCACAGATAGATCCAGTTTAATGTCAAATGGATTCTAACAATGGGTAGGATTTATATTTGGCACTTTTCCCATGTGATCACAGGGAGGAGAACACATCCACTACCTGTGTGATAGTTTGTTGGCATCACAGTCCTTTTGTGAATGCATTCTCCTACCTCTGCTTGCTGAGGATCTTCTCCAGCTTGGCATCCTCTGCGGTCTCCAGGGCTGTCGTGGAGGTCAAAGGGCACACGGTGGCTAAGTACTGGACCAGCTGCATGTGCTGACCTGGCCGGTATGATCGACCTTTACCCTGGCTGTACAGCCACTCTGCCTTCAACCTGAGATCAGACGTTAGAGACATTAATCACCAGCAATAAGAGTGATCATCCCTCAACACTTGGATGGTATAACTGGATAATACGACCCGGCAGCTTTGCAGTCACAAGTCCATTTCCCTACCAAGGGATTGACATTATGGTCTGAAAGGCTCTCGCCCCTTTGGGCAAGTCAGGAGTATTTTTTGATTGCCCAAAGATTATGATCACTTGCACAAAAATGTTAAGTTGCTATTTTCACCTACAAACAGGAGGAACCAGAAAGACCAGACTACTGGAATTCTTTGCATTTTGGTTATTATCTTAGAGCAGGCTCAACTTGTGCAACTGCTCAAGTCACTTCCTCGGGCAATAGGGAAACCCTTCATCTCAATCCCTGCCTACCCCCCTTCCCATGCCTAGCTGGCATTTGTGAGTTCTGGAACTAGTCTCACCCTTCTTTCTGAGACACCACATATCCATCCAGGATCTTGAGATTCAAACACCAGCTCATGATGTACGGCCGGTAGTCGTATCCAGGCAACGAGGATGTTACCATGACGCAGGGGTTAGTCATAATGGAGAGCTGTTCCAGGTCATGGAGGGGTGCCAGGTAGGAGACCTGTGGGAGGCAGAGAGAGAGAGAAAGAAAGAGACAAGCAGGTGAGAGAGATTGTTGTAAAAGCTGAGCAGGTGAGAGTGCAAAGGAACAAAAAGGAAGGGTCTTTACCTCATTGAGGTCTCGAATTTCATTCTCTGCCAGGGAGAGGATGGACAGATGGATGGGCAAATGAGTGGGAACGGTCTGCAGCGTCGTAATGCTATTTCCATGGAGGAGAAGGGTCTGCAAGAGAAATGGCAGCCAGTCAATCAACACCACAACCAATCACAACCAAACTTGTTTGGGATAGGGGGCAGCATTTTCACTTTTGGATGAATAGCGTGAACTGCCTCCTACTCAGTCCCAGATGCTAATATATGCATATTATTATTATTAGTATTGGATAGAAAACACTCTGAAGTTTCTAAAACTGTTGGAATGATGTCTGAGTATAAACAGAACTCATATGGCAGGCAAAAAACTGAGAAAAAAAATCCAAACAGGAAGTGGGAAATCTGAGGTTTGTAGTTTTTAAACTCACCCCTATCGAATACACAGTGGGATATGGGTTACTTTTCACTTCCCAAGGCTTCCACTAGATGTCAGCCATCTTTAGAACGTGGTTTTAGGCTGCTCATGTGAAGGGGGGCCGGATGGGAGATGTTTTACTAAGGGGTCTGCCTACAGCCTCGTTCTCAGTCACACGCTTTCACTTGAGGTGTTGCTCTCATTCCAGTGCTATTCTACAGACAATGGAATTCTCCGGTTGGAACAATATTGAACTTTTATGATAAAAACATCCTAAAGATTGATTCTATACTTAGTTTGACAAGTTTCTTTGACCTGTAATATAACTTTTTGAACGTTTCGTCCGAATGGATCAGATCGCGCTTTTGGATTGTTTACCAAACGCCCTAACAAAAGAGGACATTATCAAACAAAACAAGCAGGGGCGGACAAATGGCGCCGTAGAACACGGTGTTTCAGCGAGCTCTCGTGGCATTCGTAAATTTATATTCTTACATTAATCTCCTAGCTTGAAAAAGTGGTAGAATTGGCTAAATAAGTTACCATATAATGAGTCTTGACGACTATTTCGCAAAAATCTCTGACAACATGCCCAATAGAACTACTAAGAAGTCGACCAAAACCACCACCCCTGTGGATGTGCATGAGGAGCTAGCTAACGTTAGCGAAGCTAACACCATTACGGATCCAGGCACAATGGACCTGGTGATTCAAAAGATGACTGATAACATTACTAAAGTGATCAATGCTAAGATAAGAACGGTCTTGAAAGCAATGGCAGGCCATTCAGCTGAAATACAGAGCGTTGTGAAACGTGTTGTTGAGGCGGAAGGAAGAATTGCTGCAGTGGAAACTTCAACTACATCTATGGACGCTAAGATAAAAGCACTTGAGAAACAGGTGCGCGAAATGGCGGAGCACATTGACGACTTGGATAATCGAGGACGCAGATGCAATATTCGTGTTGTGGGACTCCCGGAAAATTCTGAAGGGACACATTCAGTAAAATTCTTTGAGGAATGGATCCCTGGCTACCTACAAATGGACACGAAGGCTGGTCGTGTGAAGCTGGACAGAGCCCATCGCTCTCAAGCACCGATACCCGGTCCCAATCAGCCCCCATGGCCGGTGGTTATAAAGTTCCACAACTTCACCGACAAGCAGCGCGTCATGGATGCGGCTAGAAACATCGGCTCTGATGGTAGTCAACATAAAAGGTCCAAAGGTCTCATTCTTCAATGATTATTCCACAGCGGTCGTACGAAGACGCAAAGCGTTTGATGAGGCGAAGGCTCGACTCAGGAGAATGAAGATGGACTACGCACTGTTGTACCCGGCCACATTGAAGATTATGGTCAACGGATCACCTAAAAAGCTCTATACACCTGAAGAGGCTGCTGCGTTTATTGACTCTCTCGGGTAAATAACTTTAAGATGCACCTCAACAGCATTTAATAACTTTGTTTATTTTTGGTTGAATCTGATCATGAAACAGTGGTGTGAGTCCTCACGTACTCCGGCTCAGTAATATTCGTATCTTTATTATTTTTCTTGCTAAAGTAATAGCCGCTATAGCTCAGGCTGAGATATGTGTGAATCCATATTGGTGCCCAGGCTTGGTTTTAGGTGGAAGAGCCTCAATCTTCTTCTATTGATTTTCTTTTCCATATATGTAAAGGATGAGGCTATTGAGCAGCAATGCGGACTTAAGAGTCTACATTGGAGAGTTGAAATCCCCTGCATGTTAGCTAGTGGGAAAACCCCCTTTTGAATCTTTACATGTTTAATTTTTGGGTTTAGTATAGTTCGAGTTCAGGGTTCATATTTTTTGTTTATGCTCAGTGAGACAGAGGAGAGTTCAACACATGGAAAAAGGTACCACCCCACTTTTACAGTAGGATCCAGTCTGGATATTGAATGGTCAAGATACAATGGCAGATAACAGACTGCGTGTATGTACGTGGAACATTAGAAGGAGCCATAACCCCATTAAAAGGAAGAAAGTACTGTCGTTTTTGAAAAAAGAAAATATTGATATTGCCCTGTTGCAAGAAACTCATTTGGATGATAAGGAGCACCTGAAATTACAACAAGGAGGGTTTGGTCAAGTGTTTTTCTCATCATTTACATCCAGAAGTAGAGGTAGCAATTCTGGTGAAAAAGAACTTACCACTTAATAACCTGTTGATCCTACCCCCTACTTTTTCGAACATTCTGTTAAAAATCACGCAACATTTCAGCGCCCTGCTACTCAGGCCAGGAATATAGTATATGCATATGATTAGTATGTGTGGATAGAAAACACTCTGACGTTTCTAAAACTGGTTAAATCACGGCTGTGACTATAACAGAGCGTCTGTTTCATCGAAAAGCGCAGGAAAATCTGATCACTGAAAATGGAAAAAAATATCCATGCGCCACTTCCAGGAATTGTTAAAGGTGAACCGGATTAAATGAGGCCGAGGTTGCAGTACCTACAGCTTCCACAGGATGTCTAGAGTCTTCTCATTTGCTTTGGATTTGATTCTTGGTCGAACCGACCCAAGGGAACCGATTCCCTCCGGTCTCTGGCAGGATGCTTTGGTTGAGATTTCTCCGGACATTTTTTCCAGACGGACACCTATAGAATTTACATCGCCTCCTGATGAATTTTATCGCTTATTAAGGTGTACTAATACCTAAAGTTGCATTACAAAAGTATTTTGAAGTGTTTTGTGAAAGTTTATCGTCAACTTTTTTAATTTTAAAAAATGACGTTACGTTATGAAACGCTATTTTTTTCCGTTTATCACACAGTCTTCATAGATCGATATCTAGGCTATATATGGACCGATTTAATCGAAAAAAAGACCCAATAGTGATTATGGGACATCTAGGAGTGCCAACAAAGAAGATGGTCAAAGGTAATGAATGTTTTATATTTTATTGTGCGGTTTGTGTAGCGCCGACTATGCTAATTATTTTGTTTACATCCCCTGCGGGTCTTTTGGGGTGTTACATGCTATCAGATAATAGCTTCTCATGCTTTCGCCGAAAAGCATTTTAAAAATCGGACTTGTTGCCTGGATTCACAACGAGTGTAGCTTTAATGCAATACCCTGCATGTGTATTTTAATGAACGTTTGCGTTTTAACTAATACTATTAGCGTTTAGCGTAGCGCATTTGCATTTCCAGTGCTCTAGATGGGACGCCTGCGTGCCAGGTAGGAGCAAGAGGTCTTGAATTGTGTGAAAGATAAATTTGGTCGCTTTGTTATAATTAATGGTACTTTACAAGGGCAGAACATTTCCATAATGAATATTTACTTCCCCCCTGCTCACCCCCCTGATTTCCTCACCAAGGCATTTCTAGACTTTTCAGAATTAAACTCAGACACTGCAGTGGTTGGAGGAGATTTTAACTGCTTGTTGAACCCCCTTATTGATAAGTTTCCCAGTGGTATAGCTTCACTCTCTCCTCAAGCTAAGTCACTTAAAGTTATTTGTGATGATCTGGGGTATGCGGATGTCTGGAGAGCTTTTCATCCCTCCAACAGAGAGTTCACTTTTTCTCTGCACCTCATGGATGTCAGACTAGAATAGATTATTTTTTTATGCCCAAGACGTCTTTGCAGTCTGTTTTATCCGCTAGGATAGGAAGCATAGACATATCTGATCATGCTGAGGTGATCCTGGACATAAAACTCAACGGGGCATTCAATCGGTCAAGACATTGGAGGTTGAACACAACCATTCTTAAAGACCATACATTCACATCATATTTTATAACAGAGTTTAAAGCATTTTTCTCTTAACTCTCAATCAACAGATAACCCCTCGCTCCTTTGGGAGACTTGTAAAGCGTATGCCAGGGGTCTGATTATGTCATACACAGCTACTAAGAGACGGAAAAAGCGGGAAAAGCAAAAAATGTTAGAGGGTGAATTAGGAACTAAAGAGAAGGACTACATTAAAATGCCCACTCCTGCCCTATTATAGGAAATATCAGTCATTAGATCAACGTTAGACTCTCTCCTA
Organism: Oncorhynchus tshawytscha; assembly: GCF_018296145.1. Classification (NCBI taxonomy): domain Eukaryota; kingdom Metazoa; phylum Chordata; class Actinopteri; order Salmoniformes; family Salmonidae; genus Oncorhynchus; species Oncorhynchus tshawytscha. The sequence continues at coordinate 20,759,097 of NC_056454.1, read as the reverse complement.
ACACAGGACGCTGAAAAGAAAATGAGATTTGTCAGGCAAAAGCTATATGAACATGGCGATAAGCCAGGAAAGTACTTGGCAAACTAGCTAAAAAGAGGGCTGACTCTCAGTCAATTGCTACTATTACTGATTCTGATGGTAATCATTTATATGAAAATAAATTGATAAGTGACTCATTTAAGAAATTTTATACAAACCTTTATGCCTCAGAACTGCCAAAGGATGCACCCAAATTAATGGAGAACTTCTTTTGTAAGATTGAGCTCCCTACTATCTCCGAAGAGCAGAGGTCCCTCCTTAATGCCCCTATTACCAAGGAAGAGATAATGTTCGCAATTAAGAATCTGCAAAATGGTAAGGCCCCAGGACCAGACGGGTTTTGTAGTGAGTTCTATAAAGAGTTCCATGGCCTGATCCTTGAGCCATTGCGTGATATGTTTAACCACTCATTTTCAAATGACCAACTCCCTCAAACGCTGAGAGAAGCCAACATTTCACTTATTCTCAAAAAGGGAAAATGTCCAGAGTCTTGTTCCTCGTACAGACCAATTTCCCTTCTGAATGTGGATAGAAAATTGCTTTCTAAAATTCTAGCCACAAGATTAGAGGACTCACTGCCACTAATTGTGAAAGGAGACCAAACTGGCTTCATTAGGGGCCATAAGTCATGCAACAACGTCAGGCGGCTTCTTAATGTAATTCAAGCCTACCAACAAAGTGCTGTGGATGGTCTTGTGCTCTCCCTAGATGCTGAGAAAGCATTTGATCGTGTGGAGTGGTCTTACCTATTATTTGCTCTAAATAAATTTGCTCTGGGGGACAACTTTATAAAATGGGTGAAAGTTTTATGATGATCCTCAGGCTGCTGTCCTTACTAATGGGCTACGGTCAAATAGCTTCTCTATACACAGAGGTACCAGACAGGGCTGTCCTTTATCCCCCCTCCTCTTTGCACTTGTTATGGAACCACTGGCCGAGGCCATCAGGGTAACGCCTGCTATACAGGGGCTGCTCATTGGTGATGTTCACCATAAAATGAGCTTGTACGCTGATGATGTCCTGATATTCATCTCTAGTCCCGAGACTTCAATTACATCTCTTATTAATATTATTGAATTATTCAGCGAATTCTCAGGCTACAAGATTAACCTTACTAAGTCAGAGGCTATGCCACTTGGTAGCCTACACTCTGTACCTAATACTTCTCCCCCCTTCCCTTTTAAATGGTCTCCCTCAGGTTTCATGTATCTGGGTATATTTGTAATTCCTAAATTCCAGCTAATGTACAAAGCCAATTTTGTTCCCTTGTTTGAATACAATAAGACAGGATCTGGAGCGCTGGAACTCTCTCACGATTTCTTGGTTGGGTAGAATATCCCTCTTGAAAATGAACATTTTACCTAGACTACTTTACCCAATCCAAATGATCCCAGTATTACTCTCCAATAAGGTAATAAAGGATGTAAATGGATGGCTAAGTTCCTTTATATGGAGTAGACGCAAGCCAAGACTTAAGATGGCAATATTGCAGCTGCCAAGTTCTATGGGCTGCTTGGACCTGCCCAATATTAGGTTCTATCAATGGTGTGCCCACCTTTGTTATATTTCTGACTGGATCACAAATGATGACTCCTCTATTTGGTTAGACATTGAGACTTCTCTTTCAAAATACCCCTTACAGGATCTTTTATTTTTCAGAAGTTTCAAGTCTGTAGAAGATCACTGCAATAATCCCGTTACACTTAACACACTCAAAGTATGGAGGTCAGTTCAACGCTTCCTGGGAAGGTCCAAACTAACCTCTGCTCTTACCCCAATTCTTAACAACCCAGATTTCAGTCCAGGATTGCTGGATGCTGGCTTTAACTTATGGCTTAATAAGGGCATACGCAGGCTAACTGACTTATTTGCTGATAAGATTTTGTTGTCATTTGAGCAGATGGTCGAGAAATATCGACTCCCAAAGCAGGACTTTTTCCGCTTCCTACAAGTAAGACATTATATTCTGAAGAGCACCACCTTAATTGGTAACCCTGATGTGTCGGTCATTGAAAGAATGTTTTTTTTTCCCACAAAGGAAAATGTCTGTAAGTCTGTTTTATGATACTTTAAGGTCCTTTTCTGCTGTCAACACACAGAGGGTGAAACAAGTGTGGGAGAAAGAATTGTCTGTTACTATTGACGAAGAGATGTGGGAGGACATTTGGAGATATGCAAAAACAATATCTATATGTAACCGTACTAGAGCAATCCAATTAAGAATAATACACAGATTGCATATATCCCCAAATCGCAGAATGCATTTCAAATCTGACATTGCGGTTGCATTAAGGAGAAGTGCATCTAAAGATTCATGTATAATAGCTGTATTTTCATCAACATTTATTATGAGTATTTCTGTGAATTCATATGGCTCTCTGCAATATCATTGCATGTTTTGGAACTACTGAATCTAACACGCCAATGTAAAATACGATTTTTGGATATAAATATGAACTTTACCGAACAAAACATACATGTATTGTGTAAAGTCCTATGAGTGTCATTTGATGAAGATCATCAAAGGTTAGTGATTAATTTTATCTCTATTTGTGCTTTTTGTGACTCCTCTCTTTGGCTGGAAAAATGGCTGGGTTTTTCTGTGAGTTGGAGGTGACCTAACAATCGTTTGGAGCTTTCGCTGTAAAGCATTTTTTAAATCAGACACTGTGGCTGGCTAATGAGAATTTTATCTTTAAAATGGTGCCTAATACTTGTAATTTGATTTATGAGATTTCTGTTGATTTGGCTCCCTGCAATTTTATTGGCTGTTGGGTTGGCGAGGGGTTCTCCAGTCCTAGACAGGTTTAAACTCTCCTACTTACTGCTCCAGAATTCTATCTGAATCCCCATAATTCTGGAAAAGCCAAGAGGCAAGACCTGTTCTCACCTTCAAGGCTAACAGCTTGGTAACATCACCAATGTTGGAGATGTTGTTATCAGACAGGTCCAAGTGTTGGAGAGCCACACAGTTGTTGAGCTGCTCAATGACCTGAGAGAAAAGTGGACATCCAGATTGGATGATCAGGAGACAAAATGTACACAAATATAGAGGGAGTATCTTGTCCACTTTTTTCACCTCACCTTGATGTTGTTGCCTGCCAAGTTGAGCCACTCCAGGTGTGGCAGGTCTCTCAGCCCTTCAATATAGCCAATACTGTTATTGGGCAGGTTCAGAACTCTCAGCTCGGTCAGACGACACACACCCATCATTCGCACCAGGCGGTTTCCAACAACAGATAACTGCACAGCAAAGAAAAAAGGAAAGAGAGGCAGGATGAGACAACAAAACAATATAGATGGAACTAATCCAACCCAATGTGGTACATTGCAAGTTTGCAACAACATATAGAAGTAGTAAATGCCCATTTTACAAATTAGATAAGGAATTCAACCATGTTCAACAGTTAAGTTGAACATATTCCATCTAATGTGCCTTGGTGGAAATGCAAATGTAGTCACACAACCAATCAAGTAACAGTACCCAGTAAGAGGGAGTGTGTGAAAGGCTGTGATGTATTTGTAGTTAATCATATCAGTAATGTTAGTTCATCATATCAGAGCTGTAGCTCCGCCCACCGGTGAAGTGGAGTAGTGCATGCTGTGCAATCTTCAGCTCAAAGAAGATCAGCTCGAGAGAAAGTTCCAGCCATCCATGTTTTTTCCCACCAGTTAGCTTTCATTGTGTTAGCCAAGACCAGTGTGTGTCCTTGTAGATATTCCACACACATTTTGGTTGAATAAAGTTGACAGACCACTAAGTGCCTTAGCCAATCAATACTACATACACTGTGCGGTGCTGTTCTGTGCCTGTGCCTCTTCAGCATTATTAAACCCCCTCAACTGGAATCCTGTCTGTCATCTGTGCCCTTACCAGCACACGGGAGCAAACACAAAGTAAAACCTAATCTAAAGAATATACAGTCCACCAAGACCTCACTTAGAGAGCCTACCTGTTGGAGGCCTTGGCTCCTCTCCAAATGGTCTAGTTTCATGATGTGGTTCCGGTCCAGGATGAGCGTGTGCGTTTCATCAGAGCAGGTGAAACTGGGCTCCAGCTTCTGCAGACCCTGGGCTGACAAGTCCACCACAGGACCTGAAGGGGAAACCGGCAGAACCATAAACATGGGAGTGGATGGATGAATGTATAATCTATTATGCACATGTTGATAGTATCACCATGAACATGAACGATGCATAGAAACAATATCAGCCTCTCAACGGCAACTAGGGAGGCAAGCTTATAAATCTACTATACACATGGACACATCTTTAAACATGATACAGACAGGGAGCCAACTGAAACATGCAAGCAGTCTTGGAGAACTTCTGTTGATCACCATTATGCAGTTTATTCATACTGGGTCTACTATAGTCTGAGGGATGATGATTCATTCATATTCACTCTGTTGATTGAGTAGCTGATAAAGCAGTGTGATTGGAGACATGATGGTTGTGAAAATCGAGCATGATATTGGGACTTGTTCAGACAATGAAAATATTTTCACATATCCAATGCAGCATGGCCCAACTGAAAACACTAATCAATTAGGCCATTGTGATCTGTTGGCTCTACATTAGTCCTTCAGTCCTGTAAGCATGACTATGGACTATGAGATGAGACCATATTAGCTGGAATGAGGACAGGATAGGTAGTTACAGACAGTAAGTAGCTCCAGCTAGTTAACTAGCTAACGTAGGATAAAGCCAATCATTTGAAAGAAACGTTATAGCTATGTTCGCTAAATCGTTGACCTACAAAGTCGAACATCAGAAAGGGAGCGGTCATGCACTCACCAGTTGTGTCAAATGTTACATCTGATATTCCCATTCTGCGAAGAATATTCGATAATGCACAAAATTCGCTAGCCTGGTTCCCAGCGCACAACTGTCTTGTCAGTCAGTACAACAGAAAAAACGATTAAGAATTTACCGGAATATGTAGTAAAAAAAAAATCCGTTCGCCATAAAGGACCACTATGCTTGATTTCAAAAAGACTACAAACATGCTTTACCGCAGCGCGTCACTGTTGTCGATTCCCCGGGGGAAATAGACTTCTATAGATTTACAGCTGATAGCAATTCCAATATGAAAGGACTGGAATCAAGATGCTATTTTCAAAGTGTATACTGATCAAGTATATCTCTTACTTTTGTTCATTTTTTGATTGGTTGCTTTCGTTAGCCTTTCTATCAAGGCCATACCTCAAGGGCTAGAGAAACTAACAAATGGCTTTCCTTTTTGTTTTTGAAAAAAAAAACACGGTATTAAATATTTTTTTAAAGTTGGACTTAAATAATTACTTTGACACATTAAATGGAATGCTCTGTAAGAATAAGAAGTTACTGAAATCAATTGAAACTCTTAAGCTTTCTCATTTCTTTGAACGTAAAACCCTGTAACGTTTATCTGTTTGTGACGTTTTATGTAAAACATTTTTAAGAAGGATGTATAGATTTTTGTAACACATTTGAATTTGTATCCCTCAAAATTTTATGGAATTTCAATAAAACAAACAAAAAATAATAATGCAAATAAAAAAAATCAAGGCCACACTTCCCGCTTGTGTCAACGCCAATCAACCGATCGAGTTGCTTATTGGTCAACTACTTTGCATGAACAACATTTATATTTGAAAATCCAAATAATGCTTCTGACTGAAATGTAAGGGAAAAAAATACATTCTGTGTAGAAAAAAATAAGTGGGAAAAAATAATAATAGATAATAATGAAGAAATTCTACCTGTAACTTCGTTTCCGTTTCCGACATCTTTCTTTCCGGTTTTGTGTCCCCCCTCAACCATCATGAAGTGAGTTTACGGAATAATATCTATTGCCATCAAAGCTTTAAAATAACCGTTTTAGTGCTAAAAATGCGCTAGTATACAGAATGACACGTTTATCTTCTAATGATTTATATTATTCCGCTACAGGGTCGAGCTGTGCAGTTTCAGTGGGTACAAAATATACCCCGGCCATGGTGTCCGATACGCCAGAATAGATGGGAAGGTACTGCACCCTAGGTCTACTCTTTTCCTTCCTCTAATACCACTTAATAATAATAATAATAAGCCATGGCTGACATTCTATTAAAATTGTTACAGTAGAACTGTTCATTGAGTGTGTACTTGGTTCTTGGCCTGTCACTTGGACAGACGCTGCTATGCAATGTATTCATTGTTGTGACAAGGAGTAAAACTACGACCGGAAGTGACTTTTCGTAGTAGGTTGAGTGCATTTTAGGTAACCGTTTTCCTAACGTTAACTTAATTCTCATAACCTTCTACAGTAATTCTCATAACTTACTACGAAAAAGTCACTTCTGGTCGTAGCTGTATACCACCTAGTCAAAACCTTTCTCCACTGCAGTTATAACAATATTACAACTAGACATGGGCATGTCAACATGCCAAATAACTGTCAAATATCTCACTCATGTATAGTTTACGCCCCCACCCAGGTTTTCCAGTTCCTGAATGCTAAGTGTGAGTCTGCCTTCCTGGCCAAAAGGAACCCCAGACAGATCAACTGGACTGTGCTGTACAGGCGCAAGCACAAGAAGGGCCAGTCTGTAAGTACCTCGTGTGCATAATTTCCCCTCAAATGCTGACAAGTGGTGGCTACTGTGAGTGTTTACCTTGTGATTCAGTTATACAACCTAAGTTTTGACACAGTGTGTTTTGGTGTGCCTTTGTTTTTGGCTGCGGGTGGGAAGGTGTGCGTGGTTGCCATCTGCGTTATGTGCTGTTGCCAGGCTGTGTCCTATAGCTTGGACGGCAGTGCTCACTCCACATACCTGCGGCCATAGAGCCACTGGAGATCATAGTACTGGCTCTGTGACGTCTCTGACTCCTTACCACTGGCCAGCCTCCATACTCTCCTACAAACCTTATATGTGAGAAAGATGTTAGGGGTTTGCAGTAATGCAGTACACCTGCGTGGTTGTTACTGTTCCGTTGGCACAAAACTATAGTGTTAATGAGCATTCTTATTGGACTAGTTCAGCTACATGAGTGCTACTTAAAATGCAATGTTTTCTCCTGTGTTGTACCTGCTAATAACCTAACACTACCAAACTGCCCATACTTGATCCTGAATGTGGCCGTGTTGTTCCCTGTCCCAACAGGAAGAGGTGACAAAGAAGCGCACACGCCGTGCCGTGAAGTTCCAGAGGGCCATCACCGGCGCCTCCCTGGCTGAGATCATGGCCAAGAGGAACCAGAAGCCTGAGGTCCGCAAGGCCCAGCGTGAGCAGGCCATCAGGTGAGGACCTCACCAAAACCATGCTTTACCAGAAACTTGGCTTTAGATGTCAATAGCTGCCATTTTGGTGCCAAAGAAAGTGAATTGTTTACTGCTATAGTGAACTATTGTATAGTGTTTAACAATTTAGTGTTGTCAGAGTTGGCTCTGTGAAGAACAAATAGCTAGCTGTTCACACTGTGACACTGACTTTCCTGTGGTACTGCAGTTATTGTATTTTTAAAATTCAACAGTGAATTGTCAGTCTTGGTTTTTTAGCCGTGTTAACGTATATGCAATAATGGCGTTTTATTACTCTAGTCAGTCAATGTGTTATTTCTGCAGTCTGTGGACTCCTGTCTTGTTGTTTTTTGGATGTGTGGCATTGGCCTAATTTCTATCATTCTTTTGTCACTAGAGCTGCCAAGGAGGCCAAGAAGGCAAAGCAGACAACCAAGAAACCCTCTGCTGCCGGTGCTAAGGTAAGATTAATATAGCCATGTGTGAATCTGATTGGTCAGAAAGTAAAACCTTTATGAGCTGCGTTTATAAAACACAGCAAGGTTTTAATGTGGAATCTACATTTTCACACTGAAGGTAGACTCACAAAGTAAAAATTGTCAGTTTTGGACCCACTTCAGCAAGCATGTAGCAACATGCTCCGCAGTATCCTCAGCAGTTGTCATTCAGCTATCATTTTGCAGGAGAGTGAAGGGACCACTCACAATTGCATCCTCTTGGATCGCTCTGCAATATCTTTAGTTTACATTGCTGCTTTTAGTGACCTCAGCCTCTGGCAGAAATGTCTCACATGGTTTATTTATGCTTGGAATTTTAATGGCACCAAGTGGTTTATCAAGAGCTGTAAAGAAAAAAACTAGCACTGTGGTAAGGAACTACATTAGATTCCTATTGGAGAGTCCAAAGGTGTCAGTTATATCCCATTCATATAGCCCGAAATCTTGCTATTTTTACCATACCTGCATTTTTATATCTGCTTTTTTGTCTAAAAGCAATAGGGGGTAGAGAGATATCGGTCGGGTCGATTTATCTTTGGCCGATATTCGCCTTTCCTAGTGTATCGGCCCTTGTGTCGGCCTTTCCCCTTAATAGCAAGTGTACTTGCCTCGTGTGAAACTCCTGCAAGCTGGCGCCACTCATTATTAGTTAGCCTGTTCTCAAGGAACCTCTGAGCTGCTTGCTGCATATAAATGTAGCACATTAATAATGCCACACGGAATGTAGAAATGTATTTACTGTTACTGCAAAACAATGACCGTACAGGCTGCAGGACTTTAAGGCAACGTACTGGTAGCTTGCTAGCTAAACACCATTCATAGAGCTAGCCGTGAAAATAACGTCAGGTCACTACCCTAGAACTTTATTTGTGATAGCTAATATGCAATCAGTAATGCAAAATATGCTAATTTCAAAGATGATTGTCACCAAATGTTGGCAAAATCACTTGTCTTTCCATTACCAGAATGCCTGGTTACTTGACACATGTGGCGTCGTCTCTCTTAAAGAGATGGTGCACATTTTTATAAAAGAAAATGGGCTATTTCTATAAAAATGTTGATCAGTAGATCTCATGGTCCCAAATGAAAGGGAAACATATTTAGTCATCTGTAGTCCCATAAACTAATGAAATCAGCCAAAAAGTTGCTCAGTGCATTCACAAAGTCCTAAGGAATATGAATTCACCTGTATTGCGAGTTGGTCTATGCCAAAAGTATTACTGTTTATTAAAGGTTAAATTGATTGTATGGTTGTGTAATTGATTTAATGCATACATAGCGGTTTCGGAAAATGTCTCATCAAAATGTTCAAATGTAATTATATTTATTATCAGCATACAATAGCCTCCTTGTCCCCCAACATCGACATTAGCACTTAAAAACCCATGTCGTTCTCTAGTAGGGAGTAAAAAACAAGGTACATTAAAAGCCACCTAAAGACCTAATGATTCCTGCATTTTCTGTAACCAAAATAGTTTAGTTTATTTGGATCCCCATTAGCTATTGCATAAGCCGCATCTATACATTAAAGCAAAACATAAGACTACAAAAGAAAGTAAATCGAATAAACAATTACATAATATTAAAATCCAAAACCAACAATATAATACCTGTAACCAAAATACAGATATCAGGTCTGAATGTTTCTGCTTTTTCAGATAAATTCATTAACACTTCCATTGTTTAATAAATTTGAAGTGCAAATAGCCCCATGGTTTAACACCACCCCTCCCAATTTGCCAGTAACCCACTATATATAAAAGGGTGTACCTGCAAGAAGTGATAAAGGGGCTGTTTAAAGGGGGGTCATCAGCATTACCTTATAGTTTTTACAGGTAATAAATATACCACATCTGTTTTAAAAGGGTTATTAGTACTTTGTCTAATCTGTACTTTGTCTCCCTATGTAGGCACCTGCTAAGGCTGCACCCAAACCCAAGGTGGCAAAGCAAATGAAGGTCAATGCGCCTCGCGTTGGTGGCAAACGCTAAAGCTTTTGGCTTTGTTGATTGTGAATAAACATTCTTGGTAATCAAAGATGTTTGGTGTTTGTCAGTGCTTTTGTTTTCTGGATTTGTGTAATTGACAATTGTCTGACCTGATTTGGTCATGCACCCTGAACTGTCCTTCCTTGCTAGTGGTCAACAGTCTGGTTAGTTGGTCATAGGACTCCAATCTTTCACCTGGTACAACCAGAAGATGTGCCTCCCCTTGGATTCTGGTTTCTTCCTCCTAGTGATTTTTTTCCTTGCCACTGCTTCTAGTTACTCTTTAAGGGTCTAAGATGGGTTACTGTAAAGCACTCAGTGACTTGAATAAAAATGTAGTGTGCATACGAAGGTGGACCAATCAATGGGGACTACATAAAGATCATGTCAAACCAGTAATTTATTCAGAGGCATGGCCATTTGTTCCACCCTTGTGCCAAGTTGCACTATCCAAACCTCAATAGTCAATGCCAAGATGGGTCAAAACCATGTTTTGAAATCTGAGCCTGCATACTCCCCCTCCAAGCAATCTGTGCAAGAATAACAAGAATAACACTGCTGCAGAATATGCCAAGATTGAATTCAAATAGTTTTTAAATTTTTTTACCTTTATTTAACTAGGCAAGTCAGTTAAGAACAAATTCTTATTTTCAATGACGGCCTAGGAACAGTGGGTTTAACTGCCTGTTCAGGGGCAGAACGACAGATTTGTACCTTGTCAGCTCGGGGGTTTGAACCTGCAACGTTCTAACCACTAGGCTACCCTGCCACCCCAAATAGTTAATACAAGAGCATACCATTACAAATACACTAAGTTCATGTTCAGTTATTACAGGTTGTGTGCATTATGGACAATGTAGTTTGCTAGTTATTGCATCGTCTATCAGAGGATAACTATTTCCAATGTGTAGGATTGATAGCATGTGTTCCTTGTCTACACTAGTTACATTTAACACATTATGCATCTCCCAATTACTGAGAACTAACCAATAGGAGACAAGGACCTTGACTACAGGGCCAATACAAACAGTGCCTATAGAAAGTCAACACCCCCTTGGAACATTTTCACATTTTGTTACAAAGTGGGCTTGAAATGGCCTTAATTGTAATTTTGTCATTGATCTACACAGTACTCATGTCAAGGTGAAAAGCAAATTCTACACTTTTTATTAAATAAAACAAATGTAGTTGTTGCACAAGTATTCACCCCCTCTCCCTTGACTTTTAAAGCACAAATTCAACTAAAGACCAGGGAGCTTTTTGAAACCCTCAAAGGGCAGTGATTGGTAGATGGGTAACAAATCAGACATTGAATATATCTTTAAGCATGGTTGCAGTAAGTTAATAATTGGGCTGTGGATGATGTCAAATCAAATGTATTTATATAGCCCTTCGTACATCAGCTGATATCTCAAAGTGCTGTACAGAAACCCAGCCTAAAACCCCAAACAGCAAGCAATGCAGGTGTAGAAGCACGGTGGCTAGGAAAAACTCCCTAGAAAGGCCAAAACCTAGGAAGAAACCTAGAGAGGGACCAGGCTATGTGGGGTGGCCAGTCCTCTTCTGGCTGTGCCGGGTGGAGATTATAACTAAACATGGCCAAGATGTTCAAATGTTCATAAATGACCAGCATGGTCGTATAAGTTGAAACTGGAGCAGCAGCACGGTCAGATGGACTGGGGACAGCAAGGAGACAGCAAGGAGTCATCATGTCAGGTAGTCCTGGGGCAAGGTCCTAGGGCTCAGGTCAGTTGAAACTGGAGCAGCAGCACGGCCAGGTGGACTGGGGACAGCAAGGAGTCATCATGTCAGGTAGTCCTGGGGCATGGTCCTAGGGCTCAGGCCCTCCGAGAGAGAGAGAGAAGGAGAGAATTAGAGAACGCACACTTAGATTCACACAGGACACCGAATAGGACATATAGGATGTCCCCCTGAACTGAGCTGCAGGACAGGAAGGAAACTGCTTAGGGAAGACATTGGTGATTTTAAAAAGGCTGGAGTTCAATGGCTGTGATGGGAGAACTGAGGATGGATCAACATTGTAGTGACTCCACAATTACCCTAACATAGCAAAAATACAAATATTCTTAAACATGCATATGTATGCAACAAGGCATTCAAGTAATACTGAAGGAAAAAAACTGCAAAGGAATACACTTTAGCCTAAATACAAGCCTTACGTTTGGGGCAAATCCAACATCACTGAGTAACTGCCTCATTATGAAGCATGGTGGTGGCTGCATCATGGTATGGGTATGTTTGACAGCAAAGACAAGTTTTTCAGGATGAAAACAAACATGAGCAAAGCACATGCAAAATCTGTATGCTTTACACCAGACACTGGGAGAGAAATCCATCTTTCAGCAGGACAATAACCTACAACACAAAGCCAAATTTACACTGGGAGAAGAATCCACCATTCAGCAGGACAATAACCTACAACACAAAGCCAAATCTACACTGGGAGAAGAATCCACCATTCTGCAGGACAGTAACCTACAACACAAAGCCAAATCTACACTGGGAGAAGAATCGACCATTCAGCAGGACAATAACCTACAACACAAAGCCAAATCTACACTGGGAGAAGAATCCACCATTCAGCAAGACAATAACCTACAACACAAAGCCAAATCTACACTGGGAGAAGAATCCACCATTCTGCAGGACAGTAACCTACAACACAAAGCCAAATCTACACTGGGAGAAGAATCCACCATTCAGCAGGACAATAATCTACAACACAAAGCCACATCTACACTAGAGTTGCTTACCAAGAAGGTAGTGAATGTCAGTTTTGACTTAAATCTGCTTATATCTATGGCAAGACTTGAACATTGCTGTCTAGCCATGATCTCCAACACCTTGACAGAGCTTGAAGAATTTTGAAAAATAATAAAGGGCAAATACACAATCCAGGTGTGCAAAGGTCTTAGAGACTTACCCAAGAAGACTACGCTGTAATTGCTGCCAAAGATGATTCTAACATGTATTGACTCAGGGAAAAATACTTATCTAATCAAGGTATGTTTTATTTTTAATTAATCTTTAATTGTATGAATTTTTCTTCCACTGTGACATTAGATTGTGTTGATCATTGTCAAAAAATGACAATTCAATCCATTTGAATCCTATTTTGTAACACAAAATGTGAAGAAATCCTAGGGGGACGTAGACTTTTTATATGCATTGTATCCCTAAAGTTTTCCTTATTGACTCCAGGTACTAGATTCAGCCCCATTGACCGTGACACCAAACATTACCCAATGATCAGGGAAAGAAAGCTGGTGATTTCATGTTTCTATTGGCAATAGGCAGGGTGCCAATTACACTAGATCTACAGTTAAAAGCTACTATATGAAATGTTTACCTGATTGGTTAAAGCAGTTACAACACGTGGAAGGAACAGTCAGCCACATGGCATGAATGTATGGTTTAATCATCCTTCAGGTACGACTATAGAAATAATTACCAAAATTGATTTAATAAATATTGGAGACATTCAAACACAGATTTAAGATCATCCTTAGGAAACCACACCATGAGGTATGATGACAAAAAAAAGTTTGGAAAAAAGCAACACTTCCAAAAAAATGCATGATAAATATTAATTTAAGAATAAACAATTAAACAACTTGTTTCATGAAGTAAAAAGAAAACATTGTGCGCAGATGACACCATTTAAGTGTGTTTTGGTAAGGGTTAATATGCCATTATAAACCTGAAGAAATCCAGGCAAATTAAATGATCTCCAGCAAGGAAACATTTTTTTTTTTTTTTACTGTAAAATGGAGCAAGGGTGGAAGCGGAATGGAGGGGCTGGGTTTCTGCCAGTAATGAGGCTCCCTTTCGGTCCAGGGAGTTGGATTAGATTGGTGAAACTCAACACTCAAGACTCTGCAGGGGCAGCCTCCTTTGCTAGTGCTCATACCTACAGTGCCTTGCGAAAGTATTCGGCCCCCTTGAACTTTGCGACCTTTTGCCACATTTCAGGCTTCAAACATAAAGATATAAAACTGTATTTTTTTGTGAAGAATCAACAACAAGTGGGACACAATTATGAAGTGGAATGACATTTATTGGATATTTCAAACTTTTTTAACAAAGCAAAAACTGAAAAATTGGGCGTGCAAAATGATTCAGGCCCCTTAAGTTAATACTTTGTAGCGCCACCTTTTGCTGCGATTACAGCTGTAAGTCGCTTGGGGTATGTCTCTATCAGTTTTGCACATCGAGAGACTGAAATTTTTTCCCATTCCTCCTTGCAAAACAGCTCGAGCTCAGTGAGGTTGGATGGAGAGCATTTGTGAACAGCAGTTTTCAGTTCTTTCCACAGATTCTCGATTGGATTCAGGTCTGGACTTTGACTTGGCCATTCTAACACCTGGATATGTTTATTTTTGAACCATTCCATTGTAGATTTTGCTTTATGTTTTGGATCATTGTCTTGTTGGAAGACAAATCTCCGTCCCAGTCTCAGGTCTTTTGCAGACTCCATCAGGTTTTCTTCCAGAATGGTCCTGTATTTGGCTCCATCCATCTTCCCATCAATTTTAACCATCTTCCCTGTCCCTGCTGAAGAAAAGCAGGCCCAAACCATGATGCTGCCACCACCATGTTTGACGGTGGGCATGGTGTGTTCAGGGTGATGAGCTGTGTTGCTTTTACGCCAAACATAACATTTTGCATTGTTGCCAAAAAGTTCAATTTTGGTTTAATCTGACCAGAGCACCTTCTTCCACATGTTTGGTGTGTCTCCCAGGTGGCTTGTGGCAAACTTTAAACAACACTTTTTATGGATATCTTTAAGAAATGGCTTTCTTCTTGCCACTCTTCCATAAAGGCCAGATTTGTGCAATATACGACTGATTGTTGTCCTATGGACAGAGTCTCCCATCTCAGCTGTAGATCTCTGCAGTTCATCCAGAGTGATCATGGGCCTCTTGGCTGCATCTCTGATCAGTCTTCTCCTTGTTTGAGCTGAAAGTTTAGAGGGACGGCCAGGTCTTGGTAGATTTGCAGTGGTCTGATACTCCTTCCATTTCAATATTATCGCTTGCACAGTGCTCCTTGGGATGTTTAAAGCTTGGGAAATCTTTTTGCATCCAAATCCTGCTTTAAACTTCTTCACAACAGTATGTCGGACCTGCCTGGTGTGTTCCTTGTTCTTCATGATGCTCTCTGCGCTTTTAACGGACCTCTGAGACTATCACAGTGCAGGTGCATTTATACGGAGACTTGATTACACACAGGTGGATTGTATTTATCATCATTAGTCATTTAGGTCAACTTTGGATCATTCAGACATCCTCACTGAACTTCTGGAGAGAGTTTGCTGCACTGAAAGTAAAGGGGCTGAATAATTTTGCACGCCCAATTTTTCAGTTTTTGATTTGTTAAAAAAGTTTGAAATATCCAATAAATGTCGTTCCACTTCATGAGTGTGTCCCACTTGTTGTTGATTCTTCACAAAAAAATCCAGTTTTATATCTTTATGTTTGAAGCCTGAAATGTGGCAAAAGGTTGCAAAGTTCAAGGGGGCCGAATACTTTCGCAAGGCACTGTATAGTGTGGGATAAGGCAAAAAGACAAAAATAAAAACATGTAGGTTTATGTAAACTTAGTCTTAGCCTTTGGCCTTTCCTTCCAGTTCTCTGCTGCCAATGACTGGAACTAATTGCAAAAATCACTGAAGCTGGAGACTTATATCTCCCTCTCTAACTTTAAGCATCAGCTGTCAGAACAGCTTTCCGATCACTGTACCTGTACACAGCCAATCTGTAAATAGCACACCCAACTACCTCATCCCCATATTGTTATTTATCTTTTTGCTCTTTTGCACCCAAGTATCTCTACTTGCACATCATCATCTGCACATCTATCACTCCAGTGTTAATGCTAAATTGTAATTATTTCACCTCAATGGCCTATTTATTTCCTTACCTCCCTAATCTTCTACACTTGCACACACTGTAAATAGATTTTTCGATTGTGTTATTGACTGTATGTTTGTTTATGTGTAACTCTGTGTTGTTGTTTTTGTCGCACTGCTTCGCTTTATCTTGGCCAGGTCGCAGTTGTAAATGGGAACTTGTTCTCAACTGGCCTACCTGGTCAAATAAAGGAGAAATAAAAAAATTAAATAGTCTAATACATTTCCCATCATAATTCCAAGGAAATAAAGCTACATATTAAAAAAGAAAACACAGAACTTTAGTTACAACAGTTTGAACCTACAGATTGATTCGTAAAGAATAACTTTACTGGGCTGTTTATGGCGATGCCCAATCCATAGGTCTTCATTCCTTGTGCTCTAAGATAGGTTCACTTACTAGAAGATCCTGTAGAGCTGGGATATTCTAGCACTACCCACAAATAAGTTGACAAAGAAGTTCCAGTTCTTTGGAATGATGACCAAAGAGTATCTGGACCAGGTCAGACCTGAGAAAGTGGGAAATGGGATTAGTCAAGGAGTGAAGTTGTTAATTTGACTGAAGAATACAGGATTAATTTAAACTGTACCTGTTACTCACTGAAGAATATAGGAACTCCACTATACATGTGGCTGTCAGTACACCAGACAGGGAAAGGCTCAGTTTCTCTGCTGGTTGACTCATTTCTGTCAGACCAGCCCCGACCAGACCCTATAGAGATGAAGATGCATCTGACCTGGAATTAGTTTCATTAGACAATACCTTCCTACATGTTTATGTTTAGATAAATGCAATAGCTCAAGCTTAGCAAATGCAGCCCTTACCGATTTGGCCCAGAAGAAAAACAATCCTTGGACCTAGAATGAGAGAAAAGACAATCCATGAAAAAAAATGTTACAAAAGATCCAAAATCAGACAATTCTTTGCAAAAAAGTTACTTTGTTGTGACAACACGTTATAACATACTATAATATTCCATGAAGCACTCTTTTACCACTACCATAGACTTGTTTAAAAGGGCAATTCCACCACTTTCCAACCTCAGCTCCATACAATTGTATTAGTCACATACATATTTAGCAGATGTTATTGCAGGTGTAGCGAAATGCTTGGGATACCAGTGTCTACATTTGTGAAGACTGCATGTTTCTATGATCTGTGGTTAAAAAGAAGAATGGTCCTAAAACATTATTCTCTGTGACATCACAGGGTAGGATTA
This sequence comes from Oncorhynchus tshawytscha, assembly GCF_018296145.1. Lineage (NCBI taxonomy): Eukaryota > Metazoa > Chordata > Actinopteri > Salmoniformes > Salmonidae > Oncorhynchus > Oncorhynchus tshawytscha. The sequence continues at coordinate 20,742,157 of NC_056454.1, read as the reverse complement.
AAAGTAAGAAAAACAGTGATTTTCTAAATTTGCTATGAGTTCCTAGCCAGAGGAAGGGTCTTTTCTTGCTCCCCAAGTCACCGCGAATCTCAGTGTTTGAAAATCACTGTTTTAAAAAAGTTTAAAAAAAAAAACTTTTGATGTGGTCGCCGGGTATAATTTTTTAAACTTTATATTTGTTTATACAAAACGTAAAACTGTGCCATTTTCACAAATGAAGACACTGGTATTGTGGCGGAGATCATTAAAATGAGGTTGAAAAGTGGTGAAATTGCTCTTTGACATAACCCCAGTACTTACATCCTGATCAAGAGGTCAGTAAGTGCTCTGTCAGAGGCACACTAAATGAAACATTATTCCTCTGACTTAGTTCAGGGCAGGGAAATCTTAGACACCTAATACTTCATATAATTGATGGTTGTGGATTGGTAGGCTGAACTATTTTCATTGTTCTGCTATAACCAAAGTAGGCTGAATGACCTCTCCGAAGAAACATCAAGCCATGGTCATACCAGGCTGCCACAACAAGGTCCTGATAATGAGGAACTCATTGAAAATGTATCTATGCAAGGCTTCCCCCTCCTATATACGAAAAGTAACGTTGCCAGAATGCAACTAATGCAACTAGTGATAACCACAACAGAGCAGCATGCTGTTCAGCAAAAGATACACAGCAGAGAGCCTCTTATGTAGGACTTTGCAACAGGTTAGACCAGTGTTACATCTTTGTCCCTTCACAATATTTGTCTGCCGAAGGCACATACAGGTAACTGCCAAAACACCAACATAAAGTGTCTTAATAGCGTGCTGGGCCACCACGAGCCGCCAGAACAGCTTCAATACGCCTGGCATAGATTCTAGTGTCTGGAACTCTATTGGAGGGATGCGACACCATTCTTCCAAGATAAATTCTATAATTCGGTGTTTTGTTGATGGTGGTGGAAACCACCGTCTCAGCCAGAATCTCCGATAAGTGTTCGATTGAGTTGAGATCTGGTGACAGATAGCCACGGCATATGGTTTACATCGTTTTCATGCTCATAAAACCATTCAGTGACCACTCGTGTCCTGTGGATGGGTACATTGTCATTCACTCCCATCAGGATATGAATTAATTAAATAAACTGAAGGTGATCACTCAGAATGACTTTGTATTTATTGGCATTTACCTTGCCCTTGAACATATAATAACACATCTTATCACCTGTGCACAATGGTGAGTCTGTCCTCTCCCAAGATATGCACAGGTTATAGAAAGGATATCAGATTTTGTAAGGACAAAGGTTAGAAAACAGCTGTAGCTAAATATACTGGTGTAGGTGAGTGTTCAAAGACCGCAAGGAGTTTGCGCTCAACTTTCTTTGTCCTTGAAGGTAGTCACATTGATTTCCTCAAAACATGCAATCACTCATTCTGTGAGGAACCATGCCAATTCTGAAAATGAAATTGCTACTCTTGGCAACCAATCTCTCTGGTATTCGGCAATTCCATACAGCTCTATGCACAGGGACTATAGATTCTAGAAAAACATATACTTGAAAAACACCTGCAGATGCAAAGTAAGGTAACAGAATGAAAGCACAAACCATTTCCAAATTCAGTGGAAATTGTTAAAGTAGTCTTTGCATATAGTTGTATGGTTTGTTTAACTTTGTAATCATTGTTTTTGGTTTGACATACATTTTAAAGTGCAACATCTGAGTCTCAGCATCACTCTGTCATAGTGGAGTTGCCCTATTGGATTCCAAAAATCCATCTCACACACAAAGCTCCACGTGACCTGCAACAATGTCCATGTCTGCGCTGCAACCCCACTCATGCAGCCAGCTACTGTGTACCATAATCTGTACACACTGGGATAACAAATCTGCAAAACAGTTCGCTGGTTCTACCTCGCTCTTTTCAGATTTAGAGGCGTCAAATCTGTATTTTGCCATTTGTTTGGGTTTAAAACACTAAGATAAGCAAGAGTGGCGAGATTAGATAGTAGCTATTGGTTGCATACATCAAAAGATTTAGCAAGGGTTTTTGACTAAGGCCACTTCAGCAACAACCACAGTCATCAGTGTATACTAGTCTCTCTAGACATCCATGTTGCCTCCCACAATTTTCAAATGCTCTGACCTAGGGTCTGTTTTTTTTCTCAGGCTCGTGCTTCTCATCCCCTTCCATAAACCCTATTCGATGGGATAATATTTACTGGGGGAGCTCAGGTAATATAATCATGTGCACGAGCACAAATCGCCACATCCATAATTTGAGTCCTGTCAGATTCTGCCATGTCAGTAATTTTTACTTGGCAGGAAGGTTATTATCCCGGCCCTAAAAACCTACTGTTTTTCAGCAAACTCCCAGGTCCTCTGATAATACTTGTCCCGTGCGAATCGCCATCCCTGTGTTTTGAGGGATATTACAGAGTTTAAAACAGGTGCTGCACCCAGTTTGGGTAAGAACATGGGAACAAATTGATGCTTCAAATAAAGTGCTATGCACATAGCCTACAGATTAATTAACTGTTTTGTCAAACTTTCCTAATGCGGTTCTTCTCTTTTAAATAGTGTAAGTGGACAATATTGTGCCAATGAATTGACAGATTGCCAAATACATCAGCTAATTAAATGTCTGCATAGGTTACCGTTCATGGTTCTTATTGATATGCATTATTTAGACTCTTTGAACTGAAGGCCATTAGGCCAATATTAAGCTAGGCTTCCGTCATAACAGTACATTTTGAAAGGGGATTTATTTTTTACAGGGGCAGTTTGGTAAAACTAAATCGTCTGAATCGTCCACCATAAATACTGGGGTAATAATTACATAACCGACATTCTAGTAATACTAGTCCCGTGTGAATAGAGCTATAGACCTACATGGTAATTATGACGACTTCCGGAGGACGTCCTCCATCCAATCAAAGCTTTTGCAGTAGGAACTGACATGTTGTCCACCCAATCAAAGTGGGCATGTGTGATTTAGAAGCTTGGTGAGTTCGTAAGATGGTTGGATAGATAAAGATTGAGATACTTTTGCATTTTTAGGATATTATTAAATTCAAATGACTTTTGTCAAACTACAGGAGACGGAGGTAGATGATATTGTTTTCTTGGCTTTAGAATTTGGCTTTAGAACTATTTCTGTCGAGTTAGTGCAATTTATTTCAATCCTCCTGACATGATTGGTTTAAACCTTTAATATAACAGTGTACAGAACATTAGGAGCATCTTCCTAATATTGAGTTTCACCCCAGAACAGCCTTCAACTCTACAAGGTGTTGAAAGCGGTTCACAGGGATGCTGGCCCATGTTGACTCCAATGCTTCCCACAGTTGTGTCAATTTGGCTGGATGTCCTTTGGGTAGTGGACCATTCTTGATACACACGGGAAACTTGTGTGCAAATCAAATCAAAGTTTATTTGTCACGTGCGCTGAATACAACACATGTAGACCTTACAGTGAAATGCTTACTTACAGGCTCTAACCAATAGTGCAAAAAAAAAGGTGTTAGATGAACCCCAGCAGCATAGCAGTTCTTGACACAAACCTGTGAGCCTGGCACCTACTACCATACCCCACTCAAATTCACCCTCTGAATGGCACACAAACACAATCCATGGCAAGGCTTCAAAATCCTTATGTAACCAGTCTCCTCCCCTTCATATACACTGATTGAAGTGAATTTAACATGTGACATCAGTAAGGGATCATAGCTTTCACCAGTATGTCATGGAAAGAACGTGAGTTCCTAATGTTTTGTACAGTGTATACAGGGTTTATACAGGGTTTATTTATTACACCAATTTTGTTTCAAAACAAAACGGGGAGGGACCCACCTGAAATGTCCAACTTCCATTTAGCAACTGTTTGGATTAATGAATACACTAGGGTCAAGTACGAAAACATTATCAAACTTGGCAGATTGTGTAATAATGTGAGGCAGGAAGCAGGTGCAATGTTTAATAAAACAAAAATGAGACGAATCCATGTGTCTACAAGCCGGTACACAAGAACAATACCAAATGGTGAGTGAACATAAGCGAGTGACATAAAAAGGGTAGGAAATTAGGGTTATGAAGTCCAGGTGTGAATCATAATGATGAACAGGTGTGCGTAATGATGAATCCCAGGACCGGTGGTTACTATTCTGGTGACATTGCATGCCGGAGGGGAGGAGCAGGAAAATATGTGACGGCACCCCACCGCTGACACGCGGCTCCAGCCGCAGGACAATGCCGACCAGAGGGACGACAAGGAGGAGCGTGTCGGTCCGGGCGGCGAAGGTGTAAATCACAGATGTTGTTGGGGTCCAGAATGTCCTCCACCGGAACCCAACACTGCTCCTCTGGACCATACCCCTCCCAGTCCACAAAATACTGGAGCCGACCCCCACGATGTCGGGAGTCCAATAGGGATCAGACGGCGTATGCCGGACTCCCCTCACTGTCCGGTGGTGGGGTGGTGTCGTGGGGGACAGTATAAGCTAGGGGACCAGGAACCACCAGCCTGAGAAGAGACATGAACCGAGGGTGAAATACGATAGTGACTGGGTAGTTGTAACCTGTATGTCACCTCGTTGACCCTCCGGAGAACCTTGAACAGCCCCACAAACAGGGGGCTCAGTTTCTTGCAGGGCAGCTGGAGTGGGAGGTTCCTGGTAGAGAGCCAGATGCGGTTCCCAGGACGGAACATAAGGGTCTCACTGCGGTGGCGGTCTGCCTGTTCCTTCTGACGATGGAATACCTGTATGTCCAGCGATAACACCTGTGTGTGCCCAGGTCAGCAGCCAATCCATTATCCCTGTGGGCACGTAGATGCGCTCAAGAAGACAATTCCGGGGTGCGAGCTCCCTCTAGAGCCTGGCAGATGTCTACGTCTACATCCCAAACCACTGGACCCACGACTCGGGAGGATGGGATTATGGGTGCCCTCTGGACAGAACCTCTCCCGAATCGTAGATACGGGACCGAGCATTGGCCTTTATGGCGATAGGTCAGCGTGAAGTCGAACCTGGTGAAAAAAAGTGCCCACCTGGCTTGGCGCGGATTCAGTCTCCTCGTTGTCCGTATGTACTCTAGGTTCCGATGGTCGAAGAGGATGACAAATGGTTCCTTGGCACCCTCCAGCCAGTGTCTCCACTCCTTCTTCACCACCAGGAGCTACCGATCCACAATGTCATAATTCCTCTCTGCGCAGGACAGTTTCTTGGAGAGAGAAAAAGCACAAGGATATAATTTAATTGGGTTACCCTGTCATGGTGACAAAACTGCCCCCACGCCCACCTCAGATACGTCTACCTCAACCACAAAAGCTAGCGTGGGATATGGGTGCTTTAGCAAGGAGGGGGAGGAGGTGAAACGCTCCTAGAGCAAAGCCTCGTCGGCTGCTGGAGACCACGCCAGCCTGCGAGGCGCACACTTGAGGGAGGTGAGAGGGGTGGCGACAGCACTGAAGTTCCTGATGAAGCGGCGGTAGAAGTTGTCAAACCCCAAAAACCATTGTAACCCGTTGGTGGTAGGGACTGGCCATGACTTTACTGCATCCACCTTCCTATCCTCCATCCTCAGCTCCCTGGGGACTGATTTGGTAACTCAAGGATACCGCCCTCTGGTGGAATTGGCACTTCTCCGCCTAGACGAACAGGTGATTGTCCAAGAGGCGTTGCAGGACTGCTCGTGGGTGAAGTGATCTTTCAGGTTGGTCGAGAAGATCAGGATGTCGTCGATGTATACAATCACCTGCCATCTGAATAGGTCCCTGAACACCTTGTTGATGAATGCCTGGAACACTGACGGAGCATTGGCTAAGCCAAAGGGCATAACCAAATACCCGTAGTGACCAGACATCGTACTGAAAGCCATCTTCCACTCATCCCCTTCCCAGAAGCAGAGATTGTAGGTACTCCGCAGGTCCAGTTTGGTGAAGAACTGGGCCCCGCGGAGTTGCTCGATGGCACCAATGGGAGAGGGTACCGATACTTCTTAGTGTTGTCAAGTCCATGGTAATTGAAACATGGGCGTAATCCTCTCTACTTTTTGGCCACAAAGAAGAAACCAGCAGGGGACATGGGTGAAACCCAGTTGGAGCGCTTTTTGAATGAACACTACCGTTCAAAAGTTTGGGGTCACTTAGAAATGTCCTTGTTTGGAAGAAGAGCACATTTTTTGACCATTAACATAAAACATTATCAGAAATACAGTGTAGACATTGTTAAAGGATGTTGTAAGTGACTATTGTAGTTGGAAACTGCAGATTTTTTATGGAATATCTACATGGGCGTACAGAGGCCCATTATAGCAACCATCACTCCTGTGTTCCAATGTCACGTTGTGTTAGCTAATCCAAGTTTATCATTTTAAAAGGCTAATTGATCATTAGAAATCGCTTTTGCAATTATGTTAGCACAGCTGAAAATGGTTATGTTGATTAAAGAAGCAATAAAACTTTCCTTCTTTAGACTAGTTGAGTATCTGGAGCGTCAGCATTTGTAGGTTTAATTACTGGCTCAAAATGACTAGAAACAATGAACTTTCTTCTGAAGTACAGCAGTCTATTCTTGTTCTGAGAAATGAAGGCTATTCCATGTGAGAAATTGCCAAGAAACTGAACATGTCATGCAACGCTGTGTACTAATCCCGTCACAGAACAGCGCAAACTGGCTATAACCAGAATAGAAAAGGGAGTGGGAGGTCCTGCTGCACAACTGAGCAAGAGGACAAGTACATTACAGTGTCTAGTTTGAGAAACAGACACCTCACAAGTCCTCAACTGGCAGCTTCATTAAATAGTACTCGCAAAACACCTACTCCTCTTTCTATTCTGGTTAGAGACAGTTTGCGCTGTTCTGTGTGACCCCAAACTTTTGAACAGTAGTGTAATCCTCCATGGCCTGGGTCTCAGCCACAGACAGAGGGTAAATGTGTCCGAGCGGAAGTGTAGCACCAAAAAATTGGTCGATGGCACAGTCCCAGGGGCAATGAGGGAGACAAGTAGCCGTAGGCGTTTGGAAATTGCTCCCAAGGATGAACCAGACTTGTGGAGGTCTACAATGTTTTTTCTGAGGTCTTGGCTAATTTCTTTTGTTTTTCCCATGATGTCAAACAAAGAGGCACTGAGTTTGAAGGTAGGCCTTGAAATACATCCACAGGTAAACCTCCAATTGACTCAAATTATGTTAATTAGCCTATCAGAAACTTCTAAAGCCATGACATAATTTTCAAAATTTTCCAAGCTGTTTAAAGGCAGTCAATTTAGTGTATGTAAACTTCTGACCCACTGGAATTGTGATACAGTGAATTAGAAGTGAAATAATCTGTCTGTAAACAATTGTTGGAGAAATTACTTGCGTCATGCACAAAGTAGATGTCCTAACTGACTTGCCAAAACTATAGTATGTTAACAAGACATTTGTGGATTGGTTGAAAAATAAGTTTTAATGACTCCAACATAAGTGTATGTAAACTTCCGACTTCAAATGTACTCCTCAGCACCCCCATACCCACCCCCCTCAGACAATCCCGCAGGTGAAGAAGCTGGATGTGGAGGTCCTGGGCTGGTGTGGTTATACTTGGTCTGTGGTTGTGAAGCCAGTTAGACATACTGTCAAATTCTCTAAAATGATGTTGGAGGCAGCTTATGGTATAGAAATGAACATGACATTCTCTGGCAACAGCTCTGTTGGACATTCCTGCAGTCTGAATGCCAATTGCATGCTCCCTCAAAACTTGAGACATCAGTGGCATTGTGTTGTGTGACAAAACTGCACATTTTGAAGTGGCCTTTTATTGTTCCCAGGACAAGGTGCACCTGTGTAATGATCACACTGTTTAACCAGCTTCTTGATATGCCACATCTGTCAGGTGGATGGATTATATTGGCAAATGAGAAATGCTCACTAATAGGGATGTAACAACTTTGTGCTGAAAATTTGAGAGAAATAAGATTTCTGTGTGAATGGAACATTTCTGGGATTTTTTTATTTCAGCTCATGAAACCAACACTTTACATGTTGCGTTTTATATTTTTGTTCAGTATACATATATAAAATGGTGTGTATAGACAGTAAGTGTAGTTAGCAGTAGGTAGGATGAGCCTTGACTAAAATATAGTATGTAAACATAATTAAAGTGACCAGTGTTCAATGACTATATATATAGGGCAGCAGTCTCTAAGTTGTAGCGTAGAGTACTGGGTGGGAGCCAGCTAGTAACAGTGACTAAGTTCGGAGCAGGGTACTGGGCGGAGGCTGGAGATAGAAGCTGTTTTTCAGTCTTTCGGTCCCAGCTTTGATGTACCTGTACTGTCTCCTCCTACAGTGAACTCCAAAAGTATTGGGACAGTGACACATTTTTTGTTGTTTTGGCTCTGTACTCTAGCACTTTGGATTTGAAAATTATACATAAATATCATACCTCCCAAAACTGCTGACCTCCCCTGTTATGCTGACCTCCCCTGTAATAGTGAGAAGTTAGCATGTCTTGGGGGTATGATATTTGTGCATCTGTAACTTTCTCACTCATCATTAGTCAGGATTCATTTAGGATTATCCATAATCATGGTAGCATCCACATTAATGTAGAAGTGTTTTAGAAACATATTCTATTCTTATTTACAATAAAAGTGACTCCAAAATGACACAATATTTCTATTGGCCACAAAATAATCTGAAACACAACTAAAACAAACAGCAAATGCACCCAACAAGTTTGTAGAGTAACAAGTGAATTTGTCCCAATACTTTTTGTCCCATAAAATGGGGGGATTATGAACAAAAAGTACTGTAATTCATTTTTTTTTTAAAACCTGATATTACCTGACACCCTCAAATTAAAGCTGACAGTCTGCACTTACCTCATAGTCATTGTATAATTTGAAAAACAACAAAAACGTGTCACTGTCCCAATACTTTTGGAGCTCCCTGTAGATGGTAGCAGAGTGAACAGGCGCCGACCAGGTAGTGTAGATGTCCTGGAGGGCAGGCAGAGGGCAGACACATGATGCTCTCAATGGTGCATCTGTAGAAGTTTGTGAGGGCCAAGACGAATTTCGAGGCACTGTTGCGCCTTCACCACACTGTTTATGGAAGGACAGTTTCAGGTTGTCAATGATGTGTGCGCACCAAAGAACTTGACGCGTTTCATCTGAATGCTCCAAAACGTTGCGTCCTGCTGAACGGTCCCCAGAGTCTACCATTTGTTAATCTACCTACACATCCAGTATTAATATGAAAACACTTTACTACATAATCGCGCAATTATAACTATATTATATATAATGGCCTCAACTGGGTTTTCAACTAATATTGTTAGAGACTAGGTTCTTCTCCTTGAGTGCTTCGTCATACCGCTGCAATGTTGACGGTCTCGAACATAGAAATACAACGCATAGAACGGTTCACATACCACTGAGAACCTGCTTTATTGCGTTGTTTCAACCAGGGAGTTCATTGGTTGCATAGGCAGGGTTTGACACACCAAGACAGGGAAGTAGAGAGCCATCCAAATAACAAGCATCAGAAGAATATAGCGACCGAAGAGAGGCTGCAAAGTGAAGAGGGGCGATAAAGATAAAAGCTTGATATATCTAGAGTTAGCTTAGCGCCCATGCTGACGTTACTAGCTAGCTACTGTACGTCGCAACGGCCCCAACGACCCCGCAGAGAACAAGCAAAACAACATCCAAAGGCGATAGTCAGAAGGCAGGGTTTACAACTGTATTTCAATGCTATTTTTAAGTAAAAGGAGGTTCGAGCATGATGTCCTGCTCTGGTAACCTGGTTTGGGATGTTAACAAGCGCTCTATTGGATATAATGAACCGAATGCTGTCAGGATCAACTACTTAGGTAAGAGCTCCTGCCTGACTGGGTCCAAAATAATTTGCTACAGCTAGTGAACGTCGATCAGTTAACTAGCTAGCTAACTATATTTTCGATTAGCTTGCTGACACGTGAAATACAAACTTGCAACAACATTGTCGCTAATTTGTTTCCCAGTTTAGACATTAGTGTTGATACTTCGTTTCATTGCAACGATTGCTTGCCTTTCCGCTTGGGCAGCTGGCTATTTGTAACAATACCCCTTTGCTTGCCACATCTAGCTATGCCTTTTTAGGTAGCGACACCTAAGATACACCATTACTTATAGTTCTGTCAATTCCTGTGTTGATATTGATATTGATGTTTGATTAACCAATTATTTCCACACAGAGGTTACACTAGTTGTAGATGGTACCCAGGGGTACATTTCTATATCCATCTGCAGTCTACCTTTTGTCCTTACAAAATAAATAATAACAATAATAATAATGCTGGTCATTTGAAGATTGTATTTCGACAGAATATAGAATTGGGCTTAGTCATTGGAAATATTGATTATTGCAATTTGCCCAGTTGCTAATCAAATTAGTAACTATCATTATATTATACAGTACCAGTCAGAAGTTTGCACACACCTACTCATTCAAGGGGTTTTCTTTCTTTCTTTTTTTACTATTTTCTACATTTTAGAATAATGGTGAAGAAATCAAAACTATGAAATAACACATGGAATCATATAGTAACCAAAAAAGTGTTAAACAAATCAAAATATAATTTATATTTGAGATTCTTCAAAGTAGCCACCCTTTTCCTTGATGACAGCTTTGCACACTTGGCATTCTCTCAACCAGCTTCACCTGGAATGTTTTTCCAACAGTCTTGAAAGAGTTCCCACGTATGCTGAGCACTTGTTGGCTGCTTTTCCTTCACTCTGCGGTCCAACTCCTCTCAAACCATCTCAATTGGGTTGAGGTTGGGTGATTGTGGAGGCCATGTCATCTGATGCAGAACTCCCATCACTCTTTGTTAAATAGCCCTTACACAGCCTGGAGATGTGTTGACTCATTGTCCTGTTGAAAAACAAATGATAGTCCCACTAAGCACAAACCAGATGGGACGGCGTATCGCTGCAGAATGCAGTGTTAGCCATCCTGGTTAAGTGTGCCTTGAATTCTAAATAAATCACTGACAGTGTCACCAGCAAAGCACCTGCACACCATCACACCTCCTCCATGCTTCACTGTGGGAACTACACATACAGAGATCATCCGTTCACCTACTCTGCGTCTCACAAAGACAGGCGGTTGGAACCAAATATCTCACATTTGGACTCATCAGACCAAAGGACAGATTTCCGCCGGTCTAATATCCATTGCTCATGTTTCTTGGCCCAGGCAAGTCTCGTCTTCTTATTGGTGTCTTTTAGTAGTTGTTTCTTTGCAGTAATTCGACCATGAAGTCCTGATTCACACAGTCTGCTCTGAACAGTTGATGTTGAGATGTGTCTGTTACTTGAACTCTGTGAAGCATTTATTTGGGCTGCAATCTGAGGTACAGTTAACTGTAATGAACGTATCCTCTGCAGCAGAGGTAACTCTGGGTCTTCCTTTCCTGTGGCGGTCCTCATGAGAGCCAGTTTCATCACAGCACTTCATGGTTTTTGCAACAGTACTTTAAAGAAACCTTCAAAGTTCTTGACATTTTCCTTATTGACTGACCTTCATGTCCTAAAGCAATGATGGACTGTTGTTTCTCTTTGCCTATTTGAGCTGTTCTTGCCATAATATGGACTTGGTCTTTTACCAAATAAGGTTATATTCTGTATACCACCCCTACCTTGTCACAACACAACTGATTGGCTCAAACGTATTAAGAAGGAAATAAATTCCACAAATTAACTTTTAACACAGCACACCTGTTAATTAAGATGCATTCCAGGTGACTACCTCATGAAGCTGGTTGAGCGAATGCCAAGAATGTGCAAGGCTGTCATCAAGGCAAAGGGTGACTACTTTTGAAGAATCTCAAAAATAAAGTCTATTTGGTTATTAAATTATTCCATATGTGTTTTTTCATAGTTTTGATGTCTTCACTATTATTATTATAATGTAGAAAATAGTACAAATAAAGACAAACCCAGGAATAAGTAGGTGTGTCCAAACTTTTGACTGGTACTGTACATTTTGAGACTGGACTATGAATTGTATCCCGATAGCCAGAAGGGGAAGCCATGGGAAGCATTGATCTACAGAAGTTCAGCAGTGGCATTATATTCATTTTGACAATAGATATTCTGCTGGTTAAAACAACTGGGATATTATTCTACCAAGGCCAGATTTAACAGATTTTGAGCATTTTGTTCATTTGTGGCTATGGTTTTATCAAAGGAAATATATATACTCCCATATATAAAAAGATAACTATCGGGGTTCCATAAGTAGAGATGGAGTCCTCCATCAGGGTCTTGAGAGGCAGTAGGGCTGATTTTGGTTAGGTAATTCAGCTTAATCTCAAGGAATAAAATGTATCTACGGTCTTCAGTGTGTTTGGGAGCGATTGAGATACATTGTCTAAATATAGTAAAATATTGTCTGAGCATAATGAGATGAAGTGATCAGTAGATTTTAGAGAAGTGTTATTTTCTTCGTTTGACGAATCGCTTAGGCCAGGGGTTCCATGGATAATAAGAATAGAAAAGGTGAAATTGGATCAACTTGTCTACTGCTTTATTGATTCTGAACAGAGCTGAGCATATATGGCCTGTTATAACTATGGCTGAGGGATTGGCATATAGTATTTTAATCATATTAATGAAATTGGAGCCAATTCCCATATCTTCCAAGGCAGATTAGAGATTTGAACATTCTAGTCTATCAAAAGCTTTTTCTCCGTTGAGAGATGATACAGCCCAAGAAGCTTGTTTCTGATGAAGCATCTAAGATATGTTTATCTTGGCAAGTCATTTCAGAACAAATTCTTATTTTATAATGACGGCCTACCCCAGCCAAACCCTCCCCTAACCCGGACAATGCTAGGCCAATTGTGCGCCACCATATGGGACTCCTAGTCACGGCTGGTTGTGATACAGCCCAGGATCAAATCAGGGTCTGTAGTGAATCCTCTAGCACTGAGATGCAGTGCCTTAGACTGCTGCGCCACTCGGGAGCCCCACACAAAAATAAGCTGAACATGTAATAGTCGACAGGGGTTATCTAAGGATAACACTTTTTAACAAACCCGCTTTGGTCCGTGTAGACCAGCTTGGGTAAATAAGTCTCAATGATTTAAACATTCTGTTAAATATCTACTCCAAATTAAGATTCAAAGATGTCTGCAGAAAGAATGGGGTGTCATGATATACAGTGCCTTCAGAAAGTATTCACACCCCTTTACTTTTTCAACATTTTGTGTTATTTTATTTATTTTTATTGAACCTTTATTTAACTAGTTAAGAACAAATTCTTATTTACAATGACGGCCTACCAAAAGGCCTTCTGCGGGGACGGGGGCCAGGAATAAAAATAAATACAATATAAATATAGGACAATACACACATCACAACAAGAAACACAACACTACATAAAGAGAGACCTAAGACAACAACATAGCAAGGCAGCAACACATGACAACACAGCATGGTAGCAACACAACATGGTAGCAGCACAAAACATGGTACAAACATTATTGGTTACAGACAACAGCACAAAGGGCAAGAAGGTAGAGACAACAATACATCACACAAAGCAGCCACAACTATCAGTAAGAGTGACCATGATTGAGTCTTTGAATGAAGAGATTGAGATAAAACTGTTCAGTTTCAGTGTTTGTTGCAGCTCGTTCCAGTCGCTAGCTGCAGCGAACTGAAAAGAGGAGCGACCCATGGAAGTGTGCTTTTGGGACCTTTAACAGAATGTGACTGGCATCAACCAGTGGGTCTTGCGACGGGTATACAGAGATGGCCAGTTTACAAAGGAGTATAGAGTGCAGTGATGTGTCCTACAAGAAGCATTGGTGGCAAATCTGATGGCCGAATGGTAAAGAACATCTAGCCGCTCGAGAGCACCCTTACTTGCCGATCTATAAATTATGTCTCTGTAATCTAGCATGGGTAGGATGGTCATCTGAATCAGGGTTAGTTTGGCAGCTGGGGTGAAAGAGGAACGATTACGATAGAGGAAACCAAGCTAGATTTAACTTTAGCCTGCAGCTTTGATATGTGCTGAGAGAAGGACAGTGCACCGTCTAGCCATACTTACAGCCTGAATTTTAAATATATATTTTGTGCCACTGATCTACACACACTACCCTTAATGTCAAAGTGAAATTTTGTTTTGAAGACATTTTTCCAAATGAATAAAAAATGAAGAACTGAATTGTCTTGAGTCAAGTATTCAACCCCTTTGTTATGGCAAGCCTAAATAATTTAACAAATCAAATCACATATGTTGCATGGACTCATGCTGTGTTCAATAATAGGGGTTAACATGATTTTTGAATGACTACCCCATCTTTGTACACCACACATCTGTAAGGTCCCTCAATCGAGTAGTGAATTTCAAGCACAGATTAAACCACAAAGACCAGGAAGGTTTTTCAATGTCTCTCAAAAAGGGCCCCGATTGGTAGATGTGGGGGAAAAAAAGCATAAGCTGAATATCCCTTTGAGTATGGTGGTTATTAATTAGTTTTTACACCCAGTATCGATACAAAGATACAGGCGTCCTTCCTAACTCCATTGCCGTAGAGGAAGGAAACTGCTCAAGAATTTCACTATGAGGCCAATGGGGATTTTAAAACAGTTACTGAGTTTAATGGTTGTGATATGAGAACTAAGGATGGATCAACAACATTGTAGTTACTTCACAATATTAACCTAAATTACAGAGTGAAAAGAAGGAAGCCTGCACATGCATCCTGTTTGCAACAAGGCACTTAAGTAATACTGTAAAAAATGTGACAAAGAAATTACCAATATGTACTGAATACAAAACGTTATGTTTTGGACAAATCCCAAAACATCCCTGAGTTCCACTTTTCAGATTTTCAAGCATGATGGTGGTTGCATCATGTTATGGGTATGCTTGTCATTGGCAAGGATTAGGGTGTTTTTTTTTAGGACAAAGAGATGCCGAATACAGCTAAGCACAGGCAAAATCTTAGAGGAAAACCTGGTTCAGTCTGCTTTCCACCAGACACTGGGGCAAAAATACACCTTTCAGTAGGACATCAACCTTAAACACAAGGCCAAATCTACACTGGAGTTGCTTACTAAGAAAACAGTGAATGTTCCTGAGTGGTCGAGTTACAGTTTTGACCTAAATTGGCTTGAAAATCTATGGCAAGACTTGAAAATGGCTTTCTAGCAATGATCAACAACCAACTTGACAGAGCTTGAATAATTTAAAAAAGAATAATGGGCAAATATTGTACAATCCAGGTGTGCAAAGCTCTTACAGACTTGCCTAAAAATACTCACAGCTGTAATCGCTGCCAAAGGTGTTTCTAACATCAATCGATCAATCAAATGTATCTATAAAGCCCTTTTTACATTAGCCAATGTCACAAAGTGCTTTACAGAAACCCAGCCTAAAACCCCAAACAGCAAGCAATGCAGATGTAGAAGCATGGTGGCTAGTAAAACCCCCCGGGAAAAGGCAGGAACCTAGGAAGAAACCTAGATGGGAACCAGGCTCTGAGGGGTGGCCAGTCCTCTTCTGGCTCTGCCGGGTGGAGATTATAACAGTACATGGCCAAGATGTTCAAACTTTCATAGATGACCAGCAGGGTCAAATAATAATAATCACAGTGGTTATAGAGGGTGCAACAGGTCAGCACCTCAGGAGTAAAGGTAAGTTGGCTTTTCATAGCCAATCATTCAGAGTTTGAGACAGCAGGTGCTGTAGAGAGAGAGAGAGAGTCGAAAACAGCAGGTCCGGGACAAGGTAGCACGTCCGGTGAACAGGTCAGGGTTCCATAGCCGCAGGCAGAACAATTGAAACTGAAGCAGCAGCAGGTGGACTGGGGACAGCAAGGAGTCATCAGGCCAGGTAGTCATGAGGCATGGTCCTAGGGCTCAGGTCCTTCGAGAGAAAAGAGAGTTAGAGGGAGCATAATTAAATTCACACAGGACACTGGATAAGACAGGATAAGTACTCCAGATATGACTGGTCCTAGCCCCCCAACACAAACTATTACAGCATAAATACTGGAGGGGTCGGGAGACACTGTGGCCCCGTCCGACGATACCCCCAGACAGGGCCTATCAATCAAATGTATTTATAAAGCCCTTCTTACATCAGCTGATGTCACAGTGCTGTACAGAAACCCAGCCTAAAACCCCAAACACGTGTAGAAGCACGGCCAAACAGGCAGGATATAACCCCATCCACTTTACCAAAGCACAGCCTCCACACCATTAGAGGGATATCTTCAAATCACCAATTTACTACACTGAGACAAGGCAGAGTATAGCCCACGAAGATCTCCCCCACTGCACGAACCCGGGGGGGTGCGCCAACCCAGACAGGAAGATCACATTAGTGACTCAACCCACTCAACTGACGCACCCCTCCTAGCGACAGCATGGAAGAGCCCCAGTAAGCCAGTGACTCAGCCCCTGTAATAGGGTTAGAGGCAGAAAATCCCAGTGGAGAGAGGGGAACCGGCCAGGCAGAGACAGCAAGGGCGGTTCGTCGCTCCAGTGCCTTTCCTTTCACCTTCACACCCCTGGTCCAGACTACACTCAATCATCGGATGTACTGAAGAGATGAGTCTTCAATAAAGACTTAAAGGTCGAGACCGAGTCTGCATCTCTCACATGGATAGGCAGACTATTTCATAAAAATGGAGCTCTATAGGAGAAAGCCCTGCCTCCAGCTGTTTGCTTAGAAATTCTAGGGACAATTAGGAGGCCTGCGTCTTGTGACCGTAGCGTATGTATAGGTATGTACGGCAGGACCAAATTGGAAAGATGGGTAGGAGCAAGCCCATGTAATACTTTGTAGGTTAGCAGTGAAACCTTGAAATCAGCCCTAGCCTTAACAGGAAGCTAGTGTAGAGAGGCTAGTACTGGAGTAATATGATCACATTTTTTGGTTCTAGTCAAGATTCCAGCAGCTGTGTTTAGCACTAACTGAAGTTTATTTAGTGATTTATCCAGGTAGCCAGAAAGTAGGGCATTGCAGTAGACAAATCTAGAAGTGACAAAAGCATGGATGCATTTTTGGACAGGAGGTTTCTGATTTTTGCAATGTTACGTACATGGAAATAAGCTGTCCTTGAAACAGTCTTGATATGTTCGTCAAAAGAGAGATCAGGGTCCATAGTAACGCCGAAGTCCTTCAGTTTATTTGAGACTACAACCATCAAGATTAACGAGACTAATGTACAACCATCAAGATTAATTGTCAGATCCAACAGAAGATCTCTTTGTTTCTTGGGACCTAGAACTAGCGTGTCTGTTTTGTCTGAGTTTAAAAGTAACACATTTGCTGCCATCCACTTCCTTATGTCTGAAACACATGCTTCCAGGGAGGGCAATTTTGGGGCTTCACCATGTTTCATCGAAATGTCCAGCTGTGTATCGTCCGCAAAGCAGTGAAAGTTAACATTATGTTTCCGAAATGACATCACTAAGAGGTCAAATATTTGGTGAAAACAATAGTGGTCCTAAAACGGAACCTTGAAGAACACCGAAATTTGCAGTTGGTTTGTCAAGAGGACAAACCATCCACAGAGACAAACTGATATCTTTCCGACAGATAAGATCTAAACCGGGCCAGAACTTGTCCGTGTAGACCAATTTGGGTTTCCAATCTCTCCAAAAGAATGTGGTGATCGATGGTATCATAAGCAGCACTAAGGTCTAGGAGTACGAGGACAGATGAAGAGCCTTGGTATGACGCCATTAAAAGGTAATTTACCACCTTTCCGAATGCAGTCTCGGTGCTATGATGGGGTCTAAAACCAGTCTGAAGCATTTTGTGTAGATTGTTTGTCTTCAGGAAGGGAGTGAGTTGCATCTATTGTCTCAGGGGGGTGAATACTTATCTAATCAAAATATATTGGTCTTATTTTTCAAAAAATGTTAGAATTTTTCTTCCACTTTGTCATTAGAGTAAATTGTGTAGATTGTTGACCAAAAATGTAAATTCCTTCCATTTTAATCCCACTTTGTATCAAAATAAAATAAAATATAGAAAAAGTGAAGCGTTTGAAAAAATCTATTTTGGTTATTGAACTACAGTAACATGCTGACCAGACCGGACATGTCGCGTGCGCGAGCATCGCAAAAGGAGAAATCCATGTTAATCAATTATTGCACCCACACTGCTCGCGTGCGCCAACGAGTGTCTGCGATGCCAAAGGCTAAAATAGAACTCCTTTCTATTTCTGATGCAGATCGTGCTGCAAGTCCTGCCTCTCCCATCTCCTCATTGGTTTATAGAAGCACCCACGGTACCCACGTGCCATCTCCTCATTGGTTATACCCACGTGGGTGATTGAAAGACTGTTTTGCCGGTTGTCGTGGTAATACTATGGAAGTGTAGATGCCATCACCATATAAGTTCAAAGATGAAAAAGCCTGGAAGTAGGAGAGCTGACTAGAAACGATTCGGTTGGCCGTTTTATGTGTGGATTAATTGTCGGAGTAGAGGACCTTGTGCATTTCAGGTAAAATAAAACTCTATATTTATATCCCAGGACAAATTAGCTAGCAACAGCAAGCTAGCTAAATAGGACAAATTAGCTAGCAAGTGCAAGCTAACTAGCTAAATTGCCATACATGTTTAATGCTTTTCGACCTGTCCCGAAATTAATGTCATTGGTTCAGAGTTTGTTTTGATATTTTAACCTGCGTGTCGTGATCGCGTTTGGTGTAGGGGGACAAAATACATTTATGCGCACGCGCGCAGCTGGTTTGGGTTCCGTGTAAGTAGTGCTGAGCGATTAGTGCTTTCTGAGGTCGGTTCAGTTTCTGTTCGATTATTATTTTTTTAAGTATCTTTATTTATTTTTTCATTTTAAATGCATTATGTGGGTTGAACGCTGTAACAACACAGGATGAAACAATTAATACAAGTTCCATGATGGTAGTGACTGCCCATTTACTGCTTATTCTCATTACTTTAATCAAATATTTCAGTTATTTGTTTTATTTGAGGACTTTATTTCATTCGAAGTCATCTCATCTCCAAAGAGCTGCTGCCTATGCTGTTTGAAAAAAAATCACTATTTTAGTACTTCTTCAAAGTAAATAAGGCATACTTTTATGACTGCTGAATACCAACTATCAATCACTTAGATAATGTATTTTCAGGTAGTTACCTCGCGAAGCATCTGTTCTCCTCTCATCATGAATTCTTGTTTTTCTTACGTAGCAGGCATAAAATATACACAGGTCGGACAAGTGTGCAGATCACTGTCACAATCTCAATTGAATCTATTTTTTTTCGTAAAGTATTTAGACCCCTTGACTTTTTCAACATTTTGTTACATTACAGCCTTATTCTAAAATTGATTAAATTGTTTTGTTTCACTCATCAATCTAGACACAATACCCCATAATTACAAACCAAAAACAGTTTTTTGGAAATGTATTAAAAAGAAAAAGCTGAAATATCACACATTTACATGAGTATTCAGAACCTTTACTCAGTACTTTGTTGAAGCACCTTTGGCAGAGATGATAGCTTTGCATCTTCTTGAGTATGATGCTACAAGCTTGGCACACCTGTATTTGGGGAGTTTCTCCCATTCTTCTCTGCAGATCCTCTCAAGCTTTGTCAGGTTGCATGGGGAGTGTCACTGCACAGCTATTTTCAGGTCTCTCCAGAGATATTCGATGGGGTTCAAGTCCGGGCTCTGGCTGGGCCACACAGGACATTCAGAGACTTGTCCCAAAACCACTCCTGCGTTGTCTTGGCTGTGTGCTTAGGGCCATTGTCCTGTTGTAAGGTGAACCTTCCAGGTTCACAGCGCTCTGGGGGTCTGCAGTGCTCTGGAGCAGGTTTTCATCAAGGATCTCTCTGTACTTTGCTCCGTTACTCTTTGCCTCGATCCTGACTAGTCTCCCAGTCCCTGCCGCTGAATAACATCACCACAGCATTATGCTGCCAGAAATCTGAGTCTCGGCGTCATTTTGTTACCGTTACCGTTGCCCATACACATAACTTTACCTCCTACACATCCAGTTCTCTGCATGTAGAGCAGTGGTACTCATTGCCGCGAGCTGTTAATTTGCGGCTCGCTGTGATTTTCCTATTTCCCATTCATAATACATAACAATGATACAATTTCAATTCAATGTGTTTAATGCAGGCCTGAATCACTTCATTGAATATATCTATTGTTCCCTGGACAGCAGTATAGCGCCGCTGTTGAACAGACAGGCCGAAATAGAACGCAACTGCTCAGCTACAGCGACCAACACATATCAGTTTGATACTATCTAATTTTGCAGTCTGGTAGACATGGATCGATTTATTGTAAAAAATAAATGTAAATCTATTGACAATGAAAATGAGGGGTAAGAGCTGGAAACAACCTGACAGCTATGACCAAACAATCAGGAAGATGGCGGCGGAGAAATGCAGCTAGCTAACGTGGCTCCGGTGGCTAAGAGAAGGATAGGGTTGATTCAAGAAGAGATAATGGGAATAGCTCACTTTGTCTTGTTTGCCAGAAGGCAGTCAATTGTTTTAAGCAAGCAAATTTAGAGTGAAATCTCCAGTCACACCATGCCCATGTTGACAAAACATATCCGCCACCAAGCAACCTCAACAACAAAATAGCGCAACTCAAAGGAAAGCTCAAAGGATCTAGCACTGTTGCAGGGAAAATGACAGAGGCAACATTTGAGATTGCTTGGATACTCGCGAGAAACAAGAAGGCCTTCAAAGACGTGGAGATTGTCAAGTAATGTTTTTTGGCCTCAGCTGAAATATTGTATGCTGATGTAACAAACAAGGAAGCTATTTTAAAGCAAATTAAGGGACTGCAACTCTCAGACTCGACAATAACAAGACTCATAGAAGACATCTATGTTTGTTTATTCACTGCTTAAGCACACTCCGCCAACCCTGATGTCCTAGCCATGTCTGAATCCTGGCTTAGGAAGGCCACCAAAAATTCTGAAATTTCCATCCCCAACTACAAGATTTTCCGCCAAGATAGAACTGCCAAAGGGGGCGGGGTCACAATCTACTGCAGCGAGAGTCTTGCAGAGTTCTGTCATGCTATCCGGGTCTGTACCCAAACAGTTCGAGCTTCTACTTCTAAAAATCCACCTTTCCAGAAAGTGTCTCACTGTTGCCGCTTGCTTATAGACCCCCTCAGCCCCCAGTTGTGCCCTGGACTCCATATGCAAATTGATTGCCCTCACTTATCTTCAGAGTTCATACTGTTAGGTGACCTAAACTGGGATATGCTAAACACCCCGGCCGTCCTACAATCTTAACAAGAGACCCTCGATCTCACACAAATTATCAAGGAACCTACCAGGTACAACCCCAAATCTGTAAACATGGGCACCGTCATAGATATCATCCTGACCAACCTTCCCTCTAAATACACTTTTGCTGTCTTCAACCAGGATCTCAACGATCACTGCCTCATTGCCTGCGTCCATAATGGGTCCGCGGTCAAACGACCACTACTCATCACTGTCAAACGCTCCCTAAAAATCTTCAACGAGCAGGCCTTTCTAATCGACCTGACCCAGGTATCCTGGAAGGATTTTGACCTCATCACGTCAGTAGATGATGCCTGAGCATGCCCCATTCAAAAAATGTAGAACTAAGAACAGATATAGCCCCTGGTTCACTCCAGACTTGACTGCCCTTAACCTGCACAAAACATCCTGTGGAGGATTGCATTAGCATCGAATAGCCCCCGCGATATGCAACTTTTCAGGAAGTTAGGAATCAATATTCACAGTCAGTTAGGAAAGCAAAGGCTAGCTTTTTCAAACAGAAATTTGCATCCTGTAACACAAATTCCCAAAAGTTTTGGGACACTGTAAAGAACATGGAGAATAAGATCACCTCCTCCCAGCTGCCCACTGCACTGAGGCTAGGAAACACTGTCACCACCGATAAATCCACGATAATCGAGAATTTCAATAAGCATTTTTCTACGGCTGGCTTTGCTTACCACCTGGCTACCCCTAACCCGGCCAACAGCGCCCCCCCCCCCTCCGCTTCTCCTTCACCCAAATCCAGATAGCTGATGTCCTGAAGGAGCCGCAAAATCTGGACCCCTACAAATCAGCTGGGCTAGACATTCTGGACCATCTCTTTCTAAAATTCTCCACCACAATTGTTGCAACCCCTATTACTAGCCTGTTCAACCTCTCTTTCCTATCGTCTGAGATCCCTAAAGATTGGAAAGCTGCCGGAGTCATCCCCTTCTTCAGAGGGATGATCACACTCTAGACCCAAACTGGTATAGACCTATATCCATCCTGCCCTGCCTTTCTAAAGTCTTCGAAAGCCAAGTTAATAAACACATCACTGACCATTTCAAATCCCACCGTACCTTCTCCTCTATGCAATCTGGTTTCCGAGCTGGTCGTGGGTGCACCTCAGCCACGCTCAAGGTCCTAAACAATATCATAACTGCCATCGATAAAAGACAGTACTGTGCAGCCTTCTTAATCGACCTGGCCAAGGCTTTCGAGTCTGTCAATCACCGCATTCTTATTGGCAGACTCAACAGCCTTGGTTTCTCAAATGACTGCCTCGCCTGGTTCACCAAGTACTTCTCAGACAGAGTTCAGTGTGTCAAATCGGAGGGCCTGTTTTCCGGACCTCTGTCAGTCTCTGCGTGGGTGCCACAGGGTTCAATTCTCGGGCCAACTCTTTTCTCTGTATACATCAATGATGTCGCTCCTGCTGCTGGTGATTCTCCGATCCATTTCTACGCAGACGACACCATTCTGTATACTTCTGGCCCTTCTTTGGACACTGTGTTAACAAACCCCCAGACAAGCTTCAATGCCATACGACACTCCTTCCGTGGCCTCCAACTGCTCTTAAATACAAGTAAAACTAAATGTATGCTCTTCAACCGATCGCTGCCTGCACCCGCCCGCCCAACTAGCATCACTACTCTGGACGGTTCTGACTTAGAATATACGGACAACTACAGATACAGTTGAAGTCGGAAGTTTACATACACCTTAGCCAAATACATTTAAACTCAGTTTTTCACAATTCCTGACATTTAATCCTCGTAACAATTCTCTGTCTTAGGTCAGTTAGAATCACCACTTTATTTTAAGAATGTGAAATGTCAGAATAATAGTAGAGTGATTTATTTCAGCTTTTATTTCTTTCATCACATTCCCAGTGGGTCAGAAGTTTACATACACTCAATTAGTATTTGGTAGCATTGCCTTTAAATTGTTTAACTTGGGTCGAACATTTTTGGGAGCCTTCCACAACCTTCCCACAATAAGTTGGGTGAATTTTGTCCCATTCCTCCTGACAGAGCTGGAGTAACTGAGTCAAGTTTGTAGGCCTCCTTGCTCACACACGCTTTTTCAGTTCTGCCCACACATTTTTTATAGGAATGAGGTTAGAGCTTTGTGATGGCCACTCCAATACCTTGACTTTGTTGTCCTTAAGCCATTTTGCCACAACTTTGGAAGTATGCTTGGGGTCATTGTCCATTTGGATGACCCATTTGCGACCAAGATTTAACTACCTGACTGATGTCTTGAAATGTTGCTTCAATATATGAACATAATTTTCCTACCTCATGACTTCATCTATTTTGTGTAGTGCACCAGTACCTCCCTTAGCAAAGCACCCCCACACCATGATGCTGCCACCCCCGTGCTTCACGGTTGGGATGGTGTTCTTCGGCTTGCAATCCTCCCCCTTTTTCCTCTAAACATAACGATGGTCATTATGGCCAAACAGTTCTATTTTTGTTTCATCAGACCAGGAGACATTTCTCCAAAAAGTACGATCTTTGTCCCCTTGCGCAGTTGCAAATAGTTTTGGAGCGGTGGCTTCTTCCTTGCTGAGCGGCCTTTCAGGTTATGTCAATATAGGATTTGTTTTACTGAAGATATAGATACTTCTGTACCTGTTTCCTCCAGCATCTTCACAAGGTCCTTTGCTGTTGTTCTGGGATTGATTTGGACTTTTCGCACCAAAGTACGTTCATCTCTAGGAGACATAACTCGTATACTTCCTGAGCGGTATGACAGCTGTGTGGTCCCATGGTGTTTTTACTTGCATACTATTGTTTGTACAGATGAATGTGGTACCTTCATGCGTTTGAAAATTGTTCCTAAGGATGAACCAGACTTGTGGAGGTCTACAATTTGTTTTCTGAGGTCTTGGCTGATTTCTTTTGATTTTCCCATGATGTCAAGCAAAGAGGCACTGAGTTTGAAGGTAGGCCTTGAAATACATCCACAGGTACACCACCAATTGATGTCAATTACCCTATCAGAAGCTTCTAAAGCCATGAAATCATTTTCAGGAATTTTCCAAGCTGTTTAAAGGGACATTCACCTTGGTGTATGTAAACTTCTGACCCACTGGAATTGTGATACAGTCAATTATAAGTGAAATAATCTGTCTGTAAACAATTGTTGGAAAAATTACTTGTCATGCACAAAGTAGCTCTCCTAACCAACTTGCCAAAACCATAGTTTCTTAGCAAGAGATTTGTGGAGTGGTTGAGAAACAAGTTTTAATGACTCCAACCTAAGTGTATGTAAACGTCCGACTTCAACTGTACCTAGGTGTCTTGTTAGACTGTAAACTCTCCTTCCAGACTCATATTAAGCATCTCAAATCCAAAATTAAATCTAGAATCAGCTTCCTATTTCGCAACAAAGCCTTCTTCACTCATGCTGCTAAACATACCCTCGTGAAACTGACTATCCTACCGATCCTTGACTTTGGCGATGTAATTTACAAAATTGCCTCCAACATTCTACTCAGCAAATTATATGTAGTCTATCACAGTGCCATCTGTTTTGTCACCAAAGCCCCGTATACTACCCACCTCTGCGACCTGTATGCTCTCATTGGCTGGCCCTCGCTTCATATTCGTTGCCAAAACCACTGGCTCCAGGTCATCTATAAGTCTTTGCTAGGTAAAGCCCCGCCATATCTCAGCTCACTGGTCACCATAGCAACACACACCAGTAGCACGCGCTCCAGCAGGTATATTTCACTGGTCATCCCCAAAGCCAACTCCTCATTGGCTGCCTTTTCTTCCAGTTCTCTGCTGCCAATGATTGGAGCGAATTGCAAAAGTCACTGAAGCTGGAGTCTTATATCTCCCTCTAACTTTAAGCATAAGCTGTCAGAGCAGCTTACCGATCACTGAACCTGCACACAGCCCATCTGTAAATTGCCCACCCAACTACCTCATTCCTCAAATTGTTATTTATTTTTGCTCTTTTTGCACCCTAGTATCTCTACTTGCACATCATCATCTGCACATCTATCACTCCAGTGTTAATGCTACATTGTAATTATTTCGCCACTATGGCCTATTTATTCCCTTACCTCCCTAATCTTACTACATTTGCACACACTGTACATATTTTTTTTTCTATTGTGTTATTGACTGTTCGTTTGTTTATGTGTAACTCTGTGTTGTTGTTTTTGTCGCACTGCTTTGCTTTATCTTGGCCAGGTCGCAGTTGTAAATGAGAACTTGTTCTCAACTGGCCTACCTGGTTAAATAAGGGTGAGAGAGAAAAAACATTGGCGAGGACATCGTTAAGCAACTGATTACTGACTCATCCGTGGCGCCGTGTTTTAGTAGTGCACTTGATAAAAGCACTGATGTTAGTGACATTGCCCAATTATGTGTTTGGGTCCGCTTCCCTCAAAACGAGTCATTCAGAAAGGAACTTTTATGTTTACTGCCCCTTCAGGATCAAACACGAGGAGATGATATTCTGAAAGCCCTTGTTACATTTTTTGCTGATAGTAATATTGACTGGTCAAATCTGGCATCTTTGTGCACTGACGGCGCCCCAAACATGTGAGGGAAGGAGAAGAGACTCAATAATGAACATTGTGAAACAAAAACAGAGAAACAGACTGACCAATGGACACCTGGATTGCCTCACAAGCATTGCAACAACAGACTATACATTTAGAATGAATTCAGTCACGGAGCAGAATGGACATTTTTGCTTTTTCAACTACTGAGGTAACCCTTAATATGGGTCTTACACACATCAAATAGGCTACATCATATGTATATATTTGTGATGTGCTGTACATCAAATCATTTGTATGTGCTCTCTGAATTTGCTCTCAATTGATAATTGATAATATTGGAAGAAAAAGTACAACAAATTTAAAGATATGTGTGGCCCTCTGAATGATTGTCTCAACCTAAAGTGGCCCCCTTACAAAGAATTGTGAGTAATACTGATTGTGTGTGTGTGTGTGTGTGCGTGTGTGTGCGTGTGTGCGTGCGTGTGTGTGTGTGTGTGCGTGCGTGCGTGGGAGATGGGGCCAGGAGTTGAATAATTGATCATAATCCTTGACACCCTGCTGGGCTTCACAGAACGACAGCCCAAACATCATCATCGCTTCCTTACGCCCAAACACAGCTCTCCATTAATTTCAGTTACTTTTCATGGGGGACAATTTTAATTGGGACACGTCATGAGCACAGATTGGAGAATTCATTCAAAAAAGCTCACAAACAAAGCTTTAAAATCAGAGCACAGTAAGTATTCAAAAACACTGGCATTAGTGTTTGTTTTCCTCGACACACAAGGAAAGAATCAGTCGATTTGCCATAATATAACTCCGACAGACATTGAAATGAATCTGCTTGAGTGAGAAATGCACTGGAATTGAAAGCCTCTCTCTGACCTGGGTCTTAATCTAAAGTCTCTGGTCTAGAGAAGAAAGACCACTTTTTTCAACCGCTGCAGTGTCTGCAAGGAACAGAGTTCTATGAGTGTGCTACACCAGACTACATGATCTTAGATGAAACAGTAGGCGTATGACAGAGGAGGCTACAGTTATGGAATCATCAACGCCAAAATGATCATAACAATCTACTGTTTTTATAATGAGGACATGTATTGGTTTACTTAATCCTTCTTCCTGCTCATCTTTATTTCCTGCCTGCAGCTCTGTAGTGATTGTTTACTAACCTTCAGCTGTCCCTCCTACAAGCCACTCTTCCTGGGTTTGGCTCTCTAATACACTGACTGGCATCCCAAGTGGGTGGACCAGGACAACACTGGTGTTTTTCTCTGGTAGTGTGGGTACTGGATATGTGCACTCATGTCAGGACCCTGACCTGAAACTGAACCGGGCTTTTCCTTGAGCACCATTCACAAAAAAATCGATGACGCTCTGATGAAAACACTTATGTTTTTATATGCCAAGGCTATTTTCTCAATAGAAAATCATATTCAATGTTTTTGATTTGCTGTGCTTATATTTGATTCCTATCTGTTGTGTTGCCCTCTGCTAACATGGATTTCAACAATGTTCTACCACTCCGTCCGTGCCTTTTTAAGTTTCATTGTGTGGATGTTTCACTTGCTGATGAAAAATAATGATCAAGCTCAAATCAAATCAAATTTTATTTGTCACATACACATGGTTAGCTCCATAGAATCATACTGTTATGTGTTATTCACTTATCAAGAGGATTATGAAACACAGTGTTCATTTGATCCTTTGTGTTTGATTGCTATAAAACCAGGTACCACGTCATTTCTCAGGTTGGGTCATGTTGGCCAAACCTTTGCGGTTGACTGACATGTTGATGAATCAGGGAGTTGTCCCTGTAAGGAATGCACTGCCTCCCTTCAATTACTAATGCTCACAGATTTGTTGATATTGCCTCTATTGAGACAAAGCTTAAGCTGATTTAGTATGTTACGATAAAAATGCAACTTTAGGCCTATAATAAAGCATTCCATGCATCATCGCATTTGCAGACTTATGTAGGCTACTATTCCTCATGTGATGAGTGGATTGGATAGTAATCATTTAGGCTAATAATATAACTCAATCATTGTATGCAAACAAAGACTGTTCAATTCATGGCTGGCTATATCAAATTAGTTTCTCATTTTTTTGCAGGGGAAAAAATGTTGCCTTTTTATAAATACATTTCATGAAATTCTACACTTTATGACTGGAGACATTAGGTGAAACATTTGTATTTATTTTTAGACACAAATGACAGGATAAACTACTCTGCTGACACTGACAAACAGGTCGATAAAAACAACATTGTCTGATCCATATGTAACCTTTATTTCTCTAGGCAAGTAAGAACACATTCTTATTTACAATGACGGCCAACCCCGGACGACGCTGGGCCAATTGTGCGCCGCCCTATGGGACTCCCAATCACGGCCGGATGTGATACAGCCTGGATTCGAACCAGGGACTGTAGTGACACATCTTGTATTGAGATGCAGTGTCTTAGGCCACTCGGGAGCAATATAAAAGGCCTAAGAGAAGGAAAGACTCATACAATATGATTTCCTTGTAACCTGGAGGAGGAAATGATTAGCCAAAAACACATTTTCAAGTGGCACTGACCCAACAATGATAAAGAGTGAATATGAGCACTCATCAGGGATATGGCCGATGCTCTCCTCTGGTGCCAAATAGGCAGGCCTAGGGAATACTGTTCGCTCAGTTCAGTCGAGAATTTTGATAACTTAAAGACATATTAGAATCTTGTCTTCTCTTTACAGCAATGACTATTTGCTTTCCAAACTGTTTTCCCACGATTGTATTTGAAAATATTGCGGTATGCCTGGCTGGGCCTCTACTTTTCACTGACAGTCTCAACTCAACAATCATCTGCTTAGCATTTGCTGCTCGCGCTGCCCAAACTGCGGGCCCTTCCAACTGTAGACGATGCGATTTAAAGCAATCCACAGCTGCGTTTTTTAAAAATAGGCTAATGGTCCTCTGTAGCCAAATCATGCTTTCTGGTGTAGTAGCCTATTTTTATGTTATTTATTGGAGTAGGCTAATTAGGCTATATCATTAGGCTATATCATTTTGGCAGTTTACTTTAGAGCAAGCTTATTATAAATGTATGTATGATTTCAGTGAATCAGTGGTGAGGAAGTGGCTTTGAGAGATGTGATCTTCTGCATGTCTCGCATTCTCTGTTTCCCAAAGATGAATAACAATTACAACATGCTTGCAAATCTACAGTATCAACCACCATGCACAGTGTTTAGCAACATAGCTATGATCATGGTATCCTATGTGATATTGAGTCAAAGACGCCTCTGCTCTCAAACTTTATGGACATGCCAGACACTGTGTTAACCAGGCCGTTCAGGATATCAACCATCTTCAGTCAGAGGCCCAGACAGTTTCAGTCACGGATGGATTGCAAATGTTGACACACATCTCCATCCATACCAGTGGTTTTAGTGTTATCTAAATGAGAAACGCTGAAATTAAAGGGGTGTCTTTTTTTTCTATGGCTCCTTCAAGCAGAATCAGACATCTTGGGACAATTCACTCCTCTAGGGTTTGGTGACACTGGTGTCACGTTAGCTTGTATAGCATGATGCTATATGTGGCTATGCTGTCTGGAGCTACCTGTATGCTAAATGTATATTTTCTATCTGGGACCAAGCTAACCTGTGTTTGTACTGAGTGGCGTTTGAGTGAGGATTAGCAGGCCCAGGGGTGGGGCAGGTGGCGTATGGATTTGCCTAGCGCTGCATTTAGCTTGACAAGGCTGGCTGTGTTGCTAGAGCTGTCATTGTCAATGGACAGGTAATCATACCAGTTGGAGGCAAAATTTGGCACTGTAAAAGGGCGGCCGCCAAGGGGGGCTAGCATAGCATTTGTGGGGTCTAAATCCCAACAAAACGCTAGAAAGATACTTCAAGGGATAGTTAGGCCTAGGCTAATCATAGCACATTTTAAGGCTATAATTTGCACGGTCTTCCTCACCCATGAGATTTAGCAAGATCAAAGTAGCCTCCATGGTTTCAGCTAAATCTGTCATCACGTTACTTTCCCATGACATCAATGCCCATCAGCAAATTGAAAAGGGGTTGGGACATGTTTATCTGGGTCTCATTGTCTTTTTGGGCATTTGACTTTAAATATCTGAAGGTTGAAAGACAAAGGAGGGGATATGGAGACAATGGAGACAACACTATTGTTACTGTTTGATTTGAACAGCAATGCAGCAGCAATGAACTAGAACCAAGCTGTAGGACAAAATCTGCCCTACTTATTTATCACATTACCTATTTATTTACCTTTGCCTCTCTGTTATTGAATGGGACCTTCAAATTTCATCTGGCTAGGCGACACAATATACGTGACTGGATATATGTTAGTTCGTTTTATATGAGCATTTCAGGACTGGCACGAGGCACGCAAGGTCACAAAGGCAGGCCATAGTGTTATTGACTGTCTGCTGTAATTCTACTTGATTGCCTTTGACATTGGCTGTGAACTGTCAATGCACAGTAGAGTCTGTCATAGTGGATTATGGAACTAAGGCCATCCTTTCCATGCCTACTACGATTGCAGTATACAAGGAATGGTTTTTAGATTCTAGTCTGTCATCGCTTTACCTGATGGCATGAATTCTCACCCAATGTTTTTTGTTTTTTTCTCACTATTCGAAGGCAAGTTTAATCATTTGAGGTGATTTTTATTTTAAAACCTGGATCTTTTAGCCTAATACAGTGTAAGTTTAGAAGCAAGTTCATTCATAAAATACTGCCAAACCTGAACCTTTCTTCATGGCATAAGTCTATTTCACAACAGGATAGGCAGCCTGCTCATTTGGTTTTTCTTCTCTCCCTGTGATGGTGACAGCAGATGCGAGGGAGGCTTCCTCAAGATGAATAATACATTATAAGCCACAGAAAGACAGAATCATTGCAATCAATGTGACACGTTATTCATCTTCCTGCTCCCTCTGTAAATAGTGAGAGCTGAGGCATGAAAACAAACCATGACAAAAGAAAACGGAGCCTTACAAATGGGTTCCAACACTTCTGATATAGGGTATGACCATTGCTTTGTCATCGACCCTAGTCGATGATGGCCATCTACCCTAGTCGATGATGGCCATCTACCCTAGTCAATGACTTGAATTCATCAGTTATTTCTAATGCTGACTGAATTAGTGCAAAAATAAATGAAAGTAACAAGTCATGGCTAAACAATTGTGACTTGATAAGAATGTCTTTCTTCTGTTTTTGCACAGGCAGAAGAGAATTTGTCCAGCGGCTGAAACTCGAAGCGACACTCAATGTCCACGATGGCTGTGTAAGTACACACTACCCACCCTTGTGTGTGTTTGTGTCTGTGGTGTACACTGTGCACATCTGTCCCTCCTTTCATCTTTAGAGCACTTCACCATTCACCCTCCCCCGCTGTCTGTCTGTCTGTGTGTGAAACCTTGAGTCTGACCGACTGAGTGATGGACAGACACAGACGGGGACGGACGGACGGACAGACAGACGGGGACTGACTGATGGACAGACAGACGGGGACTGACTGACGGACAGACAGGCGGGGACTGACGGACAGACAGACGGGGACTGACGGACAGATGGGGACTGACTGACGGACAGACAGACAGACGGGGACTGATGGACAGACAGACAGACAGACGGGGAATGACGGACAGACAGACAGATGGATGGACGGACAGACAGACCTGGACTGACGGACAGACAGACAGACAGAGAGACAGACAGACGTGGACTGATGGACAGACAGAGAGACAGACAGACGTGGACTGATGGACAGACAGAGAGACGGACGGGGACTGACGGACTGACTGGCGGGGACTAATGGACAGGGACTGACTGACGGGCGGACAGGGACTGACTGACGGACGGGGACTGACTGACGGACAGACGGGGACTGACAGAGGGACGGACGGGGACGGACGGATAGACGGGGACTGACAGAGAGACAGACGTGGACTGACGGACAGACAGAGAGACAGACAGACGTGGACTGACGGACGGACAGAGAGACAGTCAGACGTGGACTGACAGACAGAGAGAGACAGATGTGGACTGACGGACAGACAGACGGACAGGGACTGACGGACAGACAGACAGACGGACGGGGACTGATGGACGGACGGATAGACTGGGACAAACAGGGATGGACGGGGACTGACGGACGTACGGACGGACGGGGACTGACGGGGACGGACGGACGGACGGATAGACGGGGACTGACGGACAGACAGAGAGACAGACGGGGACTGACGGAAAGACAGAGAGACAGACAGACGTGGACTGACGGACGGACAGAGAGACAGTCAGACAGAGAGAGAGACAGACGTGGACTGACGGACAGACAGACGGACGGGGACTGACGGAGAGACAGACGGACGGGGACTGATGGACGGACGGATAGACTGGGACAAACAGGGATGGACGGGGACTGACGGACGTACGGACATAGGGGGACTGACGGACGGACGGACGGGGACGGACGGACGGGCAGACGGACGGATAGACGGGGACTGACGGACAGACAGAGAGACAGACGGGGACTGACGGACAGACAGAGACAGACAGACGTGGACTGACGGACAGACAGACGGACGGGGACTGACGGAGAGACAGACGGACGGGGACTGATGGACGGACGGATAGACTGGGACAAACAGGGATGGACGGGACTGACGGACGTACGGACATAGGGGGACGGACGGACGGGGACTGACGGACAGACATACGGGGACTGACGGGCGGACTGACGGACATACGGGGACTGACGGACGGATGGGGACTGACGGACGGTCGGAGGGGGACCGACGGACAAACAGACAGACAGGCGGGGACTGACAGACAGACGGACATACAGCGACTGATGGAGGACATACATACAGGGAGTGACGGACAGACCTACTGTACAATCCAGGTGTGCAAAGCTCTTAGAGACTTACCCAGAAAGACTCACAGCTGTAATCACTGTCAAAGGTGATTGTAATATGTATTGACTCAGGGGTGTGAATATTTATATAAATTAAATATTTCTGTTTTTCATTTTCAATAAATGTGCAAAAACAATTGTCGTTATGGGGTATGTGTGTGTAGATGGGTGTGAAAAAAATTATTGAATCCATTTTGAATTCAGGCTGTACCACAACAGATAAGTCAAGGGGTATGAATACTTTCTTAAACTACTTTACATTAGGAATATTTATACAGTTGAAGTTGGAAGTTTACAAACACTTAGGTTGGAGTCATTAAAACTCGTATTTCAACCACTCCACACATTTATTGTTAACGAACTATAGTTTTGGCAAGTCGGTTAGGACATCTACTTTGCATGACACAAGTCATTTTTACAACAATTGTTTACAGACAAATTATTTCACTTATAATTCACTATCACAATTCCAGTGGGTCAGAAATGTACATACACTAAGTTGACTGTGCCTTTAAACAGCTTGGAAAATTCCAAACTCAGTGCCTCTTTGCTTGACATCACGGGAAAATCAAAAGAAATCCAAGACTTCAGAAAAATAATTGTAGACCTCCACAAGTCTGGTTCATCCTTGGGAGCAATTTCCAAACGCCTGAAAGGTACCACGTTCATCTGTACAAACAATAGTACACAAGTATAAACACTGTGACCATGCAGCTGTCATACCGCTCAGGAAGGAGACGCGTTCTGTCTCCTAGAGATGAATGTACTTTGGTGCGAAAAGTGGAAATCAATCCCAGAACAACAGCAAAGGACCTTGTGAAGATGCTGGTGGAAACAGGTACAAAAGTGTCTGTATCCACAGTAAATCGAGTCCTATATTGGCATAACCTGAAAGGCCGCTCAGCAAGGAAGAAGCACTGCTCCAAAACCGCCATAAAAAAGCCAGACTATGGTTTGCAACTGCACATGGGGACAAAGATCGTACTTTTTGGAGAAAAGTCCTCTGGTCTGATGAAACAAAAATAGAACTGTTCTGTCAAAATGACCATCGTTATGTTTGGAGGAAAAAGGGGGAGGCTTGCAAGCTGAAGAACACCATCCCAACCGTGAAGCACAGGGGTGGCAACATCATGTTGTTGGGGTGCTTTGCTGCAGGAGGGACTGGTGCACTTCACAAAATAGATGGCATCATGAGGAGGGGAAATTATGTGGATATATTGAAGCAACTTCTCAAGACATCAGTCAGGAAGTAAAAGCTTGGTCGCAAATGGGTCTTCCAAATGGACAATGACCCCAAGCATACTTCCAAAGTTGTGGCAAAATGGCTTAAGGACAACAAAATCAAGGTATTGGAGTGGCCATCACAAAGCCCTGACCTCAGTCCTATAGAACAGTTGTGGGCAGAACTGCGAAAGCGTGTGCAAGCAAGGAGGCCTACAAACCTGACTCAGTTACACCAGCTCTGTCAGGAGGAAAGGGACAAAATTCACCCAACTTATTGTGGGAAGATTGTGGAAGGCAACCTGAAATGTTTGACCCAAGTTAAACAATTTAAAGGTAATGCTACCAAACACTCAATTAGTATATGTAAACTTCTGACCCACTGGGAATGTGATGAAAGAAATAAAAGCTGAAATAAATAATTCTCTCCTATTATTCTGACATTTCACATACTTAAAAAAAAGTGGTGATCCTAACTGACCTAAGACAGGGAATTTTTACTACGATGAAATGTCAGGAATTGTGAAAAACAACTGAATTTAAATGTATTTGGCTGTGGTGTATGTAAACTTCTGACTTCAACTGTATGTATTTTTTTAAATAACTAGTTCTCAAGATTTGAAAATAAGTTTTCAGTGAATAGCCTATTTATTGCACAATCTCAACCTACATTTGTACAAACATTTTCTGTAACATGAAATGTTGTGCTTTTCTAGGTTGATACCAGTTAACAGCAGTGTAGTATTTAATAGCGTGGCTGTGAGTGTTGAGCTCTGACCAGTCTGCTGATATCTTTTTGAAACCCGAGGCAGCCTTATGGCCAGTCACACACACTGTCACACTGAGCCTGCCAGTCACTCCCTCTACCACTGCAAACAGCCTGATGCTGGCTTGGGCCAAGGATTCTGTCATTCTAATTCTGTCCATTCAGTTGGTTGGAGTCTTCTGTTTGAAAAATAAAGAGATAAATAATTTATGAAACTGCTGCTTAGTACAAACAAAAAGAGTTGGCCGCCTCGCTTCGCGTTCTCAGGAAGCTATGCAGTATTTTGTTTTTTTATGTATTATTTCTTACATTGTTACCCCAGGAAGTCTTAAGTTTTATCACATACAGCCGGGAGGAACTATTGGATATAAGAGCAACGTGAACTTACCAACATTACGACCAGGAATAGGACTTTCCCGAAGCGGATCCTCTGTTTGGACCACCACCCAGGACAATGGATCGGATCCCAGCCGGCGACCCAAAACAACGACGCCGCAGGAGGGGCAGAAGAAGCGGTCTTCTGGTCAGGCGCCGTAGACGGGCACATCACGCACCACTCCAGAGTTTACTACTCGCCAACGTCCAGTCTCTTGACAACAAGGTAGACGAAATCCTAGCAAGGGTTGCCTTCCAGAGAGACATCAGAGACTGTAACGTTCTCTGTTTCAGGGAAACATGGCTCACTCGAGATACGCTATTGGAGTCGGTACAGCCACCTGGTTTCTTCACGCATCGCGCCGACAGAAACAAACATCTCTCTGGTAAGAGGAAGAGCGGAGGGGTATGCCTTATGTTTAACGAGACGTGGTGTGATCATAACAACATACAGGAACTCAAGTCCTTTGGCTCACCTGACCTAGAATTCCTTACAATCAAATGTCGACCGCATTATCTACCAAGACAATTCTCTTTGATTATAATCACAGCCGTATATATCCCCCCCAAGCAGACACATAGATGGCTACACATAGATTGTTACTCTAACTTCCACGACGCATACAAAGCCCTGCCCCGCCCTCCTTTCGGAAAATCTGACCACGACTCCATTTTGTTGCTCCCAGCCTATAGACAGAAACTAAAACAGGAAACGCCCATGCTCAGGTTTGTTCAACGCTGGTCCGAACAATCTTATTCCACGCTTCAAGATTGCTCCGATCACGTGGACTGGGATATGTTCTGCATAGTGTCGGACAACAACATTGATGAATACGCTGATTCGGTGTGCGAGTTTATTAGCAAGTGCATCGGTGATGTTGTACCCCCAGCAACTATTAAAACCTTCCCCAACCAGAAACTGTGGATTGATGGCAGCATTCGTGCAAAACTGAAAGCGCAAACCACAGATTTTAATCAGCGCAAGGCAAACGATAACATGACCGAATACAAACAGTGTAGCTATTCCCTCCGCAAGGCAATCAAACAAGCTAAGCGTCAGTATAGAGACAGAGTAGAGTCTCAATTCAACGGCTCAGACATGAGAGGTATGTGGCAGGGTCTACAGTCAATCACGGACTACAAAAAGAAAACCAGCCCTGTCGCGGACCACGATGTCCTGCTCCCAGACAAACTAAACAACTTCTTTGCTTGCTTTGAGGTCAATACAGTGCCAACGACATGGCCCGCTACCAAAACCTGAGGGCTCTCCTTCACCGCAGCCAACGTGAGTAAAGCATTTAAACGTGTTAACCCTCGCAAGGCTGCCGGCCCAGACGGCATCCCTAGCCGCGTCCTCAGAGCATGTGCAGACCAGCTGGCTGGTGTGTTTACGGACATATTCAATCAATCCCTATCCCAGTCTGCTGTTCCCACATGCTTCAAGAGGGACACCATTGTTCCTGTTCCCAAGAAAGCTAAGGTAACTGAGCTAAATGACCTTCACCCCGTAGCACTCACCTCCGTCATCATGAAGTGCGAGAGAGACTGAAGAGAGTGTGAAGTGTGAAGAGAGACTAGTCATGGATCATATCACCTCCACCCTACCTGACACCCTAGACCAACTCCAATTTGCTTACCTCCCCAATAGGTCCACAGACGACACAATCACACTGCACACTGCCCTAACCCACCTGGACATGAGGAATACCTATGTAAGAATGCTGTTTATCGACTACAGCTCAGCATTTAACACCATAGTACCTTCCAAACTCGTCATTAAGCTCGAGACCCTGGATCTCGACCCCGCCCTGTGCAACTGAGTCCTGGACTTCCTGACGGGCCGCCCCCAGGTGGTGAGGGTAGGAAACAACATCTCCACCCCACTGATCCTCAACACTGGGGCCCCACAAGAGTGCGTTCTCAGCCCTCTCCTGTACTCCCTGTTCACCCATGACTGCGTGGCCATGCACGCCTCCAACTCAATCATCAAGTTTGCAAACAACACTACAGTGGTAGACTTGATTACCAACAACGACGAGACGGCCTACAGGGAGTAGGTGAGGGTCCTCGGAGTGTGGTGTCAGGAAAATAACCTCACACTAAACATCAACAAAACAAAGGAGATGATCGTGGACTTCAGGAAACAGCAGAGGGTGCACCCTCCTATCCACATCGACGGGACAGTAGTGGAGAAGGTGGAAAGTTTTAAGTTCCTCGGTGTACACATCACGGACAAACTGAAATGGTCCACCCACACAGACAGCGTGGTGAAGAAGGCTAAACAGCTTGTCACAAAAAACACTCACAAACTTTTACAGATGCACAATCGAGAGCATCCTGTCGGGCTGTATCACCGCCTGGTACGGCAACTGCTCCGCCCACAACCGTAAGGCTCTCCAGAGAGTAGTGATGTCTGCACAACGCATCACTGGGGGCAAACTACCTTCTCTCCAGGACACCTACACCACCCGATGTCCCAGGAAGGCTAAAAAGATCATCAAGGACAACAACCACCCGAGCCACTGCCTGTTCACCACACTATCATCCAGAAGGTGAGGTCAGTACAGGTGCATCAATGCTGGACCGAGAGACTGAAAAACAGCTTCTATCTCCAGGCCATCAGACTGTTAAACAGCCATCACTAACATTGAGTGGCTGCTGCCAACATACTGACTCAAACTCTGGCCACTTTAATAATAAAAAATTGGATGTAATAAATGTATCACTAGTCACTTTAAACTGTGCCACTTTATGTAATGTTTACATACCCTACACTATTCATCTCAAATGTATATACTGTACTCTATACCATCTACTGCATCTTGCCTATGCCGTTCGGCCATCGCTCATCCATATATATTTTTATGTACATATTCTTATTCATTCCTTTTACAATTGTGTGTGTGTATGAGGTATTTGTTTTGAAATTGTTAGATAACTTGTTAGATATTACTGCATGGTCGGAACCAGCAGCACAAGCATTTACGCTACAGTCGCATTAACATCTGCTAAACATCTGCTAACCATGTGTATGTGACAAATTAGATTTGATTTGATACAATTTACTGCAATATTCCCAGATTGTGGGCTACATACATACACATAATTGCCCTAGCGACGGCTGTCTAATTTCGTTAGCTCTATTCTCT
This sequence comes from Oncorhynchus tshawytscha, assembly GCF_018296145.1. Classification (NCBI taxonomy): domain Eukaryota; kingdom Metazoa; phylum Chordata; class Actinopteri; order Salmoniformes; family Salmonidae; genus Oncorhynchus; species Oncorhynchus tshawytscha. The sequence continues at coordinate 20,703,915 of NC_056454.1, read as the reverse complement.
CAAACCAGTAGCTTGGAGTTGATGGCATATCACACCCACCTACTCAGTCTTTCTCATATGAAAGATGCACAGCGACAAGAAGACGAAAGGAAGCCATTTTTAAATGTTGCTCCGCTTCCTGTATCACCAGCCCCTGTCTCTCTCCCCGAGGTCCTGTCTGTCACTAATGTCCTCTCTCTCATTTTGGAGACCTGAAGTCGTGGAAGTAATTGAGGAGGAAGTACCCTCCAACATGTCACGTGTGCCATTCTCACAACCCCTATTGTGCCCGTACGAGTGACAAGATGTTGTGTTTGGTGCTGGGGGCCATCACTTTTCAGTTTCTCAAATCCCAACACAACCCCTATTGTGCCTGTACGAGTGACAAGATGTTGTGTTTGGTGCTGGGGGCCATCACTTTTCAGTTTCTCAAATCCCAACACAACCCCTATTGTGCCCGTACGAGTGACAAGATGTTGTGTTTGGTGCTGGGGGCCATCACTTTTCAGTTTCTCAAATCCCAACACAACCTGTATTGCCAGATGTTAAAAAAGTACGATGGAAGAGATACATTTAGATCTACTCTGTAGATAACATACTGTACACAAGTATTGGATATCAGAAATAGACTAATACATACTGTATTGTCATGTGGGCTATTATTACACTTGTTTGACTGAAATACCAATTTCTTAAACAGCCCCTTGCCCTTGTTCCTACTCCTTGTTCCTCCTCACAACGTTCTTCTTCCTATAGATCTACAACATAGAAGGTACTGGGGCTAGGAGAAGAAACCACTGTAGGGTTTGGTTTCAGACTGATTCAGAATTAGACTAGTCTGACTGAAGGACCAGAGGGGTATACTATAAAGCAGGATAAATGCGTTAGCCATTTAACTTGGATAAATAACCAAAAATAACTAACTTGGTTTTCTGGTTCATTTAAGAAAGCTAAACTTAGAAATGTGTTTTTGGTTGTTGAGTCCATGGCTATTTCAAGTTTACCTTTCTATTTCAGAATATTTAGGCAAGTTATTTGGCTAATTCATTCCTACTTTGTAGTATAACCCTCTGGTTGAGTCGGATTGAGGCTGGGGAGTGGAGGGAGGTAGGGACCTGGGCAGCCAGGGGCATCTGGACAGCAGAAGGTGGCACACTGAGTGGTCAGGGCTGACAGACACACAGAATTCCTACAAGTAGTAGTATCCGTATACAACACAACATGCAGAAGAATGTTTAATGCAAGTGATAGGATAGGCCTTTATTAAGGTCAAGCTACAGTCTGCTTGAACAAAAAAGATGGTTGTTGTGGCAGGGGTTGGAACCAGAATTATTTTTCCATTGTGAGCAGAACTCTATTCATTTTTTGCTCCGTTCTGACAAGAAAATGATGTTCTGAGCTGGTTCTAACCAAAGAAAAGTTACAGTTCATATAGTTATTTTTTTGTTCCTTTTTTAACCAGTTAAATCAACATCGTTTTTATATTTAGCTCATTCATTTACTCCCCCAATTAGCGCCGATAGAGCAGCTTGGCTGTGGAACTGGTAAGATCGTTCTTTACATGTTTGATTGGTCAGATATGTGCAGGGCCGAGATGCCACTGAAATTTCATGGGTGTGGGGAGAGCAAGAGAGAGGGGTGGACATGACGGGTGCTTGGCTTGAAGCACTGAACATCATTTACATGACGTGAATTGGAATGTGTTTAGGCTATTACTAGCATTATGACTTTACAGAATTACAGTGCCTTCAGAAATTATTCACACCCATTGACTTTTTCCACATTTTGTTGTGTTATTTAAAATGGATTAAATTGAGATGTTGTGTCACTGGCCTACACACAATATCCCATAATGTCTAAGTGGAATGATATTTTTTAGAAATGTTTACAAATTAATAAAAGATGAAAAGCTGAAATGTCTTCCGTCAGTAAGTATTCAACCCCTTTGTTATGGCAAGCCTAAATATGTTCAGGTGTAAAAACGTGCTTGACAAGTCACATAATAAGATGCATGGACTCACTCTGTGTGCAATAATAGTGTTTAACATGATTTTTTATGACTACCTCATCTCTGTACCCCACACATACAATTATCTGTAAGGTCCCTCAGTCGACCAGTGAATTTCAAGCAGGTTCAAGCACAAAGACCAGGGTCATTTTCCAATGCCTTTCAAAAAGAAGGACACCTGTTGGTAGATGGATTTTTTAAAAAGCAGACATTGATTATCCCTTTGCGCATAGTGCAGTTACTAATAACATTGTGTATGTTGTATCAGTACACCCAGTCACTACGAAGATACAGGTGTCCTTCCTAACGCAGTTGCCGGAGAGGAAGGAAACCACTGGGATTTCACCATGAGGCCAATGGTGACTTTAAATCAGTTACAGAGTTTAATGTCTGTGGTAGGAGAAACTGAGGATGGATCAACAACATTGCACTAAAGTAAAACTGCAAAAAATGTGAAGAAGAAATTAACTTTATGTCCTGAATATAAATCCAACACAACACATCACTGAGTACCAGTCTTCATATTTTCAAGCAAGGTTGGTGGCTGCATCATGTAATGGGTATGCTTGTCATCGGTAAAGACTAGGGAGTTTTTTTAGTATAACAATAAATGCAATAGAGCTAAGCACAGGCAAAATCCTAGAGTAAAACCAGCTTCAGTTTGCTTTCCAACGGACACTGGGAGATTAATTGACTTTTTAGCAGGGAAGTAACCTAAAACACAAGGCCAAATCTACACTGGAGTTGCTTACCAAGACAATATTGAATGTTCCTGAGTGGCCTAGTTAGTTTTGACTTAAACCGGCTTAAATCTATTGCAAGGAATGGCTGTCTAGCAATGATGAACAACCAACTTGACAGAGCTTTTTAAATAATATTGTTTAAATATTGTTCAGTCCAGGTGTGCAAAGCTCTTAGAGACTTACCCAGAAAGACTCACAGCTGTAATCACTGTCAAAGGGGATTCTAACATGTATGACTCAGGGGTGTGAATATTTATAAAATTCAATATTTCTGCATTTAATCTTAAATAAATGTGCAAAAACATGTCGTTATGGGGTACTTGTGTGTGTGTAGATGGGTGTGAAAAAAATATATAGAATCTATTTTGAATTCAGGCTGTACCACATTAGGGGTACGAATACTTTCTGAAGCTACTTTACATTAGGAATATATATACACTGCTCAAAAAATAAAGGGAACACTTAAACAACACAATGTAACTCCAAGTCAATCACACTTCTGTGAAATCAAACTGTCCACTTAGGAAGCAACACTGATTGACAATAAATTTCACATGCTGTTGTGCAAATGGAATAGACAACAGGTGGAAATTATAGGCAATTAGCAAGACACCCCCAATAAAGGAGTGGTTCTGCAGGTGGGGACCACAGACCACTTCTCAGTTCCTATGCTTCCTGGCTGATGTTTTGGTCACTTTTGAATGCTGGCGTTGCTTTCACTCTAGTGGTAGCATGAGACGGAGTCTACAACCCACACAAGTGGCTCAGGTAGTGCAGCTCATCCAGGATGGCACATCAATGCGAGCTGTGGCAAGAAGGTTTGCTGTGTCTGTCAGCATAGTGTACAGAGCATGGAGGTGCTACCAGGAGACAGGCCAGTACATCAGGAGACGTGGAGGAGGCCGTAGGAGGGCAACAACCCAGCTGCAGGACCGCTACCTCCGCCTTTGTGCAAGGAGGAGCACTGCCAGAACCCTGCAAAATTACCTCCAGCAGGCCACAAATGTGCATGTGTCTGCTCAAACGGTCAGAAACAGACTCCATGAGGGTGGTATGAGGGCCCGACGTCCACAGGTGGGGGTTGTGCTTACAGCCCAACACCGTGCAGGACGTTTGGTATTTGCCAGAGAACACCAAGATTGGCAAATTCGTCACTGGTGCCCTGTGCTCTTCACAGATGAAAGCAGGTTCACACTGAGCACATGTGACAGACGTGACAGTATGGAGACGCCGTGGAGAATGTTCTGCTGCCTGCAACATCCTCCAGCATGACCGGTTTGGCGGTGGGTCAGTCATGGTGTGGGGTGGCATTTCTTTGGAGGGCAGCACAGCCCTCCATGTGCTCGCCAGAGGTAGCCTGACTGCCATTAGGTGCCGAGATGAGATCCTCAAACCCCTTGTGAGACCATATGCTGGTGCAGTTGGCCCTGGGTTCCTCCTAATGCAAGACAATGCTAGACCTCATGTGGCTGGAGTGTGTCAGCAGTTCCTGCAAGAGGAAGGCATTGATGCTATGGACTGGCCCGCCCGTTCCCCAGGCCTGAATCCAATTGAGTACATCTGGGACATCATGTCTCGCTCCATCCACCAACGCCACGTTGCACCAAATCAAATCAAATCAAATCAAATTTTATTTGTCACATACACATGGTTAGCAGATGTTAATGCGAGTGTAGCGAAATGCTTGTGCTTCTAGTTCCGACAATGCAGTAATAACGAGCAAGTAATCTAACTAACAATTCCAAAAAAAACTACTGTCATACACAGTGTAAGGGGATAAAGAATATGTACATAAGGATATATGAATGAGTGATGGTACAGAGCAGCATAGGCAAGATACAGTAGATGATATCGAGTACAGTATATACATATGAGATAAGTATGTAAACCAAGTGGCATAGTTAAAGTGGCTAGTGATACATGTATTACATATGGATGCAGACGATGATATAGAGTACAGTATCAACGTATGCATATGAGATGAACAATGTAGGGTAAGTAACATTATATAAGGTAGCATTGTTTAAAGTGGCTAGTGATATATTTACATCATTTCCCATCAATTCCCATGATTAAAGTGGCTGGAGTAGAGTCAGTGTCATTGACAGTGTGTTGGCAGTAGCCACTCAATGTTAGTGGTGGCTGTTTAACAGTCTGATGGCCTTGAGATAGAAGCTGTTTTTCAGTCTCTCGGTCCCAGCTTTGATGCACCTGTACTGACCTCGCCTTCTGGATGGCAGCGGGGTGAACAGGCAGTGGCTCGGGTGGTTGATGTCCTTGATGATCTTTATGGCCTTCCTGTAGCATCGGGTGGTGTAGGTGTCCTGGAGGGCAGGTAGTTTGCCCCCGGTGATGCGTTGTGCAGACCTCACTACCCTCTGGAGAGCCTTACGGTTGAGGGCGGTGCAGTTGCCATACCAGGCGGTGATACAGCCCGCCAGGATGCTCTCGATTGTGCATCTGTAGAAGTTTGTGAGTGCTTTTGGTGACAAGCCGAATTTCTTCAGCCTCCTGAGGTTGAAGAGGCGCTGCTGCGCCTTCCTCACGATGCTGTCTGTGTGAGTGGACCAATTCAGTTTGTCTGTGATGTGTATGCCGAGGAACTTAAAACTTGCTACCCTCTCCACTACTGTTCCATCGATGTGGATGGGGGTGTTCCCTCTGCTGTTTCCTGAAGTCCACAATCATCTCCTTAGTTTTGTTGACGTTGAGTGTGAGGTTATTTTCCTGACACCACACTCCGAGGGCCCTCACCTCCTCCCTGTAGGCCGTCTCGTCGTTGTTGGTGATCAAGCCTACCACTGTTGTGTCGTCCGCAAACTTGATGATTGAGTTGGAGGCGTGCATGGCCACGCAGTCGTGGGTGAACAGGGAGTACAGGAGAGGGCTCAGAACGCACCCTTGTGGGGCCCCAGTGTTGAGGATCAGCGGGGAGGAGATGTTGTTGCCTACCCTCACCACCTGGGGGCGGCCCGTCAGGAAGTCCAGTACCCAGTTGCACAGGGCGGGGTCGAGACCCAGGGTCTCGAGCTTGATGACGAGCTTGGAGGGTACTATGGTGTTGAATGCCGAGCTGTAGTCGATGAACAGCATTCTCACATAGGTATTCCTCTTGTCCAGATGGGTTAGGGCAGTGTGCAGTGTGGTTGAGATTGCATCGTCTGTGGACCTATTTGGGCGGTAAGCAAATTGGAGTGGGTCAAGGGTGTCAGGTAGGGTGGAGGTGATATGGTCCTTGACTTGTCTCTCAAAGCACTTCATGATGACGGATGTGAGTGCTACGGGGCGGTAGTCGTTTAGCTCAGTTACCTTAGCTTTCTTGGGAACAGGAACAATGGTGGCCCTCTTGAAGCATGTGGGAACAGCAGACTGGTATACCACCACAGACTGTCCAGGAGTTGGCGGATGCTTTATTCCAGGTCTGGGAGGAGATCCCTCAGGAGACCATCCGCCACCTCTTCAGGAGCATAGCCAGGCGTTGTAGGGAGGTCATACAGGCACGTGGAGGCCACACACTACTGAGCCTCATTTTGACTTGTTTTAAGGACATTACATCAAAGTTGGATCAGCCTGTAGTGTGGTTTTCCACTTTAACTTTGAGTGTGATTCCAAATCCAGACCTCCATGGGTTGATAAATTTGATTTCCATTGATAATTTTTGTATGATTTTATTGTCAGCACATTCAACTACGTAAAGAAAAAAGTATTTAATAAGAATATTTAATTCATTCAGATCTAGGATGTGTTATTTTAGTGTTCCCTTTATTTTTTTGAGCAGTGTGTGTATGTATATATATTTTAATTAACCAGTTCTCGATTTGAAAACAGTTTTCAATGAATAGCCTATTTATTACACAATCTAGGCCTACATTTGTACAATACTTTTCTGTAACATAAAATGTTGTACTTTTCTAGGTTGATACCATTTCACAGCAGTGTAGTATTTAATAGCGTGGCTGTATTGTGTCTTGGCCACCACTGACATACGGTGTTAGCAGAGTGGTGACAACAGGAAAACATTCTCACCCCCTTTGGAGAGACATTTGTGTTCTTTATCAGTGAAAGATTATCTGTCTGTTTCCAATGCATGCATGACATCGTCCCCCACATTTAGAATGAGCTCCCTTTTGTGTCTGTATAGTGTTGTGTGTGTGTGTCTCTTTCTAATCTAAACCATCAACCATATATCTAGTTACAGCAGACGTGTGTTATTTTAGCACATAACACACCACTCTTATTAAGATCATGTATTTTATCAGACAGTGATGTGAGCAGTTTCTCCGCAATTACAGCCGTTCTGTGAAAATGCAATACCATTTAAAGTGTTTTAAATCTGCTCGACAAGGAAGGGAAAATAAAACACGACAGGGGATTAAGTCACCCAGAAAGACTATTTGGGGGGTGGATGGGGAGGAGGTGTGAAATAATGATCTAGGCAAAGACACGCATAGAGAAGGCCTTAACCGCCTTTAGTTCCATTCTAGTTCCATGTTTCTAATTTGGTGAACGTTCGCCTGGTTACCTATTTGATTTGAGGGACAGTGACACATTCAGATGTTACACCTTAGATTGGTTTAGGAACATCCACAGTTGTAGACGTTGTAACAATATTGTTATGTGTGCAGGGAGTGAACTCACACACTGTATTTTGTCCCAATCAGGTCAATACCATATCCTGGAACGATACAGGGGAGTACATCCTGTCAGGGTCAGATGATACCAACCTGGTCATCACAAACCCATACAACAGAAAGGTAAGGAGAGCTAGAGTCTGATGTACTGTATACCAGACCTGGGTTCAAAAAGTGTATTTTGAAATAGTATTTGAACCCAGTTCTGTTGTATACAGATGAACCTGATGACCTTACAATCACCAACATCATGTAGCTAACTGTGTTATAACAACAGGATCGTCCTGGGTTAAATGATAATGGATTTATAGAGAGAGTGCTTTATTGGTGCTCATTATATTGTGGTGACAGGTAGCCTAGTGGTTTGAGCGTTGGACTAGTAACCGAAAGGTTGTAAGATCGAATCCCAGAGCTGACAAGGTAAAAATCTGTCGTTCTGCCCCTGTTCCTAAGCTGTCATTGAAAAATAATTTGTTCTTAACTAACTTGCCTAATTAAATAAAGATAATAATATATATATATTTTTTTTAAATATGCCTGCTGAAAGATCTGTCTTGCCGATAAATACGGACAAAGAAAGAAGCAGACAGTGGTTAGATGTCAAAAACCTCAGTTGATGAAGTATGGGAGAGATATCATCAGGGTTTGCCTTTGAGTCAGAAGACATAGGAAGCAACTCATCCCAGTGGTCTTCAATGGAGATGAAGAGGACACCAGGAGAGGGAGCCACTATTGAGACGCTCATACACAGTAAAATTGCAAGAGTTAATTAAACTCCCATGGAGTCAAATGTAACACTATTTTGGGTGTTATATGGTCCCACCCCCACTACTCTGGTCATTGTGTGGATATTTCTGGAGTTAAAAATTACATTAAATGGAGTAAATATCCAATTCTCAGAATTGCTTAAATTTAACTCCCAATTGACATTTTACTCTTTTCAGTGTTGTTTTTAATCAACTCCCTTGCCATTTTGCACATTTCTGTGTTGTTTTGAATTAACAATAATCTACAGCAGAGTGCATTTCTCCAGTTTATTTCCTTTGAGTTATAAGAGTGTAAAGCCATATTTGAATATTTCTTAATGTGTCACATTATGGTGGTTTGCGATGTGATATCACATTTCTGTGGAAGTCAACTTGCAGGAAGAAATCATTCACCACTTGCATTCAGAATGCTTGTCATAATAGTAGGGAAGAAAATACAATGCACTATATATACAAAAGTACAGTGGGGCAAAAAAGTATTTAGTCAGCCACCAATTGTGCAAGTTCTCCCACTTAAAAAGATGAGAGAGGCCAGTAATTTTCATCATAGGTACACTTCAACTATGACAGACAAAATGAGAAAAAAAAATCCAGAAAATCACATTGTAGGATTTTTTATGAATTCATTTGCAAATGATGGTGGAAAATATGTATTTGGTCACCTACAAACAAGCAAAATGTTTGGCTCTCACAGACCTGTAACTTCTTCTTTAAGAGGCTCCTCTGTCCTCCACTCGTTACCTGTATTAATGGCACCTGTTTGAACTTGTTATCAGTATAAAAGACACCTGTCCACAACCTCAAACAGTCACACTCCAAACTCCAATATGGCCAAGACCAAAGAGCTGTCAAAGGACACCAGAAACAAAATTGTAGACCTGCACCAGGCTGGGAAGACTGAATCTGCAATAGGTAAGCAGCTTGGTTTGAAGAAATCAACTGTGGGAGCAATTATTAGGAAATGGAAGACATACAAGACCGCTGATAATCTCCCTCGATCTGGAGCTCCACGCAAGATCTCACCCCGTGGGGTCAAAATGATCACAAGAATGGTGAACAAAAATCCCAGAACCACACGGGGGGACCTAGTGAATGATCTGCAGAGAGCTGGGACCAAAGTAACAAAGCCTACCATCAGTAACACACTACGCCGCCAGGGACGCAAATCCTGCAGTGCCAGACGTGTCCCCCTGCTTAAGCCAGTACATGTCCAGGACCGTCTGAAGTTTGCTAGAGAGCATTTGGATGATCCAGAAGAAGATTGGGAGAATGTCATATGGTCAGATGAAACCAAAATATAACTTTTTGGTAAAAACTCAACTCGTCGTGTTTGGAGGACAAAGAATGCTGAGTTGCATCCAAAGAACACCATACCTACTGTGAAGCATGGGGGTGGAAACATCATGCTTTGGGGCTGTTTTTCTGCAAAGGGACCAGGACGACTGATCCGTGTAAAGGAACGAATGAATGGGGACATGTATCGTGAGATTTTGAGTGAAAACCTCCTTCCATCAGCACGGGCATTGAAGATGAAACGTGGCTGGGTCTTTCAGCATGACAATGATCCCAAACACACCGCCCGGGCAACAAAGGAGTGGCTTCGTAAGAAGCATTTCAAGGTCCTGGAGTGGCCTAGCCAGTCTCCAGATCTCAACCCCATAGAAAATCTTTGGAGGGAGTTGAAAGTCCGTGATGCCCAGCAACAGCCCCAAAACATCACTGCTCTAGAGGAGATCTGCATGGAGGAATGGGCCAAAATACCAGCAACAGTGTGTGAAAACCTTGTGAAGACTTACAGAAAACGTTTGACCTCTGTCATTGCCAACAAAGGGTATATAACAAAGTATTGAGAAACTTTTGTTATTGACCAAATACTTATTTTCCACCATAATTTGCAAATAAATTCATTAAAAATCCTACAATGTGATTTTCTGTAAAATAAATTCTCATTTTGTCTGTCATAGTTGAAGTGTACCTATGATGAAAATGACAGGCCTCTCATCTTTTTAAGTGGGAGAACTTGCACAATTGGTGGCTGACTAAATACTTTTTTGCCCCACTGTATGTGAACACTAGAGGTCAACCGACTACGATTTTTCAACGGCAATACCGATTATTGGAGGACCAAAAAAAGCCGATACTGATTAATCAGCCGATTAAAAAAAAAAAAAGTGTAATAATGACAATTACAACAATACTGAATGAACAATGAACACTTTTTATTTTAACTTAATATAATACATCAATAAAATCTATTTAGTCTCAAATAAATAATGAAACATGTTCAATTTGGTTTAAATAATGCAAAAACAAGGTGTTGGAGAAGAAAGTATAAGTGCAATATGTGCCATGTAAGAAAGCTAACGTTTAAGTTCCTTGCTCAGAACATGAGAACATATGAAAGCTGGTGGTTCATTTTAACATGACTCTTCAATATTCCCAGGTAAGAAGTTTTAGGTTGTAGTTATTATAGGACTATTTCTCTCTATACCATTTGTATTTCATATACCTTTGACTATTGGATGTTCTAATATGTACTGTAGTATTACCAGCCTAATATTGGGAGTTGATAGGCTTGAAGTCATAAACAGCACAGTGAAGAGCTGCTGGCAAACGCAGTAAAGTGCAGTTTGAATGAATGCTTACGAGCCTGCTGCTGCCTACCACCGCTCAGTCAGACTGCGCTATCAAATCCTAGACTTAAATATAGTATAATAACACACAGAAATACGAGCCTTAGGTCATTAATATGGTCAAATCCGGAAACTATCATTTCGAAAACAAAACATTTATTCTTTCAGAGAAATACGGAACCTTTACTTATTTTATCTAACGGGTGGCATCCATAAGTCTAAATATTGCTGTTACATTGCACAACCGTCAATGTTATGTCATAATTACTTAAAATTCTGGCAAATTAGTTTCGCCCAAACTGTTGCATATACCCTGACTCTGCGTGCAATGAACGCAAGAGAAGTGACACAACAACAAATAGTGCTTTTTTCGTGAAAGCGCTTGTTAAATCACCCATTTGGCGAAGTAGGCTGTGATTCAATGATAAATTAACAGGCACCGCATCGTTTATATGCAACGCAGGACAAGCTAGATAAACTAACTAGTAATATCATCAACCATGTGAAGTTAACTAGTGATTATGTTAAGATTGATTGTTTTTTATAAGATATGTTTAATGCTAGCTAGCACCTTACCATGGCTCCTTGCTGCACTCGCATAACAGGTAGTCAGCCTGCCACGCAGTCTCCTCATGGAGTGCAATGTAATCGGCCATAATCGGTGCCCAAAAAATGCTGATTACCGATTGTTATGAAAAATTGAAATCGGCCCTAATTAATTCCAATTAATCGGTCGACCTCTAGTGGACACCCTTTGAAACTTAGTAGGTTTGGCTACTTCAGCCACACCCGTTGCTGACAGGTGTATAGACAAACATTGGCAGTAGAATGGCCTTATTGAAGAGCTTAGTGACTTTCAACGTGGCACCATCATAGGATGCCACCTTTACAACAAGTCAGTTCTTCAGATTTCTGATCTTCTAGAGCTGCCCTGGTCAATTGTAAGTGCTGTTATTGTGAAGTGGAAACGTCTAGGAGCAACAACGGCTCAGCCGCAAAGTGGTAGGCCACACAAGCTCACAGAACTGGATCTCCGAGTGCTGAAGCGGTTGCAACACTCACTACCGAGTTCCAAACTGCTTCTGGAAGCAACTTCAGCACAAGAACTGTTCTTCGGGAGCTTCATGAAATGGGTTTCCATGGCCGAGCAGCCGCACACAAGCCTAACATCACCATGCGCAATGCCAAGCGTCGGCTGGAGTGGTGTAAAGCTCGCCGCCATTGGACTCTGGAGCAGTGGAAACGCGTTCTCTGGAGTGATGAATCACGCTTCGAATCACGGTTTGGCAGATACCAGGAGAGTGCTACCTGCCCAAATGCATAGTGCCAAGTTTGTAAAGTTTGGTGGAGGAGGAATAATGGTCTGGGGCGGGCTAGGCCCCTTAGTTCCAGTGAAGGGAAATCTTAACGCTACAGCATACAATGACATTCTAGACAATTCTGTGCTTCCAACATTGGTAACAGTTTGGGGAAGGCCCTTTTCTGTTTCAGCTTGACAATGCCCCCCGTGCACAAAGCAAGGCCCATACAGAAATGGTTTGTCGAGATCAGTGTGGAAGAACTTGTCTGGCCTGCATAGAGCCCTGACCTTAACCCCATCTAACACCTTTGGGATGAATTAGGATGTTGACTGCAAGCCAGGCCTAATCTCCCAATATCAGTGCCCGACTTAACAAATGCTCTTGTGGCTGAATGGATGCAAATCCCTACAGCAATGTTCCACATCTATTGGAAAGCCTTTCCAGAAAAGTGGAGGCTGTTATAGCAGCGAAGGGGACCAACTCCATATTAACGCCCATGATTTTGTAATGAGATGTTTGACAAATAGTTGTCCACATACTTTTGGTCAGGTAGTGTACATCAAGGCTACGTATTCTCACTAACGGTTGCTATAAATCCAACCAATTACAGATTGGATTAGTTTTGAAAAATGTATTTGTCTTATCTTTGTGTAGCATAAGATTTTTTTTAAATCTATGTACATGCGCAAACACCGATTTTGAAACAAACAATTAATAAAAATCTACCTGCAACAGAGCATGCTGGGAAATATGACAGAGGCCTCTCCCACATCTGTGAATAACTCCATAGATTTAACTCCGTCTCTGGTTACTCTTAATGGAGTTAAAAGTTCTCCGTCCCAATGAACTCCAGTTATCAACTCCAGGGAGTGTATTAACTCTCTTGAGTGTTAAGATAACTCCCAGTAGAGTCAATTTAACTGAAAAATGCGTAACACCGATTTCATATATCCTTCATTTCCTATGTATACAACAGAGCCAACCACACACACCACTGCAACTTGCTACACACTCTCCTCTCTGAAACTCTCCTCAGGTTAAGGCAACCATACGGTCGGGTCACCGGGCGAACATCTTCAGTGCTAAGTTCATGCCTCAGACCAGTGACCAGCAGATCATCTCGTGCTCTGGGGATGGTATCATCTACTACACCCACACAGAGAAGAGCCCCGACATCAACAGGCAGTGCCAGTTCACCTGCCACTACGGCACAGCCTATGAGGTACTGTACACAAGGATTTTTTTTGTGTGTGGCTAATTTAAAATAGGTTGAGGGAGCTATGCAAACATCGTTTATTTTTTCACATGTCCTCCCACCTTTCTCTCTCTCTCTTTCCCTCCACCTCTTGCTGCGCTCTCTCCTCCTGTTCTGCTGTTAGATTATGACGGTACCCAACGACCCCTACACGTTCCTGTCGTGTGGGGAGGACGGCACCGTGCGCTGGTTCGACTTGCGCATGAAGACCAGCTGCACTAAAGAGGACTGCAAAGACGTAAGGAAGGGATTTTTTTACATTTTTGAACGTGAAAAAACAAACCAAGAACACCAACAATCAGCACTTATCTCTTATTCCTTTTTGTTTGTCTTTATTGGTCTATTATTTGGCCTCTTGTATTTGTCAGCATATCCTTTATTATTTTATCTTCTTATTTGTATATTTTATCACACCTTGCTGGCTTGGCTGATTTTAGCCAACTAGTCTGTTGTTGTTTACGTTCTCTTCCTCTCACCAGGACATCTTGATAAACTGTCGGCGGGCGGCGACGTCTATCTCCATCTGTCCGCTAGTGCCCTATTACCTGGCGGTGGGCTGCTCCGATAGTTCAGTACGCATCTACGACAGACGCATGCTGGGCACCAGGGCTACGGGTAACAAACAACTCTGTCCTCTCATTTAGTTCTATCCAAATGTATCTCTCTCGCTCTGCGTCTGTCTGTCTGTCTTTGTTGTACAACTGTCTGTCTGAATTTTTATCAATAGATATTTAATGGACTCTGGAAGATCAGTTTGTCAACAATCCCCTGTCATATTGTATTATTCTATCGGTGTATCTATGGATATATCTATACTCCTATCTACTCTGCTGTTGGGACAGTGCAATCACCCATACTACTGGATCATAGAGACACCATCCCTCCAGCACCTGCAACTGCTTTTCACTTATTCCAGAGTGCAGCAGTACACTGTGGCAGCCAGGTCTTTGGGTTGACAGATAAGGGCAATGCACTAGAGGCTGTCTTGTCTGTCTGTGCCTGTCTCAGTGCTGCCATCGCCCTGTGGGCTAGAGAAAGATGAATGTCTGTTCCATTGAGCGCACTCTAGTCTAGATGGCTGGGCTGTGTCGGTCTGGCATCCTTTGGGATGCGTCTCTGAATGCTCTGTCATTGTGGAAGACAGACAGAATCTAGGATCTAACCTTAACCATTGGAGTTAACGTCATCGAACGAGTGAAATGCATGTTGTTTTCAAACTCGGGGTTCTCCAACCCAAGGTGTTCCTGCATATAAATACTTAGACATTAGGATTGACATGGATTTGACGTTTCAAAAACATAGATGAGCTGGTTAAGAAGTTAAGATTTAATGTTGGCTTCTTCTACAGAAACAGATTGTGCCTTTCTCTTAGCAGTACGATGCAGATTATTCAGTCAACCTTTTGGTCTGTTCTTGATTATGGTGATATTATTTATCAAAGTGCAGCTGCTACTACTCTTAAACGTTTGGATGCCGTCTACCATAGTGCCCTTCGTTTTGTTACAAGTGCCAGTTTTGATACTCATCACTGCATCCTCTATCAAAAGATAGGCTGGACTTCACTAAAGACCCGTAGATCTCTACATTACTCCCTAATTGTTTACATGCCCCTACTTCATAAACGTCCATCTCTCCGTCTTATCTAACTTTGCTGTTGATGTATAGACACCTGAGTTGCCTAATCCGTTGACAGGATTGGTTAACTCTTGAGGTTCCTAGGGTCTCCCCCGAGCTAGGTGAATCTGCTTTTAGTTTTAATGCATCGTATTGCTGGAACAAAATTCAAAGTACATTTCATCTTGATGTTCGGGCAAATTAAATTATTGATTGGGGACTGTTTTCTGGGTGATTTGTGATATTTAATTTGTAGTTCCCATGACTGTGATTTTGTATTTTAATGTGTATAGATAGATAGATAGATGGATATAGTTAGGGTCTAATGTGTATATACAGGGCACATTTGTACAAGAGATCTCAATATGTCTTTCTTGTTAAAATAAAGGTTAAATAATAGAAACATTTGGAGTTGCGCTACTACTGACTTCGTTTAGTTTAACTCTGCCCCATGTCGTTCCCCCCTACTTGCCTCTGACTGTCTCACTAAATTCTCTGCCCCCCTCCCTCAGGTAACTACATGGGCCGTGGAACGACGGGTATGTGTGTGCGCTTTGTCCCCGCCCACCTGTCCAACAAGTTATGTCGCGTGACGTCGCTCTGCTACAGCGGAGACGGACAGGAGGTGCTGGTCAGCTATTCTTCAGACTATATCTACCTGTTTGACCCCAAAAATGACCAGGCCCGAGAGCTGAAGGGCCCATCCGAGGAGAGGAGGGAGGAGGTGAGGAGAGGAGGGAAGAGACGCCACCATTTTAGTTTGTTAAATATGAAAGGTGTATACTTCTCTATGCACAGCCAGGCTAGGATACACACACACTGTGTTTGCCCCTCTGTGAAAGTGGGTATACGTACTTCAGTATTTTTACACTCTCCTTCTGTGTGTTAAAAACATTCAAGAGCAATTACATGAGTCAGTGGGGGATTTTATCATGGTACCATGTTGTTTATTGTCCATATGGGACTTTGCTGGGAGCATAAACACACACATGGCCAGACAAGACATAGGCTTCTAATGTAAGCAGGGTTGGGGAGTAATGGATTACAAAAAAATTGTTACATGTAATCTGTTACGTTACCAGCAAAAATATTGTAATGAGATTACAGATACCTTTGAAAAACTAGATGATTACCTCGAGGATTACTTTAAATTCAGAAAGAACGTTTGCGGGGGGGAAAACTTTGGCAGGACATTCAAATCAGCATTAAAAAAGGCGCAAGTTTAAGTTTGTTCCACCTGAAGCGAGTCTGACCACAAGTCAGAGACCCCTATGAAGACACACCAAATGTGTTGTGGATTGATTGTGGGAAAAGAGCAGGAAATAAGTTTTGTAGGCTCCAGTCCAACCTATGCCTTCCAATGGTGCGACTGCTGTCAGCATTCAAAGATGATCCAACTTGAATAAACGCTCGGAGGTAACGATGACATCAGTGTTGTAGTCTACGGCGATACGGATATCACTTGTTATTGATATCTAGATAGCGCATTGATGTGAATCACCATGCTGCTCTCTCATTTAGCTATTTGCGCCTTACGGATTGTGGTTGTTGTGGATGGATGTTCACAGATCTAAACGTGTATTTTAACCCCATAATGGTTGAATTGAAGACATTTAAGCTGCCTATCAATCATTGTTTTTGTGACCAGTGGACAGCCAGTGAAAAATGCACTCTTGCAACAGCTGCAAAGTGCGGATTCCAACCTATGGAATACAAGTGAGGCTTTTATTGCTCAATCTAAAACGCTATACACATGCTCAACCTTGCACACTTTTGATAGACTTAAAGTGGAAATCTGTAGTTGCTACATCCATTTTTGGATTTATATATATATCCATTGATTCTTGAAGAATATAACTTATGAGCTTAGTTCAACTGTCACACTCCATGAGAACCCAAGATATAAGCTTGTATTTCCCAAATGTTTGTAAACATTGCAAATGTAAACAAACACTGTATCGCCTCATAATATGGTTCAAACAATCGTTTCTATATCATGGAGGGTCAGTCCTTGCATCCATAGCTCTGTATATTAATCTGAGTTGGTTACATTTCTCCAGGCCCATCCCTCAGCTTTTTACCAAAACAGGTGACCGTTTTGTTATTGGTTCCTCTGTGGATTTGCTCTTTAAACAGCTGCATATTATCAAGATATCAAAGTGTCACCAACAAAAAAGGTAAACAATAGGCCTATAGCAAATGCAGCATATGACATTCATTTTTCACATGTAAATAGCACTTTTCAGTAGTGCTCAAAGCTTGCCATTCCATGAGCGCAGCATTTATTTTTCCACTCGATTCAATGAGCCCAATCAGTCCTCTGACAACAAAATCATAAACAACAGAGTAGGGCTGGCTAATAAGTCCTTAGTTTTGGGGTCATGCTCAGGTTAAACAATTTAGCTAATCTATACTTCTATATTTCCAAGTCCTATTCTTGAAGATCAAGGGGTATAACATTTATTGGAATGACTAGAATTCTGATAGACCTTGGTTTTTAATGTAAAGATATAATTGAATCATATTATTCTACGTAGTAGAACGTGATGGGTTAGAAGAAGCCTACATAACCAACCCATAAAGTAAACATTACCATCCATATATGGCCAGCTATTTAAGCTTTAACATTGATTTATCCTGCAATAGATGTCGTTCAGTTGGTAGCATACATTTGTGTCTTCTAATGCCTGTTAAGGGGAAAGTAATCTAAAAGTAATGGAATATAATCAGATTATGTTACTGGGTTTTGGTAATCCAAAAGTTAAGTTACTAATGAACATTTTGGACAGGTAACTAGTAACTGTAATGGATTACATTTAGAAAGTAACCTACCCAACCCTGAATGTTAGCTCCCCCTCCACTCTCAAACCAAGGGGATGTTGATTGTAAACAGACATAGCTGGCTTTGTGTTGAGTGACTGAAGTGCTCTCAGGGCATCTCCTGTTAATGTGTTGTGCGGTGGCAGCTGGTGCAGTGAGAGGAACAAACAACCCTGACAGGCCTGAGGAAGGACATAAAGAGCGAGGAAGAGGGGAAGGAAGGAAGAAAGAGAGAGAACAGGAGGATTAAGAGGGAGAATAAAATTAAAAGGAGATGAGCGAAGGATCACACACTAGATTCCAGGGGAAGAAAGACAAGAAAAGATTCTGCTCATAAACTCAGTGGTGCACACACACACACACACACACACACACACACTCCTGCAAACAAACACAGCCTCTGTAAGGACGTGGTTCAAGTTAAGAGTAAGGGCTTGGGGGGAAGCAGTTTTTCTGGATGTGCTAGATCACGGTGCCAGTCTCCTCAGCTGTCTCAACTGTCACCCTGCTCTGCTCCCGCATGCCTTTCTAAATACAGCTACCGACGCAGGCAATGTTCCACCACTCACCCCACCGAAATAGACCAGATCGGGGACTGTAGGGCCTGCCAAGGAATCTTTTTACCTCTCTCTAATGCTCTCTTCCTCCACCCATAATCTTACTCCTGCAACCCTACTTGTGCAACTCTTTGTCACACCTTCAGCTCTCTCACTATCTCGCCTGTCTTTTTCTCCTCTCCCCTCAGCTCTTTACCTTCTCTCACCCCCTCCGTCTCGCTCTATTTATTTATCTCTCCACACAGTTGTGATTCTGTCTCTCCCACGTTCTCGCTCTCTCTTCATCTCTCTCTCCTGAAGTTGGCTGTCCCTCTCTCTATCTGTCCCCATGGGAGGAGTTAAGGCACCAGTGTTTGGTGACCAGGTCCCTGGCTCTAGGCCTGTTTCCTGTGTGGGGGAGTGACTGGAACTGTGCCATGGCTATTTTTAACTATGCTTAATGTTTTGTGTGTGTGTCCACAGCTGCGGCAACCCCCAGTGAAGCGTCTTCGTCTACGAGGTGACTGGTCTGACACTGGACCCCGTGCTCGCCCTGAGAGCGAAAGAGAGCGGGACGGTAAGCATGCACAATCACTCTCACAACAAACACACAGTCTCCCTCTCTCTCTTCTCTATTACCTCCTCAGTCTCTCCGTTATTCTTCATTTGGTATGACTGAACACAATTGGTATGACTGAACACAGACACACATTCTACTCTCTCTCTCTCTCTCTCTCTCTCTCTCTCTCTCTCTCTCTCTCTCTCTCTCTTCTCTCGTTCTCTCGCACACACACACACACACACACACACACACACACAGCCTGATTACTCTCTACGTCTCTTCCATCTCCTCTGAGAGCCTGAGCTCTAATCTCTCACCCAGAGCCTCTACCTCTCATTGCTAATGAGGCTAACAGGGCCTATCTCTGTCTATGGGGATCTCGTTAGCTTTAGCTTTCACTGACTCACAACTTATTACGGGCCCAGCTGGGACTGTGATAAAGCTGCCTCTCGCTATCACAGACTTTTATAGATCTTAGGGTATTGTAGATGAAGGAGAAGCAAACTTTTTTTCCCAATTAGTCAATGTCTGGATGATGCAGTGGATTGGTACTCCGCTGTTGGCTATTGAGGGACTTATGCATTATAGTACAAGCTATACCCTGATACGAGGATTCTCTGGACCGATGGTAAAGGGGGCAACAACAACAATAACTTTGTGGGTTTTCAACTAAATGTTTTGCTGAGAAATGCCGACTAGTCATGTCCCATGCCAACCCGATCTCTGACCTTTGAACCCCCCCAGGAGAACAGAGCCAGAACGTATCGCTGATGCAGAGGATGTCAGACATGTTGTCCCGTTGGTTCGAGGAGGCCAGCGAGGCCCAGAGCAGCCGGGGGACCACGCGCTCTCAAACACGCCCAAGAGGTGAGACACTGGGACGGTAGTGGTTGGCGGCCAGCTTAAATGGTACTTACTGTTGGCCCGTTGCCACAGATCTAAGATCAGACCTTAGTTGTTCGTTTGGGACAAACGTTAAAAGGGACAAACGTTAAAAGTTGGAAATAATTGAATAAAAAATAATGAAATAGAATACAATATAATAGAACTGTCTGAAGATGGAAATTCTCCTTGAAGTAACACTGAAAAGACACTGAAAAAACCCTGTTCCAAAACATCTGTTCCATTTGTCTCCTCCAGGCACTCTTCCCCGTATAGAGGGGGCTCTTACAACACCCACTATCCCAACGCTCCCTACAATACCCCCTTCACAACAAGCCAGATCCCTAGAGGGCTCCATGGAAACAGAGGCCCCAGCCGTTGCCTCTGTACCTGTACCCCTCCCCAAGTCCACCTCAGAGTCATCGTCAACAGTTACAGCACCTCCTGCATCAAGCTGCTCGTCCATGGAGGGCTCGGTGCTCCCCTCCTCCCTCACCTCCTCCCTGGACTCAGAACAGAGGAGTCAGGCAGACATGCCTGTGACCCCCACGCCAACACCCACACCCACCACAGAGATTACATTGTCTGGTAAGAATTGCGTGGAGAGAACACACACACACTGAGTACTCCCATATAAGAGGGGCGAGTCAGCATATTTGATTTGAGGGGAGCTAACCGGTGACTCACAGTAGACTCCCACAAGCAGACCAAACACGTGTGTGAGTGTGTGTGTACCGTCTATTGGTGTGTGGGAGCCGTGCCACTCAAGCAGCAGCCTTACCCTCTCCTTTTTCAACCATATTATTTCCTTTTATTTCCCTTTGTCTCCCTTTGTTTACCTCTCCTCCTTCTCTTGTCTTCTGCCTCCATTCACTCTATCCCTCTCGTCTCTCTATCTCTCTGTCAGAGTACGGCCCTAACCGGCTGCCGGTAAGTCTAGTGTGTAGGCGTTTGCAGCGGTTGCTCCTGTTGGCCGACCCCCCAGGACAGAGCCAAACCCCTTCCTCCACCGCAGCCACTGAGATCCAATCAAGGGGGGCTGCTGCTGTTGGCGCTTCCACCGAGACGCCCCCCCCTGCAGGTTACTTGCCACCCCAACCCCTCCCCTTCCTGCTTTCCACTTAATATCCCCATACTTTCGGTCAAACGTTGCCCGTACAGATCGAGGATCATCTTACCCTACTGAATCTGACCTTATATCTGTCTATGGGTCGTCTTCATCCTACTCCAATCCCCACACCCATACACCCTTTCCTCTCTTTTCCCTAACTCACCACCCCCTCTACCCAAATTCCCTTTCCTAATTCTCATTTACACCTCACCCAAACCCCTTCCCACCAAACATGCACAACCCCTTTGCTGCTTGGGTAGTCCCGCCTGTAGCTCCCCTGTACGGTGTGGCATTTGGCACCCTCTGGCTGTGGAACACTGCTTCTTCACCCCCTTGGTATCAAAAGCAATATGAAGTGGTTGGCACGCAGTTCCCTCTGGACTGCCATGCAGAATAAATATCAGCTCGCGCAGAGAAGCGCGAGATTGAACTTCACTCAACTTTCTAGTTTTTCTCTTTAACAAATCATATTTTATTGGTCACATACACGTGTTCAGCAGATGTTATTGCAGGTGTACATTGCCGGTGCGGTACAACCAATCAGAGCTGCAGTATCCCTATATGCAAATAGACCATTGCCATATATGGATCTGTGCAGTTCACTTTGAACCGGACTGTGTTTACAGCATGAGTGGTCGATAGTAGTTGCGCTTGTTTTGAGATCAAAGCTAGAGCCACGTGTGTACATTTGTTCATATTCTTTGCTAGTGGGTTATTAGCCCAGTTATAGCTCATTTCTAGCCAGCAATGGGGCAGTGTTTGCTTCCTACAAAATGTGTGCATTTCTAGACATCTTTGAAAAGCAAGTCCGGTAAAGAGCATTTTCTTCCGTCTTAAGGGGACAGTGTTGTATTTTGAGACAGGCTTGAGTAAGCTAGTTTTTTAAGCAAATTTTATTTTGTAAAGTGGTTTCTTGCAATTTCATTCACCTCCTTGTCTGAAGGACAAGTGAGTAAACAGGTTAATGTCAAGCCCTGCATATTTTTTCCGAAAGTCTAATGGAATGTAGGCCTATATTGAACACCACACATTGGCTGCTACTGTAAGCTGAATGATAGAACAGCTATTTCAATGTAAAAAATGTTATGGGATGCGTTTTCTCCATTGTGTTTGATGGTAGGCCACTCTGATAGGCCTACATTATGATCAAATAGCCACAGTGGCCTTCTTGGACACTGTTATAACTATAACTTAAAGCGGGTACAGCCTGTGTTCACAGTAAACGTGCCAGAAGTTGCACAGAATTTTCACAACGTTCAAGTTTGTGCTCAGCAGACCTGACATCAGTGCTGAAAAATGGCGAGGGAACATTGACTACGACTATGGATGGTTAAGATTAAGATCTGATCTCTCTACAGCCTTTGTATCAGATCTTCTAGGAGCTGATGTAACGATTGATGCATACACTCCCATGGTCTATTAATGTCATGTTGTACTAAGCTTCTTCACTCCGTCTGGTACACATCACTTTCCAACTCACTTAACCCCATTGTAGAATTCTTACAGTGTTGAAATATGAGAATACATATAGTATATAATGTAAGTGGCAACAATGATTTAGTTTTCTTTGTACTTAAACTAAATATGTCCATATTTGGACCTGAACACTTGAGCTTCAGCAATGGCGAAAGGCCTCTTCGGTGCTGTGAAATATCTGGGTTTACTGTAGACACTGAGGAAGCTACTTTGTGCACACCAATTGGTATTTTCATATTAAGGTGAAATAACAATGTTCATTCTCAATCCTCTACGATTTGCCTAACGTAACGCTGTAATGTGTACGTACATAGCTTGAATTGCAGTGGAATGCACTGGCATCAAACCATGTGACATAGGTGTGAGAATCAATCAATATGTACCAGTAACACCTTTTTTGGTGAAGTCTATGAATCTAATTTGAGGTGGAGTAAAAGGTTGACCAATGATGAATCTCTGCATGATGCCCTGTTTGAGATGACTGACTACTGCTCACGTAAGATGACAGGTGTTTGGGCATGACATGGGTTTTGGTCAGTGTGGTTTGCCACTGGTATCCGCTTAACAGGCATGGAGTGAGTGGATGTTGGTATTACTGTGAGGTCCATCAGACCATGACTTAGGTCTCACTCGGCCCTGTGAGAGTAACTTGAGATGCGTGAATAAGTTAAACTACTGTGTAAATCTTCAATTGACATCAAACCTTGAATCGCGCGTGTGCTATATTTTTCAGCTCTGCACTTGTGGCACTCTACAGTCTGTGTTCAATCTCCCACAAGCTGTGTCTAGGGCAATTGCTGCTGTTCTATACCCATATCAATATCAACTTGTCCTTCCTAGCGCTTCCCAGCGTTGCAACAAAGAACACTGTCTGTTCATGTAGCCGTGTTTATTAACTCTTCTTCCTGCTTGGCCTTGGTCCAATTTAAGCAGCGTTTGAACTTTGACCTGAGTGTGACCATATGACCGCTGGTGTGACCTCCGACCTCTATTCCCGTTGTTTAGTGAGTCTTATTTGTGTTCCAGATTCTCCCTCATCTGTGGTTAACAAACAGCTGGGATCCATGACTCTGGATGAGCAGCAGGGTGCGTCTCCTCTCCTCTCTTTTCCTCCCTTCTATCTTTCTCTCGCTGTCGCTCTCTCCCTCCCTCCCTCCTAAACTCTCTCCTTATCTCCCTGTATCCCTGTAGTTTCTTCCTCTCTTTCTCTCCTTCTTTTGTATCTCTGTTTTCCTCTGTGCTTTCTGTCTCGTCTGTGTGGCATTAAAAAAATATATATTCGCATGAGACTTCCGGTGTGCACCTTGTCCCTCCACCATCTTTACCTGAGAGCATTTTCACTAGGCATGCATTCTAGTCACATTTGGCCAACCCAGTCCCCAGGGCGAAGGCTGGTGTTGGATATCTTATCCAAGGCTCTCTTGTTGAACCTATAGCTTGAGATAATGTTTGGTCATTCGCCAGCCCTTGGGCTCCCGGTCTAAGGCACTGCATCTCAGTGCTAGAGGCGTCACTACAGACCCTGGTTCGATCCCGGGCTGTATCACAACCGGCTGTGATTGGGAGTCCCATACGGCGGCGCACAATTGGCCCAGCGTCGTCTGGGTTAGGGTTTGGCTGGGGTAGGCCGTCACTGTAAAATAAGAATTTGTTCTCAACTGACTTGCCTAGTTAAATAAAGGTTAAATAAAATTAAAATAAAGTATTGTTTTTATGTTGGACTCATAACACAATCTTGCTCCTCTTCTTCTGCCTTTTCACTCAGTCACAGCCGGGCTGTAAATCATCTCACGCTCAGAACATTAACAATCGTCCCTGTATTGGCTTATTTCACAGAACATTAACACAATATACCCTAGGATACAATGACATTCCAAGCCCCATTTTGTGATGAACTATTGTGTGTGGTGGTAGTTTGAGAGGCTTGCATTTGACCCCTGTATATTTGTGTTGTTTCCTACTCACCTGTGTGATGTTTTGGTTCAGATCTGGGTCAAACACTGGCAAATACTTGAGGTCCACTTGATTTAGCTTCACCGGCATGCAGGGTGGTCGCTGTCCTATTGGTTCTATTGGTACTGTTGTGATGGGCAAATTAAGTCAAGTGCACCTCACGTTTTTGATAGTATATGATACATTGTATGTATTGCTCCTGTAGTTTGGGACGATTGAAACCATTCCACTCTTCCTCTGTGTAAGGAATGCCTTGCACACTGTCAGTGTGAACTGTGTGTAGTAGACCTACACGAAAATGTTATTGTGTAACAAGACAGTCACCAGGAGGTGAGAGTACAATGCAGCACAGAGGACTGAGTATGCACAGCATATTTGAGATCAGAATTTTAACACAGTGTTCAATTCAGCACTTTCTTAGTGTGAATACAATCAAATTGTATTGGTCACATACAAATGGTTAGTTGCTGTTAATGCGAGTGTAGCGAAATGCTTGTGCTTCTAGTTCCAACAGTGCAGTAATATCTAACATGTAATCTAACAATTCTCCAACAGCTACCTAATACACAAAAAATCTAAAGGGCTGAATGAGAATATGCACATATAAATATATGGATGAGCGATGACCGAGCGGCATCGTCAAGGTGCAATAGATGGTATAGAATACAGTATATACATGTGATGAGTAATGTAAGATATGTAAACATTATTAAAGTGGCATTATTTAGAGTGCATTGTATAAAGTGACTAGTGATCCGTTTATTGAAATGGCCAGTGATTGGGTCTCCATGTAGGCAGCAGCCTCTCTGAGTTAGTGATTGCTGTTTAGCAGTCTGATGGCCTTGAGATAGAAGCTGTTTATCAGTCTCTCGGTCCCAGCTTTGATGCACCTGTACTGACCTCGCCTTCTGGATGGTAGCGGTGTGAACAGGCAGTGGCTCGGGTGGTTGTTGTCCTTGATGATCTTTTTGGCTTTCCTGTGACATCGGGTGCTGTAGGTGTCATGGAGGGCAGGTAGTTTTCCCCCAGTGATGTGTTGTGCAGACCTCACTACCCTCCGGAGAGCCTTGCGGCTGAGAGGGGTGCAGTTGCCATACAGCCCGACAGGATGCTCTCGATTGTGCATCTGTAAATGCATTCCCTTCACTTGACCCCTTGAATTTTTCCAAATTTTGTTACATTTTACAGCCTTATTCTAAAATGTATTAAATAAACATTTTCCTCATCCATCTACACACAATAACCCATAATGACAAAGCGAACGGGGATTTTATGGAAACGTGTCTGTGGGAGGAAAGGCAACTCAAGGACCACTCCTGCAGCATATAGAAGCTCTTTGAATATACAGTGCACTTGGAAAGTATTCAGACCCTTTCCCTTTTTCCATATTTTGATACAGTACAGCCTTATTCATCAATCTACACACAATACCCCACAATGACAAAGCACAAATGCTTTTTAGTATGTTATTTATTAAAAATATAAAAAACACCTTATTTATATTCGTATTCAGACCCTTTGCTATGAGACTTGAAATTAAGCTCAGGTGCATCCTGTTTCCATTGATCATCCTTGAGATGTTTCTACAACTTGATTGGAGTCCACCTGTGGTAAATTCAATTGATTAGACATGATTTGGAAAGGAACACACCTATCTATATAAGGTCCCACAGTAGACAGTGCATGTCAGAGCAAAAACCAAGCCATGAGGTCAAAGGAATTGTCCGTAGAGCTCCGACACAGGATTGAGTTGAGACATAGACCTAGGGAAGGGTAACAAAACATTTCTGCAGCATTGAAGGTCCCTAAGATCAGAGTGGCTTCCATAATTCTTAAATGGAAGTAGTTTGGAACCACTAAGACTCTTCCTAGAGCTGGCCACCCGGCCAAACTGAGCAATCGGGGGAGAAGTGCCTTCCAAAAACTTCCAGAAGGATTATCATCTGTGCAGCACTCCACCAATCAGGACTTTATGGTAAAGTGGCCAGACAGGAGCCACTCCTCAGTAAAATGCACATGACAGCCCGCTTGGAGTTTGACAAAAGGCACCTAAAGGATTCTCTGGTCAGATGAACCCAATATTGAACTCTCTGGCCTGAATGCCAAGCGTTACGTCTGGAGGAAACCTGGCACCATCCCTATGTTGAAGCATGGGGGTGGCAGCATCATGCTGTGGGGATGTTCTTCAGCGGCAGGGACTGGGAGACTAGTCAGGATTAAGGGAAAGATAAATGGAGCTAAGTACAGAGAAATCCTTTTTATTGATTTTTTTTTGTGCGTTGCCCTTTTTCTCCCCAGTTTCGTGGTATCAAATTGGTAGTTACTCTTGTCTCATCGCTGCAACTTCCGTACGGACTCGGGAGAGGCGAAGGTCGAGAGCCATGTGTCCTCCGAAACACAACCCAACAAAGACGCACTGCTTCTTGACACACTGCCCACTAAACCCGGAAGCCAGCCGCACCAATGTGTTGGAGGAAACACTGTACACTGTGCACTGCGCCTTGCCCGCCACAGGAGTCGCTAGTGTGCGATGGGACAAGGATATCCCTGCCGGCCAATGCCTCCCCTAACCCGGACGACGCTGGTTCAATCATGCGCCGCCCCATGGGTGTCCCGGTTGCAGCCGGCTGTGACAGAGCCTGGACTCGTACCTAGAATCTCTAGTGGCACAGCTAGCACTGCAATGCAGTGCCTTAGACCACAGCGCAACTCGGGAGGCCTGAGGGATCCTTGATGAAAACCTGCCCAGGACCTCAGACTGAAGCAAAGGTTCACCTTCCAACCGGACAACGACCCTAAGCACACAGCCAAGACAACACAGGAGTGGCTTCGGGACAAGTCTCTGAATGTCCTTGAGTGGCCCAGCCAGAGCCCGGACTTGAACCCGATCGAACATCTCTGGAAAGACGGAAATAGCTGTGCCGCGATGCTCCCATCCAACCTGATAAAGCTTGAGAGGATCTGCAGAGAAGAACGGGAGAAACTCCCAAAATACAGTTGTGCCAAGCTTGTAGCGTCATACCCAAGAAGGCTTGAGGCTGTGATCGCTGGCAAAGGTGCTTCAACAAAGTACTGTGTAAAGGGTCTGAATACTTATGTAAATGTGATATTTCAGTTTTAAAGTCTTTAATAAATGTGCTAACATTTCTAAAAACCTGTTTTTGGTTTGTCATTATGGGGTATTGTGTGTAGATTGATGAGGAAGAAAACAAATGTAATCAATTTTAGAATAAAGCTGTAGCGTAAGAAAATGTGAAAAAAGTCTAGGGGTCTGAATATGTTCCGAATGCACTGTATATGACCCGCCGAAATAGTGTTAAACTAACACTTTTCAAAGTGTTGATAAACTAACACCCCAAGAGTGTTGGGTCTCCTAACATTATGGGTGTTGTGAATTTGGAATTAAATTAACACTTTATTAGGGCAGATGCTGTTACACTTCCTCAGTGTTAGGGAATTAACACCTGTGGTGTTACCGTAACTGTTTTTTGTTGTGATATAAGACTGTGGGGTGTAAAAACCTTTTGAGGGAATTTTTAAGTTACCAGTACCACCCATGTCTGTGTTTGCTATTGACAGAGACATGATTGTTGCATTCGATGGCATTGTCTTGTAGCTTACAGCAAGTGAATGCCTAAGTGAATATTATATCAGAAAAATACAATTCTTTATGACAGTACATTACTTTTATCATAAGGCTTTGACAGCCTTGTTTTACCCTAGCACAGTGGTTTTTTTTTTTACCCTAACAATTTTGGTTTGCAGGCAACATTGGCAAGTCACATTATGCTGGCTTGTGTTGTAGAATTCCTATTGGAATCCACTCAGATCTAGGATATTAAACAAATGGAACTTTTAATCACCCACAATCTGCAGTTAGAATGTCTGTCAAGGTAGGCAAGATGGATAAATGAGACTACCTAAACCATCTAAACTGGAACAACGATCTCAATAATGGGTGAAATTAGTCCAACCACTTACAGATTGAATTAGTGAAGTAAAATGTGTTATTTATCTTTGTGTATTATAAGATCAATGAATCAATGTGCATGCAGAAACATAGATATTAAACAAACTATTCTAAAAAGCAACCTGCAACAAAGCATCCTGGGAAATATGATTATGAGGGCCCTCCCACGTCTTTTTCATTCAGAGTTGACGCGGTAGAGTAACAATTCCACAGGGATTCAAATAACACCTAATTTTTTCACCGCATGTGGCGTCAATTTCAATCCCATAGGTTAACCCCACTTGAACAACACTCCGATATAACACTCGCAACACTTCTTTTTTTCTTCTTTTTTTTAACCTCAACACCAAGATTTTAACACCAGCAAATTTGCCATTGATCTACCTCAAATAACAATACTGCATGTTGTCATCATATTATATTGTCCTATATAGTAAAAAACATAAAATATAATCTAGTTGACATGTTTTTAACCAACACAACTACAGACTACATTCTGAAAAGTGCTAACACTGAAATGGAATCTATTTGCTAAAATATTTTTAGTCTCCACACTAGTTCATTGTTTTATCACAAAGTCTCAAATGTACCCAATGCCTTACGATGAATAACTGGGTTGAAAATGTATGGAGGCTAGTAGGGACTTTTACTTTGGTAACCAGGAGCCACTCAAAGACTAAACTATTGTCATATATAAAGGTAATATATTCCACTATTAAATCATCTATATTTTTCTACTTCCCTTTCTTGCTCTCTCTGTCTCTGTCTCTCAGGAGCATCAGAAGCTGTGAGTGTGGAGCGAAGTGCTGGAGCGAGTTCAATCAAGGTGAAAACCCAGTCTGTATCTGCCAGTGTAGCTGGAACCTCGCCCGGGACACCCAGTAGTAGTACTGGACCAGGAGGTAGTCGAGCCAGCACAGCAGAACCAGTCCTGAGTTTACACTACAGCACTGAGGGAACCACTACCAGCACCATCAAACTGGACTTCACTGACGAGTGGTGAGCAAGCGACTCTCTGACTCCACAGCTTAAAAGGCCAGAAGCACAACTTTACCCTATTCAAACTTTATGAGCTGATTTCACAGACCCAGGTTAAGCCTACTGCTGGAATGAAAAGCACGCTCCATGGAGATTTTTTGTCATTGTGACTTTGTTTTTTTATTATCATTTTTATAAGAGCTTAAAAACAAACACAAAAACAAACAAACAAAACGGCCACTATTACCAAACATTCTTTAAAGTGAACAACATACACTACATGGCCAAATGTATGTGGACACCTGCTCGTCAAACATGTCATTCCAAAATCATGGGCTTTAATATGGAGTTGGTCCCCCCTTTGCTGCTATAACAGCCTCCACTCTTCTGGGAAGGCTTTCCACTAGATGTTGGAACATTACTGTGGGGACTTGCTTCCATTCAGCTACAAGAGCATTACTGAGGTCGGGCACTGATGTTGGACGATTAGGTCTGGCTCACAGTCGGTGTAAAATTGATCCCAAAGGTGTTTGATGGGGTTGAGGTCAGGGCTCTGTGCAGGCCGTTCAAGTTCTAGCACAACGATCTCGTCAAACCATTTCTGTATGGACCTCGCTTTGTCCACGGGGGCATTGTCATGCTGAAAAAGTTGGAAGCACAGAATCGTCTAGAATGTCATTGCAAAATAAGATAACATTTGATCGGTCACATACACATGGTTAGCAGATGTTATTGCGAGTGTAGCGAAATGCTTGTGCTTCTAATTCCGACAGTACAGCAATATCAATCAATTAATATCTAACAGGAATGGAATAAGAAGATATACATATACTGTAAATATATGGATGAGCGATGACCGAGCGGCATAGACAAGAATAAATAGATGATATGAAATACAGTATACACATAAGAGATGAGTAATGCAAGATATGTAAACATTATTAAAGTGTCATTATTAAAGTAACTAGTGATCCAGTACAGTTGAAGTCGGAAGTTTACATACATTTAGGTTGGAGTCATTAAAACTCGTTTTTCAACCACTCCACAAGTTTCTTGTTAACAAACTAGAGTTTTGGAAACTCGGTTAGGACATCTACTTTGTGCCTGACACAAGTAATTTTTCCAACAAATATTTACAGACAGATTATTTCACTTATAATTCACGATCACAATTCCAGTGGGTCAGAAGTTTACATACACTAAGTTGTGCCTTTAAACAACCTGGAAAATTCCAGAAAATTATGTCATGGCTTTAGAAGCTTCTGATTTACATAATTCGAGTCAATTGGTGGTGTACCTGTGGATGTATTTCAAGGATTACCAACAAACTCAGTGCCTCTTTGCTTGACATCATGGGAACATCAAAATAAATCAGCCAAGACCTCAGTAAAACAATTGTAGACCTCCACAAGTCTGGTTCATCCTTAGAAGCAATTTCCAAACACCTGAAGGTACCATGTTCATCTGTACAAACAATAGTACGCAAGTATAAACATCATGGGACCACGCAGGCGTCATACCGCTCAGGAAGGATATGGGTTCTGTCTCCTAGAAATTGCGAAAAGGGCAAATCAATCCCAGAACAACAGCAAGGGACCTTGTGAGGATGCTGGAGGAAACAGGTACAAAAGTATCTCTATCCACAGTAAAACAAGTCCTATATCTACATAACCTGAAAGGCCGCTCGGCAAGGAAGAAACCACTGCTCCAAAACCGCCATAAAAAAGCCAGACTACGGTTTGCAACTGCACATGGGGACAAAGATGGTACTTTTTGGAGAAATGTCCTCTGCTCTGATGAATCAAAAATAGAAAGATTTGGCCATAATGACCATCGTTATGTTTGGAGGAAAAAGGGGGAGGCTTGCAAGCCGAAGAACACCATCCCAACTGTGAAGCACGGGGGTGGCAGCATCATGTTGTGTTGGTGCTTTGCTGCAGGAGGGACTGGTGCACTTCACAAAATAGATGGCATCATGAGGTAGGAAGATGATGTGGATATACTGAAGCAGCATCTCAGGACATCAGTCAGGAAGTTAAATCTTGGGTCTTCCAAATGGACAATGACCCCAAGCATACTTCCAAAGTTGTGTCAAAATGGCTTAAGGACAACAAAGTCAAGGTATTGGAGTGGCCATCACAAAGCCCTGACCTCAATCCTATAGGAAATTTGTGGGCAGAACTGAAAAAGCGTGTGCGAGCAAGGAGGCCTACAAACCTGACTCAGTTACTCCAGCTCTGTCAAGAGGAATGGGACAAAATTCACCCAAATTTATTGTGGGAAGTTTGTGGAAGGCTACCCGAAATGTTTGACCCAAGTTAAACAATTTAAAGGCAATGCTACCAAATACTAATTGAGTGTATGTAAACTTCTGACCCACTGGGAATGTGATGAAAGAAATAAAAGCTGAAATAAATAATTTTCTCTACTATTATTCTGACATTTCACATTCTTAAAATAAAGTGGTGATCCTAACTGACCTAAGACAGGGAGTTTTTACTTGGATTAAATGTCAGGAATTGTGAAAAACTGAGTTGAAATGTATTTGGCTAATGTGTATGTAAATTTCCGACTTCAACTGAAGGTAGCAGCTTCTCTGTGTTAGTGATGGCTGTTTAACAGTCTGATGGTGTTGGAATATAAGCTGTTTTTCAGTCTCTCGGTCCCAGCTTTGATGCACCTGTACTGACCTCGCCTTCTGGATGAATGCTGTAGCGTTAAGATTTCCCTTCACTGGAATGAAGAGGCCTAGCCCGAACCGTGAAAAACAACCCCAGATCATTATTCCTCCTCCACCAACCTTTACAGTTGGCACTATGCATTTTGTCAGGTAGTGTTCTCCTGGCATTCTCTAAACCCAGATTCTTCCGTCGGACTGCCAGATGATGAAGCGTGATTCATCACTCCAAAGAACGCGTTTCCACTGCTCCAGAGTCTAATGGCGGCGAGCTTTATACCACTCCAGCCGATGCTTGTCATTGCGCATTGTGATCTTAGGCTTGTGTGTGGCTGTTCGTCCATGGAAACCCATTTCATGAAGCTTCCGACGAACAGTTCTTGTGCTGAAGTTGCTTCCAGAGGCAGTTTGGAACTCGGTAGTGAGTAATGCAACTGAGGACATACGATTTTTACATGCTTCAACACTCGGCAGTCTCGTTCTGTGAGCTTGTGTGGCCTACCACTTCATGGCTAAGCCGTTGTTGCTCCTAGACATTTCCACTTCACAATAACAGCACTTAAAGTCGACCACGGCAGCTCTAGCAGGGCAGTTATTTGGTGAACTGACTTGTTGGGAAGGTGGCATCCTATGACAATGTCACGTTGATAGTTACTTATCTCTTCAGTACCGGCCATTCTACTGCCAATGTTTGTGGCAGTGTGCTCGATTTTATACACCTATCAGCAATGGGTGTAGCTGAAATAGCCAAATCCACTAATTTTAAGGTGTGTCCACATACTTTTGACCATGTAGTGTTTGTCTTCCAAATTCAATCAAATATTTCATTTTTTTTGTTTAACTTTATAACATACAAAATCTAAAGGGATGTAACTGCAGTGCCACAAAAAAGTATTTGGCCCCTTTCTAATTTTCTATATTTTCGATGCTGAATGTTATCAGATCTTCAACCAAAGGGAACCTGAGTGAACAAATAACACAACAATTATATACTTATTTAATGTATTTTATAAACAAATTTATGCAACACCAATGCCCAAGTGAAAAAGTAAATGCCCCCTTACACTCAATAACATGTTGTGCCACCTTTATCTGCAATGACTCCAACCAAACGCTTCCTGTAGTTGTTGATAAGTCTCTCACATCGCTGTGGAAGAAATTTGGCCCACTCTAGGTCTGCGCTAGTCAAAGTCCAGCCCTAATCCCAATTGAGATGTTGTGACAGGACTTGAAACAAGCAGTTCATACTTGAAAACCCACAAATGTCGATGACTTACAGCAGTTCTGCATGGAAGAGAGGGTCAAAATTCCTCCACAGCGACATGACTGATCAACAATGACAAATATAGTTGGAGAGCAGGCCATTTTATTTTATTTAAAAAGTTGGATGGAATAGAAACTGTCAGGACCTGGAATAAATATGTCAAGCTTGGTAATATATTCCTTTTGATTATGTTGACCCTAACCCGAGTGGCGCAGCGGTCTAAGGCACTGCATCTCAGTGCAAGAGGCGTCACTACATTCCCTGGTTCGAATCCAGGCTGTTTCACATCCGGCTGTGATTGGGAGCCCAATAGGGAGAAGCACAATTGGCTCACAGTCGTCTAGGTTTGGCCGGGATAGGCCGTCATTGTAAATGAGAATTTATTATTAACTGACTTGCCTCGTTAAATAAATGTACAATTTAAAAAAATAAATAAAAAAATAATATATAGGGAGAGATCTGAACATGGAATCCAATCTGTTAAAACAATTGATTTTGTATGCCTCCTCCAGATTGCTTGGTATCAGTACACACAGGTATTTCATGTTTTTTTGTCCATTTCCCCTTAAATGTACTTTCTAAGCTTGAGAAGTCATGATTAGAAATGGGCATTATTTTAGTTTTCCCCCAATTCCCTTTGAATCTGTATACAGAACCATATGTGTCCAATGGTAGTGAAAGAAATGACAGAGAAAGTTCAGAGGAATAAAGTTAAATGTCATCTGCGTACAATGATATCACATGTTGATCTCCACCAATCTACAGTGGGGCAAAAAAGTATTTAGTCAGCCACCAATTGTGCAAGTTCTCCCACTTAAAAAGATGAGAGAGGCCTGTAATTTTCATCATAGGTACACTTCAACTATGACAGACAAAATGAGAAAAGAAAATCCAGAAAATCACATTGTAGGATTTTTTATGAATTTATTTGCAAATTATGGTGGAAAATAAGTATTTGGTCACCTACAAACAAGCAAGATTGAAAGGTTGAAAAATGACTCCAACCTAAGTGTATGTAAACTTCCGACTTCAACTGTACAGTCGTGGCCAAAAGTTTTGAGAATGACACAAATATTAATTTCCACAAAGTTTGCTGCTTCAGTGTCTTTAGATATTTTTGTCAGGAATACTGAAGTATAATTACAAGCATTTCATAATTGGCAAAGGCTTTTATTGACAATTACATGAAGTTGATGCAAAGAGTCCATATTTGCAGTGTTGACCCTTCTTTTTCAAGACCTCTGCAATCCACCCTGGCATGCTGTCAATTAACTTCTGGGCCACATCCTGACTGATGGCAGCCCATTCTTGCAAAATCAATGCTTGGAGTTTGTCAGAATTTGTGGGTTTTTGTTTGTCCACCTGCCTCTTGAGGATTGACCACAAGTTCTCAATAAGATTAAGATCTGGGGAGTTTCCTGGCCATGGACCCAAAATATCCATGTTTTGTTCCCCGAGCCACTTAGTTATCACTTTTGCCTTATGGCAAGGTGCTCCATCATGCCGGAAAAGGCATTGGTTGTCACCAAACTGTTTCTGGATGGTTGGGAGAAGTTGCTCTCGGAGGATGTGTTGGTACCATTCTTTATTCATGGCTGTGTTCTTAGGCAAAATTGTGAGTGAGCCCATTCCTTTGGCTGAGAAGCAACCCCACACATGAATGGTCTCAGGATGCTTTACTGTTGGCATGACACAGGACTGACGGTAGCGCTCATCTTGTCTTCTCTGGACAAGCTTTTTTCTGGATGCCCCAAACAATCGGAAAGGAGATTCATTCGAGAAAATGACTTTACCCCAGTCCTCAGCAGTCCAATCCCTGTACCTTTTGCAGAATATCAGTCTGTCCCTGATGTTTTTTTCTGGAGGGAAGTGGCTTCTTTGCTGCCTTTCTTGACACCAGGCCATCCTCCAAAGGTCTTCGCCTCCCTGTGCGTGCAGATGCACTCACACCTGCCTGATTCCATTCCTGAGCAAGCTCTGTACTGGTGGTGCCCCGATCCCGCAGCTGAATCAACTTTAGGAGACGGTCCTGGCGCTTGCTGGACTTTCTTGAGCGCCCTGAAGCCTTCTTCACAACAATTGAACCACTCTTCTTGAAGTTCTTGATGATCTGATAAATGGTTGATTTAGGTGCAATCTTACTGGCAGCTATATCCTTGCCTGTGAAGCCCTTTTTGTGCAAAGCGATGATGACGGCACGTTTCCTTGCAGATAACCATAGTTGACAGAGGAAGAACAATTATCCCAAGCACCACCCTCCTTTTGAAGCTTCCAGTCTGTTATTCGAACTCAATCAGCATGACAGAGTGATCTCCAGCCTTGTCCTCGTCAATACTTACACCTGTGTTAACGAGAGAATCACTGACATGTCAGCTGGCAGGGCTGAAATGCAGTGGAAATGTTTTTTGGGGGATTCAGTTCATTTGCATGGCAAAGAGGGACTTTGCAATTAATTGCAATTCATCTGATCACTCTTCATAACATTCTGGAGTATATGCAAATTGGCATCATACAAACTGAGGCAGCAGACTTTGAAAATTAATATTTGTGTCATTCTCAAAAATGTTGGCCACGACTCTGTGTATGTATGTATGTATATATATGTGTGTATATATATATATATATATATATATATATATATATATATATATATATATATATATATATATATATATATATATTATTATTTTATTTTTTTTTTTATTTTTTTTTTTTCTCTCTCTCCTACATAACTATATGTAATAAATATACACTGAACAAAAATATGCAACAATTAAAAATATTTGACCGAGTTAAAATTCATATAAGGAAATTAGTCATTTGAAGTAAATGAATTAGGCCCTAATCTACTGATTTCACTTGACTGGGAAGGTGAGCATTTTCCCACTGCAGTCAGGTCAAGCACCTGGTGTAGACGACGAACACGCAGATGAGCTTCCTTGAGACGGTTTCTGACAGTTTTTGCAGAAATTCTTTGGTTGTGCAAACCCACAGTTTCATCAGCTGGCCAAGTGTCTGATCTCAGACGACCCCGCAGGTGAAGAAGCCGGATGTGGAGGTCCTGGGCTGGTGTGGTTGCACATGGTCTGCCGTTGTGAAGCCGGTTGGAAGTACTTCCAAATTCTCTAAAACGACGGATGCGGCTTATGGTAGAGAAATTAAAATTAACAATTAAAAATTCTCTGGTAACAGCTCTGTTGGACAGTCCTGCAGTCAGCATGCCAATTGCTCGCTCCCTCAAAACATGAGACATCTGTGACATTGTGTTGTGTGACAAAATTGCACATTTTAGTTGCCTGTTGTTGTCCCCAGCACAAGGTGCACCTGTGTAATGATCATACTGTTTAATCAGCTTCTTGATA